>NC_137773.1:22689920-23289920 GCF_963455305.1 Plecotus auritus
AGGTGGGTGAGAGAGATGGCGAGGGGGCTCCCAGGGTGCAGGCTCCATCTTGAGTTCAGGAGCAAACCCTTGAGTTTTCTAAAAATAGTTCAGCCTTTCCCCCAGCGGGGCTGGCAGCAGGGACGAGAGGCTTGTCCTTTTATGGTAAGAAAATTCCAGATCCTCAAAGGGGAGCTGGGCCCAAGCCTGTAGTTCTGGATAAAGCCCAGCCCTGGGGTCTGGGTTGCGACTTGGTGGGATTTCCTGGCCTGGGTGGCCCCACCTTTGGTGAGGAAAGGGCTGAGGTGGCAACGCAGGAGCTCCAGTGTTGGAGGTGGAAGGGCTCCTAGAGACATCTGGTCTACCCCATCTTTCTATTTAATAGGAGAAAACACCCGAGTCCCACAGAGTGGAAGAGACTGTAGGCTCCCCATGTCGGGGTTTGAGGTGTCAAGGTAAATCAGTGCCCAGGTCCGCATGAGGATGGCTTACGTGCCCATTATTATGGAGGGCAGTGTGGGCAGTGGAGAGAGCACTGGTCTGGGCTTTAGGAAACCCACAGCTCATCCCCCAGTTGCTGGTGGTTTGCAGTGTGACCTTGAGCAATCTGCCAAATCTCTCTGGTCTCCGATTCCTTCACTGGGGTGATCTTAAGGGCCTTTTGCCTCTCTGGGAATTCCAAGGCTGGAAAGCAAAGCCTGGGCCTAGAGGCAGTGGGCAATCTGCAGGCTGCTACTTTCTTCCCGCGCCGGGCCTACTTCCTATGCTGAGGGAAAGCTAAGATGAACCAGATAGAGAGGAGGTTCTATAGGAGACTGGGGTAGATCATAGATGGGAATCTTCAGCTGTCCAAATTGGTTGGGTCCAGCCCCTCACTGGATACAATGAGGCCAGAGAGGACCTTATGTTCAAGATCATGCTCAAGGTCATGTGGAGAGTTGGGACAGAACCAGGAAAGAACCCAGCCTTGGGTTTTTTCCTCTACAGGAAGCCTCCCATCTGCAGCAGCTGGCAACTTTGGGGACCATCTCTGGCCAGGAAAGGGGCCTTTCGGAGCAGAGCAGACAGAACTCAAGATATGCCTTCATCTTCTGACTACCTCTTAAAGACAGGATGTCCTGGCAGGTCACTCACCTCCCCTTAGCCCGCCCTCCCCCCCCCCCCCGCCCCGCCCCTTGGCTGCAAGCACCTTACCATGGTCTCATCTCTGGCTGGAAGGCAGGAAGGAGGCGAAGAAGGATGCATAGGACAGGGCAGCCACTCTGGCAGTGTAGTCTCGGGCAACTTTCTCCTTGTTAGCCTTGGGTTCTGCATCTATAACACAAGGAAATGGCCTTGAAGATGCTCTTGACAGGACTTTCAGCCCTAACAGGACTGAGACACATGCGTTTAACACTCAAGACCAGGAAAGGTTATTAAGCAGTTACTGGGTTCAGCAGGGTGGATGACATGGATCTAGCCATTCTCTTTTGCTTTACAGTGCATTGAGTGGGGGACCCAGTGCCCAGGGTTCCTGGTGGCCCCAATCCTCTGTCAATTCTGGGAGCCTGGACTGACTCTCTGTCTCCAGCTTGAACCCAGAGCTCAGGTAGCTCTGGTCTTGAGTGCCCAGGAATGCCAGTTGGCTGGATCAGTGTTCATGCCCACTCCCCAGGACCCTGCCCAGGACTTTGCCCTTCCCTCCATCCTGTCCCACATAACTGCCCACATCCCCAGCCCCTGCCTGGCCCCCCTCCCCATCTGTCCTGCACCTCCATCTCTCCATACTCGGTCTTTTTGTGACTCAGTCCAAAGAGGAGGCCCGCTTTCCTCCTCCAGCCTCCTGTGACCCCCCCACCCACTGCTGGGGGAAAGAAGGGACAGGAAAGAAAGAGGCCAAAAATAAAGCATCTTGTTCTAAGCTTCCCTGTGACCCTCCAGGAATTTCCATGTAAACTCTTGGGGCGTGTGAACAGGGCTCTCAGGGACCCTGGTCCCCTCTGCCTCATTCCTGCTGGGTGGAAGGCCATCGGCTGAATGTCCCCTAGGGACCCAGTCTCACAACCAGGCTCCAGGTCTTCCTGGTGTTCCCTGGGAAGGGCAGAAGGCAGCAGTGTGGTGAAAGGAAGTGGGAGGGAAGAGAGTCCCTAGAGGCCCCCGTGTGCAGCCAGGGCAGAATTGATGTCATGCCCAGCTGGGAATCTGACATTCAGGCAGGAGCGGGGCTCAGCCCCATGAGACTGGCCCAAGGCAGCCAGGGCTGTGATGTGAAATCCCAGTCGGTGGTGGGAAGAGGCTGAAGCCTAATGTTTGACTTCTCTCTACAGTGTCACTGCTAAGGCTGCATACCTCTGGTGATGGGGAGCTCACTGCTTTCTCTCTTTGGATAGACTATTGGAGATTCCTTCCCTATATCCCGATGACATCTGTCTTGCTGGGGATGCACCCCTGTCCTTTCCTGCTCCTCAGAAAGCTCTTCAGATGGTGACTGCAGCCCTTGGGCTTCCTGCTCGTTCTGATCCCACCCGAAGGCCTCCTGTTCCATTGGTGACATTGCAGAGTCACCCATGCCCAAATCCCCAGGTCTCTCCCCTGCATTGGTTGCCTCCTGGTGGTGCTTTGGGGATGGGGACAAACAGGCTAAAGAAAGGGACAGATGCCAAGAAGGACCTGTCCCACCTTCTGGGGCTTTGGTTTCTGGCTATCCAAGCCACTTCACAGCCAGGCCTTCTCCTCTTTGCCAGCCTCAAACCTCACAGAGTTCCCAGACTTAACCCTCCATTCCAACCAACAGGGCTTGTTCGCTCTCCCCTGAAAATGTCTTGCCAGCCCTGACTCTGTACCTTTGCACACAGAGCTCCCCACCTGGAATGCACTCTCCTTTCTTCTCTGTCCAAAGTGTGCCCCCTGCTACTCTGACCCCCCACCCCAGGTTTTCCTCCTGAGAGTCTGAGCATCACTGTCATACATAGGGTGACTGGAGTTGTCCCTCTTTTTTTCAAATCAAGCAACAGCACAGCCTGAAGAGCCCAGAGGGATGGAGGAACTTACACGAGGGTGTTGGCTATGGAGCCAAGGCCAGAGTCTTAGCCTGGTTCTCTTCCTCCCCTTCTATTCAGCTTAGCTCAGCAGATGCCCTCAGATTCAATGGTTTTGTGGGGCCACTTGCTTGAGGTCTGCCTGAGGTCAGGCAATTGTGCCTGCGTGGCAGACTGACCAGTGGCCTCCAAGCTCAGCAGTCCAGCCAGGGGTGGTGCCATTGGAGGCGTAGCTGCCTTCCCTCGGGACACTTCTCCCATCCCTGTTGCCCTGAAGAAGGAGGAGGAGGAGGGTCCCCTCTGCCTCATTGCTGCTGGGTGGAAAGCCTTCGGCTTCCAGTTTGGAGCTTTCCCCCTCCTTCAGACCATGGCTTGGGTCAGAGGAGGGTCTTTGAGGAGGGGGCTCTCAGTATAGGCTCTTGGGGAGGAGCCAGGGTGAACCTGCTTCTTCCAGCCTTGGCCTAGCTGACTGCCCGTCCTCCAATCTTCCATGGGCTATTCGGGCTAAGGGGCAGCCTTGACCGCTGAGGCCCTCAGGCTACTCAGCCGCACCAAGGGCTGCTCATTGGTGACGATAGTTTTGCCAGGGTGCATTTTGCCCCGAGCAGGCCTGGGGGTGGGTGTGGGAGGCTATCCCCTATCCCAACAGTGACTAATCCAGAAGGAAGCATGAGGCTTCCATGGCCCCTCCCAAATGCCCAGAGTTGGGCCTCTTAGGCAGGGTAGGACCAGAACTGGTTCTTGCTCATGAACTCACTGGGGTGGTGCTAGCATGTGAGCACATGGTCTCTGGAGTCAGCCGCTCCTGGGGTTGAGTCCCAGCTTGGCTTCTTACAAGCTGTGTGACTCTGGGCAAATGACTAACCTTTCTGAGCTCCCAGGTTCCCTGCGGGATGATTCTTACCTCAGAGAGTGCTGGGCAAAGGAGGGGGGCAGAGTTGATATGTGGCAATTGTTTTTTTTTGGTTTTGGTTATTGTTGTTAATCCTCACTCGGGATATTTTTACATTGATTTTTAGAGAGAGTGGAAGGGCGGGGGCGGGGGGGAGACACAGAGAGAGAAAAATAGATTGGTTGCCTCCCACACACACCCCAACCAGGGCTGGGATGGAGCCTGCAATTGAGGTGCCCTTGACCAGAATCAAACCCGGGACTCTTCAGTCCGTGGGCTGATGCTCTATTCACTGAGCAAATCTGGCTAGGGCCAATTGTTATTTTTGAGGGAACAGTTTATCCCCTCCCCAGGTGGAAAGAAGATTTCAAGCCCTGTACATCCCCCCTATCCCCCAAAAGCTGCCTTTAGTAGTCACAGTTTTGCAATTACTTTTTATTGAGAACTTACTATATGCTAGTCACTGTTCTGAGGGCTGTATGAGTTTTAACTCACTTAATCAGACGGCTCAATAACCCAACGAGACAGGTATTCTTATCATGTCCAAGGCCACGCAGGTCCTACCAGGCAGATATGGGATTCAAAACCAGGCAGCCTGACTTCCCTCTGGCACCTTTAACAACCAGCCTGCCACACCTCAGTCCCACTCTAGCAGCGCTCTGACCCTCGCCTGGTCACCTTATCACCTGGGCACAGGGATTCACCCCACATCTGAAGCCTCCTGGCTCCAGAGTCGGCCTGTTTCCTCACTCGAACAAAAACAGGCCCGAATTGGTCTCCATGGGCCGTGAGAGCGGGTGATTCACGCTGTCCATTAAGGCACGTTGTGAATTGGAGAAAAGGTTTCTGGTGGCAGAGCATTGCCACCAACAATACTCTTTTGCAAGAGGGAAGGGGGCTGGCTCTCGAAATGTGTGGTGAAGCCCCGTGGGGCCTGTCTAGACAGGCCCTTAGGAGGTGGCAGCTACTGCGGGCTCCCCTCCTCCCCGCGTCCCCACCCCCCACCCCCCCACAAATTCCTGCTGATCGGCCCTAAGGCGACCTCTGATTGGACCACAGCCACTGCATACTGCTGGGCGGGGGGGGGGGGGGGGGGGGGGGAGGGCCCCATGGCAGTGCCCACTGCCAACCAGGGCCTGCAGGGTACTCTGCAACTTGGTACATATGTAGGGCAATTTCTAGATACCCATGTGGACAGGACATAGCAGCTTTTTGTTTCTTCCTTACATTCTTTATTACACAAATTTGATAGATACAAAATAAAGTGTAACATATGTACTTCAAGAAATCTGATAATTTCAAGTGCTGTCAAGGAGGGGCCACTCCTACACTGCTGGTGGGCAGGTCACTTGGGAAAATAATGCGGTACTCCCCTGTAATGTTGACAGGCATGGACACCAGAACCCACTAATCCTCTCCAGGTATAAACCGCAGAGAAACTCACGTGCACTAGGAGATGTGGACAAAAATGGTCTTAACAATAATCGGAAGAAGGCTTTTCCACAGATGTTTGCAGGACTCCATGGCCCTGAGCCCGGGGGACTGTTTAGTTGGAAATTGCATTTGAGGTGGCCCCAGGCACAGCCCAGAGCTGAAGACCTCAGCGACCATCTCCCCGGACCCCTCAAGGCTCACTCGGGAGTCAGACACACCCGGAGTTTCAGTGGTGGCATTGGGCCTGGAATTTTCTCGTCCTCGGTGCTGTGTGTGTCAGCTTGTTCCCAGAACTGGCCAGGCTGGGAAAGGGCTGACTTTGCCCAAAGACCTGCAGTGTGGCTCTTAGGGACCAGTGGCAAGCAGACTCCTTTCGGTCCTGGGGCAGCGGCAGGGCGGAGGGAGAGCAGTGCCCCAGAAGACTTGGGTTCAAGCTCCATGCAGCCGCTCTCTGAGCCTCGTCTCCTCTGTGAGGTGGGTGGGAGTCCTTGTCACTGCTCACCTGAGAGTCACCAGGAAGTTCTGGGGTCGGGTGGCCCAGGGGCAGGGCAGGAGGTGGGAGACCCCTGGGGAAAGAGCTTCTGGGGCAGCCAGAAATTATACAGTGTCCAGGCTTAACAATTCACTAGCTGTGTGACCTTAGCCAAGCTACTTAACCTCTCTGTGTCTCAGTTTCCTCATCTGTACAGTGAGGATGGGGATGATAATTGTACCTACCTCACAAAGTGGTTGTGAGGATGAGACGAATTAATTTGTGCCAAGGCCTTAGGTGGTGCCTGGACCGTCATAACCGCAGTCTCACTTTCCTATCCCTACCACCTTAGGGAGCCCGGGCTGGGCAGGGAGACGGATCCGTTCCAGCTCTGCCATCAGCTCTCTGGGTCACCCAGAGCGGGGCTCTCTTTCTGTGGATTCCGTTGCCTCTTTGCCAGAGTCCCAGGCTGCTTCACAGCACCGCATTCTCAAATCTCCATGTGCATGGGAGCTTGCAAAGCAGACTCCTGGGCCCCGTCTCAGATTCCCTGTACTAGGCGAGTATGCAGTGGTTTAGACACCACACTTTGGGACACATGGCCCATGGACACCCTACTGAAGCTCAGAGATGGCAAGTGGCCTGCCCAGGGTCACTTGTCTGTAGTAAACAAGCCAGAACTGGACCCAGGCAGGGCCTCCTTTTGGACCATGATGGCCTTGGGTCTCATGTGACCAGCACTGGGGAGGTGAGGGTGCTGGGCAGGCTGGTGCTGGAGGACTGTGTCCATTTTGGGCCCCAGATGTGGCCAGAGCTTGTTCAGAAGAGCGTCTCCCAGTCCTGACCTCAGACCTCTGCCTCTACCTAGCTCTGCCTCCCCATGCCCATCCCACGTTGCCTGCTTTCCTCTGAGTCCCCACTTTCCCCCCCTGAAGTCCTCTGCTGTCCCTCTGTCCCCATCCCACGCTGCTGTCCTGATCCAGAGATCAGCCCCTTCCCCACCAGAGGCTGCCTGGGGCTAAGCCTGCAGTTAGAGCCCCTTCAGCTCCTTTTAATCACGTGAGGCCCAACCTCCAAAAGTTCCCACAGGCTACGGGCATCTGCTCGGACTCTAAGCAAGGGGCCAAAGGGCAGACTCATCTCAGGGCTCCTGGGAAAACTTCCCGGCACTGGCTGCCCTTTAGCTTGAATGGGGCTCAGAAGCCACATCCTGCGTGGAGATTGTGTCCCCCAAAAGCTTCATGGTGCAGATAGGAGGCTGCAGGTCGGAGAGGATAGGGCGCCTGCCCAAGGCCACCGGGCCCAGCAATGAGAGGCAGAGCTGGGCTGGCGCCCAGGCCCCATCCCCCAGCCAGCGTGCCCATCCCACTGCCCTGGCCCAGCCAGTACCCCGGCCTTCCTGCCTGTCTGCCTGTCTGCCTGTCTGACTGTCTGCTTGTCTGCCTGTCTGCCTGTCTGCCTGTCTGCCTGTCTGCAGAGCCTGAGCTGATCCGGCTTCTCCTCCAGTTTTGCTTCTTGAAACTATTATTTGAAAACAGTTTTCCTTGCCAGGAGCCGCGGGCTCTTGGAGCTGTGAAATCAAACCCCATGGAACACAGAAGCACTGTCTACCAAGGAGCCAGGGAGATGGGCCCAGACTCGGTCACGGCGGTGAAACTCAGCCGGCAAGACGTGAGCAGTGTCCACTCCCCCTGTCCCCACCCCGCTTACCCCACTCCCCCGTTTAATCACAGCCACAAGAAATCCTCGAAGCCAACAGGACCACAGATTCCACACATCCGTCAGGGCAGGAGGGTGCTTAGAGATCATCAAGTGCAGCCCCTGTGCAGACGGGGAAACTGAGGCCCAGAGAGGTAGAAGGCACAGAGCAGGTTAGCAAGAGAGTGAGGACTAAACGCCCAACACAGTGTTCTCCTGGGGAGGATGCCACAGGTCCCCCCTCCCCCCACATCTGCCTCTGGTGCTTACCTCTTCTGTGTCTGGTCCAGGTGTGGCTCCTTGTGGCCCAGAGATAGGGGTCAGGCCATTTGGGGGATCTCTGAGGATGTCACTGCTTCTCAACTAACTTCACTGGGACTCTGGCACCCCTCACTGCTGCAGGGGCATTTTTAAACGGCTGACACTAAGCCCCCAGCCCCTTGCTCGATGCTCCCTGGCCAGAGGCCCTCTGCCTTTTACCTTATATGAGCTGAAGAGGCAAGCCCAGTGTTGGGGTGAGGCGGGTGCTGAGCCCTCCCGGGGCCCCCGATTGGCCCAGGCGCCCGCCACGTGACCGCCTCGCCTTGACCTGCCCCCTGTGCCGAATGTTGCTTTTACCCCCTAAGGAAGGAGTGGTTGACAATTTTCATATTTCTTCTAAATTTGGAGATTTCAGACAATGCTGGGAGGCTTGGCTCCAGCTGCCAGAAGCCCATGTGGAAGTCATTAAACCCAAGAAGGGGGGCCAGGGGAGAGAGGGAGGCAGGGAGAGGAGGAGGAGGAAGGGGGTGGGGGCCAGAGTTCTGAGGGTTGCCAGTTGTCAGCCTGGGAACATGAGCAAAGCCCTGGGAGTAAGCTGTGTGTGAGAATTTCCTTCCTCCTCCCCGTCCCTGTGTCCCAGGACTGGAGTGGGAGTGCTGGGATTTTCTGGGAACCTTTAGCCGGGAAGACATCAGTTCTGGCTCCTGGGGCCTAGAGGGTGGTGGTGATGGCAAGGGACTGGGGACCATGAGGAGGCAAATCCACTCTCCAGAAAGCGGGGCCCAGACAGGCCAACCCCATCATTGTGCAAAGGAGGCCAGGGACCCAGGAGGGATAGGCTTGCCCTTGTCATAGAGGCACTGCCTCAGGACAGGAGCTTGAGTCCAGACACCCCAGTCTCTCTTTTCCCCGCCATCCTAGTTGTCAGAGATGCCCATCTCTTACCAAACTCCTCCTTTCTCACGCTTCAGCTCCACTGGCCTCCTAGAGCTATCTTAGCATTTTTTCCATGCCTCAGGGCCTTTGCACTGGCAGTTCTTTCTGCCAAAACTGCCCTTTCCCCAGAGCTGGCTCCTCCTGCTTCTGATCTCAGCTCAAGTCACCTCTAGATGGGGCCTGGCCTGGACGCTGTATTATTTATTCCCCACCACTGCCCCTGCTCGTGGCCCTCCAAGACTGCCACACGTATGCCCTTATTTCACATATCTCCTGGGTTCGTTGCTCATTGTCTAGCTCTTCCAGGGAGCGTGACCCCCTGGGCAGGGTCTGTGTCCCCAGGCCTCCCACAGTGCTGGTGCAGGATGGCCAGAAAGACAGTTTATCGAGGGGCAGCCGTCAGCACTGGAGCAGCTGCTCTGAGGCTGGAGGAGGGCTCCTCCCAGTGGCCAGCCGCGCCCAGAGCCGAGGGCTGCTACGCCATCCCTGCCCTTCGTTGTTCAGAACTTCCCTTCTGTTGCCAGGGGGCTGGACCAGGGCTACCTCCATTCACATTCACATTCTAATTCCTGGTCCCCTGGCTCCTGGCTGCCCCCTCCCTCTCCTCCCTCAGGGCCCGGATTCCCTCTAGCACAGGACCTTGTGCCATCCTGGGGCCAGTGGCCACGAGGGTTGTGGGATGCTCAACCTGACACAGTCCCTGACCTCACCAGGCCCCGGTTTAGCAGGGCATCCTCACCTTCTCTTCCTTCCTCCTGAGGAAGTAGTCCTCCTGATGCGGGAGGCCTGTGAGCCTGTTACTGCCCTGTGCTTCCCAGCCAGTCAGCTGTTGCTCTGAGCCTCACCTTCCTCCTCTGTGAAATGGATAATAAGGCCTGCCTTGCAGCATTGCCCTGAGGGTCAGGTGGGGCGGCCCCTGCTGTCCTGGGGATGGGTCAGGCGGGGGCTCTGCTACTGCCCACGGGTAGAGGGGGGCCTGGAAAGTTACTTAATGTCTGTGAACCTTATTTTCCCCTTCTGTAGAATGGAGTGAGAAACAGCACCCCCTTTTAGGATTGCCATGACCAAGAGGTGAGACTGTGCTGACAAAGGGTTAGCCCAGGGCCCACTTCAAAGTAGGTGCTCAGTGAGCGTCCGGTGTTGTTAAGTGTTGTGACTCCGGAGCTGACACACAGCAGACTCGCCATTCATGTCATCCCTTTCCTTCCTGAACCAAGGAGATGGATTCCATTCATACGTCCCCCTCCCTCCAAGCCCGGGGTGTGGAACATGGGCAGGGAAGGCGTGGAACCCCGCTTCCCACCACGCTCAGGGGGCCAGGTTAACATTCCAGGCACCACCAACAGATCCCTGGGCAAAGATGAAGCCCCCCAATAAAACCATCAAGATTATGGAAAGTACACTCTGGAGATTGTGCAACTTAACCTATGCTTCTGTTAGTTCTGCTACTGTCTGAGCATCAGAGAGTTTTCATCGAGATTGAAAGGAAAAACAGAAAAACTTCCAGTCTAAGTTGTGTTGAGAGCCACCATGTCAATGCCCCAAACTCTGGACCTGGCTAAACACTGCCAGGCTGTTATCAGAAAGTTCATTATCAGAGGTCAAGACAAGGACTAAAGCCACCCAGAGACAGACCGTAGGACATCCTAGGAGAGGAGGTGTCCTGGCACCAACGTATCTTACAAGGCTAGCTTAATGGCAGCCATTTGTGACTCAGTGTCATAAATCTGTCTCAAACATTTCAAAGCCATTTTTATTTCCTCCCATACCCCCTCTTGGGAGTTATGAGTGCTTTAGGTTTATTAATCACTGTGTGTAGTGGCTTTTCTTTCCAGACTGTGGCAAGCAGCCTTGAAATCCTTCCATTCCCAGAGGAAACAGGTCACTGATACTTCTAGTATGTGTGGGTAAGGCGTCTTGGGAGGCAAAGGGAGGGCTCTTCTTAGGAGCTGGGTATGAGAGTGTGTGCAGTGAGTTCTGTGTCTTCAGACAGTGTGTGCAGTCAGGGGCAAGGGAAACCCCAAACTGGAGGGGCCTGAAGAACAGGGGACTCATGGGGCCTGGGAGAGACGCCTCACTCCTACAGGTGATCAAGGAAGAGCTTGCGTTGGAACAATTAGAACCTTTAAGAAGATGGAGTTCAGATCCACATAAGAAGGACTTTGAGGGTGGTGAGCACACAATGCAATATACAGATGTTGTATTACGGAATTGTATACCTGAAACTTACATAATGTTATTAACCAGTTACCTCAATAAATTCAATTAAATAAAAAAGAAAGTGATAACTCTTTTTAAATTAAATTTTAAAATTTTATTTTAATTATTTTAAACTATATGTTTTATTGATTTCAGGGAGGAGAGAGATAGAAACATCAAGGATGAGAGAGAATCATTGATTGGCTGCCTCCTACATGCCCACTACTGGGGATCAAGCCCGAAACCTGGGCATGTGCCCTGACTGGGAATTCAATCGTGACCTCCTGTTCATAGGCTGACGTTCAACTACCGAGCCCCACTGGCTGGGCAAAATTGGTAACTCTTAAAAATGAAAGAAGGACTTTGTAAGTCAGTGGAGCTACTCAAGGATGAAATGGACTAAAGGGCTGTCTTGATAAAGTTGTGCGCTTTCTGTTCCTGGAGCAATGCAAGCAGAGGCTGCATGACAACTTGCAAGTCCCTCCTAGGGCTGAGATCCTATGAACTTCATCACACACTGCATGTTCTCACTCCCAACCTGTCCCCAACCACCAGCCCTGACTTCACACCGATTTGACCCAAAAGGCATAGCTCAGAGGGGACCAGTGGGAGACAGTTATTATTGGAAAGGGCCATGAGCTCTGAGTTAAAAATCAAGCTCCATGTGTTTTCTTTGACAAGCGTAAGACTTTTGTTTCATTGATTTAATTTGATTCTGAGAGGTAATAGTCAATTAGTGAAGACACGCTTATTTATTTTTTTTAAATATATTTTATTGATATTTTACAGAGAGGAAGGGAGAGGGATAGAGAGCTAGAAACATCGATGAGAGAGAAACATCGATCAGCTGCCTCCTGCACACCTCCCACTGGGGATGTGCCCGCAACCAAGGTATGTGCCCATGACCAGAATCAAACCTGGGACCCTTCAGTCCGCAGGCTGACGCTCTATCCACTGAGCCAAACCGGTTTCGGCGAAGACATGCTTATAATTTGTAATCAAACCAATTTCTCAAAACATCATTCCATAGAAAGCTGTGCATAGCAAATGAATGAGGTTAAAATCATAGAAGAAGATATACGGTACAATCCCATTTAAGTAAAATGATGTGTCTGTGAAATTACAATGAGATGCCACTACAATCCTATTAGGATGGCAATAATAATAATAATGATAATAATGGAAGAAGAACCTCCTAGTTACTTAGATACTTGTACACTGATGTTCATAGCAGCATTATTTATAATAGCCAAAAATGTGAAAATAATCCAGGTGTCCATCAATAAATGAATGGATAAACAAAATATTATATATATGTATATATATATATATATACACACACACACACACATATGTACAATGGAATGTTACTCAGCCATAAAAAGGATAAATTCTAGTACATGGAAGAACATGTATAAACCTTGAAAACATGCTAAGTGAAATAAGTCAGACACAAAAGGACACATACTGTACGATTCCACTCATCTGAAGTATCTAGAATAGGCAAAATCACAAAGACAAAGGAGAATGATGGTTGCCAGGAGCTAGGGGGAGGGGAATAAAGTTGCTATTTGGGATGTTGAAAAAGTTCTGGAAACGAATAGTGATGATGGCTGCACAACGCTGTGAAAGTAGTTAATTGTACACTTAAAAATGGTTAAAATGGTCAATTTTATGTTATGTCTTTGGCCATAATTTTTTTAAAAAAGATGTATCTGTGTGTGGGGATAAGTGTGGGTGAAGCCAGGTGCCCTGCTGGAAGGTGAGTTTGTCTGACCCTTAGTCTACAGCACAGACAGGCAAGACAGTCGCTGTGGAATGCCTGAAGGGAGCATCTCTGGGCAAGGCAGGGAGGGTGGGCCTCCCACTGTCCTGGGAAAAGGACGCAACAAACCTTTTCTGCTGGTCAGTGGGGAAGAATGGCAGTGTGTGTGGGAGGCCAGTGGTGTGTACAGTCCAAATCCCTGTGACCCCTGGCATTCGAGTGCTGATAGGAAGGGGGACAGCTTGCGTTAAAGGGCCCTGGGTGGTTGGCTTGGAGCCCTTCCCCGGGTGAGGGAGAATATTAGCTTCCACCTCTGTGGCTGCCTTGGGAGTTGTGGACTTGACCCGTAGCTTGGATATGACTCACCGAAACCGGCTTCTGATCAGACATTCATGACCTACCACAGTCAGCACATTGATACAGCACCAGGGCACCAGATAGGACTGGACACTGCCCCCACCCAAGACCCTTGGATGCATAAGAGGAAGGTGGTGAGACCCTTGGAGAGAGCGGCTGCACTGCAGGTCTTACCTCCTGCTGTAACCAGCACATGGGCCTTGAACATCTGAACTCTTGGGGCCACTGAGCCACACTAATGGCATCCTGAACTGGGCAAAGGAATACCCCAGTAACACGTGTGTGTGCATAGGATTGCACATGTGTGTGAAAATGCAGTTAGATATTTGAAAGAATGTGGGAACTTGGGTAATTCTGGCTTATTCTATTATTGTTATCTGTACTTGACTTTTTCCTAATTCACATTGAGCATTTGTTGTTTTTGCTATCAGAAAAGAGGCAATTATCACATTTTAAAAAGCCACACAAAAGGTCCTTGACAGCTTACTTTGTGTTAGAACTTACGGATGCCAAGTGTGCAAAGCTGAAAACTCAATACAGGGCTGTTTGACAAGGAGGGACCGGTCAAGGTTCAGTTGTAGGAAACCATTCTTGTTAGTTTAAGCAGAAAGGGATTTCCGACAGGGACCTGGGGGCTTACACACTTGTTGGAAAGGCTGGAGAAGCTCCAGGCAGGGCCCTGGACAGGACTGGGTCGGCCGCACCACTGAGCTGTCCCTCTAGAGCAGCTGCTGGGGTCAGAAAGGGCCACTTGGCTGTTGACTTCAAGAACACAGACTGTGCTGAGTGCAGGGGCCAGGAAGCCATTCTCGCCACTGCCATGACTGTCCTTCCACACCCACAAAGCCAGCGATGGCTCTAACTAGTTGCTTAGGGCTGCCATGCCCAAGTACCACAGATTCCATGACTCAAACAACAGCAATGGACTGTCTGCCAGTTCTGGAAGCAAGAACTCCAGGATCAAGGTGTGGCAGGGTCGGGTCCTTCTGAGGGCTGTGAGGGGGAATCTGTCCCAGGCCTCTCTAGAAGCTTCTGGTGGTTTGCTGGCAGTCTTTGGCGTTCCTTGGCTTGTAGATGCATCAGCCTGCTGTCTGCCTTTATGTTCACATGGTTCCTCCTCATGTCTGTCTGTCTCTAAATCTCCCCTTTTTATAAGGACACCCGTCATATTGGATTAAGTCCACCCTACTTCAGTATGACCTCATTGGAACTAATCCTATCTGCAACTGCCCTATTTCCAAATAAGGGGGTTACAATATCAACATATGAATTTGGGTCGGGGGGGAGGACACGGTTCAGCTCATAAATGAGTAATGGAACATTGCTGTGGAAAAACCCATATAGCAGTGTTTGATGTCAACTACAATGATGAAACAGGGATATGACGTTCATTCAGAACCAGAGAGAGCCTGGGAAATGTTTTTAGCTTCTTAGGCTCTGCAGTAATGAAGGCATTCTAGGAGTAGGTTGGAATGGATGCTCTGTCAATCCACCAAACCACCCTCCTAAATCCAACACCCTCTACCCACCACCCCACCCCTGGTCATTTTGTGGCTGGCAAAAGTTCACACCACCAAGCACATGAACTTGGGGTACTAGAAACAGCACTGTCCTCAGAAACCAGGAGTTGGGAGTCAGAGCCCTAGCCTTTCCCTTAACTTGTAGGGTGACAGCCATGGCTAACCAACACCCACTGATAGGAAGTCCCACCACCCACCAGCCACTCAACAAGCACTGTGGTGCTCACTCACGACACACTCTAGAACCTTGTGCTGCATGCTGGTAACTCACTTCGTACATTTTTTCCCCACAGGCTGTCCCACCCAAAGGTGTTCTTTTAGTTTTTCTTGCTACCCTAAGATTTTTAAAAAAGATAACTGTCTTCTCCCAACCATGACCAATTGCCTGCCATCACTTACTGGGGGACATTGGGTAACAGATTACCTCAAGCTGAGCCTCAGTTTTTTTCGTTTGTACCATAGTAGGATTGGACAACTTGTTACTGAGGAAGGAACAGAGAAAACAGTCACACACATTGGCTGTGGTTGCTTCTGCTTTGGAGGGTTGAGACCTGACTCACTACTAGGTTACTGTTGACTCATGAAGGTGAGGCCTCCTGGGCCCAACCCAAAGAAGAGAAAAAGAGAGGGAATGCAATGATCTTCTTCATATAGTGACAGGCATTTATGTATTTATTTATTCATTTATTAATATCTATATATCTATATATCTATATATCTATATCTATCTATATATCTATATCTATATCTATCTATCTATCTATCTATCTATCTATATCTATATCTATATCTATATCTATATCTATATCTATATCTATATCTATATATATACTAGAGGCACAGTGCACGAAATTTGTGCACGGGGCGGGGGGGGAAGAGGGGGCAGTGTGTGTGTCCCTCAGCCCAGCCTGCACCCTCTCCAATCTGGGACCCCTCAAGGGATGTCCGACTGCCCGGTGGGATCAGGCCTAAACAGGCAGTCGGACATCCCTCTCACAATCCAGGACTGCTGGCTCCCAACCGCTCACCTGCCTGCCTGCCTGATTGCCCCTAACCACTTCTGCCTGCCAGCCTGATCACCCCCTAACCACTCCCCTGCCAGCCTGATTGATGCCTAACTGCTCCCCTGCCAGCCTGGTCACCCCTAACTACCCTCCCCTGCAGGCCTGGTCACCCCTAACTGCCCTCCCCTGCTGGTCTGGTCACCCCCAACTGCCCTCCCCTGCAGGCCTGATCCCCCCCAACTGCCCTTCCCTGCTGGCCTGCTCACCCCTAACTGCCCTCCCTTGCCAGCCTGGTTGCCCCTAACTGCCCTCCCCTGCTGGTCTGGTCGCCCCCACCTGCCCTCCCCTGCAGGCCTGGTCCCCCCAACTACCCTCCCCTGCTGGCCTGGTTGCCCCCAACTGCCCTCCTCTGCCAGCCCGGTCACCCCTAACTGCCCTCCCCTGCAGGCCTGGTCCCTCCCAACTGTCCTCCCCTGCTGGCCATCTTGTGGCGGCCATCTTGTGTCCACATGGGGGCGGCCATCTTTGGCCACATGGGGCAGCCATCTTGTGTGTTGGAGTGATGGTCAATTTGCATATTACCTCTTTATTATACAGGATATTATTGATTTCAGAGAGGAAAAGAGAGTGGGAGAGAGATAGAAACATCAGTGATGAGAGAGAATCATTGATCAGCTGCCTCCTGCACATCCCCTACTGGGGATCGAGCCTGCAACCCGGGCATGTGCCCTTGCCTGGAATCGAACCCTTCAGTCCGCTGGCCAATGCTCTATCCACTGAGCCAAACCAGGTAGGGCTAAAATATATTTTTATTGATTTTAGAGAGAGAGGAAGGGAGAGGGAAAGAGAGAGAGAAAAACATCACTGAGAGAAACACCAATTGGTTGCCTCCTGCATGCCCCCTACTGGGGATGGAGCCTGAAACCTGGGTACATGCCCTGACCAGAATCAAATCTCTGTCTCCTGGATCATGGGTAAATGCTCAACTACTGAGCCACACTAGCCAGGGCCTTTTCCTGTTATTAACAATGCTGCAAAGCCTGTCCTGGCACCTGTGTCATTCCTATATGGGGGTGCCTCTTTCATACAAAGGCATGGAAGAGCAATTGTTGGATCACAGTTCGCATGCATTTGTGATTCTGAGATATATTGTCCCCTGTCCCCCCACAGAGGTTGTAACCAATATGTCCTCCCACCAGCAATGGATGGTCTCTCCAGGCAGCCTGGGGGAGAGGAAGGAGGAGGATGAGAACCTGGGAAGAGAATATATAGATAAAACATAGAAATTGGGAACATGGCAGTGAATACATAGAACCTGGCAGTGAATACATAGATAAAAAATAGAAAGTAAGAAAGATAGAAGTAAAAATAGAAGAACCTAATATTTTTTCTAAGCCTGGAACGATACCCCATTTGGAAACCATAGGCCTAGCTTTAAGAAAGCGTAGAGCTGGTTAGTCCAAGGGACTTAGAGGTGTGTGTGTGTGTGTGTGTGTGTGTGTGTGTGTGTGCGCGTGCGTGCAAGAGTACATGTACTAACTCAGGAATGGAGGTGCTGGGAGAATTGGGAGGCTTGGGACATGGGAGGGCTTTTCTTGAGTGGCAGGGGCCTGGGCTGAGCTTTCATTGGAGCCCTGAGTGAGGAGGGGGCCATGGTTCTGTAGTAGATGGGCTGGGCCTTAATTGTCTTGGCTTGGGAGCTGCTTAGCAAGATCCTTGTACCCCAACTTCGGCTGCATGGGTGGGGGAGCCTTTCAGCTTCATAATGATCCCATTCCTCACCCTTAGAGTCCCCTTAGATAAGTCCCTTGCCACCTTAAACAATGAGCTTAACTATGGGGACTTAGTTATGTATTATAATTATACTGTATATAACATTAGAGACTTCTGTTTTTATTTCTATCTTTTCTAATTTCTATTTTGTGTGTGTGTATTAAAGGAATATAACATATTAGCAGAATAGTACTTTACAGAATTTGTAAAGAATTATTTAAAAAAATAACCTACTTAAAATTTATTCATTTAAATAAACATGGTGACCCAGCTAGCCCCTAGCCCATTTTTCAGGAGAGGGAGGAGGGCTTGTGCTAACAATGACTGTTATTGCAGGGGGCTCAATTTGACAGGGAACCCAAGAGTAATGCGATCATTGTTTCACTTGCTCGCTGTAGAACAAATTCATATTCACTGCCTATGTGTGAGAGGGTTATGGTAACAGGGGGGTTACTGGAGACAATTTCCAACTACGAGCAACCTGGTTGGTGGGATTAGAGAATATTACTTTAATGTCCCCTCTGGGCCTTGGCTTAAATTTTGCGTGTTCATCTCTCTCCTCTGCTGCTGAGGCCCCCTCCCTGCCTCCCCACCTCCCTGCCCCCACCCCACCCATGTCTTTCCATTTGACACTCCTCAGCTAGCCCTTGGGACTGCAGGCTGACTCCAAGCCTTCGTAAACCACCCAGGACTGTTAAACAAATCCTATAATTAGAAGCCAGGTTTCCTAAACGAAGTGAAAAATGTAACACTACCCTCTGTTTGTTCACTGGATGCTCAACGCATGTCCCATGACCCAGAGGAGCTGTGACTTTGGGTTTCCAAGAAGCCTTAATAAGGTAATGTTTATAAAGTTCTTAACTTTACAACTCTGCTGGAATACAACTCTGTGAAATAAGGAAAAGCCATAATTCCAAAGATATACCCCCTACCCCCATCCGCACCCCACCCTGTCCCAATGGTGAGGAATGTCGTCCCCTTATGGGGTATGTGGAGAGCCCCAAGACTTGGATTAAAATAAGTGAGTTCTGGCCCCAAATCTGACCCTGAATTGCTGTGTGACATTGTATCAGTCTCTTTCCCTCACTGGACTTTATTTTTAAAAGTAAATCTTTATGAATTTGGTAAAATACTATTTCAGTCTCCCTGTCTGGAAAGGAGAAGAGATGATAAGACTTGCTTGTTCTAAAAGTCCCTTCAAACTCTGACATTCTGCAGTTTCATTCTGTGCCTCTCTGCCATTGGGTTTGTCTCAAGCAAGGATTCTTCTCCAAATTCGACCTCCCTTCTCTGGACTCTACAAAAGCACTTGGTAATGAAACTTGAACTAGGTAAATCTAGTTTGGGCTTGGCAAGACCCATAGATATACCTCTTCCTCCCTTGGCTTTGAACACCTAAGGGCCTCTCTCATGAGATAAAATGCACAAGAAATAATGTGAAAATAACTTGTGGAAAATAAAACAACAAAAAGAACTCTTTAATTCTTTGAAGGACTTCAAACTGGTCAATATGAGGAACAAGGAAAAGAACAGGGCTTGCTGCCTGGAGATGGTAGCCACTGTTAACTTCATGCTTTAACATTATGTTAACATCATAATAGCTGACATTTACTGGGTTCTTTCTATGAACCAGACTCTGCTGAGGACTCACATCCATCCTCTCAGTTAACCTCACAGCAAATCTGGGAGGTAGGTACTTTCTCATCATCCTCATTGTACAGATAAGAAAAGGACAGTTAAAGAGATGAAAGAATTTTCCCAAAGGAAATAAGTGGTTGGAATAGAGACTCCAGCACCCATTCTTAACTTCTATAAATCTGTTGTCTACAGACCTCTGATCCTTTGTGGAAGTCAATGTCGTGATGAAAGCATCCATCACTCTGTGTCCCTGAGTAATTCCGATAAACAGAGCATGCCCTGCAGCCAACTTGTGAGAAAGACACCTTCCCTGGGCTAAGCCTCCAAAATCTGGGGGCTGTTTATTACTGCAGCACAACATGGCCCCTCCTGACTGATACTCCCTGTCATAGGGCAGAGGGAACAGCTTTGTTCTGTGTATTCTCAAAGAGCCAATTTGTCACCAGCAGAGGAAAGGGAGGTGGACATTTAAAACAAGTAGAGACTAGTAAGACTCAGGAGCATTGAATTAGGAGCATCACTGAGAAGCCAGCAAAATGACCAGTAAGGTCTCGTTGAGCCTGGGACTCTAAGAAATGGTCTAAAAATTGAGAAGATTTGGAAGTGATTCTGGAGTGACGAGGTCAGAGCTAGCTCTGTGGTTGAGATAATGGGATAGAATGCAAGGGAATCCCAACCTGGAAGACAACAATTATAGACATAGATAGCTATGCGATCACCAGATTGAAGAGCCAAACCAGCCCAGCTTTTCCTACAACTCACTGCTGGAGAGAAGGAGATCGGGATCCCAACCTTTGAATTTTCTCTGGAACTCACTCAGAAAACATTCTCCCTGGCATCTAGCCCTCTCGCCAAACACATTGCCCCCCAATGCAGATTTATCCGCAGAACACAGCTAGGCTATGTCAGAAATCATTTGGATGACCTTTGGCACTCTGTGTACACTGAATGACAGGCAAGGGTGTCCACCTGTAATTGCTGCTTGGCTTCAGTGCTCCTTTCCTACGCTGGGGCTAAGGTTAGCGTAGGTGGTGGTCAAAGGTGGCCTCAGGGGCCCAGGCTTTCATTCTAAGCTCTGCCCCCTTTTCTGTGCTATATGACTATGGGCGGGTTATTTCCCTTCCCTGGGCCTCAATTTCCTCTTTTGTAAAATCTTTATATTCACATGGGGTTGAGACAAACAGTAAATACAGTCAGATATAAAAGTGCTTTGTAAACTGTCGAGTGCTATACACACGCCAAGGGTATCGCTCTTACCACTGGGGCGATGATCGGTGGTATCTGCCTGGCTCCTGGGGCTGCAGCATTTCTGTCCCCCAGGACCAGAAACCTTGATTGAACCTGTCTTGTAACATACAAACAATTATGGAGGCTTCTTTCCTGGGAACCAGACTTTGGAAATGGTCAGACTCCACATGAGCCATTTCTTCCTCTTTCCTCACAAATGCAATATTTATGAGAACTGTCCTTCCAATGGAAATTTGGCAAGCGATGACATTCTGGAGACAGTGTACCTTCCTCCACACACCCCAAGGGCTGAGGTCATGGGCTTCCCAGGAGATCCTGCAGTTCCCAAGGATGCAGGAGGTACAGGAGACTGAGAGGAGAGGGGCCCAGCAAGAGTCCCTATACCGACCACAGGCTGACCCTAAAACACCAGTACGGTGATGTCTGCCATCCTCTATAAGAGCATCAGCTCAGGACCTGTTTAGCTGTTCACTGCTGTATGCCTGTAATAGATGCTCAAATACAGATTTGTGTCAAATGAAGCGAATGAACCCTCCTCAAGAACTCTCAAGGGTCCTCATTGCCCATACTTTGCACCTTACAGTTTCCCAGACAACATACTTAAACCATCCCCTGTTTTCTCAAGATCATCTCTCCACAGGTTCAGGCCACAGAGACAAACTTCTGCAGGGAGGCCAGGGCTGGGACGCACTGGAGTCCTCAGAGCCTGTAAGTTTTTGAGGCTGTTTTCTGGGGGGAGGAAGGATGGGGATGGAGGCCTTGGCTATGCCATCAAGGCTCCTTGCTGAAGTGCAATGTGATACTGCCTGTCACCTCAAGGGGTGGGTTGTGAGTAGCTGCTCCCTCAGCAAGACCTGCCCTGGTCACAGGTCCCCAAGGCAGGCAGTGAGAAACACATGTGTCAATTAGACATGGTGGCTGCCTGTAAGACCCTTCAAAACCATAACAAAACGAAACACACACATACAAGACTCCGCCCATGAATTTGCACCCATACAGATACACACCAAACAAGTGCAATAAAAACAGCACCGCTGCGGCAATGGCGGAAGCTAACATGTAAGGCAGACTGATAAATACCATCAGCTTTTAGCTTGGTTCCGGGGAGCAGGCCTTTGAACCCAAGCTGCAAAGGAAATCTCCTCTCCCCCTCCCAGGACTCCTCTCCTAAAAACAGCCAGAAGACATGGACCCCCTTCTTCTCCCATCCTCCACAGCGCAGGCTTCTTCCTCCACCGGGGTCCACACTCTGGGGGTCTGAAGAGAACATTTCTCATGCTGTACCCTCTTCCTGCTTCCGCCGGAGGATGGAGCCTCCCTCCCAAAATAGACACAGACCCACCCTGCAAGAGGAGGTGCTGACAGCTCTGGGGGGAAAGCCAGAATTCTGGATCTTGTAAGTCCAGATGTCCTGTAAACTCCGACCAGAGTATAAACATCCCCTGAGACTGAGGGGAGGATATGCTGGTGGGCAGGGGGGCCGGCGCCTCTGCCTGCCCTGGGGACATGCTGTTTATTCCATGTCCCTCACGAGCCCTCTTGGGCTCCTTCCTGCCCCAGGTCTGGGCAAGTCAAGGCAGGCAGAACAGCCCTATATAGGGGTCTGAGGCCTTGGACATAGACTTTAACCTCTGAGGGCTGGAGAGGAACTATCTATTAAAGCTCTACCAGTCCAACCCTTTCCTCTCCTTGACTCTCCCTCACAGCACTCCCAGCTGGTCTTCTGGCCTCCGGTCTTTTCGGCTGACGGGGAGTTCACTCTTTTCCAGGGCAATCCATTCTACTATTGGGATTTGGCAGTTAGAAAATTCTAGAAAAGAGCTGACTAGAATTGTTCTGTGCAACCTGATTGAGCAGCGCTAAAAACCACGGGTACAGCAAAATAGCAGCAGGGCCATTCGCTGAGCACCGCTCTGTGACGGGCACTTACCTCCGGAAACCCCCCTTCCTTTTGAGGAGGACACATGGGCTCAGAAAAGTTAGGTCACTTGCCCAAGGTAACCCAGCTGTTGTGTTCAAACTTTGTGCTTTAAGTCTTAGTCTATACTGGGTCTTCCCAATCAAAACCAACAATAGCACATACACCCACAGAACACCCTACAATCAACAGGCACGCACAAAACCAACCAAGTTATAAGAAAAACAGCCCAAACTTGCCAAGTATTAAATGCCAGTTGTATGCCAGGCAAGTCATAATTTTTATGATAAATCAATGTTAACAACCCTCTGGGGAAACTGAGGCTCTCTGAGGTTAGAAGACATGGAGATGGTCACGTAAGAAGGGGCGGAGCAAGTAAGTGGCCAGCCACCATTTCTGAAGTCTGCAGTCTCCCACGATACCACATTACATCACGGGGTGTGGTGGGGGGACTTTAGCCTAATGGGAGAAAACGTTAATAATTATAGTGATCATTCTCAACAACTAGAGTTTTAAAACGTGGGATGTGCATCTTCGGAGAGAGATGACCTCCCTGTATTGAAGGTGCTTTGGAAGGGTTTCGTACTCTGGGAGGAGATACACAAGATATCCCTGAGGTTCTAGGGGCGGCGAGCATTAACAAGAGACTGGCTACAGCGCAAAGTCAGTATGCAACCCAGAAACAAACTCGGCGTTTTCAAGAGTGGATGCTAGGCAGAAGGGAGGCCTCGGCCACCCAGTCCCCAAGCACAAGCCCACCTCTTAGAATCCTGCCCCAGCTCACACTTCCTTGATTGCTCCCCGTGGGGGAGGAGGCACTGGCACCTGGCCTGGGCAGAGGGTCATGTGGATGTGGTGCCCCCTCTGTACATCCCGGGGGCCGCCCATTCACCGAGGCCTTTCCCTTTTTTGAGAACTGGGAGCTTGCTGGCTGGGTCTGTTCCCACCAACAGTGTTCCCGTCCAGGGATCTTAAAATAGTGCCTCTTGGCTGGGGCTCTGGAGTGAGCAGTGAGGCAGGCATTTGTGCAAATATGGGCCTGGGAGAAGGACTCCTACCAGGAGGGTGGAGGGTGGGGTGGGCAGCATGGCAGGAGAGCCAAGACCTCCTGTGGAGGATGCGCCCTCCTGGCCACAGCCCCCCTCCATCTTGCAGCAGAGGCGCCGGCTAGTCTCTTCCTGCCTCCCCAGCCTTACTGGGTCCACTTGGGCTGGTCTTTAGACTGAATCCCGTGGGCCCTCCTGGCCCAGCTGAGATTCCTGGATAAGCACACTATGACCAGGGGCCTCTACATTCTTCTGCTGGATCTGTCCTTGACCCCACCTAACAATGCCCTTCCTACCTGGGAACACCCCAGAAATATCTCGGAAGGCCCAACTCCAAATTTGTTTTAACAATAACAGTGACAATTGCAGCTGCCATTCATTGAGTGCTTACTGTCGGCAGGCACTCTGCTAAGTGCTTTGACATGCATGATTTCATTTGATCCTCACAACCATCCATTGGGAGCCAAGTTATTGTTATCTCCACTGTGCAGAAGAAACGAAGGCTCAGAAAAGTCAAGTAACTTTCCCAAGGCCGCAGAGTTTTGAACTGGTAGAAGCAGGATTAAAACTCGGGCCTGCCAACCTCTGGAGTCTGAACTCTTGGGCTGCACCTCCCCCACCGGCTCCCTGCTGCTCTGGCCTCCCATTCTCCATCCCAGCGTGATCACCCTGCGTGACATACCACTGGTGTGATTCAATGCATGAAACAGCGAATGCCTGCGACGTGTCAGGAACATTGCTGGGTGCCATGCCCATACGCTGGGAGTCCTCAGGTCCCCTTGAAGACTCTTGTTTGGGCTTGGGCTCAGTGATCTCCCCAACACGCAGGGTGCAGTTTGTTTGAGAATATCAGGGTAAGGCTGAGGCAAGCATACCAGTAGTCTCCCCCTTGATGACCAAGAGACCAGCTGGACATTCCCCCTCCTGTCCTGGTTGCAATGCTCCTCTTCTCCCACTGTACGGAACAGCATGTGCATGAATCAGACGTTGGCTCCATGAGCATCAGTTTCCCCATTCTATATTTGGGGAAAAGTTAGGGCCTCACCACAGGGTGGGTGGGAGGATTTAATGAAACTGTGCATGAAGGACTTAGCACAATGCCTGCCCGTCAGTAAGTAGATATTAAGCAACAGCTATTATTACTACTAGTTGTTATTTTCTGGAAATTACGGTGTCCGGGTGTCAAATGGCTAGGGGCTCGCACGCACATAGTAGGTGCTCCATGTGAAGGAAAGCACTCACACAGCAGACAGAAGCCCCCTTGCTCATCCTTCCTCCTACCACCACCCCCCTCTTGGCTGGCTGTGCCATTCCTGCTCTAATGAGGAAGGTGTCCTGGGCACTGGTCCTCATTAACAATAGGGTCACTCAGGCATCTAGGGGCAAGCACAGGTCCCAAACCCACTCTTCCAGACCCTCATTTTCAGCTCCAGGGCCCATTCCAGAGAAAAGAAGTAGCTGGTGTGGAAGTTCCATCAGGCATTGCCAGGATCTTCAGGGATGTCTGGTGGCGCCACCTGGTGGTGAGCACAGCACTGCTCCTGGTCAGGTCTGTAGCTCTAAGTGCCTCCACCCTCTCTGCCCCTTGCTCTGCAGCCCATTCGCCCCTTCCCTCATTCACAAGTACCATGTACTGACCACCGCCCATGTGTAAAGACTTAAGGACCCCAACTTTGCTGTGGGCAGAGGCCCCTGAAGTCGAAGTCACTATGCCTCCCTCTCAGGCCTGGCTCTGACCACACTCTGCCAAAATCCACACTCAGGACATCCGCGAAGGCAGATGACCCGCCAGTGGTTTCTAGAAGCCAAGGCTGGAGGAAGGGGCCTTCTTCCTGGCCTGAACTGGCCAATATGGTCACCGAGCCCATCCTTGACTCCCTGCTGCCCCATTCTTCGCCCTGTCACTCTGGCTGTTTCTCTGGTTCAAAGGACAGTGGCAGTGGGGCTGAGACAGCCTGGGGTGGGAGTGGGGGCCTTGTTGCCTGAGGAGGTATTTTCAGAGTCCCCCTCCCTCTGGAGTTTCCAGTGATAGAATGGAGCCCTGTCTAGTATTTGACCAAATAAGGTGGTATCTCTCGATGAGCTCAAGCCTCAGCCAGCTTCTCAGTTATGCTGTGGAAACCTGCCCTGGACAGATTAATCTTGTGACATTCAGGAGCGCCTCGTACCCCGCGTTCTTCCCCTAGCCCATTCCTGTAAATGGCCAAGAGTGGCCCCTCAACAGGGTGCTGCGGTCCTGGATGTCTGTCTCAGTGTCCCTCCCCTGCCCTCTTCACCCGCCCCCCACCGCCCCCACCGCTGCCCTGGGTGGACTACTCCCTCACAGTTGGCTGGGCTGTTCACTTGAGTGAGAGACCTCAACCAGCGGGGCTGGTCAGTTCAGCATGTGATTCCAGGACACATAGACCCTGGGGTCACCTGAGCTCACAAAATTGTCGCCAGAGCCTGTGAAACCCAGAGCTCTCTCAGCCAGGAGGGTGGGCCCGAGGGCGTAGAAAGGAGACTCGGCTGAGCAATGCAACCTGTGCTAGCTCTAAGAACAGTTAATGTTTATAAAAACAATAATAAAATTATTTTACAATAATTTTCATAGTAAACAGTTAAGTGTTTATTGAACAGTTACTACGTGCCAGGCACTGTGCCAGATGTTTAACATGGGCTATTTCTTTTATTCCTTATAATAGCCTCCAAAGGTGGATGCTGTGATGATCCCTTTTCGAGAGATGTAGGAACTGAGCCTCAGAAAGATTTCAGGGAGAAATGGGCCAGGCCTCTGTCAGTTCCTGGGCACGGCACTCATTTTACAGAGAAGGAAACTGAGGCTGAGAGAGAATCAAAGTCACAGACAGTCATAGGGGGCCAGGTCCCTGGAGTAGAGACCTTCTCTATGCAAGGGAAGGCCGGAACGACTGGCCATGAAGTCCTCATGGACCTGAGACTTGGCTCGTGTGAGAACACAGATTCAGAAACACATTCCCAGCAGGCCAGAATTGCGCAGAAAATGTCCCAAGAAAAACAGCCTGGGCCGGTGGCTAGAGGCCTGCACAGGACCAGGTATGAACCCCAGCTCTGTCATCTGTAACTCACTGTGTAATCCTGCACAAGTCCCTTCCTGCTCCAGCCTCAGTTTCCCCGCCTGTGAACTAAGGAAGCAAAACTCTGGTCACCAAAGGCTGTTGAGCTCACCTGAGATTGGTTGAGGCCAGAGTGCCTGAGTCTGTTTCCCTGGGAGATGGGGTCTGTGTCCTGCTCCTGGCCAGCACACTCTGAGAACATTTGCTCTCCTGACCAACGGACAGCCCGTCCCTCCTCTGCCCTCACCCCCTTGCCATCCCCAAAGCAAACGAAGCTGATTGTCTTAGCAGGCCCTGTGGGTGCTGGCCGGATGGCCGGCCGCAGGCCACAGACGGAGGTGCCACCCGCCAGAGCCCCACCAGACACACAGGGCATTGTCCCTTAGTCAACAGCCCCTGGGCACCTCGGCCGGTTCCTGGCCTGCCCCCACGCCCCTCACCGCCTGCCACTGCGCCAGGCCCAACCAGCTGGGGGCCCAAGCCGATGACGAGCCCACCCACCCCCAGCAGCCCCCTGATGAGCTATAATTGCTTCGCTCCATCCTGTTGCTGCCATTCTCTTGGAGGAGGCATCTGGGGTTCCAGGCGGGCGGCAGCTGCAGGCCGACCGCCCGGCTCGTCGGGATGGACTGGCTGTACAACCTGGTACGTGGCGCTTCCCCACCCCCAACCCCTTTGAGGGCCTGAGTGTTTCGGTACTTCTTTCCTATTGATTAATGTCTGGCTCTGTTTGGCTTGGAATCTGCAGAGTTCTCCCTCTGCCCACTCCCCCAGGGCTGGAGAGAAACAGACTGGTCTCACAGCCTGCAGCCATGGCCAGTAGCTCAGGCTCCTGAACTGGGCCCGTCCACACTGAAGTCCTTTCAGGCCAAAGGCATCTGGGGAGATCCTGGCAAACTCAGTTATCGGGGTTTTTCCAATGAGTCCTTGGGTCCTGAGAGCCAGACTGTGTGACCCAGGGCAAGCCCTCCTGTGTCTCTGTGTCCCACCTGCAACATGAACGAAGGGGGCTCTAATTCTGTTCTGTGTTCCTCTGCACGAAGAGCCAGAGTTTGAGAACACCAAGTGAGAAACTCAGATGCGATGAGGAAGCCTATTGTTAGGGAGACATCTTTCTGCATCAGAATCTAGGACCAAAAAGGAAGAATTTAGGGACTTGAATCTCTGTCGTGGATTTTGCTCCAGGAAATGGCTCTGCCAAGAGGGACTACGCTCAAACTTGTTTCCAAGGGTCAAGACTTGCTGGGTAGCCTGGAAAAGTCAGGCGCGGGCCATGTGAACCGTGGGGTGAGGGACACAGGGCAGGCAGGAGCCTGGCTAGATTCCGTGAGGAGATGAAACTCCCCCTGAAGGTTCCCCCCATCTGGCCAGCTCTGGCCCTCACCCAAGCCTTGGCCCTTCTCTCCCCGGCTTCCTGAGAAGTCTGGGTTCTGCTGGCCCCCGGGTCCTCTACTGTGTGAGCCAGAGGCTTTCCTGACACTCCCGGTTCTGAGGGCAGAAGTGGGCAGCAGGTGAGGGTGGAGAGGAGTGGGTGAGGGAGGACGAGGGGGGGGGGCAGGCAGAGGGTTAGGGGGTGGAGGAGGAGAGCACAGGTGCCATGGAGTCCAACAGAGATCCTTGGCCTCCACCTGCTCACCTCCCCAACTCCATCTCATGCCCCCTTCCCCCGCCCCCCACACTCTACTTCAGCCTCACTGTTTCCTTTTAGCAAAGCTCTTAATGAACTCAAACCTCCTCACACTGTTTCCCATCTGCCTCCCTCTTATTCTTCAAACTTCACCTGACATACCTGCACCCCAGAAAGGCTTTGTGGGACCCTGCACTGCCACCTGGCTAAGCGGGTGGCCCTGTTCTTCTCTAACCACGTGCTACAGGGTCCCACCATCGCACTTATCTCTAGGGAGATTTAGGTGTTTGTTTTCTTGTTCACCATCTGTTCTTTCTCCCAGACTGTGAGCTACAGAAGGCAAGGATGGTGACAGCCGTTCATTCACACAAACACGGGGGCTAAAACTGTGTGGAAACGGACGCAATGCCTGTCCTCATGGAGTCTGTGCTTAGTGGGGGTCAGGCATAGAAGAGAATCACACACAGAGACTGTAAGACTGCAGTCATGCAAGGGGCATGCGGTGTTGAGAGCCCAAGAAGGTCCACCGAGGCCTCCGTAAGGAAGTGACACTAGAGGCATTTAGAAGGCGAGGAGAGGCAGCCCTCTGCAGACAGTAGCCTGTGCAAAGTCCCTGTGGCAGGAAGGAGCATGGTGAGAGGCAGGGAATGAGAGAAGGCCAGAGGCTGAAACATGGGTGTGAGAGGAAGCTCAGGCCCAGGAAAGCGACTTTATTAGATTTGCATTTCAAATAGCTGTTCTTAGCCTCGATGTGGAGAATTGATTGGGGGCGGGGAGGGGAGAGACACACTGCTGAGCTGTTCAGGGACGTGAGAACAGTGGTGCAGATAGAGAGAAGTGGATGGGTGGGAGATTTTGTTTTTTTCCAAAGGAGGAAAATAGACTTCATTTACAAGTAATGATATTTAGAAAAGACCCATCCCTGGCCTTAAAAAACCTCTCCATCAATTCAAATGGGTAGGGAGATTTTTGAAGGGTGTAATAGACAAGACTTAGTGATGAGTGCGGTGCATAAAAGTGTTGGTACACAGGAGTGATGGGCTGGTGGGACCAAGACAGGGCATGGCAGGTAAGAGTCACTCCCATAAGGCCTCTCCTCTTTTCTTTCCCCACTCTGAGCCCTGACTCTTAGCCCAGAGGGAGTCTTGGTTCTCTGACCTTTGACCCATGGCCTTCCTCCTCAGCTATTTCTTCTTACCATCTCCATCTTCCTGGGGCTGGGCCAGCCCAGGAACCCCAAAAGCAAAAGGAAGGGGCAAGGGCGGCCCGGAACCGTGGCCCCTGGGCCTCATCAGGTGCCACTGGACCTGGTATCGAGGGCAAAACCATACGCCCGCATGGAGGAATACGAAAGAAACCTTGGGGAGATGGTGGCCCAACTGAGGAACAGCTCTGAGCCAGCGAGGAGGAAGTGTGAGGTCAACCTGCAGCTGTGGCTGTCCAACAAGAGAAGCCTGTCACCATGGGGCTACAGGTAGGCCAGGCGGGGTGGCCGTGGGCAAGCTGCATCGCACGTTGAGGGTTGCATGGGGAGGGGGCACCTTGCCCACTGTCCCCTTCATTGTAAGAGTTAAGACCTTGGATGCAGAGGCCTGAATGCCTGGGATGGAATCCTGGCTCTGCTTCTTACCTGCTGTGTGGCTTTAGGCAAGTTGCTTAGCCTCTCAGTTTCCTCAGTGGAGGTGGTGGAAATACCTACTTCATCGGTTTGTCATTAAATGCGATATCCATGCAGAACACTGCTGTTATTGTTCTCCAAGTGTCCGCTGAAGTACCTGCCAGGCTTTCCCTGAGTGTCACCTCCTCCAGTTCGGGGTGCTTTGTGTACACAACTCAGTTACAGCACTTCCAGGTGGTCTTGAGTTGACTGTGTCCATATCTGTCTCATGCTAGACTAGGACCTTCTATGGATTCTCATGCTCCATCGAATCCAAACCTCCAGGGCTGAGGCCCAGAAGGTGGGATTTTATACATCTCCACGTGACTAGGATGCACAGCGAGGTTTGGGAGTCACAACCTGCTGCCCCTAATGGAAGGGGTGGTATCTTAGCTTGCTTGTAGCTCCACTTCCTAGCACAGCACCTGGCACCCAGAAGGGGCCACCTGTATATGTGTTGAATGAATAATGACAAAACAGGCTAACCCTGAAGGTCCTCTCAAATTCAGGCCATGCAAGTGATGTCCAGAATAACATGTTCAATAGAATATTTTGTGATGATGTCAAATCCACCCAGCCTCATGTGGCTCTTGAGCAACTGAAGTGTGGCTGGTGTGACTGGGGAGCTCATTTTGATTAATGTGGCTAGTAGCTACCATATCTGGAATGTGGCCATTGGAAGTGGCCATTAAGGTCCTCCAAAAAATAAAAATAAAATTAAAAAAAGATCCTTCAAAGCTGGACCTCTCACTTTCTGTGCCCTTGACTTTTTGGAGATCTTATAAAAATGCAGGTTCTGATCAAGAGGGGGTGAGGGATGGGGCGGGCACAAGATTCCACATTTCTAACAAGTTCCGAGGTGATCCTGACACTGCAGGTCCACAAGTCAAATTCACCCCTCACATTTAGCAGATGAGGAAACCGAGTCACAGTGAAGATAAGGTTGCTAATCAAGTCCCTATCCTCTCAGCTGTAGGAGGGAACTCCTCTGTGTTGTCCATCAATGAACACCCCATGTCAAGGACCCTATGTTATGGGGAGCCAGCCCATGCTGGGCACTGTGGGGCAGGGAAGGGCAGGTGGGCAGGCCGAGGGCCACAGGCTCACCAGCAAAGGCGAGCATCGTTGCTGACTGGCCGTAGCTGGCCCGCAGGATGGCAAGACGATGTCGTCAATACTACTGGACTGGGACTGGACATGTGGCCAATCCCTTGGTGGGTGGGTGAAAAATATTTGTTGCGTGAATAGAAATGAAGTCAGAATAGACCCCAGGCCTCCTGACTCCTCTTTTAGTGAGTATTAGGCATAAATGTTCTATTAACTTCCCGTGGATTAAGTTTCTCAAGACTATAAGTAAGGGGGTGGGGAGACAGAGGGTCCTTAGCTTCTTTGTGACCCCACAGCACCATGTAGTATTAGGATAAGGATCTTGCTGGAGGAAAGAAAACTGGGTGCCTGACTGGTATCCTTGAACCTGGATAACCTTGGGGTGCCTGACTTGCCTTCCAAGGTTCCTTTTCTCACCCAGAACACGGAGTTGATTACTGTCCTTCCCATGGCATAACACAGTCCTGCCGTGGGAATGAAAACCCGGGGTTAGGAAAAGCAGAGGCGTGGGGCGTGGGCACCAATTTGCTGCCCCTCCCCCCTCCCAAACACACCACCAGCAGCAGCCCTGCTTCTCTCCTGTCTTCCTGCAGCATCAACCACGACCCGACCCGCATCCCCGCGGACCTGCCTGAGGCGCGGTGCTTGTGTCTGGGCTGCGTGAACCCCTTCACCATGCAGGAGGACCGCAGCATGGTGAGCGTGCCTGTGTTCAGCCAGGTGCCCGTGCGCCGCCGCCTCTGCCCGCTGCCGCCGCGCACGGGGCCCTGCCGCCAGCGAGCAGTCATGGAGACCATCGCCGTGGGCTGCACCTGCATCTTCTGAATAGCCCAGGCCCAGAACCTGCGGGCAGCTGGAGAGCGCCCTCCCTGCACCCCTATGCCGCACAAGGCCAATGAAAAGTGAACGCTGTCTTTCTAAAGCAAACCTTAGGTTTGCTCCTTGTGGCTCTGAAGCCAAAACCAGGGTGGGGGTAGGAGGTGCCTGGGAGGTAGATTTCAATATAAAGGAGGACTTCCCATCACTCAGCGTTCTCCAACACTGAAATAGGTTATTAAAAAAAATACTGCATTTACTTCTACCATTTTGGACAGTCACGTACTTCCTTTAATTTGGGTTTATAAGCTTTATTTCAGTCATGTCATTGGAGCATGGTTGCTATAAACGTCTGCAGGAGTGACGAAGTGTTAACTCTCCCTAGGTGAGCGCAGGACCATTGCAAACAATCTCTTGGGAAGCAGTGAGCCCTCTGTCTCTGTAAGGGTCCAGCAAAGGCTGAGCCGCTCAAGAATATTGCAGAGCAGATTCCTGCTCTGGGAGGAATAAGGTCGCCTTCAACTCAGATTCTCTGCGGGTTCAGCCTTAGACCCAGAGAGGAGTCTTGGGCTTGCCAAAGGGCAGGGGTTTTTAACCTGGGCCATGAAATGTGCATGTGGGAATGCATTTATTCTGGTCTGGGGATCTCTGGCTTTGGACAAACACTCGAGAGTTGAGAAGCATCAACATAGATCATTCTTTCCTCCAGCCGTATCCACAAGGGGATCTGGTGAGATGGTTTGCTGACATCAGTTCTGAAACGTTAGCTAGCATGAGAATCACCCGGAGGGCTTGTTAAAACACAGATTGATGGGCCCCACACGCAGTGGTTCTGAAATGATTCGGTAGGTTCGACATGGGGGCTGAGCCTCACATTTCTAAGGCAGTGTTTCCTGCTGCTGGTCTGGGGACCACCCTTCCAGAACCACTATATCAAAGCGCTTTACTGATTAAAAAAAAAAAAAAAGAGCAGTGTGGGTCGACTTGCCCGAAAGCTCCCCCCGCGATGCTAATTCCCACCCACCCATCAGCCCTTTGCAACTCAATCCTCCCCCTGCCCTCCTAGCCCCTGCACCAAATCCTAAATCAGCTGCTCTCAGGTCTAAAAATACCTTCCTGCCCCCAGGACAGCTGAGGGGCTCAGGCTATTTTCTGAGGGTAAGAATAGCTGGCTCTTTAGAGTTCATTTCAATAAGAGGGCCATCAGCCAGTATAGAAACACACGGCTGCTCTAACTTCAATGTTTACAACAGCTTTAGCTCTGAACGTATTAAGGCTCCATCCTTCATGAAAGGGCACTGGTTAGGTTAGGTATGTGTCTGTCTGGGGTGGTAAGTAACTTACCTTTTTTGGTATCGTTCTAGAGTGGATACTGGTTAAAATTACCCCAAGCTTCAGCCTGGCTCCAGACACATGGAAAACAGATTTCTTGTGCCAGCCCATGCTGATGCCTCCAGCAGTCGTGTCTCCTCCCTGGGGGGTTGCTTGTCTCTGAGGCCCCCACAGCCTGCTCTTCAGGCCTTAAGACTTGAGCTGCACATGAGGGACCCGTGGCCTCCAAGGCCTTTTTGTGGGGTGAGGGCGTGGGGAGATTTGAGAGACAAGATGGTAGCTCTAGTCCTGGGAGGAGACCCCAGGTGCCCTGGGGCATAGGGATTGGGTGGGGAAACTCCTCACCTGGTGGGACTCCTCCCAGAGCACCAGACACACAGAGATCCTCATAAACAACAGTTAGTTTATTAGTTTTATATGGAGGTTGGCATTTCCTCTTTCCAGGCTTTAGTTTTCTCATCTGGAGCTTGGTCTCATGAGCCTGGGTGGGCAGCTGGCCCTTCCCAGTCTCCTGGTTTAAAGGCAACAGCAGGGAGCTCAGGACCTTTGAAGAACAGGGTCCACACTGTGCCCCTAACCTCCTTTGGTCTGAGTTTTAATGTGTCTCCTGCTTTCCACTCTCTGGTGAGAGTCCCCCAACTCCGTAAGAATAGGGGCCTCATCTGCCAACTTCAGTGCTGCAATCCCCAGCACCTAGCACAGTGCCACACAAAATAGGGGTGCAGGCCTTGGTGAATGAATGCATGCATGCATTCATGCAAGGAGGCCTGGGGGTGGGGTGGGCAAGATCTGCCCCTAGCTCCCTCTGTTGCTCCTTCAAAGGTGGGTCAGGAGCAAGGCATTCCTCCCTCCCCACCGTTCTTCACCCACTCCCAACTCTACCCTCCACAGCCCTCCTCCCACCAAAGAATTGAAATCCTGCTTGAGCCACCTGCTCTAGGGGTGAAGTTCCTTTGAGGAGTTCTAAACATGTACTATACTGCCCCCAGGATGACTGGGAACGTGTGACCTCTTTCCTGTTTTGTTTGGCAGATGATAGGATTCTTTGTCTTTGCAAATCCCCTCTCTTCTCCCAGAGGGCTGTGGGTCCCTGGGGGCTTCTGGTGGGCCTGGGGGCAAAGGTTTTCCCCTGGTTCTCATGCTCCCTTCTGCTGCCTTCGGGAATCTCTGCCCTTTCCTTGTAGGTGGGAAGGTGGTGAGATGCAGCTCTCAGGTTTGGGCCTGGGGAGGGGGCAGCATGGGCATTTTGGCCCAGTTTGGCTCTGAGCTGTTCAGGCCTGCATACCCAGACAAAGGAAGTTTCTGAAGAAGCAGCCAGCTCCAGAGCACTCAAGCTGGGCATGGAGCCAGAATGCCAGCTTCGGGGATCAGATGTAACTGCCCTGGTTTGCCTCTTTTGTGCACATCCTTAGGGATGCAAGAGGGGGGTGGTTATCAGGGACAGATTTATTGGTCTTGGTCCCCTGGCCCAATACCTATGATCACCGGTTACTCCATGATAGCTCAAGGCATCTTCATGTTAACTATAAACCATGAAAGGATGCCCTTTCACACTGATTTCACTGGACTTGAGAAAAGGGAAAGGTCACAGCCCCATCCTACCTGTGGCTGACATTGTGCTTCTCTCCAACACCCTTTGCACCCCTCTGCCCTTGTAGTTTGGATGAGACCACCTCTGCTCCAGGGGTGGGCCTTGACTGTTCTAAGCCAATCAGCATGTGGCATTCACTTGGCCACAGGAATTGGTTCAGCAGGGGCCCAACTGGCCCAGAGCCCAGACTTTGGCTCAGGGGTCGTGGGAGAAGATCCTGTCGCTCTGGGAGCTGTTGGCAGCCGTCCTTGACCATGAGGGAAGTAATGGCGCTGGCACTGCACAGTGCCCTGAGCTGGGACTGTTATGATAACCAGTAAAACCCTTTTATTGCTTAAGGCAGTCTGAGTTTGGTTTCCTACTACGTCAACCAAAAGCATTCTTACCGACGTGTCAACTTCAAAATTCCTGTAGTAACCAAGGGCATGTATCTAACTTTAAAGGCACCAACTCTTTAACGACCACTACCATCACCTCCGCGGGGTAAAACTTCAGAGCCAGTTTGGGCCTCTGCCTACTTGAAGGGGATTTTGCCCCATGCTGAGCTCAATTAATTAGGAGAAGCTCCAGATTTTAACTGCTCTGTGAACTCACCATGAAACCTTGGGCAAATTACTTCCTCATTTTGGGCTTTTATCTCCATCCCTTCAAACAAAGGGAAGTTAGCCACAGTATCAGTGTCCCTTGGCAAGTGTTGTGTCCGCCTGGGCCCAACCCCAGAGCCAGATTTAGCAGGTCTGGGTGGGACTTGGGCATCCTAATCATGTTAACCTCTGAACTCCATTCCAACACCTTTTCTCTTTTTACTCCGCTGGGGTCAATGCTGGGGGTCAAGGATGACTGCCTTCCGCCATCTAGGGACTTGTCTCCATGCAAGACAGGTCATTGTTACATTCCTCAACCCCTGCATAATGGACAGAATGGCCAATTCCTGCAAGTGCCAAGGAAGTGTTCCTCTTCCTGTGGCCTGGTATGCTTCCCATTTTCCAGTGGTTGCCAGGAAGCTTGGAGCTGCACTGACAGCCCCTTGGGGGGTAACCATCTCTTCCTTGGGTCCTACCACAGTCATCTCTCCAACAAATGGTATTGCTGAGAGGCTTGAATGGTGTCTAATAAGTTATTTTTTAAAAAACTGATTTAAGAGAGGGAAGGAGAGAGAAACATCGATTTGTTGTTCCACTTATTTATGCACTCATTGGTTGATTCTTATATGTGCCCTGACCAGGGATCAAACCCACAACCTAGAGCATATTGGGACGATGCTCTAACCAACTGAGCTATCTGGCCAGGGCAGTAAGTTCTTAACTAGGCACCTCATATCCAACAAGCCCTCCGTAAACAGGAGCTATTATCATGTCTTCTGTTTCCTGATTTTCCCTTCTTCTTGATTTGTGACCATCTGGTTACATGTGTCGTTGTTGGTGTTGCCACAGGTACATTTTGGGGGTAGGCAGTGAAAAACAGCAAAGAAACTGGATTCAGAGTTCTCTGTCTTCTATTCATTCCCATCATTATCTCTGTCTCCCACTTAGAAAACCAAGTCAGAAGTAGCTGGAGAAGATGGACTTTTATTTCTTCCTTTAAAAAAATAAATAAAATGAATACACTGGTTTGAATTTCCTTCCCTTCTCTTACTCTCTCTCTTAAAAAGCAACAATCACTCTGAGAATCCTTAAGATAGAGAGGCAGAGAGCAGGCCACCTGGACCCACTGGAGAGATTTCACCTCGACATGGGAGGGGTCGGAAGGAGGCTGGGCAGGCGAGAGTGGCTTGCGCAGCCTTGGCCGCTGTGGGGGGTGATCCATCTTCAGCGGGGATGGACATTCCCAGGCTCGCCCGGAGCCCTCATAATTCAGTCTTCACCTTGTGCATCAAGTCCTTTTGGTCAATTTTGTCTAGGTCCTGGTACCAGCGATTGTAAGCCAGCAGGGCCACGTTCTTGGCAGCTACAGCCATGACCTCCACGGAGCTGGCTGCCCACTCCAGGGCATTGAGGTGGAAGAGTTGGTCGTGAAGTGCGAACCGAGGGAGAGTGGTGCGGGAGCCGTGGATGGGGTGGGCCTGCCACTCGGCTGTCTGCACTGAATAATAGGAGCGGAAAAGGGTCTTTAGCTGGGACCGAAGGAGAGGCTTGGGGGACTGGACTCGCCAAACGGCTGCCTCCTGAGGCTGCTTCCGCCGGAAGTTGGTTGAGATGTTGACGGGACAGATATTGTCCAGGGCACAGAAGAAAGTGGGGAAATCTGTGGTAAGGATGCTGGCGAAGGGGAAAAGCTTAGGGTCAGGGAACCCGAAGTAGGAAGAGTTGAGGTAGCCGTGGACCAAGGAGACAACGGTGGGCTGGAAAGAGTCCTGGATGACATCAATGGGAGGGTCGAAGCCTTCAAATGCGATGGTGCTGCTGTTGTCCAGGTGCAGGGGGGTGGCGATGACCACTATGTCGTAGAAGTCGAAGCTAGTGCCCGCCTCATTCTCATACTCTACCAGGTAAAGGGGTTTCCCTTCTGGAAGGAGAGAAGAGAGCACATAATTCAACTTATTTCTTGGCTTCTACCCATTGATCTCTCATCTGGGGCCCAGAATGGAGGGTGTGAGACCCTGGGTGTGGCTGGGCTGTCCAGATGGTGGGGATCGTCTTTCCATGCAGGTGTGGCTGCAGGGCGAGCACTGGACTGGGAGCCAGGAGTCTCAAGCTCTGGCTCTGCTTCTACTGCTGACTGTGGCTCAAAATCCTCGGTGGTCAAATGAATAGAGCTAGATTGATGCAAATCTGTGTTCTGGCTTTGACATTGGAATTGGGACAACAGTGCCCTCTGGTGTCACTTGACAATGCTGGGACTTCCCATTGGTTTTTTGGAATCCTCCCAGGCAGATCAAACTGGAATTTGGGGACAGAAGAGGCGTAAGTGTTCATTGTCTAGGAATGGGTGGCCACGCCACCTGCTGTCTGCTCACCTGTATGCTGCAGGGTCACTGAGGTTACTGTGGCATGGATCACGTTGGCCTTGGTGAGCTTCAGCAGACCGGAACAAACCAGCTTGTTGCCTCCCTCCACGGACCACAGGATGCCTTGGGCCCCAGCTAGTGCCATGGCTCCTGGGCAAAGGGGAAAGGGAATCGGTAGGTTCTCAGAAACACTGGGCAGTAAGTAGGGCTGAAGAATTCACTACCATCCTACCTGGCCTCCCTCCCAGGCCAAGACTCCCCCCAACCATGGGCATAGAGAGACATAACACACAAAATCAAATATAATAAATGTACAATGCTATGAGGTGACAACACTATACTCAATCCAAGAGCCGGCTACATAAGAACACAGACTGTATGATTCTATTTATACAGACTATCCAGAATGGGCACATCCATAGAAACACTAAGGAGATTCGTGGTTGCCTAGGGCTGGAGAGCTGGGGGTATTGGGGAGTTGATAGCTAAAGCTGAAGGTATGAGGTTTCTTTTGGGGGCAATGAAAATGTTCAAAATTGTGGTGATGGATGCACAACTGTGAATATCGTCAAAACCACTCAACTGTATACTTTAAATGGGTGAATTGTGTGGTATGTGAATTATATTTTGAAGGATACACATGAAATACTAAAAAGGGAACAGGGACACCCCATGAGGGGACACTTAGCAGGATCTGAAGACTGGGAAGGAGCTTGTTAATTTCAAACCTTTTCATTCATTTATTCACCAAAAATGGGCTGAGTGCCTACAATGGTCCAGGCACTTTCTAATCAGGGGTCCTCAAACTTTTTAAACAGGGGCCAGTTCACTGTCCCTCAGACCGTTGGAGGGCCGGACTATAGTTTAAAAAAACAAACTATGAACAAATTCCTATGCACATTGCGGGCCCGGGACGAGTGGGCTGCTAAGCAGGACAGGCAGCGGCACCCGGCGGGCCTGATAAATGTCCTCGGCGGGCCGCATGTGGCCCGCGGGCCGTAGTTTGAGGACGCCTGTAAGTGTTAGGGATACATTAGTAAACCAGGGAACAGAGATTCCTGTCCTCAGGAAGCATAAATTCTAGTGGGAGAAAAATAAGTAAAATAAGCTAGAAGATGATGCCTGCGGGGGAGGGAGACCGAGGCTGCTGGGGGCAAGAGGCAGGGTAAGACAAGGAGGTAGGGTAGCTTCAAGAGAAGGCACCGCCTGCACAAAGACATGATGGGGAGAGAGAGTTTAGCACGACAGCGTCTCAGGGAAGACTGTTCCAGGCAGAGGGTTGGCCACACAAAAGCCCTAAGGTGAGGAGCACACCTGGAACCCTGGCGACACGGTGAGGAGGCCAGAGTGGCTGGACTGGGGTGAGCGGGTGGGGAGAGGCGGTGGGGCCTAGACCATGTAGGGCCTTACAGGCCACTGAGAGGACTTTGGGTTTCACTTGAAGGAAAACAGGCGCCCTGACACAGTTTCACAGGCAGAACTGACACGACTTGTCTTCTGTTTTAAAAGGATCATCCAGCAGATGTGTTGAGAATAGCCTGTAAGGGGCGGGGTGTGGGCGGACCTGGTGGGAGACTTGCAGTAATTCAGGTGAGGGATGATACTGGCTTACACCAGGGAGGAAGCCGTGGTGGGAACCTGCCGGATTCTGGATAGATGAGGAAGTAAAGCAAATGAGGTTTCTTGACATACCACGTGGAGGGTATGAGAGAAAGAAATGAGTCAGGATTTGGGCAGGAGCAACCGAAAGGAGTTACTACCAACCCAGCTGGGAGAGGCAGGCTCCAGGAGGAAAGGTCAGGAGCTCAGGTTCGGCCGTGGTGACTTTGAGACATCCATTTAATGTCCCAGTGAAGGCATAAGGGTGGCAGCTGACATGTGAGACTGCAGTTCTGGAGAGAGGTCTGGGCTGGAGGTCATGCTTAGGAGGCAGGTGGGTGGAATTTAACGCCTTGAGTCTGGCTGAGCTCACCAAGGGCGTGTGAGAAGAGGGCCAAGGACTGAGCCTGGGCCCTTCCGTGTTATGAGGCTGGGAGAAGAGAAGGGCCTAGCCATACAGGCTGGGAGGAGAGGCCAGCAAGTGGCTGTGCCATTTCTTGGCCTTAAATGCCCCAGCTCTCCATCCTCCCACCGCCCAGCAAAATCCTACCCCATCTTCCAAGGCCCGGAACGGTGGCCATGCCTGGGGGAAGACATGCCCAATGGCTCTGCAGGCAGATTTAGTTATGACCCCTCCTGTGGCCTGTGCTGGAGAGTTGTGCACATGCTCACAGGCCCAGGCATGAGCTGTGAAGATTAGGCGGGCTAAGAGATGAATACCCACGGCCCAGAGGCCCCCTGGGTAGTTACTGAAACTAACTTAGTCAGGAGTAGCAGACACACATTGGACCTGAGATCTGAGCCTCGCTTTTGCCATCTGTAAAATGGGGTAAATACATCTCCTGCCAGCTTGGAGGACCGCTGCCAGAATCAAATGGGGTCGGGGCAACTAAGTGCTCAGGCAACTGTCCTGAGCCAGGTAGATGTGAGGTTGTTATGGGGAGCCAGCCCATGCTGGGCCCTGTGGGGCAGGGAAGGGCAGGTGGGCAGGCCGAGGGCCACAGGCTCACCAGCAAAGGCGGGCATCGCTGCTGACTGGCCGTAGCTGGCCCGCAGGACGGCAGAGACGATGTCGTCAATAAAGCGCTGCGTGACGCCCACCTGGAGCAGGGACTCAGCCACAGAGCGCTGGGTCATGTTGATGAAGCTGGACTCCCCCAGCGAGTAGAGTAGCTCTTCCACGCCCGAGAAGGCATAACCGTGGGCCTGGTACTTATAGATCCTGGGAGACATGCGGAGCGGGAGCCCTTATGCAGAAAGGCCTTTGGGCAGACCACCCGCTACTGGGCCACTGCTCCGGGGAGGCCCGGCAGGGACCCACCCTCCTCTGCATGGTTACATTCCCCTTGGTCTGTTCACTGGCTGCGGGGGGCCTGGCCCACCTACTGGGACCACGCAGAGGGAAGGGCAAATTCCTCGGAATCCCACCAGACCTGGCTTCACATGGTGGCTCTGCTGAATGACAGCTGCAAACACGCTGAGCCACTCCCCGTCAAGGGCGCAGTCCTCTCCCACAGCTGAGACTGCCAGGCACTAGGCCACCGCCCCACTGATGCATCCCCCTCTCCAGCAGCATCGGCTCTGCCCTGGCTTCTAGGACCACATTGGGCCCTATGGCAGCTGCCTCATGCCAATATTGTCACCCTCTCTGCTAGCCCAGCCTGACTCTCCTTTAGCTTGATCTAACAGGACTGCCACCTACTCCCTAAGCTCGCATCTTGCCCCTCCCTCCATAACTCCCCCAATCGCAGGGAGCATGTGCTGATGGATTTCCGGATGGGTTGGCCTTTGACATGTTGTCTCTGCTTGGGCTGCTGTGTAAACATGTTGAGTCTGGTTATTAACGGGATACCCAGCTGGAGGTGTCCAGAAAGCAGTGAGAAATGTGGATCTGGAACTTAAGGGGAAACAGGCTGACAGGGAGCCGTGTCTCCCACAAAAGGGAGAACTCAGCTTTGTATGTTTGAATACAATTGACAAGGGAGAAAAACATAAGAAAGAGCGGTGAGGATATAACTGGAGGGCTACCTGGCGAATATATGGAGGAGGTGCCATAAAAAGCACAGTTAGGAAAGTGGAGAGAGGGGAGAAGTGCCAGGGACAGGGAAGGTGGCGCCTCTGTATCTGGCCCAGGGGCAGGGGGACCTTCGGGAGGGACTCTGAAGGAGAGCTGGAGGGCCAGCTTGGCAAGCAGATGAACTGCCAGAAAGGGACAGAGTGACCACAGGCCACTCGACCTTGTTCTCTGGAAGCGATGGGGAGGGACTGAGACCCAAGGAGGAGAGAAGGGTGAAGGAAGGTGTTTGTTCGCGGTGGGAAAACTGGGAGACAGCAGTGCCAAAGGTTAGCCCGCAGGCTGCACACGGCCTACGGATATGTTTCCTTTGGCTAATAAGATGAATTGGTTGCATACACTGAAAAACTGGGAGATTTCACATGTAACTCCAGATTTTCAGCTTCTTCCGAAGAAACTGGAAGAACTAGCCAAATGAGGTGGGTATTCCCCCACGGCTGCACTTGGTGCTAGCAGAGTGCCGGCTGCCCCCACTGAAGGCCCTGCTCTTCAGGGTGCCCCACCCCACCCCACCCCCTCTCTCCCACCTGCTGCTCTATATCCCCTGTAGGTGCCTGAGTTTACAGCCCCTGCTTAGCTTAGCAGAGATAAAGAGGATGCTATCTTGATAATACCAGAGACCATGCCTATACCAACCCAGTACGTTCCTCTCACTGTGTGCTTGCTCGGGGCCTGGATGGAATGGTGCTGGGTTCTCACGCCCAGCAAGTACCTTTCCCTTTTGGACAGTGTATGATAACACTTTCCCCCTCTCCCTTGGGAAGCCCCACTGCTGCGCCCAGCCCTACCTCATGAACTTCTCCATGACCTCCTCCACCCACATCTGCAGTCGCAGGAAGCTGATGCCGTAGTGCCACCAGAGGCGGAAGAGGTTCAGCAGGTACCAGTCCGTCTCCTCCAGCACGAAATTCTCCCCGCCAAAGATGGCGCTCCTGCCCACCACCTCTCGCCGGTGTTTCAGCCCTGAGGAGACAAGGAGGATCCCCTCAGGTCCCCTTCAGAGGGCCCCCCAGGAGACCTAGCGGTGCCTGAAGCTGAAATTCCGGGCCTTTCCGAAGGATGCAAATGGACTGGCTCCCTTAAAGGGACTATGAACTCTATGGTTCATCCATCTGTGCTGCTTCTTTAAAAACAGTCAACCAATGCACTGGGGAAAGGTTGGGGCTGGTTAGTCAATAAGGAGAAAAAAATTAAAAGAAGGTACTACTTTACTTTGTTTTTCCAAAAGGGATCCACTCAGCCATGAGTGAAATTCAGATGCCATCCTGAATGTCAGGGGTGGACAGGTCTGAGATGGCGCCCTGGGCACCAAGACCACACGGGAAGAATCTCAGCTCCTTGAACCACCCACACTCCGTGGCTTGCAGAGCACAGGCACTTGTGTATCTCACTCCATCCCCTCATGGCCCGGGAAGAGGCAGGACAGGCGTCAGAGATGCGGAAACCGAGGCTTACAGGTTAAAGGACCTGCCCCAAGTCACAGGATTTTTGTCTCCTCCCTCCTATTCCTGCCTCTGAGTCACCAGTACCTTTCTTTGTTCAGCATCCTCCCAGAGATATTTTGTGTGCAAATACTCATAAATGTATATATTTCTGAGTTAGCCCCCGCCCCCCACACACTATACACTGTTCTGTACTTTACCGACATGCTATGTCTTGGAGATTGTCCTATACCTGGACATAAAGGACGTCCTCATCTGGCTGACCAGCCTGTATACCTAAACAATAATTTATTTAATCTCAGATCCCAGTGGGTGGGCAGGTAGATTTTCCACCTTTTGCTATTCTAAACAATGCTGTGATGATAACCTTAAGTGCACATGTGCAAATATCACTTCTGAGAAGTGGAATTTCTGCATCCAACAGTATAGGTTTTTGTGGTTTTGATAGATGCCGCTGGGGTCAAATCCCAGCTCTCTCACTTATTAGCTGCATGGCCTTAGCCGAGGTGCATACATTTTCTGAGCTTCAGTTTCCGCAGGAGGAGATATGACCCCCATCTTTCAGGCTGGTAGGGAGGATTAGAGGTAATGGCTATGTACCACCTACAAGGATGCCAGGTACCTGGCAAGCACACAGCAGGTGCAAGCCATTACGATTATGATGATGAAGAGGCAGCAAATTGGAAGGGAAAGAAACTGGCCTGGGAGTCAAACCTGAGTTGTAATCCCGGCTCTGCAACTAACTCACTGTGTAACCTCAGGCAAGTTCCTTCCCCTCTCTGGTCTCAGCTGCTCCATCTGTAAAATGAGATTGAGCTACATGACCTTCTGGCCTTGACCATCAGGGATGGGCAATATGGAAAGGGCCTGATGGCTGCTGCCAGCCCTGGGGGCTGGATGATGGAGCCCCAGGACGGTGCACTCACCCAGGTGCTTGACGAAGTCCTGCATGTGCAGGCTCAGGGAGTGGAAGGAGGCGGCCCCGCTCTCATAGTGCTGCTTGTTGACCGAGATGGTGGCCAAGCGGCCACCCACCGTCCCCTTCTCAAACACGTCGATCTGCACCCGGGGGCCGAAATGCTGCTGAAGGAAATGCGTCACGGCAGAGCCCCCGATTCCAGCTCCAACCACGGCTGCCAGCAGGCCCGGAAGGCAGGCAAGGAGAGACAGAATATGGGCATGAGACTGTAGGACACACCTTCACGGTCTCCTGGGCCAGTGATTCCCAGGCACTTGCATAGGATTACAACACCTCAAAAAGGCAATCTGCAGACTAGCTTTTAGTAAAGAGATTACTAAAGTGCAAAACTGCCATCTACTGTAACCCTCACTTTGTAAAAAAAGAAAAAAAAGACACATTAGCAGCAAAAAAGCAGGAACCTCAAATTTCAGGATGATCATTTAAAGAGAATAAATTTAGTTGGATACAAAACTCATTACATTGTCCTTATTTTTATTTCACTACGAAAACCTGGTCACTGACAGGTACTATTAGGTAGATCAGTGTTTGGAAACCATTCTTTAATCCAAGGTTTGGCAAACTAGAGCTCGTGGGGGAAATATATGCAGATGCCTGTTTTTGCAAACAAAGTCTTATTGGAACGCAGCCAAACCTGTTCTTTAGCTTATTGTCTCTGGCTGCTTGCCTGTGAGGCAGAGTTGAGTAGTTGCAACAGAGACTATAAGGCCTGCAAAGTCTAAAATATTTACTCTCTGGCCCTTAACTGAAGAAGTCAGCCAACCCTTGGTCTAGAGTCCAACCTATTACCTGATACATCGTTTCTAGATCTGTCTTGGCCAAGACTGGAAAGCACCAGGTGATGGCTTGCTCAGAAGCATACAGGGCACTTTATTCCAGTTTAGACTCTTGTTACAGAGTTTCAGCTCTTTGAGGTCTTATCATCCCTTGTGTTTCCTACACCTCTTCCCTTCGCAAACTTGGTTCACATGCCATCAGTATTCTTATTCAAGTCACTGATAAAAAACGTCTCACTGCACAGGGCTGTGAGGTGCTACTGGGAACCACCATCCAGATAGATACTAATCTAGATACGAATCCAAAACAGGGCTGTGAGAGGACAGTAAGGCAGCTCTGAAGCTACTGAACTGGCCTGACACCCGACCCACCATGTATCTGATCCTCTCATCTGACAATCCAGCTAGTAACTCTAGTCAAAAAGAAAATAAGATAAATCCGGTGTGATTTGTCCTTCCTAGACCTACGGTGGACCCTAAAGCCACCAGCTCCTGTCCAGTAGGCAAAAATACAAGGCTCTTTATCATCTGGCCTCCACTTATTCCATCCCCTGCCCCACCCTTGCCACCCTCCACACCTTCTTATCTCGGTGGAGCATGTGACTGCTCTCGTGCCTCTGCCTTTGACTGCATTGCTCCCTTTACCAGGAATGCGCTGTCACCCTCTGCCTCGCTGGCTTCTATGGCCCTCATGCCATTGCTTGGCTTGCCTGGCCCACCTGACGAGTCAGGCGTCCCTCCAGCACGTTTTCCCATCACACTGTCTTTACCCTTGGCCTGGTCCTTGGCACGTTCTGCTCAAATGGTCTGTCTAAGGACGGAGAGCAGGTCACTATGCCCCCAGAGCCTGGCAGGCAGGCGTTCATTAAGTGTTTGTTGTACCTTGAAAAAACAAACCAAACCACTTCCTCCTTCTCAGTATTTACAAAGCCACTTCCAAGAATGCCACTAACCTTTTTAAACCAGTGTGTTCCCCTCCCCTCCATTTGCAACAGAGCCTGGACGCTGCCCAAGGGCCAGAGGGAAGAACATCTCGCTCACTCAACACCCATGAACTGACACCCACTCTCTGGCCTATGGTAAGATGTGCTGGGGCACACGATGGCTCAAACAGGGCCTCTGTCCTCCTGAGCCCAGGCAGAGAGGGGGCAGACAGACTCATGCACAATCAGCTATGACAATGTGTGACTAAGGGCGACAACAGCGTTCCAGGGAATCCTGAGGAGGAAGCAATGAGTTCTGCCTGGGGGTGGGGAGACACAGGTTCACAGGGGAAGGGTCGTTTGGTTGGGACCCTGGAGGTCAACTGGGAAGCTCGTTAGCAGAAACACATTCTCCATAGAGAAGAGCGTGATCAGGGCAGCGTGTGGAACTATGGGGGACTTAAAGGGTCCAATGCCACGCTGAGGAGTTCAGATGTGATCCTGCAGCAGTCTGAGGGTGAAGCCACGCTAACAGGAAGCTCATTATCGTGTGGGTAGAGTTCAAACCGCCAAGGGTGGACGGAGGCTCCTGTCAGAGAGCTGAGGACAATCAGGAAGCTACAGGGCAGCTGGGCATTGCCAAGTGTCCTGTTTTAGATGACCCCTGGGGTGAGGTAGGCAGGGCCAGCTGGAACGAGGTAGGCAGCAAGCTTTGCATTGCCAGGAACCATAGTGCTGGGGGAGGCCCTGAGCCTTCCCCAGTGGTCAGTGGGTGTCCTGCTCTGTTGTCCATTCCCAAGAGAAGGAAGAGTGCCCAGCACCTCCAGGTACTGCCTGCCTAACTCTTCCCCATTCTTCAAAGCCTGGCTCAAAACCCACCTTCTCCACGAGGTCTTCTTTGGCCACACTGTCCCTCAAGATTCTTTCTTTAGAAAACCCTAAACTCTCGGTCCCAAATTGATTTCTGACATGCTTCAGTCTGCCTTAACCCTTTGTGGCCTGAGCTGTGGCTTTGTAACCCAAGATGCCTTAGCACTGAGCTGACCCTAAGTTTGTGATGCTCCCATGGGACATCCCTCCCTGCCAAGTGGGGTGCACAGAAGGAAGACGAGTGGAGTAGGGGCTCCTACTCCCCCCACACCAGAAGCCCACCACCTCTGCCTACCTGTGGAAGTTTTATGTGCGGGACATGACAACCTTTTGAGTCATGTTGAGTTAAAATGACAATTGTTAAGAGGAAAAAAAAAAAACTGTAAACAAATATGGAATGCTAGTCCATGACATGCATGATGAAGTACGTAGCAAAGTGTCCTGATGCCTGCAATTTATTTTGAAATCCATTAAAATGTCAGATGGGTTCCTGGATGTGGATAGGTATGTGATAAGGCAAGTAGAGTGGCAGTCTGTTAATGGCAGGAACCAGGTGGTGGGTAGAGGGGCGATCACTGCGTAATTCTTTCAACTTCAGTGGACATTTGACATTTTTCAAAATAAAATAATGGGGTGGGAGGGGGAGACAGGCAAAACCCACAAAACACAACACACACAAATAAAATGACTGCTATTAAAAAGTTCCCCACTCTGTCACTCAGCAGATCTCCAGCAGACCTACCCTGGGTTCTGTCTCCACTAGGGCTGTCTCCTACTCTCCCAGAGGTCTGGTTTAGGTGCTGCTTCCAAAAGCGCCCCAGGGCCCCCACCCCCCAGAGCCATCAGAGGCTGGGGTGAAGCGCCCTTCCTCTATACCAGGGTACTTACAGCCTTAGCACTAACTTCCCGGTATTGTGCAGTCTTCTGCAGGAACTAGGAGCGCCGTGCCTGCTACCCAGGCCTTCAATCTGCCTTTGTGAGTGCCAATCTCTCACACCCTGACTTCTGTTATGGGGCACTTGACAAAGAGCCTGGTCCATGGCAGATGCTCACTATTTCTGAATCTTTCCGTGAGATCACTGGCCAGTCCTGCCCAAGCCTCTTTTCCACCCCAGATAGCCTCGACACATGCCCATGCCACCCTCCACAACAGCCCCTTGCCTGCTGCGGTCCCCTTCTGCGCCCAGTCGCAATCCCTCGCCTCTTCTCCACCCAGCTCCTCTCCCGGGTACCCCTCCATCGCCCAGCTGCCTTCCCCATCCCCCACCCAGCTGCTGCCGGCTGAGCACCCTTTTCCCGCGCAGCCCTCCCCAGCTCAGCATCCCATCGCGTCCTTCCCGCACCGATTTTACTAGGCCCGGCGTCTCCGCCTGTAGCGGCGGCGGCGAGGAGCGCGGCCAGCGCGGCGAGGAAGCGAGCAGCTCGGGCCATGGCGGGCGGCGACAGGGGCAGCACGCCGGGGTCCGGTGCTCGCGCGTTGGTGCTGCGCTCACCGCCCCGCCCGGGAGCAACATTGGCCGTCCCGCCTTCCAGCCTCTCTGCTCACAGGCTCTCATTGGACGAGTAGCCGTCCCTCTCCAGCACAGGCTGCATCTCTCGCGGGCAAGCTCTGTCATTGGCAGCTTCCCCGTCCCGCCTCCTGGATCTGGGCTCGTCACTGGTTGGCTTATCCAGGTGTGCACTTTCGGGTGCTCAGCATCAGGACCTGGGTCCTGCTTAGATGACTTCGGTTCAAGTCCAACTTCTGAGAGGTACTAGCTCTGTAATGTGCCTCCTCTGTGTCTCAGTTTCCCTGCTCAACCTTTCTAGGTGGTTGTGATGATCACGTGACATAAGGAATGTGAAAATGCTTGGTAGTGTCTGCAAATGCTGGAAATTGCTGACCAAGCATGCAGCCAGGGTTACCCTCTGTATATGCTTCTGACACTGCTGTTACGTTTATTTGCAGTTTCTACACAGTTAATAGCTCTGCCTTCTACTTAAAAACAAGACAAAACAAATAAAAGGAAAGGATTTCATCTACTCACAGTGAAGGAAAGGTAAAAAGGGATAAACCTCCATTTTCACCCTCTAAGAAAACAAGACTAGTCAGTGTGGGTAGTTTGCCACACTGAAAGACAGACTTCCTCTAGCAGGAAATAAAATTGGGGATAAATTGCAGATAAATAAGTAAAATCCATATTTATTGTTAGATTATGGCTAAGAGAAGAAACTGAAGGGGTTCAGAGAATAGTAACAGAACTTATAGCTGAGGTCCTAAACTAGCTTTGTGTCTTAAGAGGACCAGACTGGATTACTAGTAAAGTGGTAGATGAATAAACAAACATTCCTAATATTATAAAACAAACTCCACAAAAAAACAACAAAAACCCCCCCCAAACTTTGGCAATGTTTGTGTCAGAATGCAAAACCTTTTACTTCTAAAGACTCAAAAAATTCCTTAAAATTTTTTTGAGCAAAGCATTCATTGATAACTGGGAAGTTCTTTTCTGTGCTGACTTAATCATGTAGGTTTTTTGTAGGGTAAATCATATTAATTTTAAAACAACTTCTTCACTCTGCTTGTAATTTCAGGGTCTTTGAAAACTCTAGAATCTAGAGCTGTGTTTTCTTCTCTTAGGAAGTTCTTCCAATCCTAACAGCACATTGGCAGTGTGTGCATTAAGTTGTAGGATGAGTTCAAAAAAGCTGTACGAGGAAAGCAGAGGCATAATTCTAGAGGCAGCGGTGTTAAAACTTAACTAGTGAGACTGGGGATGAGGTTGGGTGCCTCTATCAGTTATCTACTGCTGCATAACCAACTACCCCAAAACTTAGTGGCTAAAAGTAAACCCGCACTTTGGGCAGGGCTGTGAGATCAGGTCATCTCTATCCCATGTGGTGTTGGGTGAGGCTGAAGGATCCACTTTCAAGATGGCTGGCAAGATGGTGCTGGCTGTCAGTTGGGTTGGGCCAGCTTAGCTAGGGCCCTCAGTTCTACCCACAGGCTGCTTCAGCTTGCTCTTGGTTTGGTGGCTGGCTTCTAAGAGTGAGCATCCAGAGACGGGAAGTTTTGTGTTGAGAAACAGGCAGTGTCACTTCTATATTTTATTAATCAATCGCAAAGGTCAAATTCAAGGAAATTTGGAGCCAGGTTGTCACGTTTTAAAACCTCCACTGTGAAATTAAGAATGTGGTCAAAGTCTATGAGTACACAGGAACAAGAATTTACTTACCGACCAACACTGGGAATATGGGAAACAACGGATCCTGGAGACAGGGTGTGCAGAAGGATGAAAATGAAAGGCCAAACTGCAGGAAAGGCCGGCTCCAAAGAAAGCCACCAGCCAGGAGGCTGGGTATGTGGAAGTCAGCTGAGCAGAGGTGAAAACAAGGCCAGGCAGAGGTTGGGAAGGACAAGGTCACGTGTTAGTAATCTGGTTGAGGATGGTAAAAAATCCAGCAGTTCAAGTTAAGTGGTTAAAGCAGACAAGACAATTAGAATCAAGAAGCAAGCACAAGAAAATAAGGCAATTCTAGAGAGGAAGGCAAACACAGGAGTCTAGATCTAAAAAAATACAAAGGAATCAGAAAGAAGCAAGTCAAGGAGGTATAACAGACAAGATTCAACACCAGGGAGGGTGGGGAATACCTTCATGCATCCATTTGGCTGGGCTGCTGTGAAATCTCAAGGTACCTCCACTGAGCATCAAAAACACAGTGGGTCACAGTCACTGAAGTGACCACAGCATATCAATACACAATATGAATTAGTCAAAGACACTACACATGTGAATTGCAGTTATTTCAAGTTGGGTTTTATTAGTTATTTCTGAATATCATATATCATCCTTAGTTTTCCCTCTTTGATTTTGCTTTAGTGTTTAAGAGCCTTTCTTCACTTAACAAATCCTTTGCCATGAAAGCATTGATCAATCACAAAGTTCAAATTCAAGGAAATCAAAGAAGTTACATCAGTATTGTACTGACTGATTCCTTTACGGCAGTGAGGAAAATCCGCTAGAATCCAAGTACTAAAACACCAAGACCCCTTCTTTACATGAGCCAAAGTTTCGTCCCATATCCACTGTAAGCCAATGTCTTTTCATATTACCATCAAGGTGAAAATGATTCAGAGCACCAACACAATTTTCTTGCTCATTCAGTCTAAAAATGTGGGTTTCTTGCATTATGGTTAAAAAAACAAACAAACAAACCACACAAAACCAAACCCCAAAACAACCATAAGTTGGAAGGAAAATAAGTCCCTCTGATTAGCTTGTAAGTTTGAATAGTTAAGTACCTCTCAACCAGTATTTCCCCTTTCCCTAGACTTTAGGCAGCTATAAAAACAGGAAAAACAATGTGTATAGTAAAAAGCAATAAAAATAAATATTTGAGGGCCTACTAAAATAGGCAATTTACACATTTCATTTAATCCTCACAATACTGTGAGAAGATTATAACCATTTTTACAAATAAGGAAGCAAGCTCAGAAGGGAGAAATGAATGGGGCCCAAGGTTATAATGACGACTGAGCTGGGATTTATGTTCGGGTCTATGTCTACCAAGCCTATGCTGGATTATGCTGCTCTGGCTCTCAAAAGCCCTTCAATTTGAGATTCGTACAGTCTGGCTCCATTTTCTAAATTTACACTTTTAAGTCCACAAAACTACTGAATAATAAAAAAATTTAAAATTATTCTCAAACTACTAGCTAAAACAGGAGCTTAAAGGAATATTAGAAAACTCTTCAAGTAATCTGAACATTCCATACCTAAAATTGTGGTTATTTTAATTCACTGGTAATGATAGCCTGTAATCCAAGGGCACATGAATAAATAAAATTGGCTCATTTTCTTATTGTCACCATCTGTCAATCTCAAAGGAACACAGGCCAAAACAAAGACAAATTCCTATTGTGAAATCTGAATGCTCATTAAATTTATACTATGCACTTAGCAGGATGCTAAGAGGTTCTGGTTTTAAAATCTTACCACCAGTGTTTTGTTGCCTTTTTAAGAGCATGCATTCTTTTTTAAAGTGTCTAAATCTGATAGAGATGGTAGGGCTCACTGGCGGATGGCTTTATTGATATAAGTCTGTGTAGTGTCCTAGAATTCTGTATGTCTAAGAGGATAACTTTTACCGCTCCACTGAAAGCAGTCAAGAGTTCCAGTAGAAATGGATTTATTTTATGGGTAATTAAGTTAAACCTAAACCTACATAAAACAACGAAGGGAAAAAAAACCAACAACTCTAAACCTATACAATCTGAACAGATAACACTTAATTGTCCGCTGGGAACATCTTTGCATGTTCATTAAAGAGCTGTTAAATCTTAAATGATTGAAGTTATCTAGTTGTTCCTTATTTGAGTTCTCAGTGAAATTTAGTTCATTAGTTTTAGAGAATTTTTTTTGAGTCCAATTCTAAAAACACTATTTTCATACGTCAGGAAAAGTGGAAAGGGTGAAATTAGTTCATATGAAGACCACTTCTAGCATTAAAATAGCCATACGTGACCTCCTTTCTAAAATTTGTTGTATCATCCATTCACTGACTCATACATTGAACACATTTTATGGAACACCAGTTATAAGAAGCAAGACTGAAAGAATAACAGATAAACATATAGGCTCATTAACTCTAGGAAGTCAATACATTTAAGGGGTGATATGTTTGCATACATGTGACATAAAGGGAACTGGGTATCTTAATTTCTCAATGTTCCCTGCCTTCCAAGTTTTGCCTGGGTCTTTAGCCCTTATAAATGGAAATCAGAAAAAGACAATGAGTGTGAATATAATGTCTACCTGGCAGGAACTATAAGGACAAAAATGGCTTACAGGAAAATAAAATTTAAAAAGGTAAAGTCCTGAAAATCTATGTATATAAAAATTAACCCAAATGATCTAAATTCATACAACTATAAAGCTTTATCATCTAAGTACCCAAATGTTGAACCAATCCCTTTCCCCACAAAATACAAGATCCTATACAATTCCTGTTATGGGGACTATTAGAAAGGAATATTCAGTTGAAAATACATAAACATATATTCATTTCCAACTTTTAAGAAGATTTTGGGTCGAAAGTCATCAGAGTACAAGTGTAAAGATAATTTTCTTAAACATATTTTGATAAAGGCCATAGGAACACTTGTCACATTGTTCAAATGCCCAATAGCAAGACTCCTGATGAGACAGACCAAACAGGTCACAGTAAATCAACAGAGTGTCTTAGAAAGAAAGCCAATATGACTAAACCCAAAAAGATCACATGAAGTAGCTCATGTACAATACAAACCTAGTTTAATAAATAAGGAAACACAGGTGACTGCACTCTGAAGGACATTCAGTTCCTCACTGCCCATTCACAGTCTTCTCTGAGACTCCACTGCCACTTCCACCTGGGCAAGTCTGATGGTGCGGCCATGAAGCTTGTAGCCGTCTTGCCTTACTAATGCCACCGTGCCAGGCTGCACCCCAACACCAGCCGGCACATGACAGATGAGTTCATGCTCATGTGGGTCGTATTTGTCACCAACGGGGGTCATCTTCTCCAGGCCATGCTTGGCAAACACACTTTTCAGCTTTGCTTCTAAAAGTGACAATCCTCGGAAGATCTTCTCAAGGCTGAGCTTCTGGTCCCCAGGTTCTGTTTCTTCAGAAATGCTCTCTGTAGTCTTCTCCAAAATGTCTGCCACCTCTACCAAGTCCTTACAAAAACTCTGAATTCCTATGGAGAAACCAGACACTTTTAGTGTTTATGAGGAAATCACTCTGCCTTTGGGGGTGGAGTTTGGGGAAGGGCCAGAGAGGTGACTAGTATACTGGCCACACCAGGAAGTGGGAAGATCGCCACACAGGAAGGACTCAGGGATCATCATCAACCCAACGGACAAGCCAGTTTCTCTTGGAAGGCACATGACTAGGAAGCCTACTAGGATGGTAGGCAGATGTAGAACCCAAGAACTAGGTAAGACTACTTATAATGGGCTCAGGAACCGGTCCTTTAAAACCATTTTTATGCTTCTTGTATTTTTGTTGCTATTCATTAGCAGCGAGTTATGTAAATTTTGAAAATTTCTGTCTCAGTTATGTTGAGGCATGTATTCTCAATGGGGACAAGATATTAGCATTTTATGGGAGGCAATAATAAAAAATTAGTTGACAAAAGACCATGCTAAAGGTGAGTCAAAAGAATGGTTTATTTTGAGGATTGGCTAAATAGGAAAGAAAATTAAGACACATTAATGAGTCTCCAACTGCCTGCTATAAAGTAGTGTGACACAAGGGAAAGAATAATAGGTTAGGGGTCAGAAGACAATGAACTCAGCCTAAATTGTGAGTACAGCAAAATAATCACAGATTTGCCCTTTACCTTTGAAGCTCTGTTACTCAACTAACACTGTTATGAACACATTTGGGACAAGATGCATGTAGAGAAAAATGTCTGAAAGTCTTTGAAATGGACCAAAGAAAAATTAATGTGATCTAGCACAACTTCCAGGGTTATCTGCTTCCATATAGACCAACCTTTTGTCTGAGTTATTTTATAATTTAGCAAGTTGTAGAATACTGAGAATAATGCAAAAAATTCGTGTCCACACTCGTAAAAATTTCTTGGTGGAGATACAATTGATTATTGCACTATATAGACCAATTTTGCTACTATGAAGCAAGTTTCAGCAGGCCTGATTGCCAATGTGTCTGTTTTATGGATTCTTCTCTGACCATCTTAATGATTCACTTGTTAACGAGTTAAACACAATTGTTTGTATGAGCACTAGAATGTTAAATGTACATGCTTGAAAAGGAAATAACAAAGGTTTGGTCAAAGTAAAGACAAGCGTTATTTTAGTAAATGGTTTACTTGACAACATTTCCCATAAGCAGCATAGAAAGCCTATGGTAATAATGGAAGGGTAGGGTAGGGATCAGTTAAGTACTCAGATGTGTTTTCACTATGTTCTGTTTTCAGAACTGTTAGTAAGTGGCCTTAAAGTTAAAGCTACTCTTTATTGTGAATAAATCTCTCACCAAATATCTTGGCATCTTCTACACATCTCTGGGTTCGCCTTCTTATGTTTTCACCATCAGCTAGAGCTCTCTGGTATCTCACCTGACCATCAAAAGCAAAGTCAATATGATGAGAAAACAAATGCTTTTTGGTAGGAAAGAATGTTTTTGCATACTTGACAAATTTTAGCCTTGTGACAGGTTTTTAACTAAAAAAAAAAGGAATTGTAAGAATCTTCTATCAGTTACTCCAAATGCCCAGTCAAAGCAGGAACCTACCCTTTATAGAAGCCCTGAAAGGCTGTCATTTAGCCTGCTAGCTTGAACATATCAACAGTTTTCAAGCTCATCTTGAGAAAAAGCTTTCTTTTTCACATTCAGCCAACATTACCACTGTCCAACTTTTGTTCACTGAATGAACTCTAAGACAAACAAAAGTACATTTTAAAAAATGTGTCATCTATTTGAAGGCAGTTATTTTAGACTCTTTAGTCTTTGTCTCTTTCTTTTTTATAATCCCTGGTTCCTTTAAATGCTGTCATAAAACATGCTTTCCAACCTCCTTACCATATGGTTCGTCTTGCTTTGCAATTACTCTAATATCTATCTTTACCAAAGTGTGTTTGTCAACCCAGTACTGGGAGCAGTATGCCAAATGTATGATCAGCAGAGCATAATGATAAATAACCTGTCATTCAACAAATATTTATTGTCAATCACATGCCAGGCATTGTACCTCCTCTGAAGCTACAAAAATGTAAAATATCTAAATACTGTAACAAAATAGGGAATTAAAAGAGATTGCTATCCTTAGTCAGTGATAATTGACATAAAAAACTTTACTTGAATATTTAACCAGAGAGAGAATGTCAAGAGCACATAATATAAAATCTACTCACTGTTAAATCCTGGACTTCCTTCTCCAGTTTAACAGCTTTTAACTTTAAGGCTCTTTCTGCAAGAGAGGGCCCAAGCTCATCAGGAGGATCCTCAGAACTGCAGTCCTCACCAGCAGTTCTCTGGGTGGCAGTGCTGAAAGGATGCAGACATCCCCTGAAGTAGGAGAGAGGTAGCACATAATGAAGAAATGCCATCATAAACAGTCAACAGCTATAACAGAGTTCAGAGACTGGAAGTTTCCAGATTGAACTCAAGACAAGTGTTTTCAGTCACAGTAACAATATGAACAATTATAAAATGCTTACTAAATACTACAGACTGTTTTCAAGATTTTACTTAAATCATCTTTTCATTTCATAACAATGCGTGAGATAAGTACTATGATCATTCCTATTCTACAGATGAGAAAACCGAGGCTCAGAGAGGCTTAAGACTTGTTCAGGATCACATAGCTAGTATTCTATGGAGTCGGGATACTGGCACCAGGCAGTAGAAATAGCCAGAAATAAGGACACAAAAATTAGCAAGAAGAAACCAAGTTCTGATACTCAGAATCAGTGGGAGCATTTATCAGTCGGGGGAATTCAAAACATAAAACCATAAAGCTGGTTCAATCCTTGATTTTATAGTTGGGGAAAATAAAGCCCAGTACAGGGACTTTATCAAACTGAAGTTAGATCTAGAATTCTAAATCTTCTGGATTGGAAAATGTAAGGCTTTTAGGGGAGAGAATGAACCTGTGCTGAATAAGAAAAATTCTGAGATGGTAACTCACCTATATGCAAAATAAGTCAATTAAATATGCATAAAACACTGTATGTTATGGACTGTGAATTATAAACAGGTGAATAAGAAAGATCTTTGTATTTAATTATACTTATAATCTACAATTTTTATACAGCTAAAATGTTTGCCATTGCATTCAGTTTATATAGGAGGAAATTTGGAGTAGGGGGTAGTTTGTAGATCTTGGATTGTGGGACCTCAGCCTTTTCTTCAATGAGATTTCCAATACACCTCCTGGATCCTTGTAATTTGATGATAAGTAAAATTATCAAGAAAATCAATCTGTGAGTACAAAAAAGCTATTTAAAAATGGTTTATTCACATAAACTGTCATAGACTGAGGAGTGCTCATTGAGGTGACATGAGCAAAGGTTTAAAGAAGGAAGAGGAGTTTGGCTTCAAGAAAGGGAAGAGGGAACAGCTAGTATAAGGTGTAGGCAAGACTTTTATATTCCCAGACTTTCCAGGCCAGTCCTGAATTCACTGGTGTTAGATTATACACATGAAATAACTTCTTCCTCATAAACCTCTCAGGTCCTGAAAGAGAGGGGAGCTATGGCCAATCCCTTCAATTCCCACTGCTTCAGAATTGGAGTGGGGGTGAATTTTATCAGGAGAAGCCATTTTTCTTCTGGTCACTTCCCTACATCACAAACTGCCACAAAGACTTTCAGAAAAGGCCCGAATTCAACCTCTCACCCAGGTGTTAGGGCGGGGTGCTTGCTAGATCAGGTGTGTTAAGATAAAAAGATGACAAATAGTTTTGCATACAGTAAGTTTTCGGATTCCCCCGCGGATTAATTTACATTTCAGAGGTCCAACCTTATCCACCCACATACTCAGCCATTTTCTTCATTCCGAGGAAGAAGTAGTCACAGGGAATTGTTCCTGAGAATAATTAACATTGCTTACTAATTACAAGCGCCGATTCTGGAGCCCTGAATGGTTGGTTTCCAGTCTGAAATATTATTCCGAGAAGTTACTCAACTTTTCCAAACCTCAGTTTCCTCAATTAAACCGGGACTAATACAAAAAATTACCCATAGTTTTACAATGGGCATAAGTGATCACTAAAAATGGCCTCAGCCCATAGATAAAAACAGCAGCTGGAATTCACAGACCCCTAAAGGCAGGTGAAAGGGCCGTTTGGGGAGACACCAATTCCAAGCCCTCCTTTTCCTGACAGGTAAAGTTAAGCCCGGAAAACGGGAAGGGACTGGCCTAAAGTCACACAGGAGTCGGGGGAGAGAATCCCCATCTACCTACAGACACCAAAGCCGCGGAGAAGGGGCCGGGAGAGGTACCTGCCCAATTCAACCTATGTTCGGGGCTGAAGAGATTTCCCACCTCCGAGGACGTGACCTCGGATTTTTCCACCTTCTCCGCCTGGCAGTGAAGCGCGGTTGTGGGCCTCAGTTTGCCGCTCTGTAAAATGGGGCGGTGAGCGCCTGATCGGAGTGGCCGAGAAGCTTGATGAGTCCTTTTGTCCACAACTGCCCCTGCGGCTCGCTCATCCCGCATTGTCCTCACGTCCCCGACCCACGGCCTGCTCCGCTGGCTTACCTGCCATCGGACGCAGCACCCGAGGCCAAGAGGTGCTGCACCCGCCGCCGGACCGCCCACAAGGACCGCGCGGCCATGTTCCCGACCTAGGCCGACAGAGGCAGCGCACGCGCACTGGCTCCAAGTGACGAGAAACGCCCACTCAAAAAACCACGCTTCCCGGCAGCCTTCGCGGGCGATTCCCTCTCCCGGATGCCGGAAGCGAACGCTCATTTCCGGTGCGCCAGTCTGTTACCGAGCCGGGGCGCAACACTTCCGGCCCTCAGTGCGTTCTGCATGTTGTATGTGTTTCTGTTACAACGACGTTAGGCGCGGTGCTAGCCGCGGGTTCCACGGGGATCCCAGATGTGCTCTTTTGGAGCGTATGTGAAATTATAAACAACAAACAAGTGCAAACGCGATATAAAGTCAAAATAGGACCGAAGTTTAAAGGTGAGGGTTATGGTGTTGCGGAAGGCTAATACAATATGGCCGAATGTGGGGAGTTTTCCTAAAGGAAATAATATTTGGACTGAAAGCTGTGGAGTGAGTACATGAAAGACAGGAAAGTAGTTCAGGTAGTAGCAAGCAGCTTCTGCAATGATCCAGTAAGAAGGAGAGTACTGCGAGAAAGGGACTGAAATACTGGAGGGAGTGGAGGTGACAACGTAAGACGTATGGTTAGGCATTGGCAGATCACCTGAAGGATTTAGTATATAGGATCCAACCCGGCAGGTGTGGCTCAGTGGTTCGATTTCCGGTCAGGGCACATGCCTGGGTTGTGTGCTCAATCCCTGGTGTGGGGCATGCAGGAGGCAGCTGATCAATGATTCTCTCCCCTCTCCCTCTCTGAAATCAATAACAATGTATGTTGAAAATAAAATATTGGGTCCTGACACCCCTCCTTCCTTCATCACTGTTCCCTGGTTCTCTTCCTCCAATTTTCTCATATCTGCCCCTTCCCCCTAAAATGTTAGTTCCATTAGGGTAGAGATTTCTTTTTGGTCTGTGAACAGTACCCTGATGTAATTCAAACATTTTGGAATGAGTCTTATTTTGATTGCAATGGGAACATGCGACAAAGCCTGTACATGTTTAAAGGAGTCACTTTGCTGTAGGGAGGAGATTCCAGGGTGTGAGAAACAGGTAGGGAGACAAGCTGTTGGAATAGTCCATGCAAGCGTTCTAGGGTCACCTCAACAAAGACATTATTTAAATCGCTAATATTTTAGGTGTGTCCAGCACATTTTTGTTTCTATATTAGTATTTTATTTGCTTTGTTTTCTTTTTGCTTGTTCTTGCAGGCGTCCTCAAACTACGGCCCGCGGGCCACATGCGGCCCGCCGAGGACTTATCCGGCCCGCTGGGTGCCGCTGCCTGTCCTGCTTAGCAGCGGACTCGTCCCGGGCCCGCAGTGCGCATAGGAATTTGTTCATAGTCTTTTTTTTAAAACTATAGTCCGGCCCTCCAACGGTCTGAGGGACAGTGAACTGGCCCCCTGTTTAAAAAGTTTGAGGACCCCTGTCTTAATGAGTATGAGCTTCATGAGGCTGTCTTGTTCAGAGCTGTGATTTCTGACATCTAGTACAACAGATACTCAATAATATTTGTTGAATGAATTGATGAAGTTTGATGGAATGAGTGGAGATAGGAAGAAGTGGATGTATTTTAGAAAGATTTAGTATGGAAAGCTGACAGGATGTGACTGGTGATTGGGGTTGAGGGCATATCCAGACTAATTACTGGATAGTCCCCAAGGTTTTAAAAAAGTATTTTTTAAAGGATGAGAAGTGGGCCTTCCTTATTTGAGTGCATTCACCAGAACATGGGTTACCTGTATGTATTTGGGCTAGATTTTCTCTCTGCTTGTCTGTGAATTCCATGAGGACAGAACTGGAGTCTTGTGTATGTTTATATTCTATCCAAGGCCCAACTCATATGTGTTGAAGCTAACACCTATGTTTCCTTTTGGCCTTAGGGCCAGAGCAACATGAATTAAAAAGGGATTATGATCCCCTTTTACATATAAGAAAATTGAGGCTCAGAGAGGTTGGTGAACCTGCCCAAGGTCCCCCACTAAGATTCTGACACTAGAAATTTGAGAGTCCAAACATCTGGGAGTGTTGGAGCTTCAAGTCCACCTCAGATCCATGAGCCTATACTTTGAAAAACAACCAAACAAAGCATTTAGCAAGCAAGAACTAGCATCTATGCTTTAGCGATTTTCTTTTTTTAAAAAATGTATCTTTATTGATTTCAGAGAGGAAGGAAGAGGGAGAGAGAGATAGAAACACTAATGATGAGAGAGAATCATTGTTTGGCTGCCTCCTGCACGCCCCCTACTGGGGATTGAGTCCGCAACCCGGGCATGTGCCCTTGATGGGAATCGAACTCGGGACCCTTCAGTTGGCAGGTCAACATTCTATTCACTGAGCCAACCCGGCTAGGGCTAGCCATTTTCTTCACACTTCTCTTAATTGTTCAACTTAGACCAAATATACTGCATACATTCACTCATCTATTTATTAAATGCTACTGTGCTTCTGAATGCTGCAATGCAAGGGGAGGGGGAGATATGAATGAAATGGAGACTTTACCCATTTGGAACTGAGAAGAAGGCCTGTAGGGTCAGACCTTGCATTCAAGTGCTAGTCCAGTACTTCCTAACTGTGGGCTTTGGCCAATTATCTAACCTTTCTGGTTTGCATTTGCTGAACTGTGAAAACTTGGATAACAGTATCTGTGTCACAGGATTTTAGTGAAGACTAAAGGGATAATGCCTAGAAAAGTGATTAGTTAGCACCAGGACTGCCTACATAATTTAAAGCAGCGGTCGTCAACCTTTCAGACCTCCCGGACCACCAGTTGGTGACCGCTGATTTAAAGGACAAATGGAATATGTGGAACCTCTTGTTCTAAATTTATTAAGAGGGCAACAGCAGAGAAATCTACCAAGCACAGAGCCCTGCTAAGCCGGACTGCACAGGTTGCATGCCTGTGAAGCTGGCTCTGGCTAACATAGCCTGATGCATGGTAGTGTTCAATAAATGTTAATTAGTCCAGCTGGGTGTGGCTCTGTGGCTGAGCATTGACCCAGGAACCAAGAGGTCACCAGTTTGATTCCCTGTCGGGGCACATACCCAGGTTTCGATCCCCAATAGGGGGCATGCAGGAGGCAGCCAATCAATGATTCTCTCTCATCATCGATGTTTCTATCTCTCCCTCTCCCTCTCTGAAATAAAAAATATATATATTTAAATAAATAAATAAAAATTCTTTTAAAAGTGTTAATTATTAATTTTCTAGGGTTCACCTCTCAAAGAGTCGTAAGATTTATTGGTGGAAAAAGACACTTAGTCTCAAAATAACTACGTGGGAAACAATGACACAATTGGGTTGTCGGGTGACATTTCAGATTCACATTTTAAAAAGCATATTGACAATCCAGATTATGTAAGTGCCTGTTATTGAAGATACTCAGGTGGAATCTGGATGAAAACTCAGCTGCAGATTGTTGCCTTATAGCTTTTGGTGGTTGTAATTACCATGTAAAAGTCAATAATAAGAACCACTATTGACTAGATATTTACTATTACTTGGACACTGTATTAAGATGCTTCCCATGTATTATCTCACTTAATTCCCCCAACGGTCTTGGGATGGACATACTATTGTTAACCTGGTTTTGATAGGTAAGGAAAACAAGAATGAGAGAGGTCAAGTGACTTTCCAAAAGTCTCAGCTGTTAAGTGGCAGAGGCAGGGCTCAAACCCAGCCCTGTCTGGATACAGGCTCTATAAGCCCTAAAACGTATGCTCCACCACTGACCAGCTGGGTGCTTTGGGTCAGGTTATTTTTCTTTCTCTGGTCTCCAGCTACCTCAGAGGGGGGGAAAGTTTGGATGAGGCTTCAAGTATGTAAAGCCTTAGGCAGGGTCAAGTATGTCAAGCCTCTAGCAGAGTGGCCAGAGGTTATTATGGGATTTCCCTTCTCTTCCCTGGAGCTAACCTCTGAGCTCCTACAGCTAAATGGTTTTATCTTTATTGGAGGAAAATGTGGTAGACTTATAAAATGCCTACAGTGTTGAGAAAGTAGTGGCACAGCAAGGAGACTTCCCAGGACTTGAGGTCCTTGCTCCTCTATAAAAATATCAAGTGTTTGTAAAAGGCACTCATGTGGCAGAAATGGGCCACTGTCCTCTTGGTTCTCCCTGATAGTTTTACTTGATAGCAGATATGGAAGAGCAGACAGGTGGGCTTCTTGAGTGCAAGATGAGGATAAACATGTTAAGAGTGTCTCCTACATTTCTAACCATTACTCCTGGAGCCAGAGTGTCATATAAAATAGGTAAAGGACTTGATTGACAGCAAATGACCCCACCCTACAAAGCTGGAAACTTCTTGTGGACATTAGCAAACCATGCTCCTGTCACTGAGCATCACTCAGAGCTTAACATACATCAGCTACTGAACCTCTCCTTGCCTGCTACTTATTTAGGTCTCTGATTTGAAAACAACTCAAATCTGGAGTTCTGGTCACTGCATCTGCCTAAAGCAGATGAGGAATGATTGTAGAATTTGCATGTTCTCTATAGCTTTTGTTCACCTTTATGCAGGCAGGGATAGCTCTATTGATTTTTCAGCCTCTTTGTCTTGCCCAAAGGCTGTCAATAATGCCCAACACAAATGTGATTGGATGATCAAGTCACCTCTCTCTATTGCATCACTGATGCTTCAGCACTGCCTTCCTTTGCCCTAAGAACTGGGAATGGGATGCTGAGAATGGGATGGAATGGCTTATTCACACGTGCTTTCATTTCTTCCCAAGGGAAGGCAAAGACATTTAACAAAACCTTTACAACTGTGCAGATGTCTGTCTCCCTCCACCCCCATTTCCCACCCTCTGTAAAGTTATATAGGGATGCCCTTCATCTCCCTCTTCCCTTCTACTTCTTCCCTCCTTATACCCCTTTTGATCATGCAGACAATAAAGGCTGGTCTTTTGGGTGCCCCAGAAAGTGGGGGTTACTTTCAGTCTTCTGACAGCTCCTTGTGAAAAAAGCCTTTCCGCCTTAGATGGACACACTGATATTTCCTTTGGATAAAATTCTCATCCTCTTTCTAGGTCTTCTTCATTTCCCATTCCTGAAGTACAGAAAGACAAGACAGATCAGTTTGTTGAATAGTCAAGTGCAGAGGTTGGCAAACTGCAGCTCTTGAGCCGCGGTTTGCCGCTCTGTTGACTAATGAGTTTGCCGACCACTGGTCTAGTGTGACTTGTAGGATAAAAACATTTCACTGCACATCGATTGGTTGCCTTCTGCATGCACCCCGACTGGGGCTGGGGATTGAGCCTGCAACCGAAGTATGTGCCCTTGACCAGAATCAAACCCACGACCCTTCAGTCCACAGGTTGTTGCTCTTCCTACTGAGGAAAACTATCTAGAGCTGTACCTTGGCTTTTTGCAGCACTCTTCCTTGGTTGGAGGTTACAATGGATGGGCTCCTCTTCCTCAGCTCAGAAACACAGTTTACAGGGAGAGGTTGCTCTGGAGGATTGTTCTGGGGTTTATTTGCAGTTTCCTGTCGATGACAAGAAATAATTACATAGGTGAAGTCTAATGCTGGCTACCTACACCCAGCCTGCCCTCCAAAGAATGCATACAGAGGGCATTATACACACATACTAGCATCAAACAGGATGAGGGAGGAAGGTACTCGAAGGCCTTGGAATAAGCTAATGACAGCTGAAATGACCGAACCCTCACTATATACTAGGCATTGTACAGATTAGTTTATTGAGCCTTTTCAAGCCTATGAAGTAGGTACTATTAGTCATCTTATTGTAAAGGTAAGAAAAGTAGGAAGGTCAAGTCACTGCTCAAGGTCACATGTCTGGGGAGTGGGAGAGCTAGGTTTCCTACCCCACTGTCCTTCCTATTTCTTTCTCTCCTGCATTCCTTCTAATTTTCTTCACTACCCTGAAATTTTCCAGGTGATTGCTTAGTACCTTACTGGATGCAGTTCCTTACATGGGACATATTAACAGCTTAGCTTGCAGGGAATTTGGAGAAAACTTTAAAGGTCACGGAAAGAGTCAAAAGTGGAGGGAAAGTTTTGGAATGTGAACATCAGGGCCTATTGGTGGGAGGAAGCAGCTGGGATGAGTGAACCACTTCTAGCCTGTCCACCAGCCCTCTGTGACTCTGTGTCCCTGGCCTTTAAGCTCTTAATTTTTAAAAAATCTTTATTGTTGAGATTATTACAGATGTAATAATCTTTTTTTCCCCTTGTTGGCCCCCTCCACCCAGTCCCCGTCCCACCCCAGGCCTTCGCCACCCTATTGTCTGTGTCCATAGGTAAAGCATATATGCATATAAGATCTCTGTTTAATCTCTTCCCACCCCCACCCTCCTTCCCTCTGAGAATAGTCAGTCTGTTCCATTTCCATGCCTCTGATTCTATTTTATTCACCAGTTTATTGTGTTCATTAGATTTCTTATTCATTTTGATTTTTAGATTCAATTGTTGATAGGTATGTATTGTTGCCATTTTGTTGTTTATATTTTTTATTTTTCTTCTTCCTCCTCTTCTTAAAGAATACCCTTCCACATCCATATAATAAAAGAGTAATATGCAAATTGACCATCACTCCAACACACAAGATGGCTGCCCCCATGTGGACACAATTTGGCTGTGACAAAATGGCCAGCAGGGGAGGGCAGTTGGGAGGGACCAGGCCTGCAAGGGAGGGCAGTTGGGGGCAATCAAGCCTGAAGGGGAGGGTAGTTAGGGGTGACCAGGCCTTCAGGGGAGGGCAGTTAGGGGCAGTCAGGCTGGCAGGGGAGCAGTTAGGCATCAATCAGACTGGCAGGGGAGTGGTTAGGGGGTTATCAGGCTGGCAGGCAGAAGTGGTTAGGGGCAATCAGGAAGGCAAGCAGGCAAGCAGTTGGGAGGCAGCAGTCCTGGATTGTGAGAGGGATGTCCGACTGCCCGTTTAGGCCCGATCCTACCTGGATCGGGCCTAAACGGGCAGTTGGACATACCTTGAGGGGTCCCAGATTGGAGAGGTGCAGGATGGGCTTAGGGACACCCCCCGCCCCCGTGCACGAATTTCGTGCACCAGGCCTCTAGTTTCATATAATACTGGTTTGGTTGAACTCCTTTAGCTTTTTTTTTTTTGTCTGTGAAGCTCTTTATCTGACCTTCAATTCTAAATGATAGTTTTGCTGGGTAGAGTAATCTTGGTTGTAGGTCCTTGCTATTCATCACTTTGAATATTTCTTGCCACTCCCTTCTGGCCTGCATATTTTCTGTTGAGAAATTAGCCGACAGTCATATGGGCATTCCCTTGTAGGTAAATAACTGCTTTTCTCTTGCTGCTTTTAAGATTCTCTCTTTGTCTTTAGCCCTTGACATTTTAATTATGACGTGTCTTGGTGTGGTCCTCTTTGGATTCTTCTTGTTTGGGACTCTCTGTGCTCCCTGGACAGAGTAAGTGTCTTTCTTTCACCAGGTAGGGAAAGTTTTCTGTCATTATTTCTTTAAATAGGTTTTCAATATCTTGCTTTCTCTCTTCTTCTGGCACCCACATAATGCGAATGTTGGTACGCTTGAAGTTGTCCCAGAAGCTCCTTACACTATCTTCATAATTTTGGATTCTTTTTTCTTTTTGCTCTTCTGGTTGGGTATTTTTTGTTTCCTTATATTTCAAATTGTTGATTTGATTCTCAGAATCCTCTACTCTACTGTTGAATCCCTGTATATTATTCTTTATTTCAGTCAGTGTATGCTTTATTTCTGACTAGTCCTTTTCCATTTTTTTGGAGGTTTCTAGAAGATTCTTGAATAACCTTATGACTGTGGTTTTGAACTCTAAATCCAGTACTTTGCTTTCTTCCATTTCTTTCATTTGTGACATGTTTCTTTGTCTCCACATTTTGGCTGCTTCCCTTTCTATGTATTGGGTAGAGTTACTATGTCTCCTTGAGTTGGTAGTGGCCTTGTGTAGTAGGTGTTCTGTAGGGCCCAGTGACTCAGCCTCCCCAGTCACCTGAGCTGGGAGCTCCAGGTGCACCCCTTTGTGGGCTGTGAGCACAGTCTTGTTGTAGTTGAGACTTGATTGCTGTTGGTGTTACTGGTAGGAATTAACCTCCAGGCCAATTGGCTGTGAGTACCAGCTGCGACCACAGTGGGAGAGCTGCTATGCAGGAGACACCCCTATGGACCAGGACTTGCTTCAGTGGGGCTTTGGTGCTGACTGAGTCTGCCCCTTGAGTGTGTTGCTTATGGATGTGTAGAGTTGTAATGTGGTATAGTCTGACAGGGGCCACTGGGTGCACTGGCTCTTGGGTCTCCAGGGAGGTGCAAAGTCAGCCACTGCCTGGGACCACCCAGCAGGAACTACAGAGAGATCTGCAGATTCCTCCTCTTCGTATTGGGTTTGGAAGTGCTCAGACGGGGCCCAGCTGTGAAGCCAGTCAGGCTGGTGCTGGTGCTGGGTCTTGGGACTTTTATTGATAGGTTTGGTGCTCCTTGACACAGCTCTAGCTTGTTTGAAAGAATTTAGCCTGAACAAGCACAGGCCATTCATATGCAAAACCTGCTGCACACAGCTTGGGTGGGATTATAAATTGGATGAGGTGGGGTCTTAGGGAATCATCAGGGCGGAGCAAACAGACATGACCACCAGTCAGCCCTGGGATCTACTGGGGAGGTCCCAGCATAGGAACGGTGATCCCTGCAAGCACCTCCATCTGGGAGAAAGCCACCATTGAGTTCCTGTCCCAAAGCCAGACAATCCAGTTCCTCCTCGTATATGTCTGTGTACCCCAAAGCCTCACCCTGGTGCTGGAGCTCAGAGGAAGCGGGACCTTGTAAGTTCAGTTCATGGTGCTGGCCTTTTAAGAGGAATAGCTGGATCTCCAGCAGCCTCTGTGTTACTGAGCCCCAATCTGCACTGTTTTTTACAGCCTGTAGTTCTTACTGCCTATAAGGACTTCTTTTCCCAGCTCTGGGATCCTGGGATGGGGGTCTGGTGTGGGGTTGGGACCCCTGCTCCTCTGGGCGGCCTTCACAGAGATGATCTCCCTCCCGATTAAAAAAGTGGCCCATGTGGGTGCAGACCAGCCCGTTCTGTGCCTTTGCACCTCCTACCAGTTTCAGTGTGCTTTCTTCTTCTTTAGTTGTAGGACTTCCATTCAGCCAGATTCCCAGCAATTCTGGATGATGGTTGTTCTGTATTTTAGTTGTAATATTGATGTCTACCTACATTTCTCTGAGTCTTAATTTCCTTGTCTGAACGTAAGTAGAACATTTATTCATTTGAAACATTTATTGCACTCCTACTGTTTTTCAGACTATGTAAAGGGATAGGGCTAAAATGATAAAAAATACAGTCCAATTCTTTTTATTTTATTTTTAAGATTTTTTAAAAATTGACTTCAGATTGGAAGGGAGCGATAGAAACATCAATGGAAATCCTCCTAAGCTTTTAATTTTTAAGTTAGGTTGGAAATGCCCCATGGAGAGGACATGTAGGGTGGAAGAAACAGCCCTAACTTCCCTAGTCATGGGGTGTGGTCTGACCAGGCAGCTGTTACCTTGGACAACAATAAGATGAAAGTTCTCAATGATAACTTGAATTTATCAGACAAATTACTTCATTTCTCTGAGTCTTAATTTCCTTGTCTGAAAGTAAGTAGAACATTTATTCATTTGAAACATTTATTGCACTCCTACTGTTTTTCAGACTACGTAAAGGGATAGGCTATAATGATAAAAAAAATACAGTCCAATTCTTTTTATTTTATTTTTAAGATTTTTAAAAAATTGACTTCAGATTGGAAGGGAGAGATAGAAACATCAATGATGAGAGAGAATCATTGATTGGCTGCCTCCTGCATGCCCCTATTGGGGCTCAAGCCTGTAATACAAGCATGTGCCTGACCAGGAATGGAACTGTGACCTCCTGGTTCATAGATCGATGCTGAACCACTGAACCATGCCAGCTGGGCCATACAGTCCAATTCTTAATAAAAATACCAGTTTCCTTGTCTGTCAGATGGGGTGAATACACATAGTACTAGCTCATAGGACTGCTGTGAAGACTATGTGAGATAATACAGGTTAAGATGGTATGGTAATTGATTAACACAAGTTTGTTATTCTTATTCAACATACGGTAGTTATCAGTAACCTTAAGGCCACTTCTAAGAGATACAAAGTCAAGTAAATGGCAGTGCGTCCGTGGAGAGAACACAGGCGAGAGAACTTGCTGCGAGAGTCCCCTTCCTAGCTGTGCCACCAATGGCATGTCCCTTAGGGCCTCTTTTGTTATCTGTAAGCGAGCATAACTCCTAGCCCCAAAGGATGATAAAGATCTGTAACATGTGAGGGCATTAAGGAGCAGCTACCCCTGGTGTAGCAGGGAGTGGACTCACCGCACTCTTGTTCTTGCTGCTTATGGAGAGTCCCAGGGCTGGGCCCCCTGCCAGAGACCTCTGTAAGCGCTCCTTCACAGCCACCAGCTTCAGTTCCAGGTCGATCCGGTGCTCTTCCTTTGCCCGGCACTGAGCTTCCAGGGTGGCCACGGCCTCCTCCAGAACCTTTAACTTTGTTCCTGTTTCCAAAGACATTGATGAGAAACAGCTGAGCTTGGCCTGAAGCATCAAGCAGTTTGGCAGGGCCTCAGGCCCTAGTCTGCCCCTCCCAGAGGGCCTTTCCTATCCTCAGTCCTGGTTGAGAGGTGGACTTTGGGCCTGGGGTTCCAGCTCTATGCTGGGTAGTGTGTTTTTTACCTTCCCAATACCCATTTCCCCATCTTCTGGATACAGAACCCTGTTTTTTTCCTCTGGGAAACCACATTTCCTCCATTATTTTTTACTCCTGCCCAAATTTGTGCACTTGGGCAGGAGTCCCTCAGCCCAGCCTGTGCCCTCTGCAACCCGGGACCCCTCGGGGGATGTCCGCCTGCCGGGATTGGGCCTAAGCTGGCAGTCAGACATCCCTCTCACAGTCTGGGACTCTTGCAGTCCGGGACCCCTTGCTCCTTACTGCCCGCCTGCAGTGGAGGTGGCGAGAGAGGCTTCTGGCTGAGTGGCACTCCTCCTGTGGGAGCGCACTGACCATCAGGGGGCAGCTCTTGCATTGAGTGTCTGCCCCCTGGTGGTCAGTGCGTGTCATACAGACCGGTCATTCTGCTGTTCGGTCGATTTGCATATTATGGTTCTATTATATAGGATAGTTTGGATGGGGGTGACCTCAATCCTAGTTCAAGGGGTTGGCACATAACTTAATCCTGGCCCATAATCCTATATCAATCAGGGTCACAGTGATTGGCTTAGGGATCAAAGTTGGTCAGAGTGAAGTGTTTTTGGGGGCCACTAGGAAGAGAAGTTCTCTCTGCTGGGGTGGCTGAGAGGATTAGGTGAGGGCTGGAGTTGCACAATCATTTTGTCACCATGAGGGGCAGAGAATGAAACCAATGTAGAGGAAGGCCAAATCAAGAGTTGGAGAAATGTACTTCCTGGTGACATCATTTAAGTCCTTTGACCTTGAAATACCTGATTGTTCAGTTTTTCAAGTGCATTTTTCTTTTTTTCATTACTAAGCCAGTTTAACTTTGGTTTCTGTTCCTTGTAACCAAGAGTCATAACATAGAGCTTTACATTGACCAGGGGTTCCTACGAGGATTTTGCTGCTTATTCAGTTTAACCCAACATATCTATATTAGAGCCTTCTTGGTACCAAGAGGTATCTATGTTGGGCCTTACTAGGTTTAAAAATTAGTCCATGTTTGTCCTGAGGGAGGCTGCACTGGAGGGTTTTCTTGTAACGGTGGGTTCTTTTCATTCATTCAGTTGTTCATTCAGTGAATACATATTACATGCTTGCTATGTACCAGGCACTGTCCATTGTCCCCAGCACCTGGACCTATGCTCAAATAGCCGTGCTCAGCACCTATCTGTGAATGAATGAGTTAATGTGAGGTTCAAATGACCTTTTATTTCTCTGATTCTAAGACACACGCTGTTTTCCACATTTTAACGTTTCTAAAATCAGATTGCATCTTACATTAAGTGTACACATTTTTGTGATGCTTTTTCATCCCTTTACCCCAAAAGCAGTTATTAAATAGGTGGCCCTTCCATTAGTCAGGAGGGATGATGATGGTGGTGGTGGTGACGGCAGCGGCGGCGATGATGATGATGAAAAGGAGGAAGGAGGGAGAAGCTCACCTGTCTTGGGTAAGAAACCAGGTGATCTGTTCTAGGGAAAGGCCAAGCCCTCCAAGAGCGCTCAGGACCACACCATGTAGGTACCTGGATTGTTCCGAATGGCATCCTTTAGCTCCCTCTTTTCTTGCCGCAGTGCCATCAGCTCTGTCCGGATTGTCTCTTTTTCTTTCTCCAGCTTCTCTTTTTCTACCAGGTATCTCCGGGCATCCTCCTCAGCTCGGTTCTTACCGTACTTGTATTGATTGGCACCTGCAGAGTTAGGAGGCAGGAAAAGGGCCTCAGTTCTGACCTCTGGGAAGGGCATTTGGGTGGTGTTAGCTTCTCTTTCAGCCTCAACTTCTCCATTTATAAAAATGGGGATATTTAGAGCTACATCCCTAGCTATAGTTAATGTGGCTGCTCTAAGGAAGCAAGGAGCGAAAGGGAGGTAGTAGAGCTCAGGGATGAGGGGGAAGGGCTTTGGAACCAGACAAAGGTTTGCATTCTCTTTTGCCCTTTATTGGTTGCGTGACATCAGGCAAAAGAGAATAGTGATGTTTTTGTGTCTTCTTCTCAGCTATAGTTTCCACATTTGTAAATGTGGATATTGATCAAATTTATCTCTTAGCATTGTGGTAGGTTTAAAATGAGATAATTCATGAAAAGTACTTAGTGTAGTACCTGGCAAATAATAAGTGCTTAGTAAAGGTTAAATAATAATAATGTAAAATGTAATAAATAAAAATGTAATAATGTAAACATTTTTGTGATGTATAACACACTTTGGTTTTAAAAGGACATATTTTGTAGTCAATTCTCAGGTATGTGTAAGACAAGGAGACTGGTAGATAGAACTCAGATCCTTAGAGAATCAAGACCTTGGGCTAAAGTCAGGTATTGCCCATTTTATTTCTAGGAAATGGGTGGGGATAGAGAGAGATCCAGTAGTCTACTATGGGCTCTACACTATGATGATGGACCAAAACAGCAGATAGCCCGGTTGCATGGCTCAGTAGTTGAGTGTTGACCTATGAACTGGGAGATCACAGTTCAATTCCCTGTCAGGGCACATGCAGGGTTTGCTGGCTAGATCCCCAATAGGGGGCGTGCAGGAGGCAGCCGATTAATGATTCTCTTATCATTGATGTTTCTATCTCTCCCTTTATCTCTGAAATAAATAAAAAAATATAAAAACAAATAAATATAGCAAAATTTTATTGAGTATTTACTAAGTACTAGGTCACCTATATGCATTTCCATTTCTTTTTCATAAAAACTGACTATTATTAGCTCTATTTTATTGTTGAGGAAACAGGCACAGAGAGGTTATATCTTACTGTTAATGATGGCAGAACCTAGGTTTGAACCCATGCCCACCTACTCCAGATCCATGCCATGCAGTACTGCTTTAGCTGGGGCAAGGCCATAGTCAAACCTTTCAGGGAAAGTTTTATGTATGTTGTTGCTACAGTCAGCCACACAAGGTCCTTTGTAAGTTGGTGGGGTATGGAATAATTCCCATGATTTACTGATAATTGTGTGGGTCTTGTCTCTCCAGTTCTTATAGGGATCGCAGTGATTACCCAGTGACTCATGCAAAAATCAATTCCTGCCACAACTACCCTGCAAGTCAAACCAGATCATAAATAAAGCATGGAGGGCAGAGAAGGGGACACATACTTCCTCCAACTTTCCAGATATACAATAGCATAACAGGGGAGCTGGCTCCCAGACTTTTGAATTTTTTAGGCTGGTAAAATAGAGAAAATGGGTAGACCAACAAAGCGTTGTTGACATAACAGATAAGGCCCTTAAAAATTCCAACTACCATCTAATTATTCCAAATACTTTATAAAATAAATAATATTGTAACATTCCCAGAGTTGGGAGAACACAAATGCAGAATAAAGTAGTCATTTACATTGAATAGATTTAGATTTATGAAAAACTTCCTGCACTGTGCTTATTTTTATCATTTCAATTGCAGATGAGTGAAAACTTCCTTAGGGTCTGAACCAGTGAGTGGACTCACTCTTGGGAGTCACTGCCCTGGTTTGCCTTACTATGTTGGCACCACGGAGAACAGCTTATCTCACACCCGACCCTGTAATCCTTGAGTCACTCAAAGGGTGGTGAAGAAGCAAACTAGATTGTTGCAAGGAGCTAAAATTCCTTGGGCCTCCTAGTAGTGGTGATAAAGTATTTGCCTCAGAACTGCCCAAGTATCTTCCAGAAAAATCTGGGCTTCCATAGTGGAGGGGAAAATAAGGAATATTTAATGTCCATGTTACTAGTGTAACTAATGCACTAATGTGTTATATATCAGTGCTTCTTTCCTTTTTATTGCTGAATAGTATTCCAGGTGATCTTTTTTTAAATTAAATATATTTTTATTGATTTCAAAGAGGAAGGGAGAGGGGGAAGAGGAAACATCAATAATGAGAGAGGATCATCAATTGACAGTCTTCTGCATGCCCCTACTGGGGACTGAGTCTGCAACCCAGGCATGTGCCCTGACCAAGAATTGAACCCAGTGACCTTCTGGTTCCTGGGTCGATGCTCAACCACTGAGCCACACCTGGCTGGGCGCAGGTGATCTTAAGAGGAAAGCCTCTGTTGTTTCTGATAAATCAGCTGTTAATCTTAGTGGGGATCCTTTGTAAGTGACAAATAGGTTTCTCTTCTACTGTCAAGGTTTTCTCCTTTTGGCTTTAGCATTTTGACCAGTATGTGTCCTTTGTGGATCTCTTTGCTTTTATTTTACTTGGACTTCACTGGTACCCTGGATATATCAATAATGTTTTTCAATAAACTTAGCAAGTTTTCAGCCATTATTTCTTTTAATATAAATATATATATTTTACGCTTCTTTCTCTCTCTTTTTAGTATGTTCTTTATGTGTATGTAGATTTCATATAAAGTCTAGATTTCTGTTCTCTCTTGAATAATTGGCACTGCTGTGTGTGGGCCAACGGTTGGAGCTTAGTGGGCACTCCTGAGCACTCCAGTTTCCTCCAGTCTTCCCCACCCCACTCCTTGTTGTTTCTCCTCTGAGGCCACATGCAAGCTGCCCTTCATCACTGTACTTATGATGTGATTTTTCTTATGGTAGAGTATTTTCTTACACCTCAATTCACTCATTTATTTACCTGCCTGATCCCTGGAGGAATATGATTTTGAGACTCCCTCCACTCATGGGCTGCTTCTCACCCTTTCCCCTCCCCCACAGAACTCACTGGAGGCATGGCGCTTGACTTTGACCTGTGGATCCACTCGATGGGACTTCTCACTGCAGGAGGAGGCGTGGCGCTTCACCTGGGCCCCAGTGGGACGGTCAGGCTCCTCATCCTGGGAGGGAGATGGAGGAAGAAGATGAAGTGCAGGTAGGCCCTGAGTCATCAACACGGGTGTATCCTGGTCTGTGCTTGGTGGGTGAGTGCCATGGGACCTCTGAGATCTTGGCTTTACATTTTTAAACTTGTGTAGCACTCAACAGTTTATAGACCACTTTCACTAGCAGTATATCATTGGATCCTCCTACCATTCTGTGGGGTGGGGGCAGCAGAAGATAGCCCTAAATTGGAATATGTGCAGAGAGGAAAATTAAGAAGTCTGAAAAGATTGTGGGTGACATATTTAATTTATCATAGATATTTTGTCCTCTTCTTATTTCGAAGTATCGTTAAAGTTTTCTGAATTGTTAAAAAAAAAAGTTATGGATGACATCCGCCAATGATAGAAGTTACATAGACTGACTATACATTTGTGCATGAAGAGTATTAAGAACACTCAGAATCTGTCAAAGCTCAGGAACCACAAGTGGAATACGATAATAGTGTAATATAATAGTGATTTTAGTAACAGCAGTATAGTTTACTTTTCTGGGTAAGAACTTCCTGTCCAGGCCCTGTGCTAAGTTCTTTTCTTAAAATATTTCAATTAGCTCGTGCAATAGTCCAGTCAGTTGGGTTTTATCATATCTGTTTGAAGCCCAGAAATGAAGACCAGAGAAGTGAACCCAAGGTAACTCAGATTGAGCCCTGAGTCCTAAGTTTGCTCCTTTAAGTACTAAGCTCTTGCTCCTAAACTCTCCAACTGAGAAAGATCTCAAGCTGCATCCATTGGTTCATCTGTATCTGAAGAAAGACCATGTAAAGGGAGTCCTAGAGGTGTGAACTCAGAGTGTGACCTAGCACTGCCCAAGGCAGGGGTCCTGATGCACGTCTGTTTTCCTTGGCAGCTTGGTTCCCCTCCTTCCCCATGCTGTCGGGCCTGACCCACCCACCAGCATCTGATCAGAATGTAGTTTTCTGGCTTCAGTGATGGCCACAGAGGCCTCACTGTCATTAATGAGCTGATATCTCCTCGGTTTAGTGAGCAAGACAAGGAGACTTGGTTCTGGGAGCTGAAACCCAGACTGTGGATGCCACCAGGTGAAGGCCTACAGGTGCGGCCACCCAGTTATTGGCTCCGCCTCCAGACACCACTGAATCAGCAGCCTTAGTTCACAGAGTGTTAAATGGGTGGAGAGCCAAACTGGAATAGTGCTTTCCAGTGTCCAGAGCCCTTCCTCGTCTTGATCTGGGAGCTTTTCACTGTACCATCTAGCCTCCTTTCCAGGGATTCCTCATCCTGAGCCATGATCTGTGATAAGAAGGGTCATCCCTCCCCTTCCAGCTGCTGGTTAAATGAAAACAATCTCTCTGAGGCAAACGAAAAAAGGAGTATAATCATGTGCTGCAAGATGATGTTTCTGTCGAAAGTATATACAATGGTGGTCCCATCTATACTAATAAAAGGGTAATATGCTAATTAGGGCAGATGTCCATCGAAAGTCCATCTGGACAAAGCCACAGTGGCTGTGAGGCCCAGGGCGCAGGCAGCCATGAGCCCCGGCAGCTACGAGGCCCAGGGCTCAGGCCTCGCAGCTGCCATGGCCAGCAGTGGCAGCAGCAGCGGGGTGATGGGGGCGGTGCCTTCCCCTGATCAGCCCGGTCGCCTCCCGTAGAGGGAGGCCCTGTGGGGAGAGGGCCTAAGCCATCCCCTGAGGGCTCCCAGACTGTGAGAGGGGGCAGTCCGGGCCTCTAGTAAAATGATAATAGAGCTGAAAAAATTACTATTGCCTAGTGACATCATAGCCGTCCTAACATTGTAATGCATTGCTCAGTGTTTGTGGTGATGCTGGTATAAGAAACCTACTGTGCTGCTAGTCTTATACAAGTATAGCACAGCCCTAGCCAGTTTTGCTCAGTGGATAGAGCAGTCGGCCTTGGTTGAAAGGGTCCCGGGTTCGATTCCAGGCAAGGGCACATACCTGGGTTGCAGGCTCCTCCCCAGCCCGGGCCCTGTTCAGGGCACATGCAGGAGGCAACCAATCAATGTGTTTCTCTCACATTGATGTTTCTTTCTATCTTTCTCTCTCTCTTCCACTCTCTCCAAAGGATCAATGGAAAAATATCCTCAGGTGAGGATTAACCAAAAAGGAAAGTATAGCACATAAAGTTATGTACAGTACATAGTACTTGATGATAACAAATAACTATGTTAATGGTTTATGTATTTACTATACTTTGAAAAATTTATTATACTTTTAAATGTTATTTTAGGGTGTACTCTTTCTACTTATAAAAAAGTGTGCTGTAAAACAGTATACTGTGTTACACCTGCAGCAAGCAGCCTCATACATCTTGTGTTGGATTGCATCATTTTCTCTTGTGCTTCATTTGCTTTCGTGTTGGTTTGTACAGTAACATCCTGAACAGACTTGAGCCTAGGAAAAGTAGGCTATACCATATAGCCTAGGTGTGTAGCTATACCATCTAGGTTTGTGTTAAGTTCACTCTGTGATGTTCGCACAAGGTCGAAATTGCCTAAGGATGCATTTCTCAGGATGTATCCCTGACATTAAGCGGTTCATGACTGTAGTGAGGGAAAGAGAGAGGGAGAGCTAAGAAGTGGCCTTTGCCATGTTGCTCGGCAACCCCAAGGGATTGTACCTGCATCTTTTCGTAAGGGACATCGTCGTAGACACGGGGCTCAGGCCACTGATCCTGGCAGGATCTTGCATATCTAGAGAATACAAGGTGTGATGATGATGGCACTCTGCAGCTTACAGTGCTTTCCTGTCCCCTCTCATTTGATTCTGGCAGCAGCTCATAGTGGGTATTGGAAGGTTAGTAATACAACCATTCCAGGCAGCACTGGGCCATTGCTGTGTTCAGGGCTATCTAGGCAGGGACCCACATGATTCTCATAACCCAGGAAACAAGTAATGCATCACCCCTGTTATATAAGTGAGAAAACAGAGGATCCAGACCGGCAAGGAACCAGCCACGCTGATGATTGTGATAGAGCGAGCCTAGCTCCTCTAGTACCAAACTCCACATACCAGCCCCGTGCCTGCCTGCCCGCCCGCCCAGGGGCTTGAGGGTGTGAGAGCCTAAGGTCCCAGCCTGTGAGCAGAACCCATGTCAGTATAAAAAAGGACTTCTCCACCTTTGCTCACTCCATCCAAGGCTTCCCCAGACCCTGGCCGCCTCCTTTAGCCAGCTCACTCCTGCCTGCTGGAAGAGGAACGCACCCACTCTGACCTCCCAAGGGAACAGAGCCCTCCTCAGCCTTCCCGCCCAGTGCCCAGGGCTGGACTCAGAGCCTCTGAGAGGGAGCCGAGACGGGAAAGGTCCTGGGCGGCTGTGGGCTGTGGGGTGCCAGCTCTTACAGGAAGGAGTTGCGCCCCGCGCTGACAATGCTGGTTAAGGTCTCCACGTCCACGTAGTCATAGTGCAGCGCCTCGGGAGTGACCTTGGAGCCCATCTCCACCAGCAGCAGCCCGAGCCAGCGGCCCATGTCCTCTGAGCAGCTTGCCTGAAGGAGAGGAGGCAAAGCTGAGTTCGCTTTGGCTGCTGCTCACTTCACTCAACCCCATATTTATATAGCACCTGTTATGTACCCAATACTCAGGGATCCAAGAACAAGATTAGAACACATCCAGAAATCCAAATGGCTCCCACCTTCCCTCTATTCAGGTCTCTGCTCATTATCCTCAGAGCCCTCCTGACCATTTCGATATGAGAACATTTGAGTCTTCCTGAATATCCTTAAAAAATAGTTTTAAAGAATATTTACTTTTTATTAGAGGAAGCTATTTCTTACATAACCCAATCATATTATTTCTTGTATTATAATCGCCAATTATTTATAGGAAGATCGGCAAGAAATTGCTGGTCAACTAAATGCATACTTACGTTAGTTTTCATTTAAAGAGCATTATTATAAAATCAACTTAGCCCATACATGCTACACTTGAATGAAGTATGCTCTTTGCCAGAGAGCTCTGTGTATGATTTAAGAGGAATGAGAGACCCATCTTAAACTATCAAAATAAAAGTGAGTTACTAAAGTAATATTTCATGAATTTAAGAACCGAGAAAGGCAGTGGGTCCTGGGCAAAGAAAACAAGACCAAGTTCTAGGATGAGACCAAGAGGCCACTGACCCTCTGTGGAGCCTTGGACAAAGCACGTGGCTGCCCTGGCCTCAGTTTCCTTCTGTAACGTTAGGGGGTAGTTATTTACATTTTCCTCCAGTGTTAACATTTTAAAATCTAAATAGCCAAAAGATTGACACAAAGAAGAGAGGCCCCCCAGACAAAAAGCCAGCACCCAGGCCATCGCTCCCTTTACTTCCACCACCAGGGCTACTGGACTCTTCTCTCACCTCCAGGATGGCCACCTCCTGCCGGTTACGCAGGATCCTGAAGGCAAATGGGTGTCTGGGCCCAAAGCCCGGGGCCACCTCACAGCCACCGAGGGCAATGGCATTCACGTGGGTCCTGAGGTCTGTGCGGTCCTTGTGGAAATACAGAGTGTTGCACTTCAGGCGGCACCAGCGTTCCTTCCAGCCGTGGTTCACCATCACGTTCAGGTAGCCTGGGAGGGGAGAGCGGCAGTGTGACCTCCTGACAGCCCAGCCTTGGGAAACCCAAGGTGGAGGGTGCCCCAGGGCCACAGTGCCTGGACAGCCCTTGTACTAGAGCTAGAAAGCCTTCCGATCAGCTCTCTCTTGGTCTGTGATCTCAGGCATCCTCTTCTCTTTCTGAGTTTCAGTTTCCTCTCTGCAAAATGGGGACTGATAATCACATCTGTACTTCTCCGCACAGCCTTTGGACCATCCCAAGCTTGATGAAAAGTGCAGGGACTGCTATATACAATGAATAAGAGACACAACTCTCCCGTCTTGCCTTTCCACCCCCTAAAATAATGGATCATGCTGACCCCTGGTGGCAGCATGTGGGAGTAAAAGCATCTAACCAAGATAAAGAATTATAAAATGAGGGCGGTACAGTCCTGTGACCTATGGGTTTAGAAATCCCCCTGCTTACAAAATATTTCTGTTTAGCCAGGTGCCTTTATACTATTCTTCCAGGGTTAGAATATCACTGTATATCTAAAATATATGATTTTCTATTGAATTCCAGCACATGGGACACTGCATTTAAATGAGCAGAATAATACGCTCTCCCTCTCAAACCACTTTTAACTCACATTGAATGCATTTATAATGAAAAGTACGTTAGTATTTTTATACACCTGGTATGTTATATGCTGGGAAATAAGATACTCTTCTCTCATTATAGTGGAGGAAACTGAGGCCTGGAGACAGGCAATAATTGGAATTAAGGTCACAGAAATATGGGAGTCACTTGGCTTTTCCTCCTGCTGAGTGTCAGGTCCTCATGGGAGAGTAGAGATGGAAGGACATGGACAACTGATGGGGTGGGGGTTAGCTATCCAGTGGCAGGATTCTCTCCTCTGTCCTGGGGGCAAGGTGGATGAAGCCTGGAGGGTCTCTTGGCTTGGCTCCAGGGGCCCGATCAACTGGGTCTGAAATCTCCAGTGAATGCCTAGTATGCCCAGTACCCACCACAGCACGGAACCACCTCTTCGGTGGAGGACATCTGCAGGTCATCGGCCAGCGCCTTCCTTTTGGAGAAGCTGATGATGCGGGTGATCTTGCGGCCTGCAGCCCTGCTCATCGAACCCTTTAGCTCTGCCAGGCTGCTCTTCTTCCCTTTGCCTGTTGCTGCAGATATGGGTCAGGGGAGGGAGAGAGACCATGTCCCTCCCCTGGTCTACCCACCCCTTGCTTTCCCAGAGGCCTCGCCCACAGCTCCAGATGTGCACAGGCCAGGTCACCTCACAGGTCTCCAGAGTGGTCAGGACCTGCTCTGCATTGCGTGCGTGTGGCAAGCCCCCTACCCCTCCCGGCTCTGGTTTCCCCACCTGATCCCCCACAGGCTCCTACCATGTTCGCAGGCCTCTCTGCGGCCAAGGGTGGAACAGTTATCGCTCATGCCCAGGCTGTCGGAGTCTGAGGTCTGCTTCTCTTGGGATAACCTCTGGAGAAGGACACAGACAGCCCCACATCAGAGGTCCCCTTGTTGGTTCAGTCTCCCCCAGACTCCTGCACAGGAGGATTAGCTAACAAATATTTGTCAGCAACTGTTATGTACTGGATACCATACATGGTATGGGGGGTGGACCATGATGACTTAGAATAGTTGTATCTTTGAGATTCTCACAGTCTATTTGAGGAGCAAGGCAATTAGTTATAACACATTGAGATAAATGTCCTAGGAGTTTGGACCAGGTGACAATGATCTGGGAAGATATTTAAGTGGGAGACTAATGTAATGCAACCAGATTAGCAAGTTGGCTCCAGTGGCATCATGGGGGATGTGATAAGAGGGAGCAAGACTGGAAGCTGAAGAGCTACTTAAGAGAGTGTCATCCTGGGCAAGGTGAGACTGGGTAACAGGATGAACCAAGATGACAGTGAGGATGGAGAAAAATAGATGAATTGGCATTTTATGAAGTCATGACAGGTCAATTAAGTGCCTACTGGGTACAGGTTCCCTATATGAAAGTGTAACTCATCAAAGAGTTGTTGTAAAATTGAATTAGGTAATACATGCAAAGCATTTAGAACAATGCCGGCCCTACAGTCACATTCTATAACTGCTAGCCTGTATTATATCACGTCAGACCCATGTATGTGGGTCTTAAACCTTCTCCTAGGATTTAGGGCCGAGTCCCTTTATCACCCAGAGTACTGGGCAAAGAACAGACACTAGCACCTATTTTCCAAAGGTCTGACCAACTACTAAGTGAGTGCTACACTTATGTCTCAATGGGGCACACTCTGACAGATAATTAGGATTTTGTCATGGCTCCATTCAAATGCAACCACTCCTGTCCTGGCGGAGTTACTCACTCCCTCCTCTGGCTTGTGTTGCACCTTGGATATAGGCATTCATTCATTTGTTAGAAATTTATCGAGTGCTTACTGTGGGGCCAGCTCTGTACTGGGCACTCCTGGTTTGTATGACACCACTGTGGGTGCCTGCTTCACCACCAGCCCAGATCCCCCCATGGAAGAGCCTGTGCTGAGCCCCCACTGTCCGGCCCAGAGGAGACTCATGGAGACAGCTGTACCTTGTCCAGGTCCAGTTTGCACAGGAGGACTGGGGATCTGGGCATGTCTGCCCCCTCGGCCCCTGTGATGGGCTTGCTCACCTCTCGGATGACCTGTGGGAGGACACACAGCTGTGAGCAGGTGGGCAGGGATGCTGTGGAAGCAAACGGAAGAATGGGGTCTGTGTGGTCAGGGCCATTGAGCAGAGAGGCTGGGACCACTGGACAGAAGAGACAGGTTAATGCGGCTTCTGCCACATGTGTGGGCACATCAGGGTTTAAGGAAGCTTTCTTCTGTATCTGTCCCTTGAATTGAAAAGGTATGGGGCTGGGAATCAAGAGGCTTGGCTTCTAGACCTTGCTCCATTGCTAATTAGTGTGTAGCCTTGAGAAAGCCACTTGTCTGGGCCTCAATTTCCCCATCTGTAACATGGGTTATAACTTCATTAGGTTGTCTGAGGACCAGTGAGATGATGGGTGTGAAGGGCCACGTGAACTGGGCTGCCCTGCACAAGGGTGACTGTGTTGGACATTTACAATAGCCTGGGGTGGGGGGGCAGCCAGGGTTATGGCTTCTATTTCAAAGATATGGACACTCCAGACGCCAAGGCATTTACCTACTCATCCAAGGTCACACAGCATAAGCATCCAGATCATATAACAAAGGTCACCATTTGTGGTTTACAAAGTCAGGTGACTTTGCATGGAATATCCCATTGTATCCCCTGAGCAGCCCTGTGGGGCAGGGACCACTGTGGTCTCTAAGTTACTGATTAGGATGATGAGGCTCCAAGAGGCAGAGCCATGGTTGCCTGCCCTTAACCTTTGGGCCAATGGCTTCCCAAGCCTGATGTTAAGACAGGCTGCTTAACTCCCAGTCTAGGGCTTCTTTCTCTGACCCACCTGCCCCTTGAGGGCACAGGCTCCACTAGCAGTCAGGTTCTCTCCCTTCCTTTCCTTCCTGAGACAAAGGCAGTAAAGAGAAACTCTAAACAAGGGGGGCGGGGAGGGGGAGGGGGAGAAGAGCTGGTTATCACAGGAAGGAAGGGAGAATGGGGAGGGAGGGGTTTGGTTTCTTTGTTCCAGCAGGAAGATCACAGTCGGAGTGAAATGGAGGCAGGGTGCAGGGTTGGAGGGCCCATTGAAAGGGACTGGGGGTGCTGCCTTCAACATCATGGCACAGTAATCACTGGTAATTACTAAGCACTTACTGCCTGGCAGACACTATGTCAAATGCTCTCTAGAATTCTTACAAGAACCATTAATTAGAGGAGGAAACAGAGGTGAAGTCATTGGCAGGTCACACAGCCACTTAGGCCTGGGACTTGAACTCAGGTTGTGTGTCACCCAAGGCCTCCCTCATGATCACTATGCCACCCTACCTATGGCCTTTGGTGTAGAGTTCCCTGTTAGCTTCTATCCTAGCCCCAACCACTTGGTTGTGTGGTCTTTGGCAAGTCACATAATTTCTCTGTGCTTCAGTTTCCTCATCTGTAAAATGGAAACAATAATAGTTCCATTGCAAAGAGTAAACGTGATCATGTGTGTAAAGCTCTTAGAACAATAGATGGCACACAGTACGCGCCCAGGACATGCTAACTGTAATGGTTCTGTGCAGCTGCAAGATGCAGAAGCTGGGCCACAGTGGACGTTACAAGGATCCACATTTCACATAAGACAAGGAAGGATTTTCCTTTTTTAAAAGAAAAAAAAAGGATTAGCTTCTCTAATGGTAAAATCAGCTTCCTTCGTAGATATTAAGCTCTCCATTCCAGGAGGTGCATCAGTACAGGCTGGACAAGCCCACAGTAGGGACGTTAGGCGGTGATTCAAATGATGAGAAGAAACACAAGCTTCCAGCCTGAGGTCTGTCTCCTGGAGATGCCCGAGGCCCATTTCCACACAGAAGCCCTAGCCATGCACAGGCATCGGCCCCCTCCCTGGAGCAAAGCCTGCTCTTCCAGAGGCAGGAGCCCACCCCCCTGAGAGCTGGTCCTGGGAAAGAGAGGAAGGAAGGGAGGGCAGGTGGAAGGAGGGCACAGCTCCCTGTACCTTCAGCCACTCCTCGGCCTGCTCCCGGCTCTGCAGTGCTAGCACCAAGATCTCAGTAGCCCCCTGGGAGAAGCGCAACTCATGCCTCTTGTGCCGGCTGTCCTTGGGCACGTAGATGACATTGCAGACATCCAGTGCCAGCCTCAGATGTGGCTGCCGGTCCTTCGAGCTTTTATAACACTGGACAGGGAGAGAAGAGGTCAGGGTCTCCTGGAGTGGAGGGTAGAGGAGGGAGACACCCTTGCACAAAGGGGAGCTCTACCTACCCCACAAATTTCTCCCCTCCCCACCCAGCCCAACTGTGGGCACTGCGTGAAGACGGGGGCTGTGGCTGTTCACCCCCGAGAAGAGAGGGGGTATCTTTGGGCAATCTTCAGATATCAAGGGCTACTGAGGGGCCCCAGGGGGCACAACTACTTATTAGGAAGAGATAAATTTTAGCACAATACTAGGAAGACCATTTGAGTCGAAAGAACTTCTCTAAAGAGAAGAAACAGGCTGGCTTGGGAGGAAGTTAGCTCCTTGCTACTAATGGGCTACATGGTAGGAATTTGGGAGAGGGAATTCTAGCAGAGATAGAGGGTTGGGTTTGGGAAGTCAATAGTTTATCAATAATGATTATCACTTCCCAGTGCTTACTATGAGGCCAGCATAACCTTGATACCAGAACCTGGCAATGACATTACAGAAAAGGAAATTTATAGGCTAATCTCTCTCATAACAGTTACAAAATATTAGCAAAGATAATCCAGACATGTATAAAAAGCATACTGGGTCAAGACCAAGTAGAGTTTATTCTAGGAACGCAAGAGTGGTTAACATTAAAAAAACCAATCATATCATTCATCATACTAATAGGGAAAAGGAAACCCACCACTTATCTCAATAGAAGCAGAAAAAGTGTTTCATCAAATTCTGTATCTTTTTATAACTCAACACCTATACGAGGAATAGAAGGGAACTTCCTTAATGTGATAATATGGAACATCTACAAACAACTCACAGCAAATAGCCTTGATGGTGAATTACTGAAACTTTTCCTTTGACATGTGGACTGAGACAAGGATACCCACTCTCACCACTTCTTTTCACATTGTGCTAGAAGGCCTACCTAGTGCAGTGAGCCAAGAAACATAGAGGGCATGCGGGAAGGAAAGAGTAAGTCGTGACTCTGGACTGATTCTGGACTGGGACTAGCTTTTCACTGCTCCAGGGTGAGAAAAGGTCATGTTCAGATGGATGGATGTTAGTTTTTTTCTGAAGTTATGTCTGCCCAATCTTCTATTTTGGAGTTAAGGGCACATTTTCTTTTATGAAATAATAGGGATGAGAAATGGCAAACTAAAGAAAACCTAAGAAAGCATGTGCTGCATGGGCTCAGTTTTGGAAAAAACTGATGTATGAAAATGAGGGTGGAAATATGTATATTAAAACTTAGCCCAGCTGGTATGGCTCAGTGGTTGAGCATCGATCTGTGAACCAGGAGGTCACAATTTGATTCCCGGTCAGGGCACATGCTGGGTTGTGAGCTTGATCCCCAGTGTCGGGTGTGCAGGAGGCAGCCAATTGATGATTCTCTCTCATTATTGATGTTTCTATCTCTTCCTCTCCCTTCCTCTCTGAAATCAATAAAAATATATAAAAAAAACCACGCAACTTAACAGGCTTGCCCTCTTTGGGACATGTCCACTCGAATCTTCTTTTCCAGTGAATTTTCTTTCTCCTAAACTCTAAGGGTCCCCATGAGACTTGCAACCAGGGGAGCAATGGGCAGCTTGTCCCGGGCAAACCCCCGGAACCTGTCTCCAAGGCCCCCTTTTCTCTGACTCCGCAGTGACTGACAACAGCCCCGCCTTGGCTCACTTCTTTCCCCTAACGTTTCTGGAGAGCCAAAGCAGCCCGCGTAGGCTCTCCTGTTGCTGCTTCTGTCCTAGGCCTTCCTTGTTTCACTGTCCCAGCTTTAATAAACATGCTCTCAAATAAAAAAAATCCCCAAAACTTAACAGTGGCTTGTGGACAGTGGGATTATATATGGTGTTTTTAAAAATCACTTTTTTTCACATTGTTTTGCTCTAGTTTTGTAAATAAATTTACTTGCATAATGAAAACATTGTTTTAAAGTGATAAAAAAATTTGTCTCTGGCAACACAAACTCTTGGTAAAGTCTATGTCAGGTCTTCTAGGTTTTGTGGTTTTTTTTTTTAAATTCTACTCCAGTGGCAGAGCACCGATCTTCAAAGCACCAGGCCTTGAGCCTCTGTGCACAAAGCAAGCCCAGGGTAACTGAGGCAGACATGCCTGCACACACACAGATAAACACGTGCACAAGTCCACGAGAGGCCGAGAGGAACACGTCTGTGCCCACTCACCAGGAGCTGGTTCTCCTTGATGACCGTCAGCTGCTTGGCCCATTGCCCAAAGCGCTTCTTCCGCAGCAGGAAGGCACATATCTTGCAGTCCCTCACCAGGTGCATGGAGGCCTCCTCGGAGGGCCACTGGTGCGTGGGCTGCAGCCCCTTCCCGTCCTCCTCCTCCTCATCGTAGGACTCGTAGGAGCTGCTCATTGCGTCAGAGTCGTTGTCTGCAGGCGCCATGGGAAAGGACCTGCCACTGTGCCATCAGCTGGGTCTCACCTCCCTACCCCTTCGAAGGCATCCCTGCTCTGGGTGCCCCAGCACCGTGAAGGGGTGAGTGTGAGCTGTGGTTATGGTAATGGCTAAACACCCGCATGGGTGCTGTGCTTTACCTTTACCACTAGCTTTGTGGCCTTGGCGACTTGACTTCTCAGAGCTTCAGTTTCCTCATCAGTAAAACCGTCATAGTGAACACAGTATCATAGTATCTGCCCATTTGGGCTGCCGTGAGAGTCAGTGAATGTGGAGTGTTTGGCTAAGTGCCTAGCAGTTAGTGAGAGCTCTGTAAACATCAGCGACTGTCACTACCCCATCATCTTTGCATCCATTGTCTCAAGTCATTCTCCTGACACTCAAGCTATCCTCATTTTATACATAACGAAACTGGAGGCTCAAAGAGAATGAATGACTGTATAAGGTCGGTCACCAAGAGTCAGGGCAAGGGCTCCATCGGGGGCACCTGACTCCTGTGCCAGTGACCTTTCCCCTGAATCCTGAGATCAATGAGGACAAGGTCTTTGGGGCCTCCATGGGGACCCTAAAGGGGTTGGGCACATGCATGCTAAGGGTCAGGTCAAGGGGACAGAAGGCCCGCCTGGTACTTACAGGAGTTCTTCAGTTCTCCGTTCATCCTGGTCGAGGGGTAGCTGCTGTCTGCGTCCTCGTAGTAGCCATCCACAATGGAGTGGGCTGGGCTGCAGCCATCTGTGGGGTTGGCAGAAGGAGCCACACTTTGGAAAAATGCAGGCAGACTCGAGGGGCCGGGGCTGGGGAAGTCCCTGGATACCACTGCCCACTCAGGGGAGAGAGTGGCCCTCCCTGTAGCTCTCCCGGCCAGGGTGTGGGCCTCCTCAATGTGTCTCATCTACTGCAGCTCTCCACATGCCCTCTGTGCTCCTGTCACCAGGAACTGCCCTGGTGGGCCTTGTTATACCTCCAGGCCTCGCTCATGCTATTCCCTGTGCTCGGTTATTTTCTCTCAGAGAACTCCTACTCACCCTTCAAGACCCAGCTCGAAGTTCTTCTCTCTGACCTTCACAGGCAGAGCGTGGTCAGCCCCTCCTCAATGACCCCAGAGCACTGGTGTGTGTGGACGTGAGTCTTGGTCCCTGTACTGCACAGAGTGGTATCCCTGCCCCCTTCCTGTTTCGCCTTTGCCGCATTCTCTGCCACCTCAGCCCTTCAGCTCACTTCCTGATACATCCCCCTCTTTGTATCAAAGCAATTCTCCTTCTAAGCCTATGTGACTACAAAGGAGGAAATGGACTAGAGGAGGTAATACTAATGCATGTCAGACTGAACACAGCAGCTGCCTGTGCTGAATTTTCACAGCACAATCCCACTCAGGGCTGCAGCACAGGGCAGGGGTGGGGTTATCTCACATTTTATTCTATTCAGAATTACCAGGTGTCTTTTTAAATTGCCGATCCTTGGGTTGTATCCCCAGAAATTCGGATTCACTGGTATGGACGGGGCTGAGGACTTTGCATTTTAAACGCCCCCTACTATTTAACAGGACATTTTAAAACATGTAAAAATAGAAACTATATTGAACTCCAAGGAGTTGGATTTAAAAAAAAATAAGGCTATTTTGATGTAGACCGTCTCTGGAGCACACTCTGAAGTTCAGTGGGTGAAGGGCATATGCGTTGGGATTGATCAGATTTCAGTGTAAATCTGCCTCCATCATTGCTGAGTGACCTTGGAAAGAAAACGGTTTTATCTGCGTTTCACCTTCTTCATCTTAAAGTGACAAACACAGTTCCCACCTTGGATTAGTGATATCATGCATATAAACTCTCAGCCCAGTGCATGGCACATTATTCTTATTGTCTCCTCCAGTTCCCATAGTGCAGGGATGTAGGTATCAGCCCCATTTTACAGACGAGGAAACTGAGCTACACACAATTTGCTAGTGATAGAGCCTGGATGAGACGAAGATTGCCCGCTTAGGGGACAGCGGCACAGCCCTCCTTCAGAAAGCCTTCCTTCACCCAGTCCAGCTCGCTCTCACACCCCACTGTTCTTCTGAGCACTGCTCCGGGCTCCCAGACCCTGCTGTCCATCTGTTTCCGGAGGATGGTGGTGCTCGAATTCTCAGCGACGGGGACAGCCAGTTCTGTCTCCCAAGTGAGGCTCAGAGCCTGCCTTTCCCAGCAGGCACTCTGAGGCCTCACGTGCTGGTGGCATGCCCTGTGAGGTGGACTGGGAGAGTCAGGACCAGGGGTGTGGGGGTGGGGGAGGAAGAGGTGTGAGGGAGAAGAGGGAGGGTCAGCCTGGCCAAAGTGCTCAGACACCTGGGGCTGGATACCGTGTGAAAGGAAGGATACTCCCTGATGGGCTTGGCACTCTTTCCCTGGATGAGGTCCCTGGCCCTTCCTGAGGCCCTCCCTTCCTTACTGCCCCAGGATGCCTGCTGCTTCCAGAGGCGGCTTCTCTGTGCCAGCTGAGAGGGGGGTGAGCTCTGTGGGGAGGTGGAAGAACCTCATCTGAGGGACTCAACCTGGGATTCAGGGCACAGAGCACTTCATTCCCTTCTCCCCGCCCTCCTTCCCCTGTTCTCCAGTGGAGAAAATAAAAGTCACCTGCTCCACAGACAAATAGCTGCTAAAAGTGACATTAGACCCCACGACTATGAAGGCTGGAGAAAGCCACTGATCACCTGTCCAACCTCACCGTTTCACTTTGAACTAGTTTAGCAATCATAAAAATACTATGCCACAGCGGCCCAAAGGGGGAAACAACCCAAATGTCCATCTGATGGATGAATAAACAAAATGTGGAATATTATTTGGCCAGAAAAAGGAAGTACTGATAGATGCAATGCCATGGATGGACCTAAAAATGTTATGCTAAGTGAAATAAGTGAGAATCAAAAGGCCACACATTGTATGATTCTATCATATGAAGTATCCAGAAAAGGCAAATCCATAGAGAAAGCAGATTGGTGAATGGCAGGGGCTCAGGGGAGAGGGGAATAGGGAGTGATTGCTTAATGGGTATGGCATTTCCTTCTGCAGTGATGAGAATGTTTGGGAACTAGATAGTGGTGATGGCTGCACAACACTGTGAATGTATTAAATGCCATTGATTGGACATTTTAAAGTGGTTGAAATGGTCAATTTCCTGTTATGTGTGCTTTACTACAATAAAAAAAATATATGCCCATGGCAAAAAGCATAATCAGCACAAAAGAATTTGAGTGGGAATATATGTTCCCTTCACCCAGTTTTCTATTTATTTCCCACAGGAAAGCACTGTTGAGTCTCTTGCATATCCTAGAAAAATTGTTAAAATGAATGCCTGTGCATATATACTGTTAAAAAATAAGTGGAATCATGTCATATGCAGTATTATGTGTTTGATTTGTTTTCAGTGAATGTATCTTGGAGTTCATTTCTGATCAGCACAGGAGACCTATTTTATTCACTTTTTTAAAAAAATCCTCACCTGAGGATATTTTCCCAATGATTTCCAGAGAGAATGGAAGGGAGGGAGAAAGGGGGTGGGGGAGAGAGAAACATTGATGCGAGAGAGACATCAATTGGTTGCCTCCCACACATTCCCTGACCCGGGCCAGGGATCGAGTCTGCAACCGAGGTACGTGCCCTTGACCAGGAATTGAACCTGCAACCCTTTGGTCCTCAGGCCAACGCTCTAACTACTGAGCAAAACCAGTTAGGGCTATTTACTTTTTTGTGGTTGGAAAATATCCCAGCACATAAACATTTTCATTTACATGTGCAACTACTATGCTGGGTCATCAAAAAATCATCATGTACTTTCTTTTTTTTTTTTTTTTTCAGGCATAGAGGATTTTATTTCAATGTACATCATAGTACCTTGTGACACTCCACAAAATTGCTGTTCCTTTTCATCGTTTTTTTAGCACTTGAGATGAAAGCCCCTTCTGGGCCTCGCTACCCTTTTCTTAATCTATGACTTTACAGCACAAAAGCAATTACAATGAGTGGCACCCTATGACAGTCCTTTCCCTGAATTCCATCTCACCAACCTACTATCCAAGTCGGGGCTACTTTTCTCCCAAGTTACCAGTAGAACCAGATGTGATCTAGGCAACTGAACATCATGTACTTTCTTGTATGGATTGCTAAGTACCTACACCCAAACCAGTGACTTATCTGATCCTCAAAAGAACAGCCACCTGTTGTAACACTGGAGGAGACCAATTGAGAACAAGTCAAAACCAAACACTCTCCTTTTGTGGTCAACTTAAGAGATTTTTTTAGTTTTTAAATATATTTTTATTGATTTTAGAGAGGAAGGGAGAGGGAGAGAGAGATAGAAACATCAATGATAAGAGGGAATAATTGATTGGCTGCCACCTGCATGTCCCACACTGGGGATCAAGCCTGCAACCCGGACATGTGCCCTGACTGGGAATCGAACCGTGACCTCCTGGTTCATAGGTCAACGCTCAACCACTGAGCTATGCTGGCCAGGCTGAGATTTTTCAAAGATAATTTGTACTAGTGCCCTCTAAATTATTTTATTGTGCTCACCTACCGGTAAAAATATAATCATGAAATATAGTTATATTTGTTTATGTATAAATTACACTCGCATAAATAATTATGTATGTCCATATTATATATATACACACAATTATATTTAAACTAATTAGAAGCATCATGCTATTATTAGATTATAAATTCTATAAAATATTCACATAGGACTTTTTAAAAGAGGTATTGACCTAAATGTAAATGACACTTTTAATACTTCTGCCTGCATCATTTCATAAATCCCCTGGGGTGCCCACACTCTCCGCTGAAGACCTCTGATTTTGACCATGTGCTTTTTTATCATATGCGTTGACTTCATAACCTACATAACCTAATCCGCCTGTAAGATGTTATTCTGCTGAAACATGCATTAGTTCACCAGTCCACTGAGGAGGAGCACTGAGGTTAGCACCAGCTTCAGGGCTAGGCAAAGGTTGTAGTGGTCAGCTGTGCATCTCCACCCTAGTGCATTTACATGCATGTATCTACCCCTCTTTCTTATTTTAAGGGTAAGGGAACAGAGGCCCCGAGAGGGAAAGGGGATTGCCCAAGGCCATACAGAACTGGGACTAGAGCCCAAACTCCTGACCCTTGGGTCCACACCCACTGATGTACCCAGGATGTCATTAAAGAGGCCATGTGCTCAGGCAGCTACTCCTCAGGAGGTGGGCATGGCTGGCAGGTGCCAGGCTTGGAGCTTCAGGAGAGGAGCCTCCTACTGCTTGCCCTCTACTCCCAAGGGGACCGGAACTTACTGTGAGAGCTGATGTACTCAGGGGACTTGCCTGGCCCCAGGGGAAGGGCCTCCTCATAGTAGTCCTCAGGCGGAGGCCTGTTTGGGAGCGGTGGAGGCAGGTCTGCTGCCTGGAGGGAGAAGGAGGAGGTATGTGAGACTAAGAAGGCCAGGAGAGCAGAGGGGAGCAGCAGAATGACAGGAAGGAAGCTGGGGAGAGGGAGTAGGCGCTCCTAGAAGGCAAGATCTGACTGAGTAGCTATAATATCTAATAGATTTGCAGAAGGGCAAAGCTGGGAAACCTTAAGAGTGTTTGGTTGGTCCTGTGTTTTTATCCAAGTTATTTAAGCAGCAGGGCTTCTGTAATGTCTAAAAGTTTTGTGGACTGTCACATAGAAGGAGTTATACGCTTGAGTGAGCACATGCAGAATTACTAAAAGCTATTGTGAGTTCTGCAGTACCCTGTAACCACCTCTACATACACATGAGGAGCAGCGGGACAAGTAAATGTGAGATGTTATTTAGTGAGGCAGTATCACCTCGTGGCCAAGGGCTTAGGCTCTGGGGCCAGGGAACCCTGGCTTTACAGCGACACTCTATTACCTTCTAGTTGTGGGACATCAGCATGTCACTTACTCTCTCTGAGCCTCAGTTTCCTTTCCTGTAAAATGTGGATAACCTCACTCAGTTGCTGTGTGCATGTAAAGGACATAGTAAGTTGTCAACAGTTGGAACTGTTTATGCGGATGATAATGAATTATGCAGTTGAGAAACAATGCTTGGTGTGATTATGGGTCCGTTGCCCTAATTCTATGGCCCCAAGGCTGGAAACCCTTGATATGATCCAAACCTTCATTTTGTAGGTGAAAAACTCAGTCTCAGAGGCCACACAGCAGTAGGGAAGAGGGTAAAGGCCACTCAGTTTCTGGCCCAGAGCTTTCCCTATCACTCCATCTGTGTTACTGCAAGCACAAGCCATGACAGAACCCTTTGGGTCATCTTTTGGGCCTAAAGGGACAGGTCAGCTTACCACATCATCCCTGCTCGGCAGGGGCACAGTAAGCATGAGTCAGTTTCTGCCCTTAACTACCACACGGAAGAGAGAACAGAGTCCTGCACATCTAGGAGCGTCCCCAGCACCAGGGGGGCAGCTTCCCTTGCTCCCTCCAGAGGAGCCAAGGGCCTGAGGGTGTGGGAAGCCAGTCCATGACTCACATGTTTCAGAGATGGGCTCTTGGCTGGCTCAGGGCTGGCTCCTTTGCCGGGCTCCCCATCGTCCTCCGGCATATCCCGAAGGTCACTCAGGTCACAGTCTATGAAATATCAGGCCGTTGGGCAGAGAAAGCCGAGGATGAGCAAGGCAGAGCAGGAAGAGGGCTGGTTTTGGGGTCAGAAGGCCTCCAATACCAACTCCCTTAGTAACCCTAATGACCAGTGACTTCATCGCTCTGAGACTCAATCTTCTCATCTGTAAACCGGCCCTGTCTCTCTCTCAGGGCTATGGAGAAGATCGAATGAGATAACATTTGGTACAGTGCTGTGCAAATTTGTAAGGGTTATGTCACGAAAGCAGTGTCTTCCCTAAGTCTGTCAGCCCCTAACACTCCCTCACTTGACCCATAGCTTTCTCCTGTGTTGAGCCTCCTCTTGCGATAGAACATTCATTACACACACACTGCACCAGCTCAGCTTGGCTTCTCCCATGCCCATGGTGCCACTGTACTGCTCAACCCAGGGTCCCAGGTGGCCACTGCTGATGAATGCAAGGTAGCAGGCAGGACAATGCCCCATGTGCCATACTTCCTTGGCCTGCACGTTCATCCCTTCCTTCCCTCAAATTTTGGGGATGATTTCCTATTACCGTACATTTGACTAGACTTGCAGATGTGGTAGGGCCCAGAGAGGCTCAGGGGCTTGCCTAAAGTGATCATTGTTATCACGTTGGAGCCAGGCCCAAGTGCAGGTATCTCCCTGCCCAGTTAGGGGCCTTTCCAGAGACTGAGGTCGGGAGAGGGTCACTTACCAAATTCTTCAAAGAGGGACTCCACGAAGCTGGGCCCCGAGTGGAGGTCGGCTGTGTTCACATACAGATAGGAGACTTCTTTTTCTGGGAGGAAGGAGAACACACCAGCAGTGAGGAGGATGGGGACCCGTGGATGCTGACTCTGAGGAGGGGCCAGGTCTCCCCCGCTGCACGGGATACAAGATTCAGTTTGCAAAGCATGTGCACAGCCAAAATGATTTCTTTAGTTTTCAAACCTTGTTTTCATTTTTACATTGTTACTGAGGATCTCCTCCAAGTGAAAGGATGCTTAAAGCCCAGTATAGAAAACAGAATACAGGGGCCACCCTGGAGTGGCCGGGGGCAGGGGCTCCAGCCAGCTCAACGGCCACTGTCCCCTTCCTCCGCCCAGTCCTGTGAGGGCAGCCAGTGACTTCGACCTTCTTTGTCACTGGGAAGTGAGGCTCAGAGAATCACTGGGTAGTGACCTCCCAGCGTATCACTCAGACACCTTCAGTAGTGCGGGACACGGGGCCAGCCCGTTAGGGTTCACTGAGCTCTTGATGTACACTTATCATCTCAGGGGCTGATGGGTGTAGAGAAAAGGCTGGAGCAGGCGAGGAGGCTTTGCTGCTGGCAAGACAGGCAGAGAAGCTGTGGGAAGCAGCGGGTGGGGAATGAATAATGATGTGGGGCCAACTCATAAAGATGGTGTGTGTCAGTGTGCGTCTATGTACAGGCGTGTGTGTTGTGCATGTGTTTGTTGTGTGTGAGAGCATGTGGGGTGTGAGAGATGTGTCATGTGTCATGTGTGCTGTGTGTGTGAGTGCATGCTGTTGGTGAGAGCGTGGTGTGTGTCACATGTAGTGTATATTTGTTATGGATGTGCTATGCATGTGAGGTGTATGTGAGAATGTGGTGTGCGTGTGAGTGTGGTATGTGGCATGTACCTGTGTGTGGCACGTGCATTGTGTGTGTGAATTTGTAGTGCCTTGAGGATGGAGAAGCACAAAGAGCACAGGCAGGGTTGTGGTGGAGAAGAGACGAAGTGGATGAAGACATTGGCCAGACCACGCAAAGTGTTGAATGCTATGCTGTGGGCTTCCTCCTGCCAGCAGCCCTGGGGAGCTACTGAGGGTCCTGAGGGGCTCTGGGCAGAGTGCTGATGTCTGACCTGGGAGAGGCTGCAGGCTCTGCAGGATGGAGGCCACGGCCATCTTCTTCTCCAGGGTGGTGTCGCTGAGGTACTCGTGGTCCAGGAGGCTGAGCAGCCCCGTGAGCTCGGGGAGCAGCTGCTCTAGCACTGCGGAGGAAGCATGGTCACAGCGCTGCGTCCCGGGTCCCGGGATCCAGCCCTGCTCCCACCCCCTAGAGGCCAGGGGACAGAGGGCGGGGCTGGGTGCAACAGGGAGACCTCAGAGGCCTTCGCACAGCTGTCCCAGTGCTGGCCACCCTTGGGAGAGCCCTGCTCAGTTAACTGTGACATTCCTCTGGGCTTCTCCACTCTGCCTCAGACCTCATGTGGCCTTAGCCTGAAGACTGAACCTCCCAGGCTCATTCTGGCAACTGAGTCCAGGTGGCCCGAGAAGAGGCACTTAGGCCTCCCTTTGTCCCAGCATGCCCTCTGCTTTGCAGGCCCAGGGCCCTTCCTCACCACAGCCCGAGGCTCAGTGCAGGCCCCAGGCTGGAGCCCTGGCAGTCCAGGACACAGGCAGGAAGGGAGCCTTCCTGTTCCATCAGTCCATACACTTCAATCTCTGGAACCTTCTGTTTCCGGTGCCTTGGCAGGAGCCAAACTAAATATTAACCCTTTCTATCCCAGGCCAAAAACTACCATTACCATTCTTTCCATGTGACACCAGTGTTTTTTAAACTTGAGTGTATATAGGAATTAGATGGGGATCTTGTCAAAATGCAGATTCTGACTCAGGAGGTCTGGGTGGGACCTGAGAGTCTGCATTGCTGACAAGCTCCCAGCTGCTGCTGCTGCTGCTGGTTGAGACCACATGGAGTTGCAAAATCCTAGGGCACAGAATCCTTTAAAAGTTGGAGCGTGCCAAGACCATGATGTCATTGATGTCTCCCTGTCCCGAATAGTAACAGGAACTTGGTTTGCCTTAGAGCTAAAGACCAGCCTCATTACAGTACTAGTATTGTCCTGCTTTGCAACTCGCCAGTCCCTTGTGCATAATAACAGCTAACCTGTGCTGAGCTGCCTAAGCCCTTTCGGACTTACAGTCTTATTTAAATCTCCTATCAAGCATTTCATTATCTCCATTGTACGGAGGATGAAACTAAGGCTCAGAGTGGTTAAATAACTTCTCCAGTCACACAGCCAGCACGGCCTTGGCTGGACCTGGTTCCCTCACTCTCTTCCTTTCCCCATAGCACCATATTGGTTTGCAGTATTTCATAAATCCTACCAACAGGTTTTGGGGTAGGTCCCATGATCACCCTAACTTTTTAGATGAAGAAACTAAGGCTCAGGGAAGATAAATAACTTGCTTGAATTACACAGACACAAGCAGAAGACAGGACTTCAACTCTAGTCTCTTGACTTTCAACTCCATGAGCTTCTCCCCACCCTAGGCCCTCCTGGGGAAGTGGTGAGACTGACTTGTAGCTACAGGATCTGGATGGCTCAGAGGGGCTATAACATCCTGCTTAAGAGAGCTGACCCTGGAGCCAGACTGCCTGGGTTCAAGTTCAGGCTCCACCATCCATTAGCCGTGGGACCTTTGACAAGTTACTTAGCCTATGACTCAGTTTCCTCCTCTGCAAAGGGGGGTAATAACAGTACCTGCCTCTTATTAGTAGGGTCCCTGTGAAGATGAGTTATGTCAGGCATGAAAAATGCTGTGCCCATACATAGTAAATGCTCACAAGGGAGGCCATGCTGAATGCTACAGGGAAGGCACTGTGGGGTACCATGGGAGCTTTCTGTGGCCTGCAGTCAGAGTTCATAGTTGAAAACCCATGACACTGCTCTGCTGTCAGGTTGTAGTGGCAGTTTCTCTCTCTACATGTGGTTTTGAAATGTTTAGGCCTCAGGATTCCTTTACACTTTAAAAAATTATCAAGTACCCCAATGAGCTTTTGTTTTATGTGGGTTATATCTGTCAACATTGGCTATATTAAGAATTAAGACTGAGAGAAATTTAAAACACAAGAATACAGAGGCACATATCCCATTAGCCTTCAGAGCTACCATGTCATCACATGTCATGTAACCTCTGGAAAAACTCCACTGTACACCACGAGACAATGAGAGTGAAAAGACCATGTAAGGCCTTAGTACTACATAGTAATAGTTTTGACCATAGGGACCCTCTGAAAACATCTCGGGGACCTCCTAGACATCCCTGCCTCCACTACACCTTCTAGAGAATTACTGTCCTTCAATGAATGACATCAAATTTTTCGGACTATTCTTTTTAATAGTGTACATTCATTGGTTCTCATTATATTCGCAGAGTTGTGAGACCATCACTGCAATCAATTTTAGAATAATTTCATTACTCCTAACATCCCAGCCCTAACAGCCACTAATCTATTTATTGTCTGTATGGATTTGTCTATTCTGATCATTTCATATCAGAAAAAATATACTACGTGGCCTTCTGTCACTGGTTTCTTTCAGGTAGCATAAAGTTTTCAAAGTTCATGTAAGTGAATCGGTATTTTATTCCTTTTAATTGATAATAGTATTCCAATCAGTTGTCTGCTCTTGTCCCTTCCTTTCTCTCCTCCTCCCCTCCCTTTTTTTCCATCCTCTCTCTTGGCTGTGAGTTTTCAAGGATTTCTTCTTGTTGCTCTCAGCAAGCGCCTATGCGTGGCAGCATTCCTGCTTCTCAAACTCTCCTGCTTCTAACTTAAGGTTTGTTATGACTGTTTCTAAAGCAATACCAATTAGGTTGTGAGTGAGTTCTCTGCATTTAAAAACATGAGCTATAGTATTCAGGCTTTGTAACACTTTTTTGTTTGTTTTTCTCCTGGTCCTTGATGGGGTTCCTAATATGGAATCTTGACTTCTAAGTGTTTTTCGTTTAACTGAGATGTGACCGTAAAAGTCCAAATAATGCAAATAATAATGAGGGGACTGAGTGAATCTGGGCGAAGCAGAGGGGGCGTGAGGAGCTCCCAGTGCTGGTTCCTGCAGCCTGGAAGGAGCTGGCAGGCAGCAGGTGGCAGAGGGAGCATCGTGCAGCATTTCCAAAGTGCAGCTGCCGAGGAGCCTGAGCAGGGGGTGGGCTGGGGGTATCCGCTTGCTTGCAGGCAGGAAGTGGGTAAGAACCCTTCCCTAGAACTGAGCCGTTATCGTGTGTTGGGTGTTAGCCTGCGTCATCTTATTTAATTCTCATAAACCACGCAAGAGGTTTGCTTTATTGCCGTCTGTACCCTACAAGGCAGGAAACAGAGGCTTGGAGAAATGAGATCATCCAGCCAGTAAACAGTAAGGCCGGGCCTTAAGCCTAGGTCTGTCCGACTTCAAAGCCTGCCCCCTGCTCCTGAATCCGCCATCAGAAGACTTTGGCTCGGAGCAGCAGAGGCCAGGCTGGGGTGGGGAGCAGGCGGGCAGCCCCTCAAAGGCCTCCCGCTGAGGGCTCTGGGCTATGACTTCACTGGGGTCCCTGACCTGGGGGTCCCCTTACTGGGTGGGTGAGAGCCCCTTACTGTGGGTCTGAAATTCCTGCACAGTGGGCCTCTCCCCACTGGCCCTTTGAACTTGAGCCCTATGAATATCTCATAGAAGAAAAACAAGTAACTCAAAGCACACACCTGACTTAACAGTGGGATCTCGTCCCAGAGAGAACCTTGTACTTTACGCAGGAAAGCTTTCAGCCAGGACTCGGGTTTTCAGGGACAACACGGAACTCCCCCGGAAAGCTGGCTTTCAGGTGCAGTGAACACAGAGGTGCCTTTGAGGGCAGCTTTGTCTTTAAGGCCAGATAATTCAAGCCGCGGGGATTTAAACCACAGAGAATTGAATTTGTAGAAAAATCATATGATGCATATGACAAATGGTTCTGCCAGGGCTCATATATTCCCAAGGCTCAAATTTTAGCAAGACTAAGACTCTCCCAGAAGGTTAGTTGGAAATGCAGATTCCCAGACCTGCTATCAGGAGAGTCGGATTCAGTAGCCCTGTCCTGGGACCCAGGAATCTGTACTTTAATGAGCACTCCAGGTGATTCTGGTGCAAGCAGTCCAAGGTTCAATCCTTGAAAACTACTCCACCAAAAAACATACTACGGGGAAGGTCTGTGACCACAGGGAATGAGGGAAGAACTCCCTCATTCCTTAAAAACGTATCAGTAGACACCCCCTCCTGAAATGACAAGAGAGGCAAGGTGGGAAGAAGAGTCCCTACAGAAAATTTTAACTAGCTGGGCGTGGAGTCTTGCTTAGAAGAGCACAGTGATTGGGCTTTAGGGTCAGACCTGTGCAAATCGGAATTCCTGTGCTGCCATGTCCACGCTGTACAGAATGGGCATGTTTGAGACTCAGCCCAGCTTTTCTCACCTGTAAAACGAGAATAATAGGACCCGACCTCCTAGGCTGGGAGAACTAGGCCAGGTCATGCTTGGAAGGACTCAGGATGGTGCTGTGCTTGGAGCCAGCAATCACTCCGTGAGGCTGTGGTACTGTTGTTGCTGCTATTCTTAAACTCCCCACAACGACGCAGACTCCACAGTGCTGATCAGAGAGTACTCAGCGGCAGATCCACGAGGACAGGGACTGTGCCTCGACCATAGTAGATGCCCAGGGAGTATTCTGTAAACACGATTCTAACTCTCTCCATTTAACGAGGTGGAAAGTGAGGGTCGAGGAGGTTATTTGACTTAGTTATGGTCACACAACCAGTTGAAAATTAATGTACCTTGTGTTAAATGCACACCAAGCTTGATGCTTAGATGAGTCATAGAGGAGCAACACTGTGTGCACCACCTGGGCCCCCTCCCAGCTCTGCCGTTTCCCAGCTGTGGGCCTCTGGGGAAACGCCTTAGCATTGCTAAGATTCCAGTTCTTTGCCTGCAGACAGTGTGGGCAGTAACAGTAGCTGCTTCACGTGGCCATCGTGGAGACGGGATGAAGCGATGCTTGTGGCCTTCAGTGCACCCAGCAGGTGCTCTGTTCATTCATATGTGACTCGGGCAGCCTCAGGTGCAGTGGTAGGCACAAGGGAGGGGGTAGGTGGGGGCAAGAGGACATCAGGGGACTCTGCAAGCCCTGGGCCCGACACTGAGCTTGGGGTGCCTATGGCAGTGGATCTACTTCCCTCAGTGCTCACTTTCTAAGGACCCCTCCATGTCAGATGAGGGGACTGCATCTTCCAGTTGGAGCAGTGGTTCTCAACCTTCCTAATGCCGCGACCCTTTAATACAGTTCCTCATGTTGTGGTGACCCCCAACCATAAAATTATTTTCGTTGCTACTTCATAACTGTAATTTTGCTACTGTTATGAATCGTAATGTTAATATCTGTATTTTCCGATATTTTTAATGTCACGACCCACAGGTTGAGAACCGCTGCTGTAGAGCCTAAGACCATCGGAAAACACAGATATTTACATTACGATTCATTAACAGTAGCAAAATTACAGTTATGAAGTAGCAACGAAAATAATTTTATGGTTGGGGGTCACCACAACATGAGGAACTGTATTAAAGGGTCGCGGCATTAGAAAGGCTGAGAACCACTGAGTTGGAGGGACAGTAAGGCAACCCAGAAATCTCTGCATCCCATCAGGAAAGATCTCCTTCACCAATCCCTAATCCACCCCTCCCATCTTCCCTCCTGGTCTAAATCATTTCTGCTTTCTGAGGACAGGCGGGGGCATCAAGGACAGGGCCGTCTTTTATGTCTGAAGTTTATTTAGAGCCACGAATAAATTTCATTGATCTTGTTTGGTTTAGTTGAGCCTTGGGGAGATACAGTGAATCCCAATGAGGAAAAAACACAGGAAGAAATGGTTTAATCATTGTTTATAAGTCTTCAGTCTTTCACTATGTGGGATAGAAACCCAAGATGGGCGATAATTGTTCTCTGGGACGCAAAAAAGTTTGCCAAATAAAATTAGAAACGTATTTAAAAATATATCTAAGATTAGGCCACAAAGTGCTTATTGTTCCTCGTGAATACCCAACCAAGGCTAAGATCAGTTTTCTCTCTGCTTCTCCACCCTCCCCACGTACCTGAAATCAAAAGGTATAGAGCAGAAATGAAGCCACAGGCAGAAAAGCACTGTTACTTGCTGCCAGGACCGCATCCCCAGGCGTGTGCACACCCCTGATGCGGCCTGAGAGTGAAACCCTCCAGTAATTGGCTCCTCACTGCCAGTGCAGTTCCAGTGCAGGGAAGGCGGATTTATTTAGAGAACCCAGAGGTAGTGAGTGTAATTTCCATGACAAGAGAGAAGTGAATAAAATAAACCTCAGCAAACCACAGAATCACAACCTTTGTTTTGCTTCCTACCAGGTAGGCTCAGAGGGCACTCTGACTTCAGATTTCATCCTGGTCACCTTTTAGCCTGGAATTTACAGAAATGCTTGGAAAAGCTTTCAAGTTAGAATTTCAGTCACTGCAAAGCAGTAGGAGGAAACACAATTTCTCCTTTGCCCACCTCACTACTTGGCAAGCATCTTTAGGACAAAGATAACTCATCCTTCTTTGTTTTCATAATCAGAGGAAAGCAAGCAGCATGGTTTAAAGCTGGAAAATAGGAAGAGTTGTCAGGATGTGGTTTTATGAAGGGCCTACAATTTTTCTTTTGGTTTATTCAATTTTCCTTTCTCATTTCTAAACAGCAAAGCAGAATAACCCAATTTCCATCCCATAAAGGCTCCTGACCTGGAGAAAGAACTAGTGCACTACTTAAAACACTTTTGAACATGATTTTAGAGATGATCTCTGTGTGCTGTGTGTTAACGACCTAGCACATTAATGAGGTATGACCCATGACGGCAGAAGAGGGGCAAGTCATCCTGGAAAGGAAAGCAGTACACTTAACAGGTGTAACCTCCATGTTTGGTGGGGGAAGGATGGGAAGAGGAACCTCTTTGTGGCCTGCCAGCCCTGCAGCCCTTCCAAAGAGACACCCCCCCGCGCCCCCCCCCCCCCCCCCTGCCTAGGCTGCCTTCACGGTCTGCCCCTCAGCCTCCTAACTCAGACTTTTGTATATGCTATTCCCTCTGCCTGTCAGAACTCCCTTCTCCTGAAACCAGTACTGCCCCCCTTCGGCTCTCAATTCGCTTCCGACTTCCTAAGGGAAACTCGGACCACAACCATTCCTCTGCTTATGCTATCATAGCATCATTCTCCCGTGGTACTTTTCATGGTGAAATGTTATATTTACTTACGTCTTTCTTGGATTAATGTCCGTTTCCCCTACTTGAGCCTGAACTCCCTGAGGGCAGGAATAGTGCCTGCTTTAGCTAGGGTGTGACACAGATGAGTGAGTATTTGTGGAATGAATGAATGAATTCTTGAAGCAAACTTTTCTTCAGAGTTGATAAAGTGTAATGACTAGTTAATGTGATTTGAAGACCATGCCTGTTCTCACAGTGGCTCAGCATAGTAAAAAGATGCTTAAAAAAAGAAAAAAGAAGAACCCAAAGCCCTGGGTAACAAAAGGAACCAGAAGCCCAACTGCCTAAGCTCCCCAAACCCTATTTTGGTTGAACTTGTATCCCTCGTGTGAGTATGGCTGCCCATTATTTAGTGATGCCCATTTTGTAGTTGGTGGATTTTAATCTTAACATACAAATTAGGAAATTAAAACTAACACATATTGAACGACCCAAACTACTCGAGTTCAAGTCCTGTTTCCGCATTTCCTAGCTGTGTACCTTTGGGACACTTACATAACCACCCCATTCCTCATGTACATCATCGGTGACCTGTGAGTATACCACCTCATCAGTGTGAAGGGGCCCTAATACATGAGAATGTGCCTAGAACAGTGTCTGGCACATAGTAAGTACTCAATAAATGTTAGCTATTTACATTACTCTTCCATAATTATCGTGTAAGTCATATTCTGCTTTAAGAGAGTTACATGTATTATTTACATAATTTTATTCTTTTTTAAAAAATAGTTTATTGATTTTTAGAGAGAACAAAACATCGATGTGAGATTGGCTGCCTCCTGCATACCCTGAACTGGGGATCGAGCCTGACACCCAGGCATGGGCCCTAGAACAGGAATCAAACTGGCAACCTCCTGGTGCACGGGACTACACCAAACTAACTGAGCCATATCGGCCAGAGTGGTAATTTCATTCTTATGACAAGGTAGACTAGCCCCATTTTGTAGATGTGGGAACTGAGGATTACAGAATGGGAAGAATACTGAGGAGCTACTAAGGGATGCCTCTTCCCCATGCTCCTTCAGGATGCTACTTTTGTCTATGTCCAGCTCTGGCTAAAGCAGCCGAGAAGCCCCAGCAATACAGGTGAGGCCAGTAAAACTGCCCCTTCACTTCAGGGGTGCAGAAATCTCTCCTTCCCCTGCCCACGGTCTCTTCCAAGTTGCTGCAGATCTACCCATCTGGAGCCATGGGGACATCCCACTTCCTTCCTTTGAATTTACAAGCACTTCTCTAAGTCCAAGAGAAGGCCATTGGAGGGGACCACACCAGTTGGACTAGCATTGTTGATCACTAAAACAAACACTTCCTGTTGTCTCAGAGTATACAGGGGAGACCATGGTTCATAGGGCTGGAAAAGAATGAAAAAAGAGTAGCAAAGAAATCCCAGCTGCAAAGCCAATGCCTCGGTGCCGACTGATTTCCAGGAGTTAAATATAGCGCTGGTGTGAGGGAGGGCAAGGGGGAGCGAGGTCACCTTGGAAGACTTTTGTGTGTGTTAATTAAAGCTCTGGCAGGAAACTGAATATCCTTTATGCTGAAGAGAATAGTACAAGTTTGTCTCCATGGGACAGAAACACAAAATCCCAAGGAAGGGAGGTGGTAAAGAAAGGTTGGAAGATTTGGGATTTGGCATAAGGATCTGGTTTGGGTTCTAACTCCTGCCACTTACTAGTGTCGAATTTGGGGTTAAGTCAGTAGCTCCTCTGAGTGTCATTTTCCTCTTCTGTAATGAGGGGTGTAGAATCCCCATGTGTAGGTCTGTGCCAGGGGGCATTGGGAATGGCTAGGAAAGGGTTTGTCAACCGCGGGGATTATAATTAGGGATAGTAGAGTAGTACAATTCTCTCATCTACTGGAAGACAGGGAGGCCAGAAGTCAGGGAGGTCACAGGTCAGTGGGGAAGCAGGTGGTGGGGCAGGGTGACAGGGTCAGTGAAAGCCCTGCATCTTAGTGGCCTTTCTAGCTCTGCCTAGCTCCTGTCATCCACCAGCAGCGCCCTCGCTCTGGGCACCATAGCTCCCTCTTCAACAAGCATTTTTAGATAGGAGGGGGTGGGGCAAGCCACCGACCTCTAAGGAAATAACTTCAGGCTGTGGGACTGGGCTCTCCCAGAATTGTTCCTTTGTCTGCGGGTTCCTCCCTGTTTAGTTCACAAAGGAAATGGTTCCAGGAGGAAGTGGAAAACTGTGACACACACATTCACCCCTCCACACACAACATGGCAGCTGTTTCCACTTTCAGCTGTCTGTACCACCTCCCTCACCCGAAGCTGGGAAACAAGCAGTCCCAGGGGTGGTCTGGGAGACCCAATGATGAAGCAGGTAGTGCTTTTGAGATTGTAAGTGATGTTCCAGATGTTGTGCTAAACATTTTGTGTTGATTACCTCATTTAGTCCTGGTAATGACCTTGTGAGGTAGATACTGCTTTTGCCCTGTTTTACACATGAACCAAGTGAGGCTCTGAGAGGCACAGTCGTTTGTCTAAAGGCACATAGGTAACAGAACCAAGATTCAAACGTAGACCTATCTCTAGAGCCCAAGCTTCCTATGGTTGCATTATAATACCTGGTGGCCATCTTCTTCTAACAGGGATTCCCAATACCCAAAGCTTGCTGAAACCAAAAGTGAGCACCTCATGACTGTTCCCCACTGGTGTCCACTCACAGGATGGGCACCTGGCTTGAGCCTACATGGGGCTGGGCTTTCTGTTTCTGAGAAGTTTGAGTTTGAGGACCCATCTCACCAATAGCTGGGGACAAACATCAAGAACAGCTGGCTAGGGGTATGCAGATAATGCGGATAATAATAAGAATATCCAAGAACGACAGAGAACATTTATCGAACACTGGGCACCGTGTCTGACCCTTTTATTTCTTTTTATAAATAGGATTTCAGGTAGACAAAAATTGGGTTAATCCCAATTCTTTTTTATTTATTTATTTATTTATTATTTTTTTTATTTTTAAATAAATCTTTATTCAGAATATTACAATTATTTCTCCTTTTCCCCCCCATAGCTCCCCTCCTCCCAGTTCCCACCCCACCTTCTGCCCTTACCTCCCCTCCACTGTCCTCATCCATAGGTGTATGATTTTTGTCCAGTCACTTCATGAACCCCCCATACCCCTTTCCCCCTGAGAATTATCAGTCCACTCCCTTTCTATGCCCCTGATTCTATTATATTCACCAGATTATTCTGTTCCTCAGGTTTTTAATTCACTTGATTTTTAGTTCACTTGTTGATAGATATGTATTTGTTGTTCATAATTTTTCTCTTTACTTTTTTCTTCTTCCTCTTCTTTAAGAATACCTTTCAGCATTTCATATAATACTGGTTTGGTGGTGATGAACTCCTTCAGCTTTTTCTTATCTGTGAAGCTCTTTATCTGCCCTTCAATTCTGAATGATAGCTTTGCTGGGTATAGTAATCTTGGTTGTAGGTTCTTGCTATTCATCACATTGAAAATTTCTTGCCACTCCCGTCTGGCCTGCATAGTTTCTGTTGAGAAATCAGCTGACAGTCGTATGGGTGCTCCCTTGTAGGTAATTAACTGTTTTTCTCTTGCTGCTTTTAATATTCTCTCTTTGTCTTTTGCTCTTGGCATTTTAATTATGATGTGTCTTGGTGTGGTCCTCTTTGGATTCCTTTTGTTTGGGGTTCTGTGTGCTTCCTGGACTTGTAAGTCTATTTCTTTCACCAGGTGGGGAAAGTTTTCGGTCATTATTTCTTCAAGTAGGTTTTCAGTATCTTGCTCTCTCTCTTCTTCTGGCACCCCCATAATTCTGATGTTGGTACGCTTGAAGTTGTCCCAGAGTCTTCTTACACTATCTTCAACTTTTTGGATTTTTTTTTTTTTTTTTGCTTTTTGCTTTTTCGGTTGAGTGTTTTTTGCTTCTTTGTATTTCAATTCTTTGACTTGATTTTTGTGTTCCTCTTGTCTGTTTTTGGGTCTCTGTATAATATTTTTTATTTCAGTCAGTGTATGTTTAATTTCTAGTTGGTCCTTTTTCATATCTTCGAGGTCTCGTTATATTTATCGGCCTTTTCTAGGATATTCTTAAAAAGCCTTATAACCGTGGTTTTGAATTCTATATCCAGTCGTTTGTTTTCCTCCATTTCTTTCGTTTGTGATCTGATTCTTTGATGCCGCATTTTCACTGCTTCCCTGAGTTGGTAAGGTAGATTTGTGTGCTAGGTTTCCAATATGGCCCAGTGGGTCTGCCTCCCCAGTTAACCTGAGGTGGACACTCTTGGTGCACCCCTTTGTGGACTGTGTGTACAGCCTTGTTGTAATTAAGTTTTGATTGTTGTTGGTATCACTGGGAGGAATTGACCTCCAGGCCAGTTGGCTGTAAGGATCAGCTGTGTCTATGCTGGGAGAAGTTCGGTGCTGGAGACAGCCTTATGAGACAAGACTTGCCAAATTGCAATAGCCTCTGTGCTCAGCTTGGATGGGGTGGAGTCTCAGTCTTGGCTTCCCGTCAGCCTTACCCTTGCGCGCAAGTGAGCGCCTTCAGACCTCCGCCTTCCCTGGCTCCTGAGTCTCTGCCCGAGAGTCCAGACTCTCGGGTCCCCAGGAGCTCGCCTGAAACCGGGGTTCAGTGCAGTCAGAACTGGGGCCCAGTGCAGTCAGGAACCTCCGACTCCCTTCCACTAGGGAAAGCCTGTGGCAACCTCTGCAGCCTTTGTGCACACTGGCACGCGCACGCTTTCAGTCCTCCGCCTTCCCGGCTCCCGAGTCTCCGCCCGAGAGTCCAGATTCCCCCCGTAAGAGCGTGGGTCCCCAGGGGCTCGCCCGGAACTGGGGTTCAGTGCAGTCAGAACTGGGGTTCAGTGCGGTCGGGGGCTTCCTTCCCCCTTCCGCCAGAGAAAGTCAGCCAGGCTCTCAGCCACCCTTCCTCTCTGCGCGCACAAAGACCCTTTGCCGTACCTCCAATTCTCTGTGAGCTTTTCTCTTTCCTTCTAGTTGTAGAATTTTCACTCAGCCAGCTTTCCTGTGGTTCTGGATGGTGTCCGTTCTGTCTTTTATTTGTAGTTTTGAAATTGTTGTGCGAGGCAGCAGTTTAGGTGCTTACCTATGCTGCCATCTTGGTTTCTAATCCCAATTCTTTTTTTTTTTTAGATGTTTCTTTCTTTTTTTTAAGTCAGAACATTCTTTTTTTTTTTTTTTAATATATTTTATTGCTTTTTTACAGAGAGGAAGAGAGAGGGATAGAGAGTTAGAAACATCGATGAGAGAGAAACATCGATCAGCTGCCTCCTGCACACCTCCCACTGGGGATGTGCCCGCAACCAAGGTACATGCCCTTAACCGGAATCGAACCCGGGACCCTTCAGTCCGCAGGCCGACGCTCTACCCACTGAGCCAAACCGGTTTCGGCAATCCCAATTCTTTATGAGACATTGTCATTATCATTCCATGCACACTCCTCTTTCATATAGTTATTTACTTACTTAGTTATTTTTGCTAATGTGGTAACCACCCACGAATCTACTATTCAAAGCAAAAGCCAAGATCTGGATGGTATCTTACATCCCACTATAATCCCACGCTTTTGCGTCCCCCACCAACCTACTAGTAGCTGCCATCTTAAATGCTGTATTCTCCACACTCCTGCCTTCCCTTGTCTGTAGTGTCATTGCAACAGATATACCTGTAAACATTTAAACATTTTTAGTCGTTCTTCACTTTATTAAAAGGGCATAATGTTATAGGTAATCTTTTGTAAACTTTTTCTTTACTATTATTATACAGTTATCTAGTTGTTGCCTGCCATTGCATTTATTCACTGTTTTGTGTGACATTCCATGGTGGGAACATTCTCTGTGCCTAATCTTCTGTGCCTACTACTCCATTTAGTCTTTGTAGCAACCCTGTATCATAGGAGCTCTTCTCATCCCAGTTTTACTGACAAGCAGCTGAAGCCTAGAGAGGCTAAGGAGCTTTCTGGCGGTCACAGGTGCCAGGTTTGAATCTTTCTGGCTCCCACTGTACACCTTGTTTTGGCGTAGAGGAGAGAACACAGGAGCTACAGTCAGAAGCCCGGGCTCCAGCCGCAGCTCCACACTTACTGGTTGTGTGGCCTTGGGCAAATGGCTTCATGTCTCTGTGTCTCAGTTTCCTTCACCTTAAAGTGGGTGATGATAGCTGTCCTGCCTACCTTTTGGGCCTATTGTGATACTCAAATCTGAAAATGACTTTGAAAAGTGAGAGCACGCTGTACCCTGAAGTTTTGTAAATTGGTAAATTTGTGATAGTATAATGTGCCATCTGCTCCCCTCTCTGCAGTCAAACCATAGAACCTGTGTAGGATTCAGGAGATGAGAATGAACAGAATCCCTCTTCTGAAAGGCAAAGGTTAGATTGATGATCAGCCCATAGAAACCTCAGTGTTATAAAGAACCAGAAAATCATCAAGAGATACTTCAGGGAACATAGTATATATTTATCTTTATTATGTTCGATGGGTCTTTTTAAAAATTATGTTTTTATTTCATACCTATTTTCAATATCTGAGACCCCACCTGCCCCATTCTTCTTTTTCACGATATTTCCTCTACATGGCTTTCAGCTGCTATCCACTACTAGCTTAGGTAAGTTACTTAACTTCTCCATGTCTCCTTATCTGCAAAATGGGGTTAGTAATAACTCTGCACTTTATAGGGTTGTCATGTGGACCTGGTAAGGTAATATATAGAGTGCTTAGAGCAGTTTCTGATACATACCAAGTTGACTATTATTGTTATTTAAATTTTCTCCTACTCTCAACTCATCCTTGGAAGTTGATTTGGATACCACTTCCCCCAGGTCAGTGGTTCCCAACTGCTTTTTGGCCATGCCCCACCTAAGCATCTCTAAAATCCTGATGGCCCCCCCCCTCCGTGATGTAATTATTCAAAAAGTGAATTCCTATTCACATGGAGGAAGCCTAAAAGTCCATTAACTTGGTCTAAACAAGCTTCCAAAGAACATGGCATCTATGAAAGAGAAAAATAAAAGAATGAAAGGACAGTTAAAGTACTGAGGAAGAAATCACTAAGAAAATCCTAATAATAATAATATGAAGTGATATGAAAAAATAGCAAATAAAATTTCAAAACATATAATAGAGAACTGAAATACATAAGTATGTCACCATATATGCTTATATACTGTAAATGAGGCCCCTAGAACCATAAGAAATGCAAAAAATTCACTGTTAATAACTCATTCTCGAATTACCCCCCCTTAAAAATCAAATTGCCCCCCTGTGGGGCATGTGCCCCATGTTGGGAACCACTGCTCCAGGTGGTCCATACTGCTTTCCTGGACAGGTGAGGTCATCCTGTTACACCCTTCAGAGCAGATGACTTGTTCTCCTCCATTAAACTGTGAACTCATGAGGGCAGAGGTGATGCCTGATTTAATATCTGCTACTGCTACCCAGTGCCCGCACAGTATATAAGTGGCTGGGGAGGGATTAATTGATAACCCTGAATTCAGAGAAAGGATCGAAGACTAGGGAGGGGACTGTAAATCCTGCCTATGACAACTGTCTCCAAGAGCAGAAGGGCTCATGTGTGTAGGGAGGTAGACGGGGAGGGGCACTAGTGTCTACGGCATGAACTCATACCTGGTCATTGTGGAGCACTTGGCCACTGGGGGCACTGGAGGGCAGAAATCTGAACTAAGAAGCAGCAGATGTCCCTTCCAAGAGTTGTTTTTTAAAAAAATATTTTATTGATTTTCCACAGAGAGGAAGACAGAGGGATAGAAAGTTAGAAACATCGATAAGAGAGAGACATCAATCAGCTGCCTCCTGCACGCCCCCTACTGGGGATGTGTCTGCAACTCAGGTACATGCCCTTGACCGGAATCGAACCTGGGACCCTTGAGTCCGCAGGCTGACGCTCTATCCACTGAGCCAAACCGGTTAGGGCCCCTTCCAAGAGTTTAATCAGAACAGCAGGTAGTTAAGACACTGGGTGACTGGGTGAAAAACACCCAGAATCAAACATAGGACTTGCCCTCCCTGGCCCAGTGACCGCAGGCAGTGATGTCATCTCATTTTAACATGAGAATTGTGATAATGAGAGCACTGACCTCAGAGTGCTGACATACATTATCTCCCCTTCTGAGGTGAGCAGAAGGGGAGATAATGTACAGAGCGTTAAGCATTGTGCCAAGCACAAGAGTCCTTCTGAAAAGTTTGGTTGTTACTATTGATGTTGTTGGCAGTCACAGGGGATTCAAGCGTCACCCAGGGCTAGCCTAAATGTTCCAGGTAGGAGGCTAAAGGCCAGATTCAGAATGGCCACCTTGACTGCTGCCCAGGTAAGAAGTCCCTCTCTCCCTTCCGTCCCCTAACCTGCCAAAGCCTCCCAGGGCTAACCCTGGATTTGGTTCTGGGCCAGGCAGCCAGGAATCCAGTTCCTAGGGAGCCCAGCAATCCTGGGGCGAATCCTGCTTCCAGGACTAGGGATGGGGACCAAGAAAATGATGGTTGAAGGTCCTAGGAATGAATGTCTTGAGTCTTGAAGAGCCCCAGACAGATGCCTTCATTAGACCAACAATTCTCCACAGTGGACGCTATTGAAAATGGACAGAGTTTTAAGTTTTCTCTCTCCTGTTCTTAACTGGAACATGAAGGCCAGTTAATTGTATAGTCTGCTGCTCACCTGCAATATTTGCTGAAGCTCCTAACTGGTCACCTCTTTCCAAGCTCCCCCTGTCTACTTTGAGGTGAGCTCACTGCTGGCTTCAATTATTTCCCCAAATGGCAACACTTAGCATAACCCCCACCTGCTTACATCTCAGCAAGAACTCCCCAGGGCCAGACACCAGTTTCCGTTGTGACACAGGTGAAGAAAGAGCTCCACACATGCGTGCAATCCCTGTGGTTTATCCCCAACTCCTTTGTAATCCCATCCTTTGGATGGGCAGTCGGGGGGGAAGCCAAAAGCTGAGGGAAAGTGTTACTGAAAGAACTTGGATTCCATTCTAATTCATTAAGAAAGGCGATCATTTACAAAGCTGCATTTTAAGCATTAGCTTATTTATTTTTTTTAATACTTCCTAGTGCTGAGCGCTTTCCTTGCATGAATCCAGTTATCCCCCCTGGGTAGGCAGGAGATTATCATCTCCATTTTTAGTTGAAGAAACTCAGACTCAGGATTAAGTGGAAGGAGTAGAACTGTGATTCAAACCCGGGCAACCTGACACCAGAGCCATAGCACTCAGCTCCCACACTATGCTGTCTCTATTATTAGTTACAAACTGAGCAACACAGCCTCTCAGAGCCTGGGGCACACCCAGCTAAGGACCTGGAGGATACGGCCCCTGTCTTGGGAAGGACTTCAGAGGTTCCATTTAACCTGTCCCTGCTGCCCCGGGCTGTAGGTACGCTGACCCGGCTTGCACCCTCAGCACGTTTCCATGCCTTCCTTCCAGTCTGCCATTTCCTCCACCTGTAATGCCACCTCTCCAGCGCTTCTGAGGTTCATGACTAGAAAGTGTCCCTTGAACCCTCTGTTTTTTTTATATATTCTCTTTGACGGACAATGACCAGGTATGAGTTCATGCCATAGACCAGGGGTGGGCAAACTTTTTGACTCGAGGGCCACAATGGGTTTTTAAACTGGACCGGAGGGCTGGAACAAAAGCATGGATGGAGTGTTTGTGTGAACTAATATAAATTCAAAGTAAAGGAGCGGAGGGGAGAGCAAGAGAACCGGATAGAACAGCTGGATCCGGCCCGTGGGCCGTAGTTTGCCCACAGCTGCCATAGACACTAGTGACCAAGTCTTACTTTCTCTGCCTCACTAGGAGGTTCCAGGGTACAGGGACCCTGATTTTTTTCTCTATAACCCCTCAGAGCTGCACCTGGTTGCTGGCGAGAGGTGAGGAAATGCGACCTGCCTCTGGCTTCCCAGCACCCTCCAAGATCAGTTTTCTTCTTGGTTCAAGTGGAGCTTAAAAAAAATCCCCCTTGGTTTCTTATCAGCTGGATCTGCTCTCAGCAAACCCTTCAACAAGAATGGGCAGGAAGAATAAATATTTATTCTACAAATGAATAAATCTGATTCCATCTTCAAAAGAAAGCTTTAGTATAAATTATCATAATTTCTCCATTCTAAGATGCCACTGATTTTAAGATGTTTTATCTATTAAAAAACAGCTTTTTGGGGAAAAAACACACAGAAAGAGGAACAAATTAATATATCAATTATAAGCTATGTTCTGATTTGTTTTCAAATTATAAGCGAAAGTTTATTTAGAAAATTATAGAGGTGGTAGGGGCGAGTCAGCTGGGCTGCACAGGCTCAGGAAACAAGTTACAGAAGCAAAAGAAGCTTACGAGAGAGGAAGGCAAAGGCAAGGCACCTGGGGGTAAAAAGAGGGGGAAGAGAAAGGCCCCAGCATGCTCTTGACGGGAAGAGTGCCAGATATATTCTGATTTTTAAAAAATATGTCTTGGTATCAGTGAAATTTAAAAAATATGGGCCAATTCAATTTTTATTTTCTTTTGGCTCTGTTGGTCTCAGATAAAAGGCCCCCAAACCTTGACCAAACCACTGTGAAGCATGAGCAGGTATCAGCAATGTGTCCTGGCCAAGTCCCAGCCCTGAATCCCTGTGGGCTGCTGGGTCAGTGAGGGCATGTCATGGCCACCCATACACTAGTGGCAGCTCTGAGCCCGCAAATCAGTGGACAGGTTTTTTTTCTCCACAACGGAGATCTGTCTGTGCTCTACTGATACCTTATGACCACATTAGTGGTGACGTGGAGAGCCAACTGGGAACTGATCATGTGACCTTAGGCAACATGCTGCCCATTGGGCCTCAGTTTCCCCAGTTGTAAAATGAGGGGCCTAGGGTTAGATAGGTGGTTTTCAAATGCTGTTCTGACGAAGCTGTGGCATCTGTGTAGCTTCCTTAGGGGCTGCCTTGGGAGTAGGAGGGATGCAGTGGGCTGTACTCAGTGTTCTCATTTCTACTTCACCCAAAGCAGCTCTATTGCTTAAGATTTTGTTTGCAAAAGGATTCTGGGGCTAAAAGTAGTTCAAAAAGCACTGGTAAATGGCCTTCTGCCAACGCTACTCTTAAATACAAACTCTTGTATGGTCTAAGGACAATGCTTCATTCCTCAGTCTGAACACACCCTCAGAATCCTACTCACCACGGTGCTCCACACAGACACACCCAACTCTACATTCTAATCCAGGGACTGGCAAACTTTTCCTTATTTTAGGCTTTTCAGGCCAAACATGACCACTATGACAACTATTCAACTTTGCCATTGTAGTGAGAAAGTAGCCATAGACAGTGCATAATGAATGGGCATGGCTGTGTTCCAATAAAACTTTATTTACAAAAAGAGGTGGCAGGCTGGAGTTGGTCCACGGCCTGAGGTGTGCAGATCCCTGCCCTATAATACTTCGACCTGACAGGTGAAGAAACAAGCGCAAGGAAGTGATTCAAGGAACTGGTTTGTTCGGGATCCCCGTCTCCCTGGCAGTGAGTGCAGGTTCACTCCCTCGCCCCTGCATTGCTCACTTAGCCATGACTCCTACCCTGGGACTACACAACTGAGGGAATGGTGCCTGGAAAAGGCACGTGCCCACTTCTCCTTCTCAGGAGATCAGCTTTCCCAGGTTCCTAGAGGGCTATAAAAAGCCTGAGCTCGCCTCCTGTGGGACCTGCTGTCAGAGCTGGAATGACTGCAATGCTGCCACATTCTGCTCCCACTGTAGCCTGACAACTGTGTCAGGGAGAAGAATCCTGCCTGGCTGACTCTGCACCTCCACCTTGACCTGGGTGCGGCTGGGATTCCCGAATGGAATTTTAGATGGAGCACAAACCCTGCCTGGGCCCTTTGGGGGCAGTCTCTTTGTTAATTCCAGGAGGATCAGAGCTTCTTGAATTCTAAATACCAGAACTCCTACGGCCACAGCAGTAATGTGAAGGCTAAGAAATCAAATCTCACTGGCAGCTGCCTGGCCCTATTGTTCAGATCCCTTTCTCTCCCCTGTTTCTTGGCAGCCTCCCCGCCCCTGCCTTGAAATATTTACCTGATAAGTTCTTGCGGTTTCTCTAACAGGCCCTTCATATACTGACCTGGGAATGAATCTTCAACATTCATGAAGAAGCAATAGAAAGCAATGGTAAAGGACTTAGGTTTAAATGTAAAGGACTTAGGTTAGGCAGGGTGGGTAAATAAACCTTTCTAACGTTCAGTTTCTTCATCTGTAAAATGGGGAAATTGAAATATATACATATAATTAAATTTATAACTATATAATATATTTATAATTATGTAATGAAAACAAATAACAGAAAATAACTTGAAAATGCAAGAGGTGACAAAGTCATGATAAACATTCCCATTGAATTTCATTGGGGGGATGGGAGGAAAAAAATATCACAAATATATCTATCACTTCAAATAGTCTATGTATTCACACACTGACATGAGCCACAAATACCTCTCTATAGGGCTGTACTCATTAGCCTACCAGATTTTTGTCAAAAACTATAAAACTTTTAATACAAAATTGTGCTTACATATTGACTAGAGGCCTGATGTGCGAAATTTGTGCAAGAGTAGGCCTTCCTTTCCTTGGCTGCTGGCACTGGCTTCCCTCTGGCATCTGGGACCTGGGCTTCCCTCCGGCAAAAAGTGTAATATGCTAATTAGACCAGATGTCCTTCTGGACGACCTTCTGGATGAAGCTGGTGCTGCAAGGGAAGCCCGGGTCCTGGGTGCCAGAAAGAAGCCAGTGCTGGCAGCTGGGAGAAGGAAGGCCTATTCTTGCACGAATTTCGTGCATTGGGCTTCTAATAAAAGCCTAATATGCAAATTGACTGAAAGGCGGAATGACCGGGGGAATGACCGGTTGCTATGACGCGCACTGACCACCAGGGGGCAGATGCTCAACACAGGAGCTGCCCCAGCCCACAGGCCCCAGGCCGGCTAAGGTGGGTACCAGCAGGGGCCTCTGATGGCCCTGCCGGTCGCCTGGCAGAGGGATGCGACTGGTGGTGGCAGCAGGGGGCAGGGCCAGCAAGCAGGCAGTGCCAGACCTGCCAAGGCAGGTGCCAGTGGGGCCCCCCCTATTGCCCCACAGATTGGCCCTGATTGCCGGCCAGGCCTAGGGACCCTTCCCATGCACGAATTTTGTGCACCAGGCCTCTGGTATATTGATAATTCATAAGCATGCCCTATCTGCGATTTTAGAAAATAGAAGCTACACATTGTACAGACACTCGGAACTCATAGCAGTATGCAGCAGTTTTGGATGGAATTTCTCCCGCAATAAAATTAATGGCACATTTTATGGACATAAGGCTAAATTGCTTCAACTTCATGCTTGTTGAGAGGATTAAATGGCTTGACATACACATGTAAACTACCTGAGTCATGGTGAACACTCATTGGCTATTATTATTAAACATCTGCTCTGTATTAGACACTGGAAATGAGATGAAAAGACAGTTTAAGACCATAGGACTCATGGAGGAGGCATTTCAGTTAGTGCAGTGAAATCTTCTAAAAGAGGGTGGAGAACCCAGCTGTTGTGGCTCAGTGGTTGAGTGTCGACCTATGAACCAGGAGATTGAGGTTTAATTCCTGGTCTAGGCACATGCCAAGGTTGTGGACTCGGTCCCCAGTGGGGTGTGTGCAGGAGACAGCCGATCAATGATTCTCTCTCATCATTGATGTTTCTGTTTCTCTTTCCCTCTCCCTTCCTCTCTGAAATCAATAAAAATATATTTAAAAAAAAAGATGGTGGAGGTAACCCAAAGTCAGAGAAGAGGTCAAAGCGGGGATGTGGCAGGGGAGTTTTCACAGGGAAGTCTCTTTCAGGGAGGGAGAGTAGCAGAGTCATCTTTTTGAACCTCATTTTTTACACCTGTCCAATGGGAAGTATGTTTCAGCTGTCCACTTCACAGGACTTTTGCCAGAGTTGAGAGAAGCCACAGGAGAGAAGCGCAGGGCTGAAGGGTCCCCAGAGAAAGGGTTTCAGTGGTCAATTCTCTGTGTGAATTCCTCTTATCACCCAGGTTCCTTCTTACCCATAGCAACCCCCCAGTGAATGACTGCTGAGTGAGAGCATGTGTGATCTCCAGAGGTTTCCAGGCTTTGAAGGAAGCATGCTATGATGCTCCATACCCTTGACACTAGCTGAAATGGGCAGAACTGGCAAATGTGAGAATGCTTCTGAAAGTTAAAAGCTTCATGAAAATGTATGTTTTCATACTGCAGGAGTGCATGGATGAGCCAGTACTAAGATGTGGGATTTCTACTTCCATGTCCAGATCCATTTCTGGCACTGTGTGCTGGGACATTTATTGGGGGGTTTGTCTTCTCAAGCTGGAGTTCATATAACCCATGGCAGAGTCCATGGCAGAGGCAGGGCAGGTAGGGAAGGAGAAGCCTTTGGGTAAACACAGTGCATCTCTGGAGGAACACTGCAAAAAATTTTGGGGGTGGGAGTGTGTTCAGATATACAGGGTATCCCCCAAAATGTATACACACTTTAGCAACTGATGGCTCAATTTTGAAGATGAAATGTATTTTTAATAAACACTGCCTTTATAATTATTCAAAATGTGTGCATTCATCTTTTGGGGACACCCTATATTATGAACTATAGTAGAAAATTTGCTTGGCTTTTTAAAGTTAAAGTGAGACATTTCAGAAGGCTACTTTGTGTAGCAGACCCAGACCCCAGAGTCACACTTGGTAGAAAAGTGTGAAAGGCAGTGCTAGAGTGAGCAATAGGTGTTTGAGCAGGTTCAAGGGTCATGATAGAAGCAGTGCATTAGAACAGTAAGGAATCAGACTCACCTAGGAGCTTTGCAAAAAATGCACATTCCCAAACCTCACTCCATTGATCAGACCCATTGTAGGATATATTTCAGTAGGCTTCATAGGAGATGATTCTGAGCCCAGCTGGACGTGAGAAACACTGCTGTAGACAAATTAGGAGTAGTCCTTAAGGCAGGCTGGAGAAGGCGAGAGTAGAAAGAGGAAGCTCCTATAGGAGATGACAGTATATAGGAGAAGAAGCCATCCAAGATATGTTTTTCAATAAAAGTCAATAGGATTCAGAGTCTTATTGTATAAAGGATTAAGGCAAAGGAAATGATGAATAATGATTAAGTTTATGTTTCTGTCCCTAAAATGAGAATCATTGAAATGGAGAAGCCTGGAGCTTAAAGGGGCCATATCCAATTCCATTGTGTGAATTTTGTTTCTCCCCTTGTTTATTTTATTCATATCTCAACAGACATTTTTTTTAGTACCTACTATGTGCCAAGCATTAAACTAAGTGCTGGAGAGAGCTGTGGACAGGTCAGAAAGGCCCTGCCCTTACAGAGCTCACATTAACAGCTAATTCAATCCCACAATTAATTGTGATTGTGAAAATGACAACCAATGAGAAAAATAGGGTGCTAAGAGCACCTTGAAAGGGAGATGTAGCTTTGGAGATTGGGAAAGATTGCCTTGAGGAAGTAATGTTTGAACAGATTACTAAGGATAAATAGGAGTTAACCAGGTGAAGGTACAAAGGCCAGTGTGAGGAGAGCCCACAGTAAGAGATGGACAGGGGCCCAAAATAAGTTTGTGACAGCCAGGGAAGAACCTTGAGGGCCACCAAGGTTCTTTAACCTGTTTCTTAAAACTACTGAAGGGAAACTACTGAAGGTTTAAGCATGATCAGATCTATAGTTTTAAGTAACTGTCTTTAATTGCATCAGTTCCTCTTCCCAAATTCCATCCACAAGCAGAGATAATTCATAAGTCCATTAAAATCTCTGATATAAGGTATTATATATATATAAAAGGCTAATATGCAAAGTGTCCCCTTGGGAGTTTGACTGGGACAGTGGTGAGCAAACCGCAGCTCGTGAGCCGCAGTTTGCCGACCACTGGACTGGGAGATCAGGAGTTCAATCGCTCGCTATGACATGCGCTGACCACCAGGGCGTGGTGCGGAATGAAGGAAGGCCCCAGTCTGCAGCTGGAAGGCCCCCATGGGCCCTGATCGCTGGCCAGTCCTAGGGACGCTACCTGTGCATGAATTTTGTGCACCGGGCATCTAGTATTTAAATAAAAGATGAATGCTTTAGGTTGAAGTATACACTCCTTGAAGTCCTGTTCTCTATAATTTGCAAAAGGGCCATCTCCATGGAAACACTGTGAATATTAAGTGACAGGTGTTCTTGACCTATATATTACTGTGGTCCCACAGGAGCCATTCTATGGCTTCTCTGATTTGTGACCATTCAACCTCTGCTTCATGATGTCCCTGAACAACTCCAATTCTATTATTGATAACTCTTCATTTGTACGCTTCTCCTAGATCGAGCCCAAATTAAGCGTCTGTTTTACTTCTTGAATAGCTTTCTGGAGTCTATTACCTCTCTACAGGACTGATCCCAGATCCCCCCCTTCAGTTTTAGTCTCATTCACAAACAGCTCCATTTCCTTCAGTAGCTCCTCACATGGTTGTGTTGTTAGCAGAAAAAGAGAAACAGGAAGGGTTATCTGATTTGGTGGTGAATAAAATGAGTTCAAAATTGGGTCACTGGGAGGTTGAGTTGGGACCTCCGAATGGAAATGTACCACAAGCAGGAGGTAATGCTCATGGCTGAAGATGGACATTGAGAGTCTCCTCTTAGAGGGCTTGGTTTTCTACAAGAGTGAATGTAGAGAGTGGGCTGAGGTGGAGGGGGGGTAAGAGGAGAGAGGGGCAAGAGCCATCAAAGAAGAAAAAGCAAGCGATTCAGAGGGAAATATGGGACATAACAATTAGTAAGCACTCAGCATGGGCCAGACACTGGTGCTGGGCAAATATGACCACATCTCAGTGTCTCAGTACTGGGTGTCAATCTTGCTGCTTTACAGACTGCGGAACAAGACTTAGTTGGGTCACTTGCCTTAGGGCAGGAGAGACAGAGGCCATGAGCATGTATAACCTTGGGATTGGGGGATGGGAGAGGCAGAAAAGGCTTCCTGGAGGGATAGAGTAGTGGCTATTTAACCTAGACTTATTTGATTCCCAAATCCATGCTTTTCCCATCTCTTTAAAGTTGGAGAATACATTTAGAAAAGAGTAAAGGGTCAACGGAGCTACAGAAAAATCCAGGAGAGGAGACTTGGAATAGATGAAGGTTAGACAAAATAGAAATCATTTGTAACCCTTAAGAGTGGGCTTTCAGCAGAAGATGTGATTAGAAATGAGATGGTAGGGAATGAAAGAGTGCGGGAAGGAACAGGAAGCCATGAGTGATCATTTATTTGAGAAATTTGGCCAGGAAAGGAAGGAGGACAATGTTTAGGGGTGGTGGGGTATGTGTGTGTGAGGGATTGATTTTTTGTGTAGTTGCAAGTTTTGTTTTTTTTTTTTTAAAGGGTAAGAAGGGTATAAGAAGCTAATGATATCCAAAAACAAGATTGTTTTTCCAAACCAAAGATCAGAATGGAATAATGATATGCTTTTGGCAGAGGGTGGGGAGGGAAGAACTTATTTGGCAGGGTGCTCACCCATGTGAGAACGGGGGCTTGAAACTGATATTTGAGGGAGAGGCAGAAAAAAAACCCTGACTAAAATGGAGAAGCCAAACACTAGGAAGACTGACTGGGACAAGGAAATGGAAGTGGTGCCCAGTGACCAGCAGAAGCCTCTACAGGGAAGAGAGTGAGCTTAAATATCATATGACCACACACATCCATTGCAGAGGGTGGCTAAAATCCAAGTAATTATATTTGTTAAATATAACATCTATCATTTATTGAATATTTCATAAGTGCTAGCTTTTCCCATGACACTCCAAATGCAATGGAACTGGAGTTCATAGAAATTAAGTAATTTACCCAGCTCATACAAGATCACACAGGTCAAAATTGCAGTCACATTCAAACCCCAGTTTGTCCATTCTCTGACCCACTCAGTTCTACTGAGTTGCCAGGCTGTTAAAGGTGACCTCACAGATGTTTGGATGGAAAAGATGGGTTTGGATGAGTATGCCTTTCAGAAGGACAGTAACTGATAGAAGTGGTGGACGGAATGAACTCGATGTCAGGGAAGAGGTATGGGAATTCACAGCCATGGGGACAGGCTTATCATAGAGTAGCTACAGACTGGTTGGTCAATGGAAGTTTTGGATAGGGAAGATGTGGCTTTCCTAATCACCTCAAAGCTGATCCAACAGAAGGCAAGACAGAGTTAGAATGGGTTCTTCTATCATCTCTTGAACAATAACAATTTCACTTAATGAAAAACAGAGCTTCAAATTATTTCTTGAATTGCCCAGTAGACAATATGATTGCCAAAAGAATATAGAATGCAGCAAAAAAGCCTCCCATCTTGGGTTGAATTTGATTAATTGAAAAATTACTAGGTGTGAAATGAAAATGAAAAGAATCTCGGGGAAATCAATGACTTTATATGAGCCAGGCAGATCAGAAAAAACCTTGGCCATTAAGAAGGAAAATCAGAGAAAATTTAGACCAAAGATCTTAAAGAGAAGATAGCTTAAGAACACTGGAAAGTTCACAAAAGCAAAATTGTGAAGACACAACCACAGTCAGTAGGCATGAATATGTAGAATAAATAAGAGAAAATGGACACTCAGAAATGTCAGTTGGATAGTGGTCCAGTTATTGAACTTGGATTTCCAAGAGACAAGCACCAAGGGGCTCCAGAATACAGAGAAGATCATGACATGGGTCCTGTCTCCGAGTTGTACAAAACTGACCAAAGTAGGAACTCAAAAAGTGTCATCAGAGTCAGACCAACGTGTGGAGGGACCAAGTAAAGTAATTTTATTATGTTAAATCTGATTTTAAAAGATTGTAATTATCTTAAGAGCCAGCATTTACTGAGTGGGTCCCATGTTCTAATCCAGGCATTGTTTGAAGTATTTCCCATGCACTTAATATCTACAACAACCCCAAGAAATAGGTATTGTCAGTATTCATACTTTATTCTCATATAGGATAATTACTTGTCCAGTAGAAGGTGGTGTATTAGTCTACAGCAGGGGTGGGGAATCCAGCCTGCGGACCCACAAGGTCTGAGAAATCATTTGGTCTGGCCCTGCCAAGGCATTAGGGTTGAGTTAATTAAATGCTTGATCAAATATAGCAGGCAGGATTTTAAGTTGATAATTTTGTATGGCCCTCGAATGATGTTATAAATATCCAAATGGTTCTTGGCAGAAAAAAGGTTCCCCACCCCTGGTGTGTGCAGAGAAGAGGCCATGTGAGGACACAGTGAGACGGCAGCTTGTCTACAAGCTCAGAAAAAAGGTCTCACCAGAAATCAACCCTGATAGTATCCCGATCTTGGACTTCTAGCCTCCTGAACAGTGAGAAAATACATTTTTGCTGTTTAATCCAGCCAACCTGTGGCACTTTGTTATTGCAACCCTAGCTGTCTAATATACCTGCCACTGCTTTCCTATGACAGGGGGAATAATGACTAGTGCCTGATCATAGCCCCTATCCCACCACTTGTTCCAAGAGTAGCCATGTAAAAAGCTGAGCGCGGTGCCTGGTGCATAGTAAGAGCTTGATGATTTCAGTCGATATTGTTGTTAATACAGAAGTGTGGTTTCCTCCACAGTATCCTGGCCATGACAGTCCCCCTCCCCACATGTAGGTATGGGGTTGAAACTAGACCTGCACTTCTGAAACCTTTTTGACAATGGAAGAGTATGCACACACCCTCTTGGGGACAGAGGCACAAGAAATGTCTGCTGGAATGATTTTTCAAGTCTCATGTTTTATCTTAAAAAGCACATACAGGTTTTGCATTCTAATTAATACTTAGTCACGTTTTGCTGATAAAGTGCAATAATTTATTATGGCAGACAATTACAACTAAGACAGATAACTGGGCCTGTGTGCCCCATCTACTTTGCTGGCATTTTGATAAAGCCTTTACAAGTCACAAAGAACTGTTCTGTTGTGAGGACTTAGTAATCTCTTTAAAAAAAAATCAGCATTACTGTTAACCTGAGGTGCACTATAAAGTATGTTTCATGTAACTAACTGAACCACTGTTAGTGAGCTCCTACTGTGTGCCAGTCATTGTGTCAGCAGAGTGTCATCTACTTCCAGCCTTCCAGAAGCTCAGAGTGGGGCAGGGGAGGTACATGCTAACAGGTAGTTGGATAACTAACTTAGTTATGGCCCATTGTGATGAGAACTGGGAAGGACAAGGGAAGTAGCCTTGGAAAACCTGCAGTGGGGGAGAGGGTCAGAGCCCTGGAACATTCTGAGTCCTAACAGATTCCCGGGAAGTCCAGCTTCCTGGGGAGAGTGCTCCGGAGGCTGCCTTCTGAAGTGAAGCATCGGTTATTAAGTACTTATACTTGATCTTAGCCAAAAGGCCGAGAAGCAATCGTTTATTAAGTATTAAAACTAAGTGAGTTATTGTCACCCTTGGTGTGTCTGAGGAAGACATAGTCTGCTTTCCATAATTCCGGATTTTTTGTACTGGGGCCTGATAGGGTGGAATTTGACAATTTGGGGACGGGGGGTGGGGGGAGGCTAATTGGGTGGGGGAACCATGCTCTGCTTTAGATGTGTGATGTGGGAGGTGGAGACAGAGGAATGAGGGACATCAGAGGTGCGTCTTTTCTCTTTCTCATTTTCCTCTCCTGCAAGTGTGGATACTCTTTCCAGACTTGTCTGGTGAGAACTGCTTTGTAAATCTTGAACTGGGAGCCAGGGGTCCTCTGCAGCCCTCCGAACTCTGGCTTTATCTGCAATGCGAGTGCAGGGGGGGCTGCCCTGACACTTGCTGGTGCACAGGTCCCTGCCCCCAGTGCCCTCCTAATTGCTTCCACACCCCTGGCCGCTCCTTCCCCCCTGGTGGCCTCAGCACAGCACACAGGAAGACGGAGGAAGTGTGAAAGATGATTGTAGGGAGGGGGAAGAATTTTCCATTTAACCATAATAACAAGAATAATAATGCCCCACACTCACCAGTTTATCAAGTGTATTCACACAGGTGGTCTCTTTGGATCCCAGAGGTGGGGGTTTAGGACCTTGGTGTCCCAGTCTTAGACACAGACCCCATGTCCAAGCAGGCCACCTCTTTACAGCCTCATGCTCTTTGAGATGTCTAGGCCTTTTCTTAAGCACAGCCCCTACTCTCTTCTCTCAAGTCAGTTCTAATTTCTGCAAGCCCGCACCACTTCTGCGAAAGTTCTATCAAATACACTCATCTCCTGAGAGTTCAAGCAGGAAGGGGTCTGGGAGACGATGGCACTAGCCCAGAGAGCAGAAGCGACTGGGCTCAGGCCACACAGCGTGTCAGGAACAGAGCCCCCACCCCCCCCTCCCCCTGAGCGCCTGCCTTCTCCTCCCAGTGCCCTCAGCAGCTGCGGGCTCCCATCTCCCCGGGCCTCCCCCCAGGCGCACAGTGCGGTCTTCTCATGTGGGGTGTTTCTGGACCATAACCTGTCAACCTTGGTGTACCCTTCCTGAGGGAAATGGGGTGGGAAAGCCCGCCGGACTCGGGAATCTTGTGGGGGATTCTTTTATGAAGTTAAGACTGAGTGTATGAAAGGCTGGTTTTACACACAGGAGGCCACTCAGCTCCAGGACCGACAGACACCGGGCTGCCTGGGGCAGCAGGAGGCACCTGCACGCGCAGCACCAGGCCTTCCATTCCCCGCCCCGCCGCCCCACGGTGCCTCTCCCCCCAACCCTCCTCTCTGGCCTCCTGTTCGCCCGGTTCTCCCTTCCCTGCCCCGTGCAGCAAGTGCGGCCTTTGCGGCTCCTCTTACCCCGGCCTCGGTCCATAGCGCTGGCCAATGATCGCCGCCGGGGCGGCCTGGGCGCTCAGTGCGGGTTGTGGTGGCTCCGGCGGGGCTGGCGGCGGCGGCGGCGGCGGCGGGCGGGCGCGCTGCACTCTCCAGTCCGCCCCGCGGGAGCGCCCTCCGTGTGTCCCCTCCCCCAGACAGGATGCCCGCCCGGCACCCCCGCCCGCCCGCCCCTCCACGCCTCTCCTGGAATAGACCGGGAGCACGCCTCGCCCCCTGGGCCGCCGGCCGGTGTCCCCTGTCCCGCACACGCCCGTGCCACGCCCTCCCTTCCGCACGCCCCTCCCGCTCAGGCCCGGAGGACTCATTTTCCGGTTGCCGCGCTTTTGTTCCGCGCCGCTGTCCTGGACCAAGGTGGTGCTTGTTCTCCATTAGTGATGGGGGGCTCACTATCGTGTCTCCCAGCCCGTGCCATCCTCAGATTGCCGAGGCGTGTTAGAACATGCCTCCCCGCTCCCTCATGGAATCAAAACCTCTCTCTCTGCGGCGGCCACCCATTTCCTGGCTTTGGGTTTATCATCTTCAGTGGACAAGTCTCCCTGAGCAACTTCTAGTGCCAGACAGTGGAGCAGGTGCTATGCCGGTGTCAATAGGGTGTGGAAGAGGAGTGAAGTAATAAGAATAAAAACAATACCTTGTACAAAGGCAGAGAGATGAGGAAGGGCCTGAGAAAGAGCATCCTGCCCTTTCCTGGACTGGGGATTTTTTTCTTTATTGCTTTTATGGGTAGGTTGAAATTAATGTTGGCTTTGCAAAATTGCCTGGGCCGTTTGTTTGGTGTGCCTGTGAGCACTTTGAGGAAATGTGGTGCAGTGAAAAACAACAATGGAATTTAAGTCTGAAACTTGTGAGGTCTTACTCCACTACTTTTTAAATGTGTAATATTCAGCCTTTGAGACTTGCTTCCTCATCTGTGCTGTGGGAAACCTCATACTGGCCTCACAAGACTGTTCGAAGGGCAAATGAAAGGATGATAGAAGCCCACTTTCTAAACCATAAATAACTATAAAAATATGAACATTATTATTTTCCAACTTCCTCTTTGTTCCTGCCCACTTTTCCAACTTGAAAAGGTCAGTTTAAATTCTAAAGCAGACAACCAACAATTTACAAGTGGATGGAGTTCCAAAAGTTCACTCACTACTTGAACTCTGAAACTCTTGGAATTAAGGCTATAAATTGTAAAGTTCCAAGACTAGCCCGTTAATACTTTAAAAACATAACATTTATTTCACTTGAAATAATTTTATAATAGAGAACATCACTATTGCAAAAACAGATGGAGGCTTGGGTATTAAAGCAGTTCTCACCAGACAAGTCTGGAAAGAGTATCCACACTTGCCGGGGAGGAAAATGAGAAACTTTCAGGGACTTTGGAGGTTTATCAGAGAATTGGAAAGAAAAGTCAAAGGGCTAAGGATTTCTATGTATCTGTAGAAGAATCTATGTGTGGATTAACTGAACTCTGGTCTGGAAAAGATGTAAAAAACTGGAGAACACTGTGCACCGTTCTAAGGATTAACAAAAAGGTGTAGTCTGGTTTAGATAATTACCCATAATGTCCACTTGGTGGCAGTGTTGACTAAATTGACTACAGCTTGGTTGTGGTCAGGAAAATGGAATGAGATGGATGAGGAGGCTGCTTGTGGGTTTTGGCAAGGAATAATTATATATATATTTTTTCTGTACTTTTCCTTTAATGAACTTTATAGTTACCCTAAAAGCTATACCCACTTATCATCAGTTCACTTAGGAATGTTTATTGCACTCTGTGTAAGTTTCTATTGGGAGAACTAACACTAAGTAGGAATAATCTCTTCAAGTAATCTACAACCTAGGAAATAAATATGTACAAAATAATTTAATTACAAATTATTATGTGAAAATCACCTGAGTAGGATAGAGTGCTTTTTTAAAATGATGTTTTTATAATTGATTTTCAGAGAGAGGAAGGGAGAGGGAGATAGAAACATCAATGATGAGAATCTTTGATTGGCTGCCTACTGCACACCCCACACTGGGTCCACCACGAGGGCATGTGCCTTGACCTGGAATTGACCTGCGACCTCCTAGTTCATGGGTCGATGCTCAACCACTTATCCACACAGGCTGGGCAGAGATAAAGTGTTTTTTAGTTAATCAAAACAAAGCAAGAATTTCTTACTAATCATGGTGACAGTACTGGAAGACAGACATCTGGGTGAGTCTGCATTGAGGAGATAACATTACAAGCAGAGAAAACATAAGAGCAAAGACACAGAGATAGAAAACTGCAGGCTATATCTGCAAACCATTTGGTTTGGCTGGACTGTGGGGTGTCGGGTGGGAAGCACTGGGGAGAGAGTGGAGAGGGGGCTGTGGATGCCTGGTTTTCTCCTCTCCTTCACGTTTCCCTGTTAAGAGTACAATTACCTGGAAAGGATTTTTAGGATCTGCCTCATGCCTTCCCTTTCGCTCTTGCTCAGTACCAAGTCTTCCAGGTTCGCCCGGTGCTGTCCAAAGAATTCTGGGTGAAGAGCTTCAGCTCTGTAAAAAACGATATCAAATTCTGTCCCGGGAACAATACCAGGAAGAAAGCTTTCAACTCCCCCATGCTGCCAGTCTTGTGAAAACAAATGATACTCTCCAGCCTCATTCTTAGCTTATCAGGTGGAACTGGGAAGCCATGGGAAAGGAATATTTGGAGGCTAAAGATTCTTTGTCCCAGTGAGAGAAACATACTCTAGCCTTCTAACTTGTCACCTTGTCCCCAGGTCTGCTTCCACGCTGGCCACCAGAGTGATCATTCCATGATCCCAATTAGATTCCCCCCTAAAATATGCGATGGCTCCCTCTTGCCTTCAGTGTAGAGTCCACATTCCTTATTAGGTATTTAGGGTGCCTTCTTCACTGAGCCCCAACCTCCGAGTAGACAAACATTGATATCAGGAGACCTTGGAAGACCACAGGTTGGGGGTTCGAATCTGGATTTTTGAGCTGACTCTATCGCTGTGTGAGTCTCAGTTCTTCCATTGGGCCATCGGTGTAGAATTTCCTACTTTCTTCTCTCCTTGCCTCTCCCTGGCCCCTGGATTGCAAGCACTACAGGGGTGGGTGCTGTGTCTTACTTACTGCTCGGTCCTTAGCGCAGTGCCTGGCACTTAGCAAGTGGTAATGTCTGTGGAGTAAGCCAGTGCGTAAATGCTCGAGTATTCAGGAGGCTTCTGTGAATTCATGTGTCATTGGTGGTGGTGGCGGGGGGTGGTGGTGGTGTCATTTACCCTCTAGGATTGTTTGTTTGCTTATTTATTTGCAGAGGGAAATGACATTGCATTGAGGTGTTCTGGGAGCAATGCCTCTGTGCTTTCCACCCTCATTGCGTGTTGCTGTAGACATGCAGCCTAGCCCAAGGGGCTTCTCCTCGCCTCAGGGCCCCTCTCCCAAGCTCCTTTGTGCAGGGAAAGCCCCAAAACCCCTTACTCAAATGTCTGCTCAATGCTGGTCACTGGATGAAAACCTCTCTTGTTCCCCTCAGCACAATGTTGCCATTATAGCCCCTATCCAGGAAAATGACACATGCCTGCTGGTCCACTCCGGGCCCCAGAAAGCAGATAGAGATCTGAGGGGCAGCTGCTGGGAGAAAGAGAGTTTCACGGATGGATGAAAACTCCTTCTTTTGTCATACCTTCAGTTTCTGTTCCAGGGCAGGGGCTCCTACCTGCACCCAGGCTTCAGGGCTTAGTCTCAGTAGTCAACAGTGGCTACTGCACTGGTTGTCTCTGGAGGAAAAGGAACTTTTGTTTTCATGTCCAAATGCTACATGAAGCCCACCCCCTCCTTTTGGATCCTTCCTCCAGAGAAGAGCACCCTTGGCTCCATAAATGAGTCGCACAGACTGAAGCACCTGCAGGGCCAGGGGGAGGGGGAGGTGTGTGTGAGCTGGCCAGGGGGGCAGTGGCAAAGCAGGGCACTCTTATTTCAGCAAAAGGCCAGTAGCCAGCAACCTGGGCCAGTGTGGCCAGTGGGAACATGGGACTGAAGTGGCCCGATGTCCAGACTTTTTAGGAGAATCCATAAATCCAGATTTTAGTGTAAAAACTCTTTTGATGTAAAAATGTTAGTAACTAATACCAATTGATTTAAGACACTGCAAAAGCCAGTTAAAACACACCTGTGGCTTAATTTGGCCTACAGCCCCCCTGCCCCCCGCCCCCCAATATGGAACTCTGAGGAAAACTGTGGACCCAGGAAGACTTCTGGGAGTCTGTCCAGCTGGGTGCCTCCACCCTGAGGGACGAGATGATGTCCAACAATACAGCACAGACTAGCTCTCCCCCAAAAGGCTGGGCTGCATGCCCATCTTCACCTCTAGGCATCGGGCTGACGCCAGGATGCAGGTCCAAAGTGAATTTCTTAAACCTGAAACTAGAAAAACTTTCGAGCCAAGAGGAGCCTGAGCGATTAGCGAGTCTGGAGCCTTCCTTTGAGGAAATTGAGGCAAGAGAGGAAGAAGTCTTGCCTGAGGTCACATAAGACCTTAGGGGCAGAACCAGAACCAGCAGTGGTACCCAGAGCTCCAGACTCGATGACACCAGAACCACACTCCTCCTGCCCCCACAGTGTCACTCTCTTCAGTCTGTGGGACACAAAGAGCTTGACTTTGCAACGAGGTGGATCTGAGTTTGGTACCCAGTTCAGAGCATGATCTTCAACCTCTCTGAACCCCAGATGCCTCAGCTAAAAATTGGGGCTATTGACACCTCCCCCACAGCGTGGTTGTGGGGCTTAAATCGACCATGTATGTATGTAAAGTGCTTGGTGCCTCACCTGGCATGAAGGAAGTGCTCTCCAAATACCTCTGTTTAGGGAGGACTTGTGCAGTGGCCACGTGCATGGGCTGTGGGGTGAGACATCCCTGAGTTCAAGTTCAGGCTGTGCCACCTACAGCTCTGAAACCTTGGATGAACTTATCAAAGGCTCACTTTCCTCATCTGTGAAATGAGGATAAAAGTAGTGCCTGGAGGATTAAATGAGGCATCTTAAGCACTTAGTGCAGGGCCTGACCCACCGGCGGAAGTGTGAGTTATTACTGTAATCAAGGTGGGTTTCCTCTGACGATGCTTCTGGAAATTGTAAGGATGACTGAAGTCCCAGCCACACACCCAGGCTGCCCCCTGCAGGGTACTTTTTGTAAATCACACCATTAGATTCTGCCAGGTTCCCCCTTCTCTGCAGGAACACCTGATAGTGCTATCATTTTGTCAGAAGGACACATTACTTGGGACAATTTCTCCTGATCCAGGTGGGCAAGACTGTGTGTTAGAGAGGCAGTCACACTTCTTTTGTATCCACACCAGGGTGTTGGGAACAAAAGGGCCCTTGGGTCCAGGTCCTACATGCATCTTTCAGTGACTGACCGAGGAAGATTTCGACCCCTTCATATGTATTCACTTGGCTGCCCTGGCAAGTCTTCCCTCCCATCCCATGATCCCTTGGGGCAGCTGCCTGCACTATTTAAATTGTCATCACTCTCCCTCACACGGACAGTAAAGGCACGCATGCCAGACTCCACTGTCAGTGCTGATTCACTCTGGAAACCAGTGTGTCTTTCAGGACTCCTTTGGTGGCAAGGGATGGAATCACAACTCAAAGCAGCGTAAACAAAAAGGGAACTTATTTGCTCCGAGGGTAACGGGGGAGTTAAAGGGGTGAAGTTGGCTTGAAGGCAAGCTCAGATCCCCAGGAATGCAAACAGAGTAGCTGCTACTTTCTCTCAATCTCCCGCCTTCCTCTCTTCAGTCTTCATCTTTACTTGGTCCCTTCCAACCTGGCTAAGGCCTCACCTCTCCAGGCCCGCACACCTTGGTAGCAGAGGTTCCAGGGGACAAAGGCATGCCCCTCTCCCTGAAGTCCAGCACTGGCCCAGAGGGGGCACTGACAGTCTGGCTAAACAACTTGATCTAAGAACGAGGGAGATGCTGTGGGGTCAGAGGCGCACCTCTCCTGCAGCCAGGTACTGTCCCCGAAGCACATCATTCTGTCCTTACCACCCTATGAAATAAGTGCTCTGATTCCTATTTTGCAGGTCTAATTGCATGTGTTGTATTGATGTGCTAGGGTTGTCATAACAAACTACCACAGACTGGGTGTCTTAAACAATTGAAATTTGTCTTCCGACAGTTCTGGAGGCTGGAAGTACAAGAGCAGGTGTTAGCAGGGTTGGTTTCCTCCAGGACTCTCTCCCTGGCTTGCAGATGGCTGCCCTCTGGGTGCCTCTTCACGTGGTCTTTCCTCGGTGCATGCAACCCTGGTGTCTCTCCCTGTGCCCTGATCTGCTTTTATAGGGACCCCAGTCAGATTGGATTAAGGCCCACCCTAACAGCCTCATTTTTACTTAATCATGTCTTTAAAGGCCCTATTTTCAAATACAGCCACATTCTGAGGTGGGGGTGGGGGAGGAGGGATGGGGCTTCAACATATGGATTATTTTTGGGAGCGGGCACAATTCAGCCTATATAACCTGTGCCTGGTGGTGAGGCTGAGTCCAGTTGCCGTGCTATAATGTCCCTGCCGAAGCTCACGGAGGTGCCCATGGAGGCAAAGGCTTTACCCCCCCGCCCAGAGCAGCAGGGAAGGGCAGTGTATCCAGGGAAAGCCTTAGCAAGGGCCAGGGACTTCCTGTTGGCATGATCCCCCCGACCAACCGGTGGTACATGATGGTCTTGGCTCCCTGAGGTGGGCGGGGTTAACCCAGGCCCTGCGATTGTCAGAATAGCTTGTGTTTTCTTCTCTCTGTGGCACCTTCTGCTAGTTTTCCCTTTGGCTCCCCAAAGACCAGTCGTCATGAGGAATTGAGGGAATACACGTCCTCTCTTCCCAAAGGGTGGAATTCAGACGACTGGTGAAGAAGTGAGATAAACTCAGATGTTACACAGGCCAACATATTTAAAGATTCGATGAAGTTGTCTAAATTTGTATTTAAAACATATAACCAGTCCTTACAAACCCATAATCTCAATGACATTGCTTAAAACCGAAACATCGGGTATGAATTAATTGAAATGAAAACATTACATAAGCAGCACGGACTAAATAAATAATCCTATGAACAGTGTGAAGGTGATGTGTGAGTGACTGCAGTTTGGGAAACACTGGGATAGTTCCCCCTGAGAAGGGAATGCTTTCTGTCATGCGCATAGTTGTCACTTGACTTTTGTGCCCTGATTCATCTGCACATCTGGCCCTCATTTGCCGAGAGGACTAGCCCTGGGGCTGACTGCAGGCCTGGGGTCCCCCTGCCTGTGTCCCTCCCTCTACCGACTGGACCAGGCTCAGTGAAGAAGCCAATGGGCCCTTGGGTGGTAACGAGAGGCTGGCTTCTGGGTTTTATTTATTTAAAAGAGCCTCGCTCCAGGGCTTCCGCACGGTTTGGCAGCGGCTCAGAGCTGTGTATATAAAAGCAGGTGTTTATCACTGTGTAGTCAAGGTTTTTAGCAGCTCAAGGTCTGATGAGGAATGAAGCATGTAAAACTTAGTTCCCCAGGGGCATTAACAGAGCTGGCATCATTTTGCCATGTTAATTGCTATGAACTTCAGTAGTGCTTTGTTCTCTTTAAATGTCAAGCCCGTCTGCTCCACATTCGGCTCTGCTCAGTGGCTAGTGTAGCTGCTGACACCTTCCACAGTCGGTCCCCATGTTTCCATGCCAGGTGCCCAGTGAGGACAGCGGCGCTGGAGGCAGTGGAGCTGCTTAGTCCTGATCTGCTCACTCAGTGTGCCTGTTTCCTTGGCTGCAAAATGTGGACATGACGCTCTAACCTCCTGTCACTTCTGTGCTCTCCTCCCCTCCCCACCCCCACCCCCGCAATTGTGTTCTGGTTTATTAATGTATGAGTGCCCCCCAGTGTCCAAAAAGGTTATATGCATGCAGAAAGGGCTCCTTTCTAGAACTTCATTAAGCCTAGACACAAAATGGTGTTGCGTTTGTCCTAAAAGGATGGTGGTTTAGAATAGTGCTTCTCAAACAGCACTGTGTGTGTGGATCATTAAATTATTAATGATTATTATCTTATTAAAACACAGAGGCGGATTGACTAGGGACACGAGATACAGCATTTCTTACAAACTCCCAAGTGACCCCAATGCTGCTGGTTGGGGAGCACACTTCAATAGCAAGGCTTAGAGCGATTCTCCCTGCATCGGGTATATTAACAACCACCATGCAAGCCAGACAATCTCCACAAAGTTTGAATGAATGAGAGATGTCCTTCTAGACCCTATGCACGTTCTGGTCCCTGCTTGCCTTCCCACCTCTTCTAATCTCACTCCCTCTTCATCTACCTCACTTGCTCTACTCTGTCCTCAGTGGCACTTTTAGTTTCTCAAATATATCAAGCTCTTCACCACCCCAGTGCCTTTGCATATGCTCTTCTTTAAGCCTAGAGTGCCCCCCCCCGCACTTTTCCCTTTTCATCCTTCAGTAAATATGTGAACTGAGTTCCTTTCTGCTTCTCTCTCCAGCGCCCTATTAGTTGTTTCTGTGGCAGTTATCTTCATGCACCATCTCTTTTTTGTTTGTTTGCTTACAGTCTGTTTTCTCCTCTAGACCAGAGCTACACGAGAGCTCACACCTGCCTCGCACATTGCTGGATGCTCAGTGCTCCTGCCTGGCAGCACATGCTCAATGAGTGAATGTTGGTTGGGTGCACGTGTAGGCAGGGAGCAAAGGAACATTCCTGACTATCTTTTTGCACATTTGAGCCACCTGTCTGGAGGGCTGTGGTGGGGATGGTACTTAGAAGAATTACAGAATGAGAGGTCAGGAAAGGAGCCTCTTTTGAGTCACATCTCATCTTCAGAGATGTCAAAACATGAAAAATGTGTGTATCTTAGGATAGATGAAATACAGGAAGTCTAACATCTCTTAATCAGAGTTTCGTCAAAGTAGTTTATGAATTATTGGATTAAACAAAGTTACTATAGTACTTTGCAGACTTTTGCCAATGAGCATTGTGAGTGTCTAAGCAGGGGCGGGCAGTGGCTGTGACTGAGACACTGATTCATTTATCCTGAGGCTATTCCTTGTCTGCCCTGCTTCTCTCCTTTGTCAGCAGGATGCCTGCCTCCCACTATAGAGGCTGAAAATGCCAAATGCTCAGTTTCTGAGCCTTCTTTGCAGCAAGGTCATGGGTCTATTCCCTAGTTCTGGCCAGTGGGACCTGCGGAGCAGTCTCCTGAGGATTTCTGGGAAGGTCTTTTTGATTAGAAGGGACACACAAAGGGAAGTTTCTTTCCTGCTTTTGATGTGGTTGTGTGAGGACATGATGGCTGGAGTCACAGCAGCCTTTCGTAAACATGAGGAGGTCACACCTGAGGACACAAGCCAGTGTGCTGATGGTGAAGAGATGCAAAAACACCTGGGCTTCTGATGGAATCACTGAGCTGCTTAATTGACTAGCCCTGCACCTTGGACGTCCGGTTGTGCAAGACAATGTGTGTTCTCATTGTTCAAGCCATTTCTAAGAAGGCACTCTTTTCTTGGAGCTGAACACATCCTGACTGATAAGAGCGGATAGATAAGCCCATCTCTCCAGTTGGGCAGCTTGGAATTGGTCTCTGACTCTACCAGGGTAATTATGTACCTTCTTCAAAACTGTTTCCTCATCTGTGAGACAGAGATAAGAATAATGGCCACCTCTTGGGTTGTGACAGAGGCTTAAATGAGATGGTAGATGTAAATTCCTCAGCATAGAACCTGGCTCATTGTTGGTACTTAATAATGAGGAACTATTACTATTATAATTATTTGATCACAGAATCTTATTTGTCCTTGGAACATCCTCTACCATCTTGCAGGACCCGTGTTCTGCAGGACCCAACCTGGGTGATGCTTACTTCATCAAATTTTCTTATTTTACAGAAGGAGAAACTAAGGCCAAGGGAGATCTGCTCTCTAGACTCTTATTTTGAAAAAAAATGTGTGTGGTTCAGTCTCTTCCCATGTCACTCATTTCCACTCCCACTACGAACGACAGAAGGACACAGCTCTGGGTTGAAATCATGTGCCTTTATGGGAAACAAAAATATCCAACAACAATAACAAAAGCCCTTCAAATCTTGCCAAGTTCTCAACCAGTGACAATGAGGCAGTTTCAATGATTGCGTCTGGCTGGGGACATTTCTAAGGGGTCAGGACATTTGAAAGATATTGGCCATAAAGAGAAGTAACCGAGAGGGTTGATGTTTTAAATGAGAGCATAATAGACCTCCCTTCCGGTCCCTCATCCTTTCACCCTTTCAAGTTACAGTCTCCTCCCAGTTTACAAAGATGCTTCCCGAACTTTGCTCAAATGCAGTCTCCTCTAGAACGGTCTCCTTCGTCTGTACCAACTGCCATCTGCCTTTTCAGTAATGTCACAAACACTTCCTCATGCCATCTCCCATCACTTTCCGCCTTACACCCATCACATTTGAGTCCATGCCTTGTTAGTAGGCACGTCCCCCAGACCAGGCCCATGCTGATCGTCCCAGCGTCCCACCTCCCTCTCCCGTTCAGTGCTCAGTATACAGCGAGTGCTCAGCATCAGCAGGTGCTCAGTGAGGGTGTGTTGAATTGAAGTCAGTTCTACAGTTGCCATGTCACATCACCAGCCTCTTGAGAGTCAAAATTGTCATTTCCATGCATTCGTCCTTCCTCACAAGACCTCAAAATTGCCTGACTCAAGGCATCTCCAGGAAGGAACAGGCCCCACCAGACATCACCAACTCAGGGTAGAAGGTCTGGAAAGGGAAGGGGAGAAGGCTAAGCATTCACCCCGTTCCAGAAGGCAAGGAGGCAGGAAAAGCAGCCACTTGGGAAATCCAGGAGGATCGTGAATGGTGTGGGCCATTGCTTCATTCTGGAATCTCATGAGCAGCCATTCTTCAGAAAGTTTCCCCTATGATACTTGGCCCACTTTGTAGTGGGATTCAGGTCCTGATTGGGTTGCCCTGCCAGCCCTGGGACCAGCAGGCATAGACCAGGAACCTTTCTTGGGAACATGGCCTTTATTACCTTGAGAGGGGTGATAGAGGTTTTCTGTCTAGTTGGTCAGTTAGAGCTATGGTGGGAACCTTAGCCCTGTGGTGTGTTGAGTTGTCAGGCACATAGATTGTAGTAAGGCTGAAGAATACAGGCTGCAATAATGGGCCTCTCCTCCAAAGGGGGAAGGGGTCAGGAGGTGCTGGGAGCAGTGAGAGGGGGAAGAGGCCCCAAGGGGTCCTGCAGCTCCAGTTCTAACAGGTGCCCTTCTCTATCTCCCACTCCTGCTCCCAGCTCTCAATCCCTCTCTCTGGTTCTCACGGTAGGGGCCAGGTAGAGGGGCCAGTTGGAAGTGGTGGAAGAAAAGGAAGTGCCTTTTCCTTTACCATGAGTCGTAGATTTGAACCAGGGAGAGGTTAGGATCAAGTACAGAAGGAGGAGGATTGAAGAGCCGAGGAGAGGCCAAGTCCCTGGCCACCTCTGTTTACTGCTGTGAGGAGCAGTCCTGAGGCCCACACTTCTAACTGCATCACCCCCAGAGAGCACCGAACTCCTCATTGTGGGTGATGAGAAAATTCTGCAAGGGCTCTCAAAGGTGCTCAGTGACTTTGGGAGATGGCTGTGGATCCACCCATGGGAAGGCCCCTCTGGGGCCAATAAGATGTGAAACAGCATGGTCAGCATCCACACTCAAGACTGGAGAAAAGAGCTAAGAAGCAGAGAGAAGAGACCTCAGGCACCTCCTTTAGGAAGGAGGGTTGGACCTTGGGGGACTCAAGTTAGAACAGATGTTTCAGTATAAAAAGGATCCCTAGTAAAAGGATGGGCGTCCCCTCAAATTCATTCCCTAACCCCATTACATTTAGAAAAGAGAAAGTAAGGAGCATAAAAATATTTTGATGACGTGGGCTTGCCTGACAGCACAGAAAAGCAAGTCTCCTGGCAGGCAGCGTGTCCCATTACACAAGAGGATTATACTGAGCTCCAGTATAGAGACTTTACATATATCTTTATATAAGTGCATATATATTTATAGAGCCTCTGTCTAGAACAGCCGGGCTTGCTTCTTCAGTTCATTCCTCTTCCAGAGGGCCAGCCGGTCAAACTCAGAGATAGTCATGCCGAAGACTTGGTAGAACTCTTCCTGGGACAGGTGGCGCTAAAAGGAAGTGGGAGGGGACAGAGAGGAAACAGCTTGAGGATGTGAGGTGTAGGCTGGAGGTTGGTAGAGGCAGGAGCGGTCACTATATGTTTCCTCTGGGTGCATTGTGCCCAGCATGGTGTCTGACCCACAGAAGGTGTGTGATGAATATGTGTTGAATGGATAAATGTGTGAGTGAATGTTTCATCGGAGGGACCGCGGGGGCTGGTCTGATTGAAGAGGCTGCCCCCACTCAGGATTCAGGTGGGACTCACGCTTCACCTAAGTGCCTCTAGATGCATCCAGGTTAACCTCACCTTTCTACATCCTGCTACACACATTCATTCTGTGTTTAGGAGTGTGTATGGATTAATGCTACTCCTCTGTCCTTTGGGGGAAGATGGGGGCATAGCCAAGATTTAGGGTGTATTTCCTCTTATTAATATTTTTACAAATGATCTAGATGGCTGATCCTCAGGCTAGTCAATGAAAAACACAACTGTTCATATTCATCCACCCACTGAAATGTCCTTTCATCTCATTCTTATATGAAAATAATACGTTGTAAAATAAAACATTGCTTTGCATTCCATGGCAGGACCTCCACCTACCCCTGCTTCCCACCTTCTGACTGCTCTCCCTCCCTCACAAACAGTCTTGAAACTTAATACCTTGCCAAAAGCTTTTAGATTTAGAAATATATGACACTTAAAATGTGGCAAAATATCAATAATTGGTGCATTTAAGTGAAGGGTAGATGGATGTTGATTTTGCTATTCTTGCAACTTTTTGAGTTCTGAAATTTTTCAAAATAAAATTTTAAATTGTGTGTTAAGTGAGAAATATATGGCATATATCCTGCCTGAAAACTTACTGGGATCACCGAGATGACTTGTTGGCAGCAATTATAGTAGTTAATTGACTTAGTTCAGTCCACTTCCTGAACTGGTTCAGGGGGCTAGGGCAGTGTTTATAGCCCAGTGGTCTCAGCTCAGGCAACACGTTAGACATGCCCGTGAGTCTCTGAACACTGAAGCCGGAGTTCCTTCCTGACGGCAGTTTAACTGTTGGAGCCCTGTATTGGTACTTTTAAAAAGCTCCCTGGGTGGTTCTGGTGCTCAGGGAAGGCTGTGCTTCCCTGGTCTGAGCTTCTGGGTGTCCTGGAGGGTGTAGAGGAGCAATTGGTTTTCAGGATGAACATTTCCGTCCCTTAATGCTGGTGCTCACAGAACTGCCCTGGGAGCTGTCCCCTTCAGCACTGGAAGACACTCTCACTGCCAGACAGTGAAAGGAGGCCCTTGGCTGAATCACCTGCTTCTTCGCTGCTACCCCAACATGCTAGGGCTGGAAGGACTCACTCGCATTCCCCTCCGACTGCCCCAGCCCTCTCTCTATTCTGGGTGAATTCCTCGCTGTCAGGTCAAGGTGGTTGATATGCATCTCCTCCCAGTCTAGACCATGTGGTAGACAGCACGCGATCTTGGCAGGCAGAGGAAATGGATCTATATGCTAGACACAGGGCTGGGGGAGACTGGAGGAAGAGGTGGGTGACACATTCTGGGGGAGGCTTGGGGAGATTTGGGGTACAGGCATCACTACAATGCAGCCTTGAGGAGTGAGAAGGCTAGTGAGATGGGAGGGGCAGTCCAGGGAGAGGCAGGAAGAGGGTGGAAAGGACAGAGGGTGCTCCTGCATCAGAAGTGACCAGGGACTGGAACTCCAAGCCCAATGTACTGGGTGGCTCGAAAGCCCAACGCCATGCTCAGGTCACATCAGTGCCTTTATCTATGCTATTTCTATTGCATGATGTTCTCCTCCCTCTCTCTACCCATCCAAACCTGCCCACTTTCAAAGTCCAGCCAAATCCTTCCTCTTGCTGGAAGCCTGGTCCTCCAGCCAAGCCTTAGTGGTCTCTGAATAAGAGCAATCCCACACTGGCGAAGTGCTTGCTTTGCAGGACACTGCCTGACTCAACGCCAAAGGCTTTGTGTATTGTTTCATTGTGTCACTTGGCAACTGGAGGGAAGTATGACAATCACCCTGCCTTACAGAGGAGAGCTAAGGTTTAGAGACATTGTCACTTGGCCAAGCTGCCCACCTAGGGATGGCAAGATCAGGGTTGGAACCTAGGGAGTCTGACTTGAGGCTTCCTTAGGCTTTTACTGTCACAACACTGGTTTTCTCTACAATCCTGCATAAAACCAGGCTGACTTTCTTATCTACCGGACTCTGAGAGCAGGGACCAAATCTAGCTGCTTCTTTCATCTGCAGAATCATCAACTGCAGGTGAGACATGCTGTGCCTGTGTTGCACAGATGCTGAGTGAATTGAGGAGGCAGCACAGAACATCATGGAACAGAGCCTCTACTTTTTCAACAAGCTGTGTGACCTTGAAGCCATTCATTTCCCTGGGCCCTCCTGAGCTGGGTGAGACCAGGCAACTACTAGAATCCCTTTGAACTCAAAGGCTCCTGCTCAGTTTTCTACACTTACCTCTAAACGTGTCCGGTCCACGTCCTTGGGCAGTCGGTTTCTTCCTCTTGTGGTCACCAGCAGCAGTTCATAAGGGTAGATCTAAGGAGAAAGGATGGGGGTAGGAGTTTGCAGATTGGGTGAGGGGGGTGGGCTTGTCCCTTCAGCCACATTTTGTGTCTGGGCTCCCTCCTCTACCCAGAAAGAGCCAGCAGTTAAAGTCTGGAGGGAGGGCTGGGTCTGCCTTCTCTGGGGTTGCCTGGCAGCCTCAAGCCACCCTTTCCCAAAAGGCAAGTGTCCGGAGTCCCCTGATCTACTAGGGATAAGCTTGGTGGCATTTGACATTAATGTGGGCACAAGGCCTCCTGAATGTAAATGGTGATATCTGGTGATTTGGAAGCTTCCAGGCAGTCTCTGAGGTCCACTGGGAGTGGTCTGATTTCAGGAGGCAAGAGTCATAGGGAAGGATTTAGGGAAAGTGGGCCAAGGAACTGGAAATGTTGGTCTTAAGGGTACCCTTGGGGTTATTTATCGAGGCCCCTGCTTTCTGCATAGATAGCACTGTCATTCTCCTGTTGGTCCCCAGTGTAGCAGGTCCTAGTGTCTCAGAGACCTCCCGGGTGTGTGCATCTTCTTTACCTTGTACTCTGTAGAGAGAAAAGACACACAAAATGGAAACACATGGGTCTTTGCTGTGCATACTATACTGGCCTCTGTCTTAGAGGCCTTGTCCTTACTGAATTCATCCCAAATCAAGGCCGGTAGGAGTACCATGGATGGCTGGAGATAAGGGTTGGGCTGATCCAGAGATATGGTTTTAGGGGAAAAATGACTTTTGAGAGATTTAGAAGAGAAATAAGACAAGTCTGAAGCACAGGGAAAGACAACCCCCCCTCCATCGTCTGGGGGCCCTCCAAGTTTTTATATGAGCTGCCCTCCTGCCTGAGCCTGCTTGAGGAGCTGGTGAGGCTGGCGGGAGAGCCTCTGGCAGACTGCCCACAGCTCATGGAAGTTTTGCTGGGAACAGTGTGCATTTGGCTCCGAGTGTTTCCCTACACCCAGTGCTGGCAGCAACTCTAGCTCAGCCGTGTCGGGATAGCAGTGCTCTGGGATGGCTCCGGGAACCCAGATGTGACAGATGGCCTGGAGGTCACCCAAGGCCAGGGATTTGAGAGGATGAGGGGTGAGGAGTGGGAAGGGGAGGGACTGGGAAGTGAAAGGGAGTGGAAACTTGGGGTTTGGACAGAGCCCAGCATGGGGCCCGAGTCTGTAGCAGTCATTTACTAAGGGTCATGTCACAGCTATGAGCAGTGCATCCGAAGTCCCCGTGACTCACCTCGCATGCCCCAGTTGACGGCATTCATGCTGTCGTAGTGGAAGAGGTCCGCACTGGGTGTCTGCAGGGGAGACAGAGCCAGGGCCGGCCTGAGGCAAGCTCACCTTGCCTCCCTGAAGTACTCACCTATTTCCAGAAAATGGACCAGGGCGTGTGGGACATGGGGCTCTCGCAGAAGCCTCAGTCTCCAGTTGGGGTAATTTAACTCACTGCCATATCTCTAGTGCCCAGGCCCAGCACATAATAAGCACTCAGGAAATACTCATTTATTGGTGAATTATATCCCATGCTTTCTTTCATGAGATCTACCCTGGCAACCCTATTTAAAAATGCTTTTGCCCTCTCCCCAAGTCCGTGTTCTCCCTTATCTTGCTCAACATTTCCCCCTTCCCCCCGATAGCACTTACTACCTTCTACATTCCATATAATTTGACTTGTTTACTATTTACTACTTGCTTTCTGTTTGTCCCTACAAGAATGGAAGCTCAGAGGGCAGGGGTTTTTGTCTTGCTTGGTCACTGATGTATTCCAGGCACCCGGAGTGGTGCCTGATGTACATGAAATACTTTAAATAAATAACTGTTGTGTGAGCAAATGTCCAAGCTCTGAGTGCACAGAGGACAGGGCCTGTGTTTCCTTCAGCAGGACAGCTTGATTAACACCAGCCACCATGCTCCAGTGGAGCTCGGATCCCTTTCTTATGCTCGTCCCTAAAGTAGTCTAACAGGTGTACAGCCTCCACTTCTGTCCTTCTGTAGTCTCTAGTCCATACAGCAGGAAGTCATGTCACACAGCACAGTTACTGAAAACCCTCCCAAGTCCTTACCAGCATGCAGGGCCCTACTGACACCCTGTCGGGCTTCATCTCCCGGGTCGGGCTTCATGCTCACTCCATGCCAGCCTTCCCCTCCCCGGGCCTTTGGACACTGTGCGTCCCTCTATCTGGATGGGTCTTGCTGGTCTTCGAGCAGCAAGAACCTTTGTGGCCTCAGGCCTGGCTTAAATCCATCCCTCTCTGACCGCCTTCTCTCCTTACCCCCATGCTTTGAGCTCCATCTTAGCAATTAGGACCACCTGACTGCAGATCCCACCTTTCCTTGCTGGTTGTCTGTCTCCCCAACTAGAACTCAAGCTCCCCGGAAGCAGCCACTTTATTCACTGCGGTACCTCCAGCACCTAGAACAGTGCCTGGCACTTAGTAGGTGCTCAGTTAATAAACATCTATCTCAATGTCCCTGCTTTCCCTATCACCTGTCCATGCACACAGCCTCTCCTCTTGCTAACAAGGCATATTTTTTATTCTCTTTAGGTCCTTAAACCAACTCACCATTTCTGGGAAGGTTTTATGTTGCAGGCCATCAAAGAGCTCAGAGGGCTCCAAGCCATGCCAGGCAAATGGAGCAGGCAGTCGGGTGTGGGCTGTGGGCTTGAGTCCTGGCTCTGCACTTACTGGGTGTGAGAGCCTGAGCAGGTCACCCCCGCCCCTCTGTGCCTCCATAGTAACTACCTCACAGGGTAAAGGAGTTAGTGCTTGTAAAGTGCTTAGCACAGTGCCAGGCATTCGCCAGCCTCTCCCGGGGGGCTCCTTTTCACACACAGTGTGAAAGCAAGCACAGGGAGGAGAGCAAGCATTACCTTTAGGTTCCTTCAGTTGACCCACCTCTAGCCCCAAGGCCTTTGTCCAGGTTCCACCCCTAAGTGATCACCATAAGCTAATGCTGGAATCGCAAACATCGCAGAGGCAATGTCCCCGCATAGCCTTCTTACCCTGTGCAACCCGTTTCTTCTGTAGGCAGGCAGGGAGGCGGACTTGGAGATGAGGGGATCTGAAAAGAAGAAGCAAAACAATTGCTAGGGGGCCAAGCTGGGGGCCCCTCTCCCTGAGCTCATCTGGCTGCAAGTGGCCAATATTACTCCCCAACCCCAATATTACTCTGAAGGGGCCATAGCGGAGGCCAACAGCTCCTCCGACTGCTCTCCAGGCTTGCAGCTGACTAATCTTAGGGGTGCCTCAGTCTGACAGAATTCTAGGCCCACCCAAAGCACCCACTAACACAGTCTTCTGGCCTTGTCCTGCACACATCTAGCTTCTTATGATGGACTCCTGTCCTGGCCACGGAGTGGCTCTGGACAAAGGCCCTGGGATTGGAGGTGAGCTCGGAACCCAGACAGGTAAGCTCTCACATGGGTGGAAGAGGCGCATACTCTTTCTGTCCCTCTGGGAGCTACTGGGCACATCAACCCTCGTTCTAAAACCAAAAATTGAGGCCCACCAGCTGACAAACACAATGGGGTAGAGTAGACTGTTGGAGAGAAGGACTGTGCTGGGACATCCATGTTATATACTCATCACAGCTATGGGGGACCTGCAGCTGACTCAGCTCTGGCCCTCACAGGACACCATGGGCTGAAGGTAGGGCAGGCAGAACATACCACTGTCAGCCAGGTAGTGGGACCTAGGGGCTGCAAGAGAGAAAAGCCACAGGTCAGTGTTCATAGGGACAGACACACAGGAGCTGGAGGGAGAAGAGGTCTCTTTTACTACCTCCTTTCCCACTGGTCAGTTTCCAATTGTTGTACCGCATCCTACCTTCCCTCCCAGCTCCTAGACCAGCACCTGGGGCATAGCAGGTGCTGTGTTTTATTTGCTGCACAGATGCCATTGAATGTGTTGAATTTTGAGCAGCATTGGCGGCATACTGCACAGAGCCCAGAGGCAGAGGGTAAAATTAGTGCCTCTCAGTGGTCAGAGAACTATCCTGGCTCTGCCATTAGTAGATACTTAACTTCTTCAAGTTACTTAATCATGCTTCAATTTTCTCATCTCTTAAATGGGGAGCGAGTGTCTCCTTTACAGGGTGATTGTAAAGAATATATGACATAATACAGAAAGGAACTAGCATAGTGCCTGACACATGCAAAACACTGAATGAAACTGGCTTTATCATCATTACCACCACCATCTCCTTTAATCTCACCTAAAGTCAGGGTGATTATCCTTCATTAGGTTACTACTCATCTAGTATTGACTTGTATCCATCAAGTATTGATATGATGTCAAGATGATTAATCTTGACAAGGTTATTACCCATCAAGTATTGACTTGAGATAGGATTTCCTGGCAGGACTGACTCCCACAGGGGTAAGTAAGAGAGGAGGCAGACAGAGCATGTGTGTGTCCAGGAACAGGGATGGGATTACAGTGACTCTTAGGGCAAACTGCTTGAATCAATTCTCTGCTTTGTGTACCTCCAGTGATAGGAGGCTCACTACTTCAAGAGGGGCTCCTTATATCTTTGAGCCATTCAGACGATTAGAAGATGTTTTTGTTTACATTGAACCTGATTGGAAGTCACTGCTTCAGATGCCCCAAGAAGCGGAGTGACTGCTCACCGCAGCACATGGTCTTACTCAGTGCCCTGCAGAGCCCCTTGCCAAGTTTGTATTCTAGAACCAGTGAGACCATAACAGTGTGGAGGAGAGAGCCCCCACCAGGCAGGCCCCAGAACAGTGCTTACAGCCATTGAGGGACATGTCATAGCCAGCTGTGTGCAGGGCCTCCCTGCTGCTGGTGGAGCTCCTGGGCGGGGTCCAGGGATCTGCATAGGAGCTGGACCGGGCCTTCATCTCCTCTTTCAGAATCAGCCGGCCAATTCCGCTCTGGAGCTGGGGGTGGGGGAGAAACAAGATGGAGTTAGATTCTAACTGTTAGAAGGAAGCAAAGAGCCCTGACATGGAACAGGTTTGGGAGAGGCTGAGTGCCTGGACTCTCTATAGTGAACCTCTGTTATTTTTGCCTTCCCAGTGTCCCTCCCTCCTTGCAGCCCATATTTTCTTCTGGGACTTCATCTCTCCTTCACAAGTGGTCCTGTGGTCTGGGTGAAATTCACATAATATAAATTTAACCATTTTAAAATGAACAATTTAGTGGCATTTAGTACAACCACAACCTCTATCTAGTTTCAAACATTTTTATCACCCCTTAAAAGGACCCTGTACCCATTAGGCAGTCACTCCCTATTACCCTCTCCTCCCAGTCCAGTCCCTGGTAATCACCAATCTATGTTCTGTCTTTATGGATTTCCCTATTCTGGATATTTCATGTAAGTGAGATCGTATAATATATGGGCTTTTGTGTCTGGCTTCTTTCACTAAGCTTAATGTTTTTGAGGTTTATCCACATTGTGGCATGTATCAGTACTTCATTCCTTTTCATGGCTGAATAATATTCCATTGTATGGATATACCACATTTTTAAAATCCATTTGTGAGCTGATGGACATTTGGGTTGCTTCCACCTTTTGGCTACTGTGAATAGTGCTGTTATGAGCACGTGTGTACATATATTTGAGTACCAGTTTTCAGTCCTTCTGGGTATATATCTAGAGGTGAAATTGCTGGGTCACATGGTAGTTCTACACTTAACTTTCTGAGGAACCACCAGTGTCTGCAGTAGTGGCACCACTTTCCATTCCCACCGGCAATGCATGAGAGTTGCTGGCACTCACGTGCCACTACACGAGAAGAACCTGCCTGAGCATGAGGCCAATGCAGAGGCAGTGGCACCAGAGCAGGGGGAGATGACTTCCCTATGACAGTTTTTTGAGCAGCTGCATCTAGTTATACTTGAAGCTAATCCTGCCATTTGACTTTTCAGTTATGCTATTTCTTTTTCCCATCAACAAATGACTTTGAATTTGGTTTCTGTCACTCGCAAGTGAAAACATCCTCAGTAACATACCGTCTAAGCATCTCATTCAGCGGGGTGGCCAGCTCACCTTGTGCATGCTGCGGTCAAAATCGTCCTCCTCTCCTCCAGACGAGAACCTCCTGGCTCGGGGCACTGCCAAAAGACAGCGAGGATCAGCTTCTGCGTGTGCTGCCCACTCAGCCTGCTCTGGGGAGAGGGCGCAGGGGCAGTAGAGCCTAGACAGGTGGGCGTTTCCCTTACGTGCCACCACTTTCAAGCCAAGGGACCCTGCCCAAGTGCACTTGGTGAGCTGCTACTCCACCATGGCCTCCTGTACAGAGATGTCCAGCATCCCTTTCCATTCTTGGGCTCTGAGGTGGGCGTGAAGCTGACTGCCCAAACAGAGCTAGTAAGCCGCTGTGTTGGGACTTTGCTTGGTGGGAGAGAGAAGCCCTTTTTCTGCCCAGAGTAGGAGGTAAGCCTGGACCTGCCGGAGCTCCCGCCGCTATGAAGAGGGCAGAGTCAGCCTGAGAATGGAGCCACCCAACTCGGGGGACAGGATAAGTCCCGATGATGTTCATTCACCTCTAGATCCAGCCGTGCCACAAAACTTTCAGTCATTTGATCCAGGAAATCCCTAATTTGGCCTAAGCCATTTCGAGTTGTTTTTTTTGTTTGTATTTTTGTGATTGAAGCAGTTTCATCTAAGACCCCCCCTCTCCCCGACACCTGCTGGCTGTGCAGCCTCTGAACACTTCTCTCTTATGGACACTGGTCACTGTCCACTTTGGGTCATAGTTGTGCTGGTGTCTTAGCTCCTTTCTAAATGGAGACTTCTTTGAGGGCGAGGAAGGGGTCCTCTCAGCTCCTCAGAAGGTTTGCTTAGAATGGACATTCAGTTAGCCAAGGTGTGTATTGAATCAAAATGGCATGTGATGAGAATTCCTTCCCATACTTGAAGGAAACACTTGGGATGCCAGATTGGTTGGGGTTGCACCTGAGGACCACTAAGACTCTTTGCCAGGTAACTACAAAAGCCGTCCATCCATCCTCCAAACTGTTATCCACCCTACAGCCAAAGTGGTCTCTCACAATATAGATCTGATCATGTCACTCTTAACGGCTTCCTACTGTTTAGGATAAAGACGAAAACCCACAAGGCCGGTGGGATCTGGCTCCTCATCACCTCCCCTCCCCGCTCTGAACTCTGGTTAAGCTGATGGCTGTTTCTTTCCCCCCAACTGCCCTCCCATCTTGGGCTTTGCAGATGAGCTTCTACAAAGCTTCCTCCTCACCCTTCCTGTAGCAGCAGTCTCTGCATCTGAGACGCTTTGTCATCTCCTAGGCTGAACAGCATGCCCCTGTCATCAACTCTCTTACCTCCTGTGTCTCACCTCCGGTATATCACCTCCTGCTCTAGTTAGGTCCACAAGGCCAAGGACATGGTCTGGTTTGCTCCCCAGTATTTCCCTAGGGCCCATGGCTGGTCCTCAATACATGTTTGCCGAATGAATAAGTGAATGGTCATGTGAAGGAGCAGGTGACTATCCTGGCCCTGTGCCCCTGGTGTAGGTGACAGGGCTCTGGCCTTGGTTCCCCTGCGGGGCACACTACCTTTGGGGGAGCCATGGTAGGTCCAGTACTCAGACTCTGAAGCATAGTAGGGGTCTGGAGAGTAGGCTGGACTGTACTTGGAGGCCTGGCTGATGTCTTCACTTGTTTTGCTCTTGGTTGTTGTCGACAAATCACCTGCAAAGGACCCAAAGAGAGAGCTTTAGGGAGGCAGAGTATTCTAGACCAGTGTCATGTACACTGTTTGTCATGTCTCAGCCAGGCTCCAGCCCAGGGGAGTAAGGCCACAATATGGAGCATTGGAGCTGGAAAAGCACTGAGGCCAAGGCCTGCATTTGGGAATCTGAACACCAGAGAGGGGAAGGTGTTTGCTCAGAACCACATAGCAAGTTAGACCAGAACAGGATCACACCTCGCTTAGGGCTCCTTCTACCACATTCCACAGACTCCCAGGTGTGCTCCTGAGTGAACACTAAGGCCGTGGCTCCTCCAGGTGAGATTGGACATGTCCCAGGTGAGCCCTTGCCCTTACCTTCCTTACCTTCTAGCAGTTGACCTTGTTGTGGATTTGAGCCACATTTAGGGTGGGAATTGGCAAGCAAGCCCTGCTGCATGTTGAGTCAGGTCAACCTGCTCAACCTGCGATGCCACGTCCTTCTTGGGGAGACTATATGACCCAAAGGAAGGAGCTCTGGACAGGGAGGGAGTCAGCAATGCTGGGTTCTTCGCCCAGCTCTGCCATTTAACTCAGTTGTAACACTGGGAAAGTCCTTCCCCTCTCTGCCTCAGTTTCCTCATCTGTGGGCATCAGAATTAGTCTTTTGGCTCAGATGCCATCCACATGAATTCCACAGCATGGAGTGACCATCAAAACTATCGCAGCCACAAAACCTTCTGGGGCAGTGACTTTAGCATATCTCAAAGACTGGCAAGAGGCTGGCTAGGGCAGAGAGAAGGCTGGCTTTAGGACAGTTCCTCAGGAGAGAAGCTATAGGGACAAAGTCTACACTCCTGGCAGCCAGGGCAGCAGAAGGTCCTGGGATGGCCCTCAGCCAGCTCCAGGCTGTGCCCCCTCCCCCAGCAGCACTTGCTCCCAAAGCTTCCCAGTTCTCTTTGATGTGGTTCAGTCAGTCCCCAGCCCCTCTCCTTCAGCCCTTTCATCCACCCTCTTATCCACTCAGCCACCTCCACCCCACACTCCCTGCTTTGGTGCTGCCTCCCAGAGCCATCTGCAAAATCCCACAGTCCTGAGGGCTTTGAGATCTGGGGGCCTTTTCCAGATGTAAAGTCAAACTAATTTTGTCAGGGTTGGTGACTTTTTGTGGCCACTTGGGGCACATGGTATGGCCTCTGCAGCCACACACAGACGTGCACATGCTCACAGACTCCCCTCGGCCCCAGCCCAGCCCCTTCCAAAATCCAGGATGTTTGTCTAAATCATCAGGTTGTAAGTACCCAGAGCCACTATTTATACTTGTACTGCCCCTTCCACTAGCTCAGTGAGATCAGAACCTGGCTCAGGGCTGCTTCTGCTGGCTCCATGCTCCACCATCTCTGTTATCCACCTAGACCTGTAGGCATGCGAGGGTGACAGGGTGGCAGCTGTGCCTCCGTATCCTTGGCTAAGAGATGTGCTTACTGCACTGAGGTTCAGTAAGTGCTCCTGCAGGAACCGCCAGGCCTCAGTGATGAATGACTGAGCGTCAGTGCCCTGGGAGTGCCCCTCCCAGAGGTACGCTGACAAGGGTTACTCTGACCATGGAATTTAGGACACCAGACAGTAGGGAAGGGGGATTGGGGAGATGGCGGCAAAGGATGGAGGGGATATGAAGCCTTCCTTGCTCTTTTAAAATGTCACCACAGCCGAAACCGGTTTGGCTCAGTGGATAGAGCGTCAGCCTGCGGACTGAAGGGTCCCGGGTTCGATTCCGGTCAAGGGCATGTACCTTCGTTGCGGGCACATCCCCAGTGGGGGGTGTGCAGGAGGCAGCTGATCGATGTTTCTCTCTCATCGATGTTTCTAGCTCTCTATCCCTCTCCCTTCCTCTCTGTAAAATATCAATAAAATATATTAAAAAAAAATTAAAAAAAATAAAATGTCACCACACTCTTCTCCAGTGTCCCCTGGAGTCAGTAAGGACCGAGGTGCAACCTTGCAGGTGTCCCTCCTGGTGACCTGTGCAGCGCCATTGGCACATGTGTTAACTGCCCCACATCCCTTGCCTGGCCATGTCCGCTCTGCCTCAGACCGTACCATGCCGTTTGTAGATCGGGGGTTTCCGGTAGATGTTACTTTCTCCAGCTGCCAGACAGACCCAGAAGGGACAGTAGGGAGGGAGAGGGAGAGAGGGAGAGGGAAAGGGAGAGGGAGAAGGAGAGGGAGAGGGAGAGAGAGGAGAAAAGGAGAAAACAGTTGGTCAGTTGATCTCAGAAGAGAGAGATGGTCCATAAGTTTTCCCAAGGGTCCACCATCTTTTCCCAGGTGGACTTCTTCTTCCAAAGCTGAGCTTCCAACCTGTACCACTAGGTTCCAGGAAAGGTGAGGGGAGAGGAATGGATGGATTCAGATGGTGCAGAGGAAGGGACTTGGGGCTTGAATGGTAGGCATGCAGGCAAAGGGTGAGCATGTGCTCAGCAGGCCCCATGCAGGACAGGCCCCACTGCCTCCACCCAGCAGCCACGCCTCATTCCATGAGAAAGTGCCCTGAATGCTGCAGCCACGGTTCAGCGTCATCTCCTCCCACTTCCTCAAAACAGACAGGATGGGAAAGGTGTAGATGAAACAGCAGGACAAGCTCCCGGGAAAAGTGAGTGGGGAGTGAGAACCTGCGCTCAGAGTTGGGAGAATAGTCTAGGCTATAACTCAGGGTGAGATCTTGTCTAGATCATACCTACAAGCTCACCTATCGCTATCCCTCAGGCTCGCCACCTCTGGCCACACTGGCCTGTGTCAGGGCCTTTGTACTCGCTCTGCCAGGGTGTTTTCCCCTGGGATCTTCATAAGGATGACTCCTTCTCATCTTTTGGCTTCAATGTTGTCACCACCTCCAAGAAGCCCTTTCTGACCACCTCATCTAGCCCAGCCTCCCGCACCCCATTCATTCTATCTGTTTTATTATATCTACAGCACCTACTGTCACCCGAAATTATCCTTTTACTTATTTGTTTACTCATTTATGATATCTCTCCCCACATTAGAGCATAAACACAATGAAGGCAGGATCTGGGCTAGTTTAAGTTGCAGCCTCAGGGTCCAGAATAGTGCCTGGCTGTACAGAAGGAATAACAGAGGCTCAGAGAAACTAAGTAACTGGTCTGAGGTCACCAGCTTATATATAAGCAGCAGGATCAAGATTTAATCCCCAGTTTTGATGCAAAAGCCCCTGACTTTCAGCCTGATTACTGCTGTGTCTCATCACAGCCTCTCGACATTCGAGGCACTTCCCTGGGCTACTTCCTGGCGGTCCTGACCAAGGTTGATTCTGTCAAGAGAGTAAAAGACTGTGGGTGTATCAGGGCTGGAGGGCAGGTTAGTTCCGGTGATGGTTAGGGAGGGTCCCCAGGAACTGGCTTCTCCTCGGTGCCGGTGCAGGGTGTCCGGCAACCCCATGAAGCATGCATCCGTCCATGCCGGGAGTTCCGGGCTGGCAGCCTACCTGGGATGTGAAAGTGCTTGGGAGCCTGGTAAGAGGTTGGAGTGGAGGACCTCACATCTAACTGGCTATGGTATGGAGAGCTCCGGCCACTCTCGGGCCCTGGAGCACGCAGGCAGTGGTCCCCAGAGAGAACAGAGGCAGAGAAAACAGGCATTAACGCGGTGGCAGTCAAGGCAGCAGTGAAGTGTGGGGAGTAGGGACAGTGGGGAATCAGCTGTGCGCTCATGCACTGTGTCTGCAGAAACAGGCCTGACCCTGTTTTCTTGCTTCACCCCAAAGTCAGGTTTTGTGGGTTGGAAGAATCCACTCCACTAAGCTCAGGAAGGCATTTTTACCCCGCCCTCCCATCCTCCTTCCCCCTCCCTTAATCGCTTTGCTGGCTTCACCCTTAATCTCAGGGCTGGCTGTCAACGACCTGACTGGCCTGGGTGGGGCTGGACTGTGGGTGAAGGCCAGGCCACAGCCCCATTTCGGGTCCTTTGGTTCTATCCTCTGGACCAGGCAGGCGTAAGGCTGAGGACTGAAGTGTCTTCTTCCAGCTAGGGCCTTTGGGCTGCCTGCCACTCCCCTCTCCTAGCCGCTCACCACCCATTCCCCACAGCTGCTCTTCCTCTCCCCTGCCAAGGGCATCTGCAGGGACTCAGTGAGGCCCAGCTGGTCACCTGGGTGGCCACAGGCCTACAGAGGCCATGCTGTAAAACGGAGATCTCAGGAAAGCCCTGTTCTGTCTCCACAGCTGGGAACATCAAACCACTGTGTTGTCCCCCTGGCTCTTCCTGTCCCTTTGGGGGCTTCCCCCTTCCTTACCAGAGCGGTAGTAGTGGTGAGGTGAGCGGGAGAAGGTAGGGGACATGCCCTGCCGGCTGTAGGTGGGGGAATCGATGTATCCCGGGCTGGAGGCCCGTCTCTGCCGGAGGTCCAGGTTTTCATAGATGTCCTGGGGGAGGAAATGGGGCTGTGAGCAAGGCCAGCAACTAGGTGGGCCTATGGCCCAAGGTTCTGGTAGGCATTTGGGGGAGTGACAGAGAATCTGGGATTCTAGGGGCTGAAGCATGGTGCTGCCCTTCTGAATAGAGACCCCTCCGTAGGTTACATGCACAACCCAGGGAAGGGTGCAGAGAATTTCCAGGGCCTTCACCCATCACTCACAGGCCCTTGAATGGAACCTGAGGGTCAGGTCCCTGGAATCCTGGCCAAGGATCACAGAAGCATTGGGGAGGTCTTCTCTGGGTAGAAAGGGTACATCAGGTTTGCCCCCAATCATTTCTACCCTTTATGCCACCACCCCTTCCTCCAGGTCATGCTCCTGTCTCCCTATCACTGCCCTGGTTGGGTCAAGGGCTCGGGCCCCTTGGGAATTCCGGGAGGACCTCACATCTAACTGACTATGGAGGAGTAGAGGACCTCACATCTATCGGGCCTGTTTGCTCAGCATCAAGGGACACAATTATATAAAAGGTCTCCCCAAACCAGATCAATTACCTGGGAATAGGGAGATAACGTTCCCAGCGACTTAGAAGCGAAGAGTTTGAAGGCAGTCATGGAAGGAGAGAAGGGGGTGAGAGAGAGGGACAGAGAGCAGTTAAATGGTTCAGCAAAGAGAGGGCCTCTATTGACCTCGGCCTTCCTGTCCGAATAACCCTCACTTAGAGCTGCAGGATAGCAGTGCTGACAGGTGGTAGACAACCTTGAGGTTATGCCCTCCTTTTTCAAATGGGAAAGCCAAGGCCCAGAGAGAGAACGGGAAGGCTCGGGACCTCTCAGGGAGGAGGCGGCAGGGTCTTCACCTGGACCCAGGCTTCTCCACTGCAAGCTCAGAGTCATTTCATGACCCATCCTTGTCTCTTTACCCATTCACAACCTCTCTGTAGTTCATGAGGACAATGCCTGGGTAGGGGATCCAGAGGTAGGGCCAAGCAAGGGCCAGGCTGGTGCCATCAACACGGGAGTTGGCCAGTGGATGGTGTGGGAAGCTGGAGATGGAACGTCCCCTCCACCGAGGGCTGCTCAGCCCTAGAACATCAGGGCCAGGTTGGGATGTCTGTCCAATGTTAACACAGCTTCTAAAGTTTCTAAGACAAGTCAGAAAGGCAAATTCTTAGTTGAAATCTCCCAATGTTTAAATGTTGAAAACTAATTTACATTTTTAAAAGATATTTTGTGAGTGAAACGAAACAAATTTCAGGGGTGGGTGTGGCTTGTGGGCCATCTCTGCCCTTAGGAAAATCAGCTTCTACCAAACACTTGGTCCCCTTTTCCTGGTCCATTTCAGGGGCCAGAACACAGAGAGTCTCAGCACCAGGCTCTCAAACCAAAACGGAAGCCAGTCCCTCTAGAGAGGAAGGGGACAGTGGTGGAACAGGGACAAGAACCTCAGTCTGTGCCCCCCCTACGCCAGGGGTCCTTCTGCTCCAAATGCTCTCAGCTCAGGAGTCTGGGATGGAGTTAGAAATCTCCTGGGATATCGATGGCCAGGACCTCCCGGGTAGTGGCCACCCTGCCTTCTCCAGAGAACACTTTCTCTTGTCCAGGAACTATTTATTTCAAAAGCCATCTGGTGCTGAGTGTTTATAAGAGTTTCTCTCTTGCTTTGAGTTCAGGGATTTAAGGTCAAGTGCAAAAACCAGAGAACCTACTAACTCAGGATTATAAACCCAAATGGCCATTAATTGTGGCAGGGGATAAGAGCCATGGGCTGTGTATAAAATTTCTCCACTGTAAGAAAACCAGTATTTTAAGTGATAAGTAGTTACAGGTTCTCAGCTTCAATGTTGGGGTTCTCAGGAAGTGGTGGGGACCCAGGAAACCTGCTCCCCATCTCTAAAAGGTGGAAATACTGGTGTAGTGTCAGCTCTAATTTTTCAAGTAAGTCAGATTTTTGGATGAAATCACCTGATTTTAAAATGCTAATTGTAAATTCAATTTTAAAAGAGTCTTTGGGTCAACACTGTGGAGGGCAGTGTCTGTGATGGAGGGGACTGGGGACCCCATGGACCCTCCTCTCTTCCAGCAGCCCCAGAGAGAGGGGCAAGATGCCATACCTCTCCATAGCCACATCTCTCCAGCATCTCATCAGACGTGTATCTGGAATGAGGCTCGTAGGAAATGAGGTCGGGGCGTTGTACCTCGTAGATGGACTTAACCTTGGGGAGAGCTGCCAGGTCTTTGTAATTAAGGATCTCATTATCCACTTTAGCCTGGGGAAGAAGGAAATGGACAGGAAAGAAGCAGAAAGATAAGAGGGAAAGGAGAGAGGCATAGGGAGAATAAGCTTCTCCAGTTTCCACTAGAAACAAAACTTTAGGATGGAAGACTTGCAGAATGTGAGAATAAGACAGGTCTTTGAGGCCATCCATTCCAACGGGGCCAACACTGATTGTGCACATATGATGTGTGAGGCCCTGTGCTTTACAGGACTTATCTCCTCCACATGTCAAGACATCTCTGTGAAGTGTCAGGGTGTTGACTGCATTCTGACCCCACAGAATGAAGATACCCCATTCACAGCATTCTTGAGGATGATGAAGAAGGCAAAGACAGAAATAATCATGGTAGAGATTACTAGCTGACATTTAGTGAGCACTTATTATGAGGCAGACTCTGTTCTGAGTCTCTTATATGGATTAACTCCACAACTCACAACTCTAATAGTAGGTACTAATATTATCCACACCTTTAAATAAGGAAACAGGCACAGAGAAATCAATTGACTTGCCCAAGGTCACATAGCTAATAAGCAGCAAAACCAGAATTCAAAGCCAGCTAGCCTAACCTGAGAGCCTGCCCTCTCCAGTGGCCTCTCCTCGTTCCCTAGGGTGGGGCGTTCACTGGCTTACAGCTGTCAAAGGGCTGCATCAGAAAGCTGCTCCTCACATCGAACTGAACTGAGCCTCTACTACCTGACTTTGCCTAAGTTCAGTTTTCTAGAAATGCATGGATGAGGAGAGAGCTTCCCCTTGCAGGGGACAGCCCATGTCTCGTGGTTTCTGAAGCCATGTTCTTTCCATGTCTGCATCCTCCTTCTGTGACCCGGTTTATGCTCTGGTTAACAGGTTCTGTCCCCTCATAATTACTGTGCTCTCAAGGTGCTGAAGTGAGGTAAATTAAGAGAGTCACTAGATAGGGCATCCAAGGAGACTGTATTATCCTCATAACATCTCCCAGTGCTTTGGGGGCCAGGTAATTCTCAGGGCCACGACTAGTATAAAGAGAACAGCTTTCATAAAGACCTTAAAAGCATTGGTATTTCAAACACTTCCCATGGCCCTTCCACTGTTCCATCCTGTCCCATCCCAGTGCTCTCTGGGCACTGTGCTATTCATCCCCCTTTTCTCCTAGACCCACTGTCCACTCTCCTTGCCCTGACCTAGGCTCCAAGGCCCCATGGACTCTATCATAGGCTCCCTGTCTTTCAGTTGGGTTGGCCAAAGTGGGGGAGGCACCTGCAGAGTGGGAGGAGAGTGAAGAGGCTGTGTACTTGTCCCCGTAGCACCTGTCTTGCCTGGCTGTGGTTGGGCATGGCTCCTGCCTGGGACTGCTCTTCCATAGCTCCAGCTCTTACCATCCTTTCCCTTTAGGCTGAGGGTGGTGACAACTTCCCATTCTTGTAGTCCTGGGATGCTGCACTAAGTGGGTCCCCTAACCCTGCCCACATCTCTGCAAATGCTCTCTTCACAAAACCTGTCTCACTTAAACCCTTTGAGGTATGCCATCTCATTTCTGCCAGACCCTGCCAGGGTCAGACATCCACATCTGTACCAATTTGGCGGTGTGTGGGTAAAGGGTCCTCATTTGGAGAGTCCACTTACTGAAGTAACTGCTGCCTTTCATCCTGGGATATTAGATCTTGACCTTGAGAACTCTTGGCATCTTGCAAACTTGTTTCAACCCATCAATAATCATCTCAGCATTTTTCTCCAAACCTCCGAAACAGTAAATTTATGTTTCTTCCTATCGCTGCCTTGTTCCAGGTTATAAATGAGTTTATAGTGATTGGACAGAGGCATCCTAACATATTTAGCCAGGAAAGAAGGAAGAGACCATGAGGAGCTGATCCAAGTCAAGTCACCTGGAGATGACTGTAGCAGTCAGTGGGGGGATGGAGCAAAGTTTGAAAGGACCTATCATCTCCAGGCACACTAATAATTCTATTTTAATACCAAACCTCAGTATTTATGAAAACTAAACCAATACTCTTTCCTTCCACCTGTTATTGCCTGTCCCAAATGTGGTTGGATGGATTCTTCCCTGACTTTGGAAGCCATATTTGGAACATCTGACTTAAAACATGACTCACAACACGTGTGCCGTCATTCCCCTGAGCAGCTGAAAGTGAGGCGTCATTAAGGGGAGAGTAGGAGGATACAGAAGGGAACACACATGCCTATGCGAGGATGTGGGGGTAACTGATCTCAATGTATAGGGATCAGCTGGAGGGCACAGTGGCATGTATCCCCAGTTGCTGTTGTTCATCTGTAGTCGAGCTGCATCTCACAGGGGCAACTCTACGAGCTGCCTCCAGGGTGAACATCATCAGGGCCTAGCTTATTTCACCAAGGTTAGCAAGGCTCCTCAGAAGCACAGAGGAGGCCAGCCAGGCATTAAGGGCTCTACAGTGCAGCTCTATATATCCTGAGTTCATACACCGTGGTAACACCTTGGAGACAGGCCCACTTTGGTCGATAACCTTCTCACGGTATAGGCCCCGAAACTAAGCTCATTAATCCTGCCGTGGTCTGGCCCCATTCCTTGTTCTGACAGGAATCTTCAGTACGTACAGCCTGTGATCAAAGTCGCTTGTCTTTTGTGGGAGCCGCATGGCAGTATTAACCCATATTGAAGATGCAGTCAATGGTTACTGTTACATCTTTTAAAAATTTAAACAGAGGAAGAAAGGAAAGGAGATAGTCCCATCAATAGGCATAATCCAGCAATCAAGGAGGAAACTGGATGTGGATTTGGAGTAAAATAATGATCAGGCATGATGGGCAGGGCCCACCCAGGGCTGGCAGATTTGAGGACTGTCTCTAGAACTTCTTATTAGGGTTTCCTGCTCTAGACATTACCTCTAGCCCCCATTTCTGGTCTTTTGGGCTCATTTGACTTGAGGAAGGCTGAAATAGTCTGTTCATTGTGGTCCTCTCAGGCTGTGCTTCCCCCACCTCCTTTATCTTACTTCTATTTCTCTCTTAGGTTTGAGCTTAAATGTTTCTTCCTAGGATTCTACTACCAATTGTCCCTAGACCGTCAGGTTAATTTGCAGCATCATCAGAGCACCCTGCACTTTTTCTTCCTAGCACCTATCAGAATTATGTGCTGATTACCCATGGAATTATGTGCTCAACATTATGGATCAGGTTGGTGAGGCACCACCATCTCCCCAGTGCAGAGGACAGCATGTAGTGGAGTAGACATTCAGTATGCATTTGTTGAATGCATGAATAAATTACACATCCAAGGTCATCTATCTCAACTCTTGTCCCTTTTGCCACATCCCTGGCAATGATGAATATCTGTATTTGAATGCCTCTAGGGGTGGGAGCTCAGACACATGCCCAAGGTTTACTCCATCCCTGGACTTCTCACACAGTTAGGAAGCTCTTTTATGTGTTTGCAAATCCTTTATGGCCATGTTTCCACATTCATATGGCTTCTTCCTCCTTTCTGCCTCTTTACCTCACCCACTGTCGCCCCTTTGACATCCCGTTCAATACCCACCCTGAATAGGACTCTAATCCCCAATTTTTCTCTTGCCCTTGTCTCAGTTAAGTAATGGGAAGGGTGGGCATTGCACTGTTTCAGAGCTCGTCCAGGGCTCTTGCTCTTGCTGCACTTTCTTTCTCATGCTCCTCCTGATCGCGATATTATCCCTATAACTGTTTCTAAGCTGTGTGCTCCCCAAGGGCAGGGGCTATGTCCTCCCTGTCCCCACTGTATCCTCAGGACCCAGCACAGCGCCTAGCACATGTTGGCACACTGGACAACAGTGGACACCAGCTGGATGAAAACCTGACAGGTGTCTCTATCCTAAGAACCTCTTTAGATTCCAGGCTCAGGGATAAGAAAGTCCTCTCTGTGCGGAGAAGCGATACATACGCAGATGACTCGGTTGGGTGACCCGATGCTGGATCCAGGGGGTGAGATGGAAGTTTCAGACGTTCGCCTGTGCTGTGCAAGAGACAAAGACAGAAGGGGTGAGAAGCTCACCCCAACTTGGTGGGAAGGGGGAGACGGGGTATAAGAACCCAGCTCTTCAGGGAACATTAGCAATACTATTAAAAGCACTCTCTGGCTATTCTGTACCTACTCTTTACTGCCTTTTAAATCAATGTCTGAGTGTGAATGAAATCTGAAATGTACGGGACTTCAGGCTGTTGGACTAAATATGGATTTGTTTTTACATATTTGTAATTGGCCTTTTAGATAGGAAGTTACTCTTAAAACTTCTTATTTGAGGTAATCCCAGCCAATAATGTATTTACTTTAAATGAATAAAATTGGTTAGCACTATTCCAAATGTAGTTTGCTTATACAAAATATAAAAGTAGGTTAAACTTCACATAATTGCACAATATACCTAGTGTTTATAGTATATCCATTGCAAATTGACATCAACCTAAATGATAAACTTAAAAAAAATCTTTCTCTAAATAATGGCAGTGATGGACTAACGGCTTCCTTAGCAGAACAACACTGTGTCAGTCTCAGTGCATCAGAGAGTGGCAGCATGGTGTGGTTAAAAAGTAAACAGAGTGAGCATTAAGGACCACTAATGAACTATGTGATTTTAGGGATCTTGAATTTCTGATCTGTAGAATGAAGGGGTTGGTTTTAGGGATTGCTAAATTCCCTTTCAGATCTCTCATCCTACAACTTAAAGCATTCTGAGTGGGGCTGTATAGCAGTGTTTTGTGAACAAGTATGGCTCTAGTGGAGATGAATTTAGGTGGAACATTTGGTAATACAGAATCCTAGAATGAGAGAGTAAAATGTTAAGTTCTATTTCAGTCCTCTCAGATCAAGGAGCAAGTCTTAATTTTGTGCTAATACATTTCAACAACTGTCTTGACAATTGCTAATTCCCCAACACCCTCTCCCCTGCCTTTTTAACAAAGAGTGAAGGCAACATGATCCAGCTAGAATTTCCAAGAATTATTCTTGAGAATTGTATTCTTAAGAATTATTTCATGTTCATCTAATTTATTTTACGGTTACCTTCTATTTATAGCAAGTAATACTGGTTTTCCAGATGGTGCTATAACATTTTATTTTAAAATAAGTTTAGTTAAGTAAAAAGTAGTGAGTTTATGTAAAGAAAAAGAAAAATGTTAATTATGTAGTGATACAGGTAGCACACAGATATGGCAAAAAGCATCAGGGTTGTAGGGTGACTGAAATTTGAGAAATGCCACCAAAGAGGCGGACATTGAGGAAGAAAAGGATGATTAGGTCTTCTTACACCTTAAAAGAAAGAGAGAGGCCTTGGAAGAAACAGGAAAAAACCCCCACTCCTGGGTCAAAAAAATTATACATCAATAAACCATCTCTTTCCCCAAACTTACATTAGATGGATGAGATGGCAAAGGACAACATTTCACCAGCTGGTCAGAAATCGTACACATGTGTTTTTACCTGAGACTCTAGCAGGTAACTTTTAACACGGTCCCAAGGGACCAAGTTGATCTGAGGGCCAGAGTGTAGGGGCACTTTGGAGATCATCAAGTGCCCCCAACACACATTCCAGGTATCTCCTGCACAGCATCAAGGACTGAGGAACAGGGCCCCTCTCTGCAGTTCTTGGATCAAGAACCCAGAATCACAGTAATTCAGAGGGACACTGGTCCAGCATGTGCCTGGAGACTGGCTATGCTTCTGCCTGGCTGCATCACTGTGGGCAAATTCCCGCCCTCTTTAGACCTTGGTCTTCTCACAAGCAAAGCAAAGATAAAATTCCTTCCCTACCTGCCCCATAGTTAAATAAATCAAATCAGACCGTGGCTGTGAAGATCTTTTGCAAACTCGCAATCCCTGTGACAATATTAACTATTATTATTAATAAATGACCTTAGATTGGGGCATCTCAGAGAGGTTGCCATCTTGGTAAGCAATGGTTAGGGTATAGCCTCACCCCAGAAACGCTTACAAATTCATATTAAGACGCTGCTGGACAGTTTTTAAAGTGCTCTCACATCCAATGTCTTAATCCCGCCCCGTGAGGTGGGTGTTAGGCACACATTTGGGAGCATGCACACTAAGGAATTACTTTCTATTAAAGCACAATGCTCCCAGCCTGTGGCAAAAAGTAGCTGGGCTTGCTTACCTTTAACTTCTTCTCTGCTCGGGCTGCCTGTTTGCAGATTGGGTGCCAAACCTCAGAACCTGGGGGCCAGGAAAATAACAGAGGCTTAGACCTTTCACACCTACCAGCATTCAAGTCTCTCCCCACCCTCTCCCATCTCCATTTACTCCCTCAACAGCATATGAACCCTACACAGCAGCCAGGAGGACCCTTGCTTTTCCTGGCTCTCTGCTGCTACAGGGATTCAACCAGCCATGCACTCTTTCTGCCTGTCCAAATCCTACCCGTTCCTCAAGGTTAATGCCTGACATGACATCTTCTTGCAAACTTTCTTACCTGCCAGCTGAGAGTGACTTCTTGCTCCTCTGTGATCCATAGTTCTTTGTTTTTCTCTTAGCACATATGGCCTTAAATCATAGTAGCTTGTAGATTTATCACCCCAACTAAATTAAGAGCTCCTTCTGGGCAGGAGCTGGGCTTTATTCATTGCTGGACCTCCCGCAGCATCCAGCATGGGACTTTGCTCTCAGTGGAGTCTCCGTACATGTTTGTGGGGGTGAATAGATGAGTGGACGATTGGCAGTGAGTGACACATAGCAGGTGGTCAATAAACGTATGTTGAATGAATGAATGGCAGTGGAGGTGAAATAAACTGACAGACTGTGGTGAACTCCAGCCTTCCATTCTCTTCAAAGATTGGTGACAGTCTACCAGAGCTATGACATTTAAGGGCAAGAAGTGTCATGATGTATATTCTACTCAAGAGCTTTGACTTGACCTGCTAATTCCTGAAAGACGCCAGACTCTTCAAATTTAGAATATTGCATTTCATTGTGGATGTGAAGCCAGTTGGCCAGCCCCAAACTGAGAGGCCAATTTGGAAAGGCATGAGCAACAGGTGGCTGGTCACATGTTGAGGAGCCCCAAATATTACACATTCCCCAAAGAAGGGACAGATGTCCTGGATTAGAAGAAAAAAATAGGAACATGTTATCCCACTGGTGCCATTCCTCTTGTAACCAGCCCTAAAAGGAAAGGAGCCAGCAAATGGCTGGATTCCTGAGCACCCAGATGGCATTTGTTTGTCTGGCTTTGTTTTTGGGATATACTCGCCATTATGGTTTGTTGCCTGAACTCCGGGACTGGAATACTGGCTAAGTGACAGGAGGTTGATTTAAGGTTGAACAATTAGACCCAAAAGAGTGGTGAAGAGAGGATGGGCCTGGAATAAGGAGCCCTGGGTTCTTGTGTTTGCTCAGCCTCTAACACCTCCTCTTTAAGGCCCCAATTTCCTCATCTGAATAACAAGGAGATGAGGTGTGGGTGGTCTTGGAGATTATTTTTATCTCCAAAATTCTAATTCTAGAGCCATTTTGTCATTTGTGGGATAGATTAGATTCTTGTTTGCTGACAGTCTTGGGTGTTCCTAATGATTCGACACATGTTTAATTCCTTCTCTGTCAAGTGCAATGGCTCTCAGAGCCCAGTAGAGGGACTCTGGGTCTGCAGCTTGATCCAGAAACCTCAGGGTGTGTCTACTGCCAAGTGGTGGGTGGGGATCCTTGCTTGGGGGAGTTAGAGAGAGCATTTCCGGGTCCTCTTTGAGTTGCTGCCCAAGCCACCAGGAGTTGTTTACCACTCTGGCTCTGGAGGAAGCACATGGATGATCACTGTAGGAAATGGATGAGGTGGACACAGATGTCTAAGGTCACGAGATTAAGCAAAAGAGGCACAGGAAAGGTAAAAAGTCAGGCAGAAGTTCTCATGGGGGAAATCATGTGTAAGGGGAGGGTGTCAGATGAGATGGTCTCTCCATGCCACTGACATATCTGTTCTGAAATAAAGCTGAGCCACAGATGGCTTCAGCACTCCGGACACAGGAAAGCAGGTTTATACGATGTGAGGATTGAGAATCAAGGGGAGAAAGAAAATATAACAAAATGAAAAAAACAGTTTGGGAGTTGGCAGAATATTATTCCAATTAAAGAGGGGAGGCATTTGTTGGTAGATAGCAATAAACTTAGATAAGTGAAGGTAAGAAAAGATGATTTGTTCATGAAGACCTCTATGAAATTATGGTCTGGCAAGCTTCTGCTGTGAGTTAATAGCTCTACAATGTGACATTAATAGAACGATAGCATCCAGAGTGAGGAGGGGGGGTTATTGTCTTCTGTGAGCTTTATCCCCAGAGTCTTAAACAGTGCCTGGCTCATGCGAGTTTAATAAAGAAACAGATGAATGACTGGTTGGCTTTCACCTTTGTATTTTTAAAAAAAGACACAGTGATACGCATCCAGAGGGTGATGGTAACCATAACAGAAGGGTGAAAAGGCTTTTTTTAAAATATTTTCATGCTTCTATGTGGGAAGAGGGATAACCTCATTCATCATGTCTTATAAAGGAGAACAAGGACCAAAGGCAAAAGTTTCAGGGAAGGAAAATTTAATGTCTGAAGTTTGAATGGGCTAATTCTGCAAGTAAGTTTCCCGTCCCTGCAAGTATTTAAGCAAACACTGGGTGCGTAGATGCCAAGCAGGGATATTGTTGAGGAGATACGTCATGTGGTAGTGACACTCATGAACATTTACTATCCCGCCCAACCATGGAGATTTTATGTTTCTATCTTAACAGGCTTCTCTGTATGGAAAAATAATTATTTACTCCATCAAATATAAATTCTATAAGAAGCGGGATTCATTTCTGTCCTTTCTACAGATATACCTGCAGGGACAGCAGATCCTTAATTAATACTCACTAAATGAATGAATAAACAAAATAAACATGAAATTCTATTTTAGGCCAGTAAAATTCTCTAAGCAGGCCCAGAGATTTGGACAAGAGGTAGAATCTAGACTCGGATTCAACAGCTATAATTTCAGATTGTCTACAAGAATATTCACTAGATTGGGGTTTGTTGGAGTGTGACTTGTGGGCCACCTGTCCAGCAGCCTAGTAAAACACAGACTCCTGGCCCCCCAGAAGAGCCCCTGAAGTCCGTTTCCTGGAGGTGGGGCCTGGGAATCTGTGATTTTAATAAGCTCCCCAGGTGATTTATGACTAAATTGGAGAACCGCAGGGCTAAATACTGTTTAACACTCCAAATTTGTTCCCCTGGAATGCCATTGGGATAAAGAAATCAATTTTACAAGACGGGACTCTTTAACTTGTAAAAATTCAACGTGTTTTTGCTTGTTACAAGACTCCTGGTTCCACAAGTCACACTTTCATCCTCCGTGACTGTCACCCACAATTCCAAGTTCTGCAGTTAAAACCTCCTGTAAAGGTTATGGAAGTGAAGGATTAGCCATTTCTGTGTCAGCTAAATCAGATAGAGATCTAATTCTCTAAGACTGTCCCTGGGCCAGGTATTAAGGCTGTTTTTAGTCTGTAGCAGAGTCAGCATTCAGTCTTATCTGACTGGTTACAGCACCTGTAACATTTTGGACTTATTTAATGTTTGGGAACCCACTCACCTCTCTGTTGGACCTTGACATTCAATTTGCCAACTCATTTACTTTTTTTGTATTAGTGGATATTTATGCCAAAACTGGAACTGGTGCCACAGTTTTCCGGAATGCCCAGCTGGGGTTACAAATGGAGCAGTGACCGAAGCTGGCCGAGGGAAGGTTCCATTTAGGCAGCACAGTGTTTTCTTAAGTATTTTTGAATATGAATGTGCTAAGGCCCGGCAGGTGGCCCGTGACCCTCCCTGCTGTCTGCCTCCCAGCCCTTCTCACTCATCTAAGCAATTTGAACAGGCGATTGAGTTTTCAACCCTGATCCTAGCCAGCCTGTTCTTCCTCAGCAGGTTTCTTGTTTGGATTTCTCTTGACCATAATAGGGTGGAATTTCTAAGTTTTGCCTTTATGTCGGCAGCACTACCTTTGTGACATAGACTTGCTAGGGCCTTGGAATGGCTCCTTTAAAGTCCCTGCCCAGATAAACAAGTGTGGTGAATCCATAGAATGGAATATTATTCAGCCATAAAAAGGAATGAAGCATTGATACATGCTACAACATGGATGAACGTAGAAAACACTATGCTAAGTGAAAGAAGCCAGACACAAAAGGCCACATATTAGACGATTCCAGCTAAATGAAATATCCAGAATAGGTAAATCTATAGAAACAGAAAGCAGATTGGTGGTTGCCAGGGGTTAGGGGGAAAGGATATGAAGAGCAACTGCTTAAAGGGTACGGTTTCCTTTTGGGGTGACGGCATTTAGTTGCAGAGCATTGTGAATGTACTAAATGCCACTGAATTGTACACTTTAAAGTGGTTAATTTAATGTTATGTGAATTTTACATGGTGGGTATGTATAGGAAAAAAGTTGGCGTACATAGGTTTCGGTACTCTCCGTGGTTTCAGTCATCCACAGGGCATCTTGGAACGTATCCCCTGCAGATAGTGGTGGACCGCTGAACATGCACTTAGAACAGCATCTGCCTTGGAGTAGGCACTATGTAAGCATTAGTTGTTTTTGTTCTTCTTATTATTTTCCCTGCCCTACCAAATAAAAGCTGTCTGCCAGGATCCAGTTTGGGGAAGGGAAAGCAGTAAGGAAACACTTGCAGGGAGTGGGTGGTGTTTACTCCCCCGGGTGAGCAGGTGAGCAAGGGGCTTGCAGCAAGCAGACAACTGGCGGTGCAGGTGGAGTCACTAAGAGAAGCCTGACTTGGCTGCCAGTGTGCCCTTCTGGGAGGTTGGGCTTGTGCCCAGGGACGAGGGCACCTCGGGAGCAGTGGAAAAGACCAGCTTGCCTGGAGCTGACATGATCAAGTGGGCTTGAAGCTTAATGAAGATTGAGGGGCAAACCTGCTTAGCTGCCATGGAGCTGGTTACCATGGAGGACATGAAGTGGGATGAGGAAAGGAGAACGGCAGTACCGAGTAATTCACGGGAAATAATAACTGCTGAAAAGAACAGTTAGGACAGTAATTAAAACGTGCTGAGTGCTTAGTGTGTGTCAGGCACTAAGTATTTTTATTCTTCTTCTTATATTTAGAGAGTGCCTGTGTCAGCTCTTATGCTGTACACTTTATAACAATAGTACTCAACTGAAAGATAATAATGATAACTAATATAATAATGATAATAGAAAATAATCAAGATAAATAATAATGATAACATTTATGAGCCCATATGCTGAGCCTTGTGCTAAGTGTTATTAACAATGATGATACTATTGACAAAAGCCAAAATTATTGGTGCATGGCATCATGGGGAATGGTTATTTCTACATTACTGGGTGTTTATTATGAGCTCACACCGGCAGAGCTGGTGGTGCCGGGCTCTGTACTAAGCCTTTATCATGTATTCACTCCTTTAATCCTCACAGCAGCTTGGTGAGGTGGGGCCTATGGTTATCCCTGTTCTCAGATGGGCAAATTAGGGTTTAGGGAGCTTAGGTGTTTTGTCGACCTGCCAATCACTGTCTCCCCACCCTGGCTAGGTGTGGGCATGTGACCAAAGCCAGGCTTCTGGGAGTCTCTCAGGAACTCCTCTGTTGAACCTTGAAAAGAACTCTGCCCTTCTGCACCCATGGTGTCCAGGGGCTGGCCATGCCACCCCACCCCTCATGGAGGCAGCCAATCTGCAGCAGGAGAGCCGAGGACACACACACACACAAAGCAGCAGGGAGAAGAACAACCTGCTGACACCCAGGGGCCTCTCACCCCAGCTGTGCTGCTCTTCCGTGCTTCTCAGTTATGTGAGCTGTTCAATCCTCTTGTGCCTAATGTCATTTGAGTTGGGTTTCTGCCACCTAAAAAGTCTAGACTAATAAAACATCTCATTGAGCTAAAACGTGAGTATCTGACAAGTTCTTGACTTGCCTGGCAGGCAATTTTGTTTCCCAGAAAATAGAGGAAGCAACCAGGGAAATTGCTACTCTGGACCTAATTTCGACCAACATGGACAGATTGGCTGGTGAAGTGGATGTGACATGTAACTGGTGAGAAAATGGCCACATTGTCCCGAGTCGATGGCACCTGAGAGGAGCAAGTTGGAAACAAACTTTAAAATACAAACTTAAAACAACCACACTATAGGATTTGAGATGTTTGGTAACCCTAAAAATAATAAAATTGCAGCTCCTCAAAAATTAAAATGTACTCTATTTAAAATGAAATATACTTAGTAGAGTCAGACTTTAGGAAATATCAATTTAGCACAGTAGCAGGATATGTTTGAAGAGTCTAAAATTATGTAGCAGGATTGGGAAAACATAAGATTTAAAGTTTTTAAGCATAACTCCTACAACCTAAGCTGTCAGGAGAGAGATCCAATTTAAAATAACAATGCTAAACTACTAAGTTATAGCAGCCACTATTACGTTAGTGCCCTTTAAAGTGTGGTTTGATGAGATGTGTAGGTTAGTCTGAGGGCTGGCATTCCATAAGCCGTAACAACAGACAACACTCTCCTAGACATCTATTGCTCAGCAAACTACTTCTAGGGTACTTGTCAGAGGACAATGAGGCCTCCACTCAATATCAATCCAGCTGTGCAGACAGACACACTTCCTGGTACCAGGCCCTGGTATTATCTGAACTAAAAAAAAAAAAGAAAAGTGATTTGAAATAGACTCAGTTATATAAGAGAAGGGTATGGTGTGATTATCAAAGAAAACTTCCAGGGCACTGATTTGGATTTGCATTACCACAGAACCCAGGCTCTTCACTTTATTTTGGGCCATGGATACCTGGCAATTTGATGAAAGCTACAGACCCTTTCCTTAAAGAAACACCTACATGCAACTTTGGCAAGTGATTTCAGGGGATTCACTGAATTCAGGAGGCCAACTATGAACCACAGGTTAAGAATTCTAATAATAAATGAAAGAAAATGGACTTAAACCCTAGCAAAAGACACTAGCTAACCTTGGCCCAGGGACATAACCTCTCTAAACTTTTTTATTCTCTAAAATGCAGATATTAATGGCTTTTGGTTCATAGGGTTGTAATGATAAAATGGTATATTGCAGTTAAAACAGTGTTTGGCACATACTAGGTACTCAACAAATATAAGGCATTTTATTTATCTATTATTACTATTATTATTATCAGGACGTATAATTTGTTATAATATATTCCTCAGCAGAGCAGAGTTTGTCCTAGGATTTCATAAATGACTTCCTACCTGGTGGGTTTAATTAAATATACAAATGATAACAGGGACGTGTTTAAAAATGTGCAGCTGAACTCCTGTTTCCAATGTTATTCTGAGAACATGGGGGTATTTAGTGTAGACAGAGGCAGAGAGAAAAGTCTATCTTTCCTTTTTCCGAGGTATAGGCACATTTAGAACAAGAACAGTATTTATCTCATGAGCCACATTTTGGGTTTAGGAAAACTCCCACTGGCGTAGCAACTGTAGCCTTTGTGATTTCAGTGTAAGTTTTGCCCTGACCCTGCAGCATTTTGGCTATTATTTTTGCTGCAAAAAATCAGTGATCTAATTCTCTGGTGAAGCCCAAATGAAGGGTTTAGACACAAACAGATGAGAAATTTGGCATCTTTACAAAAACAGTTGCAAGACTGAATGCACAGCAGAATTTAAATAAAAGAAAACTTACTCTTGTCTCCTGGGACCTTAGAAGTTCTCACCCAGACAGATGTCAGACTTCCCCCAATTAGAGCCCATCAGAAAGCCATCACACAGCAATTATAACACAAATAAACTGCCCAAAAGAACCTCCCCGCCCCGTTGCCAGCACCGTGCATTCTTTGTCTGGCTATGGAACGGACAAGGCTGGGTGTATGCACTTCGCAGGCTCCCAAACACTGTCTCCCCTGTATGCTGCTTTGTGGGGCACTTTGCAGCCTCACATCCATCTCCTGAATATTCATGAGGACTTTGTGGAGTGTGCTTGTTCTCAGAGCACTGGCCATGTGGGCTTGCCTCAGTTTCTCCACTATGCAATGCTTCCTCCCAGCGTGGGCCTTTGTACCTGCTGTTCTCTCTGCCTCCACAATCTTCTTTCCCCTCTTCAACTTCCCACCTCCTACTCACTTTCAAGATCTTGACTAGATCAGGAGCCTTAAAACATCTCCATTGTTCCCAAATTCCCCCTTCACAGCACTTATCACACAGCTTGTCATTGAATATTTGCACTTCTGTTTGAGTAAAGTCTGTCTTCCCTTCCTAATAGTGTACACTCCACTCGGAGCAGGTACACCTGCCTCGTTCATCTCTGAGCAGCCAGCACTTCACAGAGAGCCTGCCGCATAGCATGACCTCAGTAGGAATGAAAGACAGTGTAATTATCTTCATTTTATAGGTGAAGGAAGAGACCCAGAGAAAGAAGTAATTTCTTAAGGTCACAGCCCATTAATGGAAGTGCTGACCTTTGAACCCAGGAATCCCTGCTCTAAGCCAATTCTCACCACTCCTGTGCTGCCTGGGAGGAAGTTTTCTTGCTATTTCAGGGGAATATCATCCCACCCAGGGAGGATGTCCAAGGCAATCACAGGCCAAGCTCTCAGTAGTAGCAGAACCTCCCTCCAGCCCCCACTCCCCCATGGCTGACATCCTCCCCAAACGCCCACAGCCCAAGTCAGCGTGACTCTAGCATTGGATGGCCTGGTCCCCCTCATTCCAGGATCACTCAGCATCTCTCAAGGCAGGTCCTTGAAGGCCCTGCAATTACTCCCACTCTCTCAAGAGCCAGGAGGGTGGGGAAGGGGATAATTAAGGAGGAGGGTAACAGGCCCTTCTTCATCACCAAGAATATCTCCTACCTCCTGGAGGCACTTGCACCCTAGGTTTGATTGTACATTCTCTCTCATGATCACAAAGCTGTTCACTTCATCACTTAACTCTTTCAGCATTCTGTGGAGTTCTGGTCAGAAGCAGAGCTTAGAAGGTAGTGATACATGAGGATGGGCGCTCCATGAGTGCAGGGAACTTGTCTGACTTGCTCACTGCCATGTCTCCAGTTGTTAGGGCAGTCCCGGGCACTCAGATGATGCTCAATAGATATTTGTTAAATGAATGAGCTAAGAGGTTACCACGTGTCAGGAACCTAGCATACTTCTATATATAGGGACTGTTAAAAGCTGATTTGACAGGCTAGGCAACTGAGGTTCAGAGTGTTAAGAGACTCACTCAAGGTAAAATCTTAGGAAGCAGTGGAGCCAGGATTGAAAGCACCACATGGGGAAAGATTAGGATTGAGAATTCAGGCAGAAAGGTAAAGGTGTTGATTGCTCTACTGATGTGAATGTGGGGGCAGTTTTAATGCTAGGAAATGTGTTAGCCAGGGAATAGGGTGGGGAATACCATGCAACAAATTTTTAAACCAAGTGCAAAGTCCAGATTCCCAAGGCAGTCAGGGTCCATAAAGACATCGTGCAGGTTCTGCTGCTACTCAGGTGGGCTTTATAGCATGTAGCACATGGACCTAGGCCCTGAAGGGGCAGTTTAGTCCTTGCAGGGACCTGAGTAAGCAGGCAGGACCTGGGTCCCCGGTCCTGGATCCCAGGAGGTGAGGTGCAGAGAGTCCTGGAGTGGGAGTTACAAGGCCAGTCCTGTTCTGCCCCCTTCACATTCTGGTTCACATGAAAGTCTCTGCCTCTCTCTGGGTCTCACTATTCCCATCTATATAATGGGGGTTGTTACTTTAAAGTCTCCAGTGACCTCTGGGATCCTCCCACCTCTAACACCTGTGTGACTGTACATACAAGCAAGTAGTTGTGGAGTCACAGCATCCAACCCAGGAATTTCTGCTCCAACATTCGAGCAGATGATAAGAGATTTTGTTGAATAGCTCTAGGTTTATAGTTCTTCATCAAGGACGATTTTGCCTCTAAGAGAAACTTAGCAATGCCTGAGATATTTTTGGTTGTCACAGTAGGAAGAGGGTATGTTATTGGCATCTTGTTGGTAGGGGCCAGGGATGCTAGTAAATACCTTGCAATATGAAGGACAGTTCCTGTTCCAAAGACTTATCTGGCCCCACATGTCAGCAGTGCCATGGTTGAGAAAACCTGCTCTAGGCAGAGACTCATTTGATCTTGCAGGAACTCCTGGACCTGGGCATTTGTGGCTATGACAGGTTCACAGGAAGTCACATTCTGTGTAACTGCCACCCTGGCCTTAGATCTGCACTGTAGGGAAACTGTAGGGAAACCCACAACTTAACACACTCACTACTCCCTAAGAGATATGAACACATCTGGGGATGGCTAATCACAGCAGTTCAGCCAACAGTGATCACTTGTAGAGTGAGTACTTGTGGGGCTCTCAGGAAGCTGGCCCAGACTCTAATGCAAACTGGAGGGGACCAAGTGTAGACAAAGGGATATAGGGTCTCAGGGAGAAGGGTGTGTGTTAAATTGTGGGTGGGGTCAGGGGCATCTGGGGGGTTTATGAAGTGGGTAGTGACTAAACTGGGCCCAGAATGATAGGATTTTCAAAGGAGGGCAGGGGAAGACAAGTGTCTTTGTTGAGGACACGGCATGCAAACAAAACCAGAGGCATGGGGGCCATGTTCATTTGAGGGGCTGAACACCATCCTAGCCACAAAGACAGGCCTGGCCCATCTCTGCCAACCTACCTCTGTACCTCGGCCACACAGGCTCCCCTAGGTTTCCAACACTTGCCATTTCTTTACTCACCTCAGAGCCTGGCAGATTCTGTCCCCTCAGGTTGGTGCACCCCCCCCTCTCCCCTCTTTGCCAAGCTAACACCCACCTATCCTCTTTCTCTGGGAATCTTCCCTGATGCCTCTCGCCACCCTGTTATGTGCTCTCATAGTCCCATACGTCTCCTCTTCACAGAACTTATCCTGGTTGACAGTTATTTGTGTGATTATGGACTACTATCTATCTCCCCCACTGGACTGTAGGGAAATGGGTGTAGGGCTGTGGTTGGGACTCATGGACCCCGGTGGAAAGCCTTGCACATAGTAGGAGCTCAAAAAATAGTTGTTGAATGGATGAAGAAACAATTGAAATTTGGCAGCTTAAGTGTTGGGTTGGTTCAAGGATAGACAGGCAGTTTGAGACCTCTTGAGAGGGTTCTAAATGCTAGGTCAAACTGGTGGGTAAGGAGGGGCCCCACAGACCTCTTCACAGGGCTGTGCCAAGAACACCGTGATGCCCTCGAATGATGGACTGAGAAGAGGATGGAGGATTGAACCTGCTGGACCCTGGGAAGCAGGCCTGATTTGCTTCTAAGAGAGTGCTGATTCCATCCCCTTCCTTTTTGTGCCTCCCGAAAGTCCATTGGAAGACCCAAGAAGCAGCCTGGTGTGATACTCTGAGATGTGGGGAGAAAGGAGGAGAGATGCTGCAGATACTCTGCAACTCAGGCATCCCTCTGAGGTTTTCTGACCCCGTGGCCTTGTTCAGCTCCACTTCCCACCCCCAGGCAGAGCCAGGGGAGTCTGCTCAGAGCACTGCCAGGGAAGCAGGCCAGCCAAGCAGCCGGTGGAGGCGTAAAGGGATGGAAGGCAGATTACATGTCACTTCATATTAGCCACACCGGCAACTTTCCCAAACCACCCAGAGAGGGGCGAGTTAATTACAAACCTGAAGATAAGCCAAAAGCAAGATAACACTGAAATAAAAGGCAATTTTATCTCCTTTCCAGTCATGAGTGGATTGGAATGCCTTACAGGGGGTCTGATTTGCTTACCTGTGAGGTACATCTCCTCCCCTTCAGTGAACATCTGGTGGCAGCGTACACATCTGGCACATGTTGGGTGGTAGTGCTTCCCTCCTGCCTATGGAAATAAAAAGGAGAAATAGGAGACAACAGACCTGGGGCTGTTGTCGTGGGGGTGGGGGGGGCGCATGTTGGGTTTGAACATTTCCTGGGTGTGTTAGTTTTGCTGGCATCTTCGTGGCCCTGAGGTTGGATGGGAGTCTACACAGGAGAGTCCAGAACTATCTAAAAGTCTGTCTAGGAAGCTCAGTAATTACACTGCATGGGTCCCTGATGGCAGTTTGGGGGATTTCTCCGGACACCCACACTTCTGTTCTTGCAGTAGAAGGGCCACCAGTACCACCTCATTTCCAGATGAGGAACCAGGCTTGTTTTGAGGACATCCCAGCATGTCCCCGAGGATGGGGCCCTCACCACTGATAGAGCAGCAGATGCTTTTATAGGGTACGTGGGCGCAGGAGGTAATAACATTGGATCAGTGGGGGAAAAAATGTTCTCCTTTTCAATCCTCTATCAATTCTTCTGATTTATTTTCAATGAGAAAGTGCCAGTTTGGTGCAGTATGCCTTTAACATCTATCCCAAACTTACTAACCTACCTTTTTAAGAATAAGAGCAGGAGCCTCCACAAGCAGTAAAATCTAGCTAGAACTATACTTATTTTTTGGTTATGAGCAATAGCGCAAGTGATCCTGGCTTTCCTGTTATCTATATATATAAAAGCCTAAGCGACCATTATGACCAAATGACCAAACGACCTGTCAACTAGTTGCTATGATGTGCACTGACCACCAGGGGGCAGACTCTCAATGCAGGAGCTGCCCCCTGGTGGTCAGTGTGCTCCCACAGCCACCCTCCTACAGTGGACCAACCTCCTGTGGTTCCCCTGCTCCCCGCAACTGGGCGAGACTGCCCTGATCGGCCCGGATCGCCGGCCAGGCTGAGGGACCCCATCCGTGCACGAATTCGTGCACCGGACCTCTAGTTATATATACTTTCTTATATGTAAGCAAGCCAACTTAAAGACAATTTAAAGTATTAGTTAAGAAAGAGTACACGAGGTTCACAGACATGGCAAATATTGTGAGAGTGGCAATGGAAGGACAGACTCTTAGTACACAGGAGACAAACAAAGGGATCCATAAAACCAGAACCTGTTGTCAAGCCTCTGATCCCCAGGCCACTCCTGTGATTGTTGTATCTCGGTGCCTCCACCCCTATCTCCAGCTCACCCCAGTCTGGTGAGCCCCCTTCCCTACTCCCACTTTCCTTCCCTATCATTATTTTAAGGAAAAATGAAAATGACTTGCAGCTGCAAATTTTTTGAGCTTCAGAGAAGGTCTGACTCAGGTCTCCCTGAAGCCAGGAGCAATGCTGGAGCTGGACTCCTGAGGGCTCGTCACCAGCCCCTCACTCTCCTCCACGCTGACCACTCTGGTACTATAATCCCAGCCAAGAGGACTTGGTGTGCGGAGCCCTTCAGTGGCAACTCCGGGATTCCCACATGGGAGGAGCTTGGTGCACTGGTTGGGCTAGAACAGCCTTGGGCAAACTACGGCCCGCGGCCGGATCCGGCTGTTCTATCCGGTTCTCTTGCTCTCCCCCCTGCTCCTTTACTTTGAATTTATATTAGTTCACACAAACACTCCATCCATGCTTTTGTTCCAGCCCTCCGGTCCAGTTTAAGAACCCATTGTGGCCCTCGAGTCAAAAAGTTTGTTCACCCCTGGGCTAGAAGGTGGGGCTTATTTTGAAGGTGCATTTTGCATGTTAGGGCAAAGTTTTTTGGGGGATATGTCTGGAGGAAGTTGATGGATATTGGGAGGGGTTGTTAAAGCACCTCCCTAATCCCCAAGCCATCACTTGGTCTGATGCTAACAAGTTCCATCCAATTCAAAAATTATCATTGTGTAACACTGAAGGCCCGTTTCCAAATAATTTATTTTGGGTGCTCGGTATAGGCTTGCTTATTCCAGAAATACTTGATTTAGTCTAAAAACTTAGCAAAAATGTGAAAAGGACAGATTTTTTTAAAAAGGAAAATAAAACAACCCCGTCACTATTCCTTGTTTTACTCTGCATTGTTTGCGTGGTTCTCACCAATGATAAAATGTCCTTATTGTCATCAAAGCAGTTCAAACTCTGGAAGAAGCTTGCTGTTTTCCCAAGCTGAGATGTCATGGCACTGATTCCCCCACACCATGGCAGGGATAATTGGTTTAATTAGTAGCCTCTTCCAACTTTGTGTCTCTTTTTTATTTGAATTATAGACCTGTTTTTCCAGGGTGGCAATAGCATGTTGGCAAAACGAAAGCTTGGCATCTTCCTAAATGTCATGCCCCACCACACAGCCTCAGCCGAAAGAGGCTACATGCCCGCTTCAGCACCCTGGCCATGGATGGCGTGGAAAATAACTTGAGGGAGGGAAGAAAAAAGGGAGGGAGGCTGCCAGAGCAGCTGGCACCAGCATAAGGGAAACCAAGTCAGTGAGATAAGATGAGATATTCTGTTTGGTAACAAAGTGAAGTCATGAAAATAGTGAATAAATATGGTGAAGATCTATTACCTGAAAAAGGGGGCCATATTGGAGAGCACCACACACAAGGGTAGGAAAAGCACATGGGCAATAGGTTGTGGTTCTCCTTGGCCAGGACACGGACTAGGAAGGAAGGAGTATGGCTGGTGCTCAGCATACTCAGCTCTGTCACTGAGGAAAGGATTGTGGGGTGGCCTGGGGAGGGGATGGGAAGGGGAAACGGAATCTAATTAAGTGCCTATTGTGTACCTGGCAATGTGCTGAGCCCTGTAGTGGGCAACTGTTGTTTTTGCCTGGCCAACATCCTTCCTCCTTCTTCCAGAAATAGCATCAAGTCTTTCCTGGGTGGGACTTCCCATTCCCCACGTCAGTCCATGTGGTTAAGTTAAGTAGGGCTGACACCACCAATAAGTGTATTCCAGCTCTGGTCCAGATACTGGTTCAGAGATGAGCCCGAGATTGTCTAGTGAGAGGCTGTCCCAGGATATTTGTTGAGTTATCAGAAAAGAGAAATTCTCCTTCCATTGGGAATGCTGGGTGATAGGACGAATAAGCTTGGAGTCACTGGGGTCCAATTTCCCCATCCTGAAGGAGAGCCTTCCTGAGAATAAAGTCAACAGAAGAAAGTGGAACCAAGATGGCGAGGTATTCCAGATGCATTTGTTTGAGCACTTGATCCAGTTGTGCCTGAAGCCAGAACTACTCCCGGGCTCTTTATTATTAGTGTGAAATAATGGAAAAATATATGTTTCCTTTAGGAGTGAAATAACAGTAGTATTCTCCATTGGTAGATAAAGACTCTAAGACTCAGGGAAAGTGACTTGCTTAAGGTTTCATGGCTAGATGTGGTAAAATTGGGATCCAAGTCTGTTTTACTCCAGCCATGTATTTTTCATGACATAACCTTACTTCAGAAACCCCTGAGTGCTGAGAGCTGTGGGCAGCAGTGTGGGATAAAGGGGCCTGGCTCTCTCTCTGCCAGAAATATTGTGTGTGACCTTGGAAAAGCATCACATGTGTTGGGGCTCACTATTCTCATCTGTAAAGTGAGGAGGGTGAACTAGTTGACTCCTAAAAGTGTCTTCCAGCTCTAAGAAAAAAATCAATATGTCCAAGATGCTAATGGAGCCTTGTACGAATGGAATCAATTGAAATGCAGTCACAACAGCTTCCCTAGGAAAGGAGGCTCCCAGGACGCGAAAAGAGAGTAACAGGCAGGGAAAGTCAGCCACCACTGGCAATTTCAGAGCAGCCTGGAAAGGCTGGGACAGTTCCCATTTGCAGCCCTGCGTGTAATCCAAGTTCTTTCCCTTCTTGAAGGAAAAGTCTGCTTTTATGATCTCCCATCCCACCGACCTTTTATCCCACTACACTCTGGATGCTCCTCCCATACAATCCTGCAAATCCAGCAAATGGCTCCCTGCAGGTGACTTGCTCCACACTCCAGTCTTTTCTCAGCCCTTAACTGCCCTGCAGAATCTGACCACCACTTTGACTGACCTCGCCATCTTTCTGAAGGTCTGGCCTCTCACTGCCCCTCCCCTGTTCACCACCTCCCCGGACTGCTCTTCCTCTTTCTCTGATAACTCCTCAGCCTCCACCTGCCACCTGTAAGCTGCTAACCCCCAAGGTTGCCTTCAGTGCGCGCTCTCTACCTCTCACTTTCTCAAATCCCGACGACTCCCATGGTGCTATTATTCAAATCCTAGCACTTTTTAGGTCCCTCCAGGACCGACCGTTGTCTCTGGGCTCTGATCCACATTTGACTGCCCTCTTGAAACCACCCTGGAATTTCAGTGACAACCTGTCCCAGAGGAACTCACTGTGTGTCTGCCCAGCTCTGCAGAAGGCAACACCAGCCTTCCTCTCACCCAGGCTTGACACTTTGGTTCAACTATTGGCCGCTTCTCTTTCAGTCTTCGTGTCCACTAGTTGCCTCACAGTTGCAAAACTATTGGAATTCCACTTCCATGATCTCGGAGACAGGGTGGTTGCTGTTCCCACAGCCACTGTACCTCCTGAGTCCTTCCTGTGGGGTCATGGCCTCCTCGCTGGTCTCCCACTTCCAGTTTCTTTCCTTCAAATCTGGCCCATGTACATCCGGCTATCCTCTCTAAGGTGCGGCTCTAAGCAGGTCACTTCTGCTAGGTCCTTCCACAAGCCCCCGCTGCCCAGTGAATTACATACAAACTCTTCACCCTGGTAATCAGGCCCTTGGAAACCTGGGCCTAATACCCTCCCTGCCTGTGCTCCTGTTTTAGGCCCTATCTTCCACATTGCACGCCTATGCTCCCTGGAAATGCTTAATAGTTTATCAACTCTGCACTTGCTTAGCGTATTCTCTCTGACTCCCTACAATTTCTTAAAAAAATCTTTCTGGGTCCGTTCTCCTGCTGAGCCTAGATGTAGCTGCAGAATCCTTCTTAACATAGTGCTGACTCCAGAGAACCACAACCAACTGACCAGATTTGTTAGAATGAGTGATTCTGCTCCAGCCATCCTCAGCCACTGTCAGATAGGAAAACAGGGGTCTAGAAAGGCAAAGATACTCGCCTCCAATCTGAGCATGAGTTAGCAGTTGAGTGAATATTAGAACCCAATTGTTCCTGCTCTTAGGCTATTGTTTTTCCTTCACACCAAACTCTTTCCTGTTCCTAATATTTCAAGGTAGGGGGTCCCAAAGCTATGATGGTTTTCTGGGCTCACAGGTGTGGGGAGGAAGGCCAGGAAGGCAAGTGGATGGAGGCTCAGGCAGGGGCTCAGCAAGGGTGCTGCAGGTTGTCTCTCACTGGCAGAGCAAGCTGTGCACTGGAGGCGGAGGAAAGCTGTTGCCATGGTGATGGACCAGCCAGAGAAGGGCTTAGGGAGCAGGCTGCTAGACAAGCTGGTTCTTAAATCAGCACATTTACCAAATGCTTAAAAAATAAAAAAACAGTTTCCATTCTTTAGTAGGGTTGGGAAAGAAATCATAATTGTTACTCACTAGCAATCTACCTGGGTCTGTTAGGTTACTGATATTCCCATCACAGCATTTTTGAACCAGAAATAATTTTGTTCAGCTTCTCATTTTGAGGGTACCCAGAGAGGCAAGGTTATCTGCTCAAGGTCAATTAGTAAGCTAAGCTGTAGCAGAGGAAGTGGGGGAGGGGAAGGCTGTGGAAGAAGGGCGTAGGGTGACTTCTCTATCTTCAGTGATGACTTTTGGGAGTCACAGGCCTTCCTGCTTAAACATCTTCACAGTTACCTGTACCCACTCACCTCCAAGACCCTGCCGCTGATGTATCGGTCACAGGTCTCGCACTTAATGCCAAACTGGGAGTGGTAGTCAGATTCGCAGTACGGAACGCCATCCCTGCAAGAGGAAATCCACACAGGAAGAGGAAGTTGGAGGTTCTGTGGTGGGGGGTGAGGGGGGATGGGATGGTGGTGGTGGTGTCTGTGGAAGTTCCAGGACCTGCAGTTGATGGGGACTGGGCCAAGATTAGGAGCACTGGGGGAGCTCATTGAAAATCCAAACTCCCCAGACACCCCTCAGATCTATGGACTCAGAGAACCCCTGGGGGCCTGGGAATCTGTGTCTTGACAAACTCCCTAAGCATGTCTGGGAACCACTGGTCTGCTGCTGGTCCGGTGTTCCTTTTTCACTCCCCTTCTTCCCCCTCCCCACACATTCTCCAGTCCCATGCTCTGAAGACCCTTTACCCCAAAGGGCTCTTTTAAAAAATATTTAAACTTTATTAGGAGTTATTGTATTGAGCATAGATAATATTTGCCCTTGGCACATTACAAAGGCATAAAGGGAAAAGTCTTTACCCTCCTACCAGCCCCTCCCAGTTTCTCTTCCAGGAAAACCAGGAGGTAATCAATCTGATCAATTTTTTGTGTATCCTTAAGGGCTCCTCTTCTAATTAAAAATTTCACCTGTGGTGAAAGAGTCTCCTGACGGTGCTCCTGGATAACCAGATACCAGGAACCTATCCCGACTACCTCCTCTGTGCTCCATTCTTGCCCAGTGCTTATAACTTACCAAGCAGTAATAAGATAGTTGTTAATTATTCTTATACTACCCCCTACTACTAATAGCCAATGACATTTATTGCTTGTTGTGCGGCAGGGCCTTTGATGGTGTTTTACATAGATTATTCCATTTAATCCTTAAGGCAGACATATGAAGTCGGAACTGTGTGGATGAGAAAAGCCAACTTGTTGGGCCTAGAGTTAGATTTATACCCAGTCAGTCTGGTTTCTCACCCAGATTTTCGTGAGGATTGAAGGACGTGTGCCGGCCTCTAGTGAGCACCTGGCAAGTGGCAGACAGAGGAACCCCCGTGATTGATGAGAAGGGTATTCAAGGAGGATATGTGGGGCTCAGCTATCAAGGATCAATTGGAGACAGTTGGGAACTTCAGAGCGTTTAGTTCAGTTCTGGGCCCTGCGTAGCTCTAAGGACTGGATCTGGTGACATCTCACTGAGTGCTGATGTTGTTTGTGAGAAGAGAGGAACATTTCCCCCACTTTTGGGTGTGACAGAACTGGCTCACACACAGAAGGACTAAGGGACAGGCATGTCATTGTTTCATCTCCAAGTTGTTGCCATGCTGGGATTGCTGGGAGCCCACCCTGGGCAGCAGGGCAGTCACTGTTTTCCTGAAGGAGAGGCAGCAGTGAGGACCGATGCCCAGCAAAGTCTGGAGGTGAGACTGTTGTCTGTGGGTCCATGAGACAAGCCCCCCTCCCTCTACGGGTGTGGGAGGGTGACTCAGCAGGGGATAAAGTCATTTGTCAGGACGTAGGGACAACGAGCCAGCAAAATTTGGGTATAAATGCTAACACCACTGCATTTGGACCCATGGGTTGGTAAGGCCTTGGGGAATTTAAAATATATATGATTAAAAAGAGAAGAGAGCCCTAGTTGGTTTGGCTCAGTGGATAGAGCGTCAGCCTGCGTACTGAAAGGTCCCAGGTTTGATTCTGGTAAAGGGCACCTGCCTGGGTTGCGGGCTTGATCCCCAGTAGGGGGCGTGCAGGAAGCAGCTGATCAATGATTCTCATCATTGATATTTCTATCTTTCTCTCCCTCTCCCTTCCTCCCTGAAATCAATAAAAATATATATTTTTTAAAAAAGAAGCAAAAGTAAAATTAATACTAGCTAGGTACTTATTAGGTACGAAGCACAGATCTCTGAGCCTTTACACAACACAACCCTATGAGGTAGGTCAATTTCTTATCCCCATTTTTATAAAAGGAAACTTAAACTCAAAGAAATGAAGTGTCTTGCCAAGGTCATGTGGGCTGGGTTTCTAACCTAGGCATCAATGCCAGAGCCAGTGCCTCTGAGCACCTGCCATTCTGCTGCCAGACAGAGGAAGAGCCCAGAGCCAGGCTGCAGAGGCCCAAGGTGTGGTGGGCAGTCTAGGGTGGGCCTCCTTGAGAGGAGCTCTGAGCAAACCCTTACTCCCCAGAGAACTCTGACTTAGGCTCCCAGACTCACTAAGGGCACTCCTTCTTTGGCAAGCACAGAGGAGAATGCTAAGTCCCACAAACATGGCACTCAGTATGGTCTCAGTGATGCGAACTCAGTTCGCCTCTGCAGCCTTGGACCCTGCTGCACCTGTGCACACGTCGGAGCTCCAGGCAACAGACGGATGTGCCCCACACCTCCCTACCCTTGCCCAGGGTGGGCATTCTGCCTAGAAGCTTTCCTTCATTGTATTTTCAAATTTCATCCCTTTCTAAGGTTCAGCTCAAATACCACCATCTTTCATGAAGCTCTCACAGATTCCAGATTCCACTTCCTGCTGGTTAGAAGAGATCCCTCCTCTCCCCAAATATTCCAAGCCCTCGCTTGGGCCTCTGACACAGACCAGTGCTGCCTGGCCAGCATCTGTCTCCCCTTTTGCCAGTATCAGTGCCTCATCACACCTCCCCATTGCAGTTACTGTGGGCCACAGAGGGCCGCTCTCTGTCTCTAGGGGTCACATCCTCCTGGCCAGTGATTGGTCAGAAATGGGCATGAGACCCAAGGGTGGCCAAATCAGAGCAGCCATGGGATTTTTACTGGAGTTCTTGGGAAAGAGGCCTCGCTCTCTGCTGTGCTAAGCTGACAGAAAGAAAGCTTAGAGTTGCTGATGCTCATCTTACCACTTGGGGAGGGTGTACTTGAGAATGAATTCAATACAGTGTAAAGCAGAGGGGAGAGGGAGATAGAGATAGAGATAGAGATAGAGATAGAGATAGAGATAGAGATAGAGATAGAGATAGATAGATAAAGAGAGAGAGAGAGAGAGAGAGAGAGAGAGAGAGAGAGACTTCTAAAGTGCTAGACATCTCAGTAAGCCCCTGGATTCACCACGCTGGAAGCTAGTATGCCTCTGGCCTTCCTGTTCCTATGAGTCAGTGAACTTCCATTTTTTGCTTTTAAGTGAGCTTGAGTTTGGTTTTCTGTCACTTATGATAAAAACAGGTTTTAAGGAATAAAACTTCTCCTGAGCTCCCTATCACATATTCCCTGGGGTTATAATTCTTTATGTATATAGCTTCTCTCCCTTATTAGGCTATAACTTTCCTGACAGCAGAAACTATGTATGCTGTACTTTACATGCTCACTAGGTCCCAGTGTCGGGCCAGAGAGTGGTACTAGGACGTGTTCAGGTCACAAAGTGTCAAAGCTGTGAGCGTCTGTGGCCATAATTTCTTTTAGGTACTCGAGTATAAATGTGTCACTAGGTGGCTTGTCAGGTGCTGTAGTGTGAGGCCCCTAGAAGCTGGGCCCTCTCTCCTGACGGCTTTGTGTGCCCATCAATCATCTCCTCTCATCTCAATTGAACTCATTCAACAAGTAGATTATTGACTGTGGGTTGGGCACTGTGCTGAAGGCAGCAGTGGATAAAAAGTCCCCACCCTGGTGAGGACAGACATGAAATATTACTGCTAGAGCAAGTTACTCACTCCCCTGAGCCTCAGTTTCCACAGTTTTTAAAATGGGGATAAATACCTCATGATGGTAGTTATGGGGTTTAATGGAATAATCCATATACAGCAGTTAATATGTTCCTTGTACATAATAAAAACTCAATTAATGATAGCAAGTATAACTACCATTACTGAAAAGTTAACAACATGGATAAGTATATAATGGCAAATGGTGTTAGCCTGGGTGAAGGAAACAAACAGGGCACTATGAGGGCCAGTAGGGGAGGACCAGGGGTGGTAAGAGATGGTATGAGGACAGGGTGGCACCTGTGACCAGAGGGAAGGGAAGGAGCATGTGAAGAAGGGAGAAGAGTATCTCAGGCAAAGGAAACACAGTGGAGGCCCAAGGTGGGTGAGATGCTGTTTGAGGCTGTAATGTGGTAGAAATGAAGGGAGATGATGCAAGAGATGCAGGCCAGGGCCGATGGAAATGAAGGGAGATGATGCTAGAGATGCAGGCCAGGGCCGATGGGGCAGCCTGGTAGGATGCCCAGGCCCAGGAAGCCAGTGGGAAGGGAGAGAGACCCACTTGCTAATGTACTCCCCGGTGAGGATGACGCTGCAGGTCTGGCACTTGAAACAGCTGACGTGCCACTGCTTGTCCAGTGCCAGGAGTGACTGGCCATGCTTGATCTCCTCCTTGCATCCGGCACAGTCTGCAAACACAAGAGGACGTTGCTGAGGAAAGCATCCCGGGCCCCTTGAGCACTGCCATCATCTCAGCCCAGGCCAAGGACACCTCTGTGAACACGTTTTCCCACAACAGCTCCCATCCTGGCCCTGGCACCGTCCAGAGCTCCACTCGGGGAGAGAAAAGGCCACTGGAGCCCTGGCTTCTCGACACTAGTGTGAGCAAGAAAGAAAGACTTCCCAGGGTTCCTCCAGAAAGTTTCTGCTTGTCGTCCTGACCACAGTTCATCCAGAGCGGACCCTGTGCTGCTTCTGGCCTGCTCTCAGGTAGCTAGCAAGCCCATGCTACTCTCTATGACCTGGACCTGCAGCATCAGCACCACTGGGAGCGGCACACAGGCAGCAGCGAAGGCCCCACCCAGACTACTGCATTTTATCAAGATCTCGGCTCACAGTGAAGTCTGAGAGGCACTGCTCCAGGGGATAAGCTTAGAACCTATTTTTTCTCACCCTTAGGCTGTACGCTCAATGGCAATGTTTTGTGGTTAAATCTCTTCTCTCGCCTAGCACCATGCTCAGCATGAATATGAATGAGCGGGCCTTAAAGCATCCAGGCAAGGATAGCATTTACCATGCCTGGCCCCTCCCCAGTGTGCTTCTGTACCAAACGTATGCCTCCCCAAGCGGCAAGGATCACAAAGTCTAATGAGACTGTCCCAAACCAGAAAGGTGCCCTCACTCTCCATTCCTGTCACCCTGAAACGTGCACTGGGGCCACAGAATATGGGCGGCCGGGCAGCTGCCTATTGCTCAACCAATGTCTGGGGAGGGGCAGGAAATGGAGCCAGTGTCCAAGGTACTTGGGAGATGCTGGGAACTGGGGCCTAGCCAACCGGATGGCCCACTCTGGAGGAGGAAAGGGTCATGAGGCAAAGTTTACTAGAGGACAAGCCTCCCTTTTGGCTCCATAAGACAAATGCACCTCGGAGTAGTGGGGAGAAAGACACTGCACACCACGTTGGGAGAGCCTGGCTGGAGGCCCGCACATCCAGCTGGGAGCCAGTCCTGGGAGAGAAGATGATGAGTCTGCAAGTCCAGGAAGGGGGTGAGCCCCTGCAAGCTGTGGGAGGTCGGGGCCCTGATGAAGTGTTGTAGGAGGCGGTTCCCATAGTACCCGCCTCACGGCTATCAGCATCTTTCTAACATCACTTAGCACAGGCTAGGGGCAGGAACATTTCTGATTGCAAGATGCTTGAAGACACAGGCTTTCAGATGGGGTCTGGGAAAATATCCTGGGGTTTATTTTTTTTCCTTCTTGTTCTCCTGGGATAAACTATCCCCAAACCCCCATTACAGTAACCCCATGTTTAGAACGTAATAGTTTAGAGAGGCTAGGCACCCCCTCCCCTTTTACAGACAGACAGGAGTCTGAAGTGATTTGCCCATGCTTGGCATAGAAGAACCTGAAGGTCCAGGTGTCTGGTCTAGCTTTCTAGGCCACAAAGACTGCACCTGTGTCTCCAGGAGGGTAAAAAATTCCAGAGGGGCTCAGAGATCACAGAGCATTTGGTTCCAGTTTCACCCAATACAGGAATCTACAGCATTCTTGACAGTTGGGCACCATTCTCTGCTTAACCACCTCTAGGGGTGGGCAGCTCACCCCTTTTGAGGAAGTCGACTTTCCTTTGGACAAGCAAGATGGTCAGTACTGCCTTCTTTATATGGAGCCAAGACCCAACTCCTGTGACAGCCCTATTTTATGAAACCAGGAATAATCTACCTCTCTCCCCATATGACACTGCCTTCAAATATTTAAAGGCAACTACAGTTTTTGTCTTATTCTTCATTTCTTACACTTCACTTTTTCTTGCTTGAAATGGTCACCCACTGGTCAAATTCACTTGTGGATTCCATGGACCCAGGCATGTTATTGGCCAACAACACAATTCTCTACCTCTCCAGTAAGCTTATTTGAAGAGCTGCATTCTTTCATGGACACTTTCTAGTAATGAGTCCCATCTCTCTAAGTTGTAGTGATCTACCTGGGATGAACTGAGCACCTTGTGTTAAAATTTAGGAGGTGGTAGTATAGTGGTTAGAGGTTGGGTTGAGAGTTTAGAGTGAGGAGTAAGAGGCTGGTGGAGGGGAGAATCCCAGCTCTCCCACTTAATAGTTGTGTGACTGCTAGGCCCCAGCTTCTTCATCTCAATATTTTCCTTATAACTTTGGTGTGAAGATGAACTGAAACCAGGCCTATGAGGACTTAGCACAATGCTTAGCACCTATGTGCCCAATATGTGATTGCTGATTATTATTTCACATTCTCATGTTTTTAACCTATATTCTCTGCATTCTCCAATCTCTGATCTGAGGCCAGAAGCAATATCCCTATTGTAGGGAAGGCCTATTGACCCTGAGAACTCTAGGATACCTTTTCCACGTGGTTTTTATTTTCATGTTAAACTGCTGGTCCTCCATTGTTCTGGCTTCATATTTATCAGAACGGTTTTTGCCTTTCTCCTTTCATTCAGGCACCCAATCCAGGAGCCCACAAGTCTCATTTCGTAACCACACCCTGTTCCTAGTTGGTTTCTGCAAGCCAGCTGTCCACTGCTCATATGTTCCTCTCTATTCCAAAATTACAACCTTCAGCTGGCAGAAGGTATGATGCCTCCACCTGTTCCTCCCAGATTCCTCAGTTTATTGAGGTTTCAAAAGACCCCCAGATAGCCATTTTTTTAACTGCTCCATTCATTTCACTTAGATCAGCAAAAATGAGTGGGTTTTGTGAGTCATAGCAAGCTCCCCACCTTGTTTTAGGTAACTAATCCAGGCACAGACCCCCTTCCTAATTAGCAAATCATGTCTAGGCTCCAGGGCCAGACTCACATCTCTGGGCTCACATCCCAGTTCCATTACTTACTATCTGTGTGATTTTGGGCAAGTTATTTATGCTCTTTGAGTCTCATTTTTGTCATCAATTACTCTTATCTCCCTCACAGAGTTGTAATGATTAAATGAAATATTATATATAGAAACCTTAGTGTAGCCTAGCTGGTGTGGCTCAGTGGTTGAGCATCGATGGTGAACCAGGAGGTCACGGGTTTGATTCCTGGTCAGGGCACATACCAGGGTTGCGGGCCCGATCCCCAGTAGGGGACGTGCAGGAGGCAGTCGATCAATGATTCTCTCTCATCATTGGTGTTTCTATCTTTCTTCCCTTCTCCCTTTCTCTCTCTGAAATCAATAAAAACATTAAAAAAATAAAGAAATCTTAGTGTATTGCTGGACAATAGTAACAATCAATGTTAGCAGTGGTGATGGATGGTGGTGGTGATGGTGTTGATAGTTATAGTGGTGATGATTGTGGTAGATAATGATGGCTGTGATGGTGATGGTGGGGGTGAAGGTGATGGTGGTAGTGATGGTGTTGGTAGTTATGGTGGTGATGGTTGTGCTGGTGATGTGGTGATGATGGTAATGCCACTACTGCTGCTGATTCCTGTCAGTGAATTCTGTGAGGGAACATTGCTTCTTCCTTTGGAAAGTTACATGATTTTTTTTCCTCTTAACAGTTCCTGAGTATCCTTCTTGACCTATTTTGATTAGATATAACTCCTGCTTTTCCAGAAAGTCTTTATTCACCCTCCAGATAAAACTCACATTCCTTTAGATAAAAAAGACACCACATTTTTTTCTCCTTTTTCTTTTTCCATGATACCTTCCTCATCTTAGCGCTCTCTAGAATTTGGTTTTGGTTCCCTCTTTCTTTGGGAACTCAGCAGAACTTCCAACATTCCCTCTAGTCATTTGCAGCAGTGACAGGGACGACCTTCGGGCAGAAAACATTTTTATGACACGTGTTCTGTCGATGCACAGATTGATGTCTTTGTAAGTAATAAGATGAGCCATAGTCCTGGGTATTCCCCCCGGAGTTCTGCCCATATGCTCACTTGCTTCCCATTATCCATTCTTCCTCTACCTCCTGATCTGCAGAATTATGGTGGAGACATTGAGTAGCCTCTCCTTGAGGACGCATTCACATGCAAGAATCCCACACTCAGCTGAGGAGCCTCCCACCTGTCCGAGATCCGATGCACGCAGTAACACACAACACAAGCTGAGAGAAATAACGATAGATTCAGGAATCTTCTTCTCCATTCACCTTTGACGTGCTTTCTAGATTAAACCTCCAAGTGGACAACATACTTCGCATTATATTAGAGAGCACTTTACGCACTATGATGCATGTTAGTCTGATTCCTGTACATTAATACATTTGCATTCTACAAAGCTGGGTAAACTAAGCACCAGGGAGGCTACATAACTGCTTTGCATCACGCAGAAGGCTGGCAGGAGGCATTTGATCAATGACTCCCAGCTCCCTTCTCTCTACTGCCTCACAAGTGGTTCCACTGGCCTCCAGGTGCTTCAGCAGCATCAGTCACAGGGTCATGGTCCTGCATCCCAGCATCTTGGCCTTGCTGCTATTCTGCATGATGCTTTCAAAGAGTTATGAAAGATCACAGTGTGTGCACTCAGCCACCTTGAGATGGTAGAAACCTGCTCAGAGCAGCAAACTGTTCTTGGGAAGGGCTGTTCATCCTACAAACAGATCCAATTTGACTGAAAGGAAGGAAAGGTGAGGGAGGGAGCCTTCCCATGGTCTTTCTCTCCAGCTCACTACCTTGGGAGGACTCTAATGGAGCCCCTGGGAGCCGACCCTGCTGACTCGGTGTTGTGTGCTAACCCACCTCAGCAGGATGTAGCCCTAGCATGCTGACTCTGCTGCTGCCATGGTTGACAGACCCCCGCACCAGCACAGTGATGCAGCACAGGAAGCTAATGGGTTTTCATTGATTCTGCCGACAAGGCCAGTGAGTGTCACGTAGCATGAAGGAATACTGGAGCCTGGTGTGGTTTACTGAGACCCAGGGGGCCGGGTCCCTGTGTATATGTCAGCAGCCTGACAAGGGTGTCTGGGAACAGTGAGTTAGACATCTTACTGCCAGACACACTTGAGTGGAATGGACATTCCACAAATTAGAATGACTGTTCTAAGGTATACTCTTGATCCTTAGTTCCCCTCCCCCCAATCTGTGGGTTAGTGATAAAATATGATGTTTGCTATAGCATGGCAAATGTCCTCCTCATCCCTAGATGGTGATCCTTAATCTTATAAACAGAGAATGAATCACCCAGGATGCTTATTAAGAATGAAGATTTCTAAGTTCCTTCCCATAAGTCCAAAGTGGGCCTGGAACTGTGTTTGTCCCAGTTCTGCAGTGGTACTGATGCAGCGGTGCACAGAACACATTCTAGGAGACACTAGCACAGCCCTGTGGTTCACTCCCACATGTTCTCTTTTGTAAGACATGTCTGAGAATTCCCTTTTGGTGGGGCTTGTAAAAATGGAGAACCACTGGCAGCAAAATCTTGGTCAGCTCCATTGGGGTGCCCTTGGGAGGTGGATGCAGAGGGGAGATAAGATCAGGGGCCCAGCTCATCCCAGAAAAGCCCACCCGATGGCACAGGCCATCACTGTTTATAGTCAGGCAGCTGCTCTCCCTGCATTTGTGCTTAGGGAAGCTTGTCAGTCTGGGCCACATGCCAACTGGGTCATGATTCAGAAGTCCTCCAGGGTGGGAACCTCCTGCACTTCTCTCTAGGCCTGCAGAAGCCATAAATGGAGCTGAGACAGGGGAGCCCTGGGAGACAGGGAGGTAGGTGCCCAGTGGGGAGGACTCACGGCTTGGTCCGCGGATCTTGATGGGTTTACTGCTGGTCATGGACTGGGAGCACGTCTGACACACACACTCCTTCCCGCTGAAGGTCACTTTGTCTCCAATGGGGAAAGGCTTCCTGCAAGGGGGCGAGGGAGAGAGTCAGTACCTCTTCTATGGAGGGATTCTGTGCCTACTGGTGCTCTGACAGCACACGTCCTCAGAGCTCTTTGGTAACACACACAGCTTGCATTCTAGAGCACCAGATAAATTCAAGCACCGTTCATAGGGTCAGGCTGACTAAACCACTCAGTTAGGGCCAGGGCCAGAACTGGAAGCCCACTTGGGCTAGTTACATGATTTCAACACGGGGAGAGTCATGACACTTAGTTAAGCATACATTTCTTATCAGGTGAATGAAGTGGTTAGTAACTCCTCCTCGAGTTTGTTCTTTCTGGAAGGACTGTTTGCATCCCAACCTGATTTATCCCTGCACATCTAAGAGAACTCATTAAGCTGCTGAACTTACCATCCAGGACCTTTAGAAGTCCACAAACAACCTCTTCCTCCCGCAGCTTGAGTTCTCATCTATGCAGTTTGAGTCCCGCAGCTCCAAGTTCTCAAGCTCGTACATGGCCGTCCTCCCTAACTAAGTATACACTGCATCCAGTACCCCACACTGTCCATCCCACCACCCATCTCCTCTTGCACCTGGTTTTGGACACTCGTCAATACAGACTCTGAGCATAGCCCCTTACATAGGCTGCCAGTGGCTCCACTGCCCTTGTGTTAGCAGTGTAGGATGATGGAGGGTGTCCCGGGGGCAAGAGTTGGGGAGCAGCATTTGCATAGTTAAAGCATTGACTTGTGGTAAAGGGACATGGCATTACCTTGGGGAGGTACCACATCTCTATGGTGCTTGACAAAATTTTATACTGTATGGACCCTACTGTGCTAACCTCTGGTGGGTCTGGGAATCCAGAACCCAGGGCCCAGGTTTTAAGAGATAGAGGATGAATGAATTCCACATCTTTCACACTGTCATTGGTCTCAATAAAAAAAACCCTTATCAGTAACTAACAAGTGGTTATTTTATGCAAAGGATAATCCTATATAATAAGAGAAGAATATGCTAATTATCCATTACACTGTGAGGCATAACAACTGACCGTGTAATGACCAGATCATGGATCTTCAGGAGGGTGGGGCATCGAACTACAAGCGGGCGGTGGAGAGCTACAGGAGGGGGCAGGGCAGCAAGCTATGAGGGTGGGACATGGTGGGGAGGGGGCAGGGGGAGCTACAGGAGGGCAGGGCAACGGGTGGAGAACTACAGGAGGGCAGCAGCGACCTACTGGCGCACAGATTCGTGCTCAGGGCTACTAGTTAATCTATAAACTCCTTTCCCAGTTTAAAAATGCATACACACACACACACACACACACACACACACACATACACACATATATATGTTTTACTTATAACTTAATCAGAACAGTCCATTATAACGTATTTGTGGGCAGGGTTGAGGTTTTGTTTATTTTTTATCTCCTTATGTGGTACTTGGCATACAATGGACCCTTAATGTACACTTACTAAATTAACAAGTGATTGGGATGCTGGGAGTGGGAAGGAGAGAAGGAGTGAGATTTCCTTCACCTATCAGATACCCTGAGAGGCTAGATGATTATCATTATGATAATGAAAATAATAATAATAATAAAAGCGGACACAATTATGTATCAGTCACTGAGCTAAGGTCTTTGGGTGCCTCATCTCATTGATCTTCATGAAAACCCACCGAGGTTGGAATGGTTTTGATGCCCATTTTACTGATGGAGAAGCTGAGGCTTAGGGAGTGGGGTCACTTGCCAGGATCCTGGAGGAAGGCTATACACAGATATCCCTGTAGCACAGGTAGCTGAGTGTGGGAGTGTGGCCAGATGCATGGCTTCCAAACTGAGTACTGGGGCTAAGGAACTCAGTGGTTCCTTTGGGCCCTTTGATGGGAAATGAGAGGCTGAGTGTGAGGGCTCAGGTCTTCACTATGCCTTCATTGCAGGACAAAGTAGCGTTTTACATTAGATCACATTTGACAGAAAGGGTTCAGCTGTTAAAAGGTTTGAAAACCACTTGGCTATCGGATCCTTCCACGCCTGAGATTCTAGAAACCAAAGTGTCCAGCCTAAAGCCCAGGAAGCCCCAGAACTGCCCAGGAAAGACCGTTTCTTCCCTTCCCTGGGGGCTCAGCAGAGGATCCGGCCTCCACTGGCCACCCGCTCACCTGCACAAGCTACACACGAAGCACTTGGGGTGGTAGGTGCGGCCCAGGGCGGAGATGACCTCGCCGGTGATGAAGTCCCGGCAGCTGTCGCAGCGGGTGCCATAGAGTTGCTGGTAGTCCTGGGTGCAGATGTACTCCTGGTTCTTGAAGAAGAAGCCCGACTGGGCCAGGCCGCAGCCACACACTTGAGGAAACGAGGAGGGAAAGAAGAGCAGATTGAATCCAGGGAAGGTCTGCAAGCATGAGGGTGTTGTTGGAGACAAGGCCAGTATCTGATTTGGTCATGAGTGACCAAAGAATGGTGGCACATCGGACTCATGGGTCTTTGGGGCCAGTTTTCCTTAAAGTATGGGCTGAAGACCACTCACATCAGGATCACCTGTTGGGCTTCTTAAAATGCAGATGCTTGAGCTTGAATCAGACTCCCTAGGGCTGGGCCTGGGATCTGCATTTTAACACACTCCCCAGCTGATCTGGTGCATGCTGACTGAGACCACCGATGTTATACAATCCTCTCAACAGTGAATGAAAATTTAAGGCCATGTGGCTCACACTATGCTACATGCTGATGTATCATGAATTTGATAAAGAATCATTCAGTTATAAATTTCTGGGGCACTTATAAGCATGACTCTGGGCTAGGTGTTTTAGGTATGGGGACCATGCACTCCGAATCCCAAAATGGACTCAATTTACAATGGCAGTGGGATGGATGATTTGAAGATTATAATCTGTCCTTATCATAGCCAAAAAGGGTGCATCTGTTTCCAGGCATGAATGATAAACACAATCCCCAAACTGTGAAGAGCTCATAATGTGTGTAGAGGAAGATCATACTGAACATAAATCATGATGACAGGCCATGCATAGGCTGGTGCAGGTAGAACATTCTGTGAGTGGGAGGAAAAGGGAGCACAATCAGTGGGGGAGGCTTCTTGGAGGAGGCAGCTCTTAAGTTGAACTTTGAAGAACAGAATAAGCTGAAGCATAGAGGCAGGAAGTTGCAAGTGATATTTGTGTGGAGATAGGGCTGGGGAAGGAGTGGTGTTTTCAGGGATTGGAGGGCAGTACTACATGGAAATATTGACAGGCCACTTTGGAGGAGGGCCCAGGTCTAGCTTTGTGCTATACTAAGAAGCTAGGAATGGTTTTTCCTTTAGTTTTTAAAAACATAAAGAAGTTATTTCAAAAAACATAGACATTTACAAAAGTAGAGAGAAGATGTTAATGATTCTCCATTACTGAGTTGCAAAAATGATCAATTGTCTTGGTAGCTTTTGAATAGAGAGGCAACATGATTTTATGAGGCATTTCATTAGGTTTTGGGGATGTCCTTTTGGACAACATGAAGATGTATACAACAGAGAATAGAAGAGTAGGTGGATATAATCATAGGTGTCTGAACAACTGAATCACATGTGACTCTCTTCCTCGAAAGAACTTAGAAAGGTGGGAAATGAGATTTCCTTGAGAGTGGAATTATGAAATCAACACATAATGGGCGGAGCAGAAAGAGGCAAAGTTTCTTCTAAGAGATCAAATGGCTCTCAGGGCCACCAGAACTTCAGAGTGTATTGATCCAGCTAAAGCAAGGATGGGCCCTGGCTGGTTTGGCTCAGTGGATAGAACATCGGCCTGCAGACTGAAGGTTCCCCGGTTCTATTCCAGTCAAGGGCACATGCCTAGGTTGCAGGCTCAGTCCCCACCCAGTGGGGCGTGTGCGGGGGGCATCCAATCAGTGATTCTCTCTTATCATTGATGTTTCTGTCTCTTTCTCCCTCTCCCTTCCTCTCTGAGATCAATAAAAATATATTTAAAAAATAATAAAGCAAGGATGGGCCAGCCAGAAAGGGGCTGGTCGGCAATCAGAGGCCTCTGGAGAGTCCCTTCAAACCCTCAGACCAGCTCCCTTGTTCTGAGTACATTCACCAAGCAGCTGTCTGATCATTTGACTCTCTACATAGATTGCCTTTGGGAGAGAAGTGGCTGGTTAGAGTAACATGCACTCGAACAGTGGTCAGCAAACTCATTAGTCAACAGAGCCAAATATCAACAGTACAACAATTGAAATTTCTTTTGAGAGCCAAAATTTTTAAACTTAAACTTCTTCTAACGCCACTTCTTCAAAATAGACTCGCCCAGGCTGTGGTATTTTGTGGAAGAGCCACATTCAAGGGGCCAAAGAGCAGCATGTGGCTCGCGAGCCACAGTTTGCTGACCACTGCACTAGAACAATGGGGAGTTACAGCTCTTGTTTACATTAATAAACAGGCACTCTGGTTTTCTACATTGGTTTCCTGAGGACTTTATTAGCATGAGTCAACTTTCTCAAGCGTGGCCAATAGTGGGGAAACCAATGAGACAGAGTTTCCAAGTCTGTAAGTGTGAGGACCTGGCTTGGACAGGGTGACATCACCCCAGTAAATACCATCCCATCTTTTTTTTAAAATTAATTTCTTTATTGATTAAGGTATCAAATATTTGTCCTCATCCCCCCATTGCCATCCCAAACCCCTCCCCATGCATGCCCCCACCCCCCTGTTGTCCGTGACCACTGGTTAGGCTTATATGCATGCATACAAGTCCTTTGGTTGATCTCTCCTCCTTACCCCCACCCTCCCCTACCTTCTCTCTGAGGTTTGACAGTCTGATCAATGCTTCCCTGTCTCCGGGTCTGTTTTTATTCATCAGTTTATGTTGTTCATTATTTCCCCTAGATGAGTGAGATCATGTGATACTAGAAATACACTTATAAGAACCGAAAATGAGACAAGCAATAATGGTTATGCTGAGAGGCAAATGAATCAGTCTGTAGTGAGTTTCTTTCTGGGCCAACAGTTCTTTTGAATCCCAATTTCAATGTCAAACAGTTCCTTATGTGTACATGTCAGCAATGATATTTCAGTTCTGGATGGTGGACAAATGGTGGTAATGCAGGTCCGACCCTCTCTGGTTTGGTCCTGGGCAACCTGCAGTGACGCACAGCAATACCACCCCATCTTGAATAAGGAAAGTTGTTCTGCAAAAGCAGCCAGGTTAAAATAGGAACGAATTCCAGGTGGATGCCAGAAATATTTCGCAAGTGTTTGTTCACCTTGCAGGCCAGAGGCAGGCTTACAGGGCCATGGCGAGTGAGGAGGGCAGCCCCAGATGTCACGGCACCAGGGTGCCAGTGCAGCACAGCAGGAACATAGTGGTCTGGGAGTCAGGCCCCTGGGCTTTGGTCTTGTCCTGCCACTAACTCTCTGGGTGACAATGAACTTGGCCCTCTCTTATCTGGGGCCTCAGTTTACTTATATGTAAAATGACCTGAGCTTTTCTTTGACTACCATCCTGTGAGTCCAGGGAGAAGGAGAGCTTCCTTCAGGGCTCACGATCAGCCTAAACATTTTAAACTCAGGGTGAGGTAGAGCTGGAGGCCCTGAAGCCCACCCCTGTGGAGAAGCAGGGTGAGTGGGTGGAAGTGGTGGTAAAGGTGAGAGGTGGGGAAGGGTTCTTCTTCCATCAGGCTTCATGAAAATTCATCACATCAAACAATGCCGGGCCTGGAGGGCAGGCAAGGCCAGAGTACAGGCTGTTCTGAGGTATGCAGGTGGCCGATCAATTGACTTCATGGCTGTGGAATTAGTTAGGTCATGGCTTACGACCTCATTGGAAACAGCTCCTGTTTTTTCCCTTCTTTTCTCTCTTTTGTTTCCCCTGTCAACTCCACCCCCGGAGTCACCTCTCCCAGTGGAGAAAGCCAGGAGGCCACAAGAAAATTTAGAACAATGAGTTCCTTCTTTTCCCCCAAGGAGCTAAAGGAGGAAGTTTTTGGTAGAAAGGATGCTAAGGCTGATAAGAATCTCAGGGGCTCCTGGAAGTACAGTGGGGAGCATGGGGATGGAAGGCGAGCTGGCCCACGACAGGTGTCTCTGGGGAGGCCCCACAGAGGGTCTGTAGTGCAGAACTGATGTGGAATCAGCATACCCAGGAAAGTCATTATTATTCCGGGAATCAAAAATATAAAATCTTGCCCTGGCCCATTTGGCTCAGTGGATAGAGCGTCAGCCTGTGGACTGAAGAGTCCCAGGTTCGATTCCGGTCAAGGGCACATGCCTGGGTTGTGGGCCGATCCCCAGTGTGGGGCCTGCAGGAGGCATCCAATCAGTGATTCTCTCTCATCATTGATGTTTCTATCCCTCTCTCCCTCTCCCTTCCTCTCTGAAATCAATAAAAATATATTTTAAAAAAATATATATAAAATCTTAATTTTAAAGAGAAGCAGCTCAAATGCTTTGACAATGGACAGAATTTGAAAAGTTAGAAGTGCTTTGAGAAAATTGAGAATGAATGGTCTCTGTGAATACAGAGCCTAGAAGGAGGACTTGCACACAGCCTGGGCACGTTTCAGTGGAAAATGTACTGTTTCGTGGGTCACTGCCCATGTTCCTATTCTACCACTCATATGTGACTTTGAAAAAGCCTCACCTCTCTGGAGCTCAGTTGCCTCATTTGTAAAATGAGGTGATTAGGTGGTAACTGAGGACACATCCAGATCTGAGAGTCCAGGATTCTGGCATATAATTCTGTTGATTTTCAACTTTTCAAACAAGACTGTGTTTTATGAAGTTTCAAAATCAAAGCATTAGAATGGCCCCTGAATGCTCATTACTTAAAATATTTAAATTATGAAATACATTATGCATGCAGAAAATGTATAAAATATGTATGTACATTTAAAGAAAAAAATAAAATTCACTCCTAGGTATCTGCTGCCAAGTTGACGAAATAGAGCATTACCAGCACCTTGGGAGCCTATTTGCCTCTCCCTAAAGCATCCCTTTCCCACATTATCCCAAAATGCATGTTGTTGTTCCCTTGCTTTTCTTTAGTTTCACCACCTGTGATGTATCCACAAACAATATGGGGTGGATTATGGATAGACATTTTGATACAAGTTTTATTCTCTTCTACCCAGTGCCAAAGTTGGTACAGCTGTGTCTCAGTACTGTCTCCTTCTCCACAGCCAGTTTATTTCTCATCCATCTAGACCTTGAGAGTAAGACCTTTGGAAGGGGAAATCTCAGGCCTCCTATTAGATTCCTGCTTTGGCCAGGCTCCAGGCTTCGCCTCCTGCTCTCCATGATCCACATAGCCATCAAGGTAAAAGGTCAAGGTCTCCCAGGTTTAGCATAAACCGTCAGGATTAAATCTGGCATTGGCAGTCCCAGCAGGATTTCTGCTTTTATTTTTGCTTTTCACCTTTTCCTTTCATGTCAGCACAGTAGTGTGTATTAAAAAAGTTGTAAAAGAAATTCATAGAGATTTTAGATTTTTTCAAATGAGAAGGTTATTTAGTGTAACTAATCCCTGGAAACAAAATCCTCTCATTTGTTTCATCTCTAACTAAGCAAGTTGACATTGAAAATAATACTCTTTTTTTCCTCATTAAAAAAGATTCTACTACCTCCCTGTGATAGACGTCAAAATGGCCAAATTCTTCCCTTCTCTGCATTCACACTCTAGAACTCTGACCTGCAGATCCACCCAGAAAAGGCAATGTTTATTTCTCAGTGATCTTTTTTTTTTTTTACAGATTTACTTATGTATTATTATTGTTTTCCTACTAGTTAACAAAATTATACAGGTTTCAGGTGCACAATTCTACAACACATCATCTGTACATTGTATTGTGTGTTTACCACCCCAAGTCAATTCTCTGTTCATTACCATTTAGTTCCCCCACCCCCTGCCCCAACCTTATCCACCTCCCTTTTCCCCTCCCCCCAGTATTTCTCCATAATCTTGAATCTGGGTTGGCCATTTGACTTGCTTTAGCCAATGGGACATTAAAAAGTGTGACAGAAGCTGAGGCTTGAAAAGGTCTTGCTGATTGCACTTGAATTCTGAGACCACCATGCAAATGAGTCCAAGCCAAGCGGCTGGAGGATGAGGAGCCATATGGAGCCACTCAGGTCAACAGCCCGCCAAACACAGCCAGCTGACCCACCACGTCATCATGATGAGGACATCATCATGAAGAGGCAAGTAGAGCCAGCTCAGACTGAAAGAGCTGCCCAGTTAACCCAGAGAATCATGAGCTAAAAGATTGTTTTAAACGATTGAATTTTGGCATAAATAAAAGACAGCAGATACATTCTCTTAAGACTATAATTGCAGAGTCATAGCTCAAACCTCCTTATAACAATTCTATTATCTTTGTCCTACCTCAATTTCTGGTGATATAAAAATGGTCACTCACCAAGATACTCTTGCAGGTCAACTTGCATTAAAGGGGTTTGCAAATTCTCAATATAAAATTTAAATCACATCAATTAAAATACATCCTATGTATGCTTCCATAAACAAATTGGGGAATATTTAATTAGTTTGCTCAGTGCTGAATTCAGTTAGATCCCAAGGAAAGAAATCCAGGATTTTCCTCAGTGGCAGGGGAAGTCAGTCTCAGATACATGAGGCTGAGGTTGGAAGCAGTTACCAGAATGAAAAGATCTGGAGGTTTTAATTGACCTTAAATTCAATATACATCAATGGTGTGGCGTGGCTCCTCAGGAAGTATCAGTCACGTTAATGCAGTTCTTCACACTGTCATAGAATAAATGTTCACCTCAGAGCCATGTTGAATTTTAGCTAGGACAGCTTGCTTTTTCATTCACTCTCAAATGGATTTTTAGGCACAGGGCAGGACTTTTTTTTAACAGGTGTAAGGTAAGCTTGCAGGATTGCCTTTTTCCTTCTGGGTCAGCACTATCATTCTGGGATCACCAGGCTCCCTCTCTCTCCCCATATCCCAGCACTTCCCACCCCCTACCCTCCCTCTTCACTCCATACTGCTTAAGGGAAAATTATCATAACAGGCTTGAGGGAAGTCTCTTTAGGTCTTTATCTCTCTCTCTCTCTCTCTCTCTCTCTCTCTCTCTCTCTCTCTCTCTCTCTCTCTCTCTCTCTCTCCTGTGTTTGTTTTACCTACCTCTGTGGCATGTCCCTGGGATGGGAGCAGGGCCAGGAATCTGAGAAGGAAGCTGGGAAATTGGGCCTCCTACCTTGACAGGTGAAGCATCTGATGTGGAAGTGGTTATTGTGGACTCGAACCACTTCCCCTTTGCAGGTGTCTCCACATCGGTAGCACTGGATGGCATTGGAGCTGCCCCGGGGATTGTAAGGATTCTGTTGATAAGGAACTGTGGGAAGAAACAAAGTGATCACCATCCATAAGGCTCTCATTCTTTACAAAGTCTGTCATAAGACATCATTATAATCTTAACTGGAAGAAAAAGCAGAAAGGGTGCAAATGCTGAGCAAAGTACCTTCAATACATCATCAGGCTGAATATGCCATCTCAGGCATCATTAGAAGGGGAGTGGCATTAAGATGGGAGTCCATAAATCTCCTTAGGCAGGCAAAGACTCAGGCATGAGTGAGCATAAACTTTTCTTGCAATGAAAGAGGCCAAATTCACAAATGAAGAAAAATAAAAGAGGAAGTAGAGTATTTTAAGTTAAATAATCCAGAAATACCATTTTTAGGGTGATCTCCGGATCAAAGCCGGGCTCCAAACTTCTCAAAGGGAATTTAGGGCTTGCAGTTGACTCAAGGGTCACAAAACACACATTGTCACAAGATGGCTGGCAGGGGAGGGCAGTTGGGGGTGACCAGGCCTAAAGGGGAGGACAGTTGGGGAGGACCAGGCCTGCAGGAGAGGGCAGTTGGGGGTGATCGGGCCAGCAGGGGAGGGCAGTTGGGGGCAACCAGGCCTGCAGGGGAGGGCAGTTGGGGGGGACCAGGCCTGCAGGGGAGGGCAGTTGGGGGTGATTGGGCCAGCAGGGGAGTGGTTAGGTGTCAATCAGGCCGGCAGAGGAGTGGTTAGGGGGCTATCAGGTTGGCAGGAGAGTGGTTAGGGGCAATCAGGCAGCCAGGCAGGTGAGTGGTTAGGAGTCAGCAGTCCTGGATTGTGAGAGGGATGTCCCCCGAGGGGTCCCAGATTGGAGAGGGTGCAGGCTGGGCTGAAGGACACCCCTTCCCGCCCATTGCACGAATTTCTTGCACCGGGCTTCTAATATACTTATATATATATAACCCATGGACATGGGTAATAGGGTAGTGAAGACCTGGGTGGGGAGGTAGAGACTGGGTGGAGGGGAGGAAGGGGAGGAAATGGGAGATATCTGTAATACTATCAACAATCAAAATATATTAAAAATAAAATAAAAATAAAAATAGATAAGTAAAGATAACATCACCCATTTATAAATTCATATGCAACACATTTCTAGTGTTTCCTGATCAGCATAAGGTATTTGTCAATCTTACCTGAATTTTACTAGTGTTTTTAATAATAAATACCTATGTACAAACAAACAAAAATTGATTCTGGCTCTGTGAGTCCTTTTCTGTGCTTCTTTCTCTCCATCCACACACTCTTCTTATCACTAACTGGTCTCACTTTTAAACTGTGTTGTATGTTATCAGATTTATTAGTCACTTTTAAAAGCAGATAATGGCATGCTTCCTCTCTCATAAAAACATGACCTAAGTTACGTTCTCTTTACTGATGTGATGCCTGCACAATACTTTTCCTCCCCGGAGGGTCACTTGACCTTGTAGATAAAAGTGTTCCCACATTCTAATAGAGTCATCTTTAAAATAGTCTTTAAAAGGTAGAAACACCTATATTATGCTGGGGTATAATTAAAAGAGTGACAAAACTGACTTGGAGACAGTATAACAACTGTGAATAATTGGCTGGAAGTGTAATAAAAACTGTGGGGCTTCTGGTTGAACCGTGAAATATCAAGCAGAGAATGAACCGATTCAGCAATGAGCTCGCAGCCGCCGGGGGCCCAGGAAAACAAGTGGGTGCAGTAGCTGTCACGTCAGCTTCCCCACCACTTCATTAGAGCCCAAGTAGCCTGGGTGTGTTCACAGGGATGTGATAAACACGGGGAGGAGGAGACCCCAGTATGGATCGAGGCACCTCACAGGTAGAAAGCTGTCTGCCTGAAGGTTAGGGTGGGGTCTGTACATAAGAGGATGTGGTAGTTACCAATAGGGACCTTGTGTTTGATTTTGGAGTTGAATCATGGCCATGACACTGGTCCTGTTTGCTGGGATAAGACCGCAGAGATGTGGGACCCTGCACTGAAAGCGGAGAGAAGCACAGGCACTGAGGTTAATGGTGTGGAGGCTGGAGTCAGGAGCGCTGGGTTTGTGTTCCCCTCCTGCCCCTTGCTGGTCACGTGACCTTGAGCAAGTTAAATGTGTGGCACCCATCTCAGTTCACTCACGTCTAGAGTGGGAATAACTCAGACCATTCGTGAGTATTACATGACTTAGATTACATAAAAGTGCTTAGTACACTACTTGGCATGTAGCTTGGGCTTAAATATTAGCAATGATTAAGTGAAAGGATCTCTGAAGCTGTGCATTCCTACTTGTAATCCAGTATAGGAATTTTTTCTAAATGATCCCCATCACTTGCCACTGAGCTTGGCTCGAACGTTGTCAAATCCAGTTTTGAAGCAGTCCAACTTGGGCAAAGGTTTTCTGGTTTTCCCACCTTGGTGATTGTCGAGAAAAAAACAACCCTTGGCTGCAGCCCATTCGCCACCTTAAGTAACCTCTGCTTTCTTCCCCATCTCTGAGTGCTTTCTGTTTATGGGTTTCTCTAGGCCGCAGAGGTGGGTGGCTGACATGCTTCTGATGTATCCTGCAGAGGAATGTGTGAATTGGGTGTTTCCTGTTGTGGGAATGAGAGGCTATGATTTATGTTACCCTGGGGCGGAGTATTTTGGGCACATCTGCTGTTTCCAGGAGGACATGTTCGAGTGTTTGTTGTGTGTGCTTACTTATGCTAAGTGAGCAATCTGTTTTCTGAAAACTCCGATGGGGTGTCTGTGAGAGCTGCTTTTGGTAACCCCTAAGGGTCATGCACGTGTCATTTTGTGTCATTACATCTATGTTCATACAGTGAATACCTGGAAACCAGACTTTTAGAGCAGTGGGGGACTGGGAGGTTATCTATACACTAGACTGTGATCAACACGAGGGCAGGAACCATTTCTGTCATGTTTGCTACCAGGCATAGAATAAGTGTTCAATAAATAACAGGATAAATAACAGAATGAATAAAATTAGTCCAATGGTTTCAATTCACAAATGAGACAGCTGAGGCCCAGAAGAGAGAAGGGATTCATCTGAGCTCACACAGCAATTTCTGCTTCCCTCAGTGCAGGGGGGTACCCTTTCTGGGACAACAGAATGAAAGACAAGGCAAACCTAGAGGGTGAGCTGGGCTGGTACAGAGCCCCAGGGTCATGGAAAGGTGGGGAGAGAATTCATAAAAGATGACATCACCATGGGGGAGCCATGCTGAGGTTTAGCATTAAAATAGCTGGGGTTCAGGATTCAGGATTCAGAAGTATAGCAGCGTTTAAGGAGAATAAGAAATAAGGGGGGAAATGCATAAGGAAAGGTCTGGCAGGATAAGACATAGTATTTAGAACAGGGGTGGGCAAACTTTTTGACTCGAGGGCCACAATGGGTTCTTAAACTGGACCGGAGGGCCGGAACAAAAGCATGGATGGAGTGTTTGTGTGAACTAATATAAATTCAAAGTAAAGGAGCGGAGGGGAGAGCAAGAGAACCGGATAGAACAGCCGGATCCGGCCCGCGGGCCGTAGTTTGCCCACGGCTGATTTAGAGTGTGGTTACTCCGTCAGGAACTGTGCTAAGCAATTTACATATGTCATCTCATTGAATTTTCATAACTCATGAGGGGATATTATTATTTCCCTCTTTTTATAGATGAGGAAACTAAGGCCCAGCAAGCTGAGGTCACTTGTCCAAGGTCACAGTTAGTCAATGGCAGAGGTAGGATCTGAACCCAGGCAGCCTGACTCTGGAACCTGTGTTCTCCCCACTAAGCTCTACTGCCTGCCACACAAAATTGCCAACAGTGGTTACAAGGAAGGAAGGGGGAGGAAGTGGGCTTGGGGAGGCTAAAAGGGTATCTAATTTTTCTGCCAACAGTAATCATCCATCCATTATCCAGCTGATTACAAAGATGTGTATACATATATTTCACAAAGACATAAGAACAACAGTGGAGGGTACTAGAGTCCAGACCAGGTAACAGCATCTATGGCAGATGATGAAGAAGCAGGGATGGCTGCCCCCCAGGCCCAGCCTTGAGCAGCTTCCCTGGCTCCGGCAGGTACAGCCCGACAGGTGTGTGTGCCTGGCCCCTGGGAGGCAGGCTCTGCAGGTGCTGGCAGCTGCAGCAAAGCAGAGGTCGGAACACCCTAGGAATCCCCAGGTCCTTGCACAGATGGTCCCAGCCTGGCCACAGTTTCCCGTGTCAGCAGGTCAGTAACACAGTCTGTCACCCCAAGACGGTATTGTGAAACCTTTGCTGCAACAGAAACTCCTCCACAGCCTCTCTGCCAGGCTCATCCGCCTGTTCCACGGTCATGGCGTGTGGTTGGCAACATGGCTCACGCTGCCTTCTCCAGAAATGTGTTGTCAGGACATGTGTCAGAGCCGCACGCTCTTGGCCAGGCTGGCTGCTCCTGCCTGACAGCCAGCTGCCACGCTACAGCTCTAGCAGGAAAGATCTGGGCCAGACCCAACGGGCCCTCTCCACAGCAGTGTCACAGGCGAGGAAGCCCGAGGTGTCTCCCGTGACAGCAGTGACGTACCTTCACACCTGATAAAATGGGACCTGCATTTTGTCATTCCTTTTGCAAATTTAGAAAGTTGTCCAGATATACTGTCCCAGAGTTAACTTTGAACTTATTTCTGTATTAATCTCCTGATTGTAAAAGAAAAACCCCAAACCTCATTTTTTTCTTATAACTCAATTAGGTTTCTATTTCAAGACAAGCAGAAACACTGTTTCAGCCAGTTCCCCCACCCCCACCCCGCCCCACCCCTCTGCTGCTCGCTGGGGTTGTGTTGGCACAGGGCCTCTTTCTCAGGACTCCAAAGATCTGAGTCTCATTTCTTCCCCAAGGCTCTCCTCCCCACCTCTGGGCCAGGAATCATTCTGTTAGATGGGGAGAAGGAGCCTTTCTGCCTCCTCTAACTGAGGCTGTCTCTAGAATATTTAGCTTTGTAATAAATCCTTCCTGTTCTGAGGGCACAGACTTTTGAAACTCAAAAGCCAGGAAGCGACTCCTCTTGTCTCTGGCTTCTGCTGCCCATCCCGGCCCCGAGGCCTTGCTCACTGAATAGAGGGAAGGCGGCAACAGGGGTGGGCAAGGGAAATGCCAGTTACCAGTGAGCATCTCAAAAATATCATCTCGCCACGCTTGGTCAAGGGTTTTAAAAGTAAGATATGCAAGAGTGCTGTGCAAGAGTGGCTGAGGGATAGACAAGATCTGGTGGAGAAGGGGAAATCCCCAGGGCATTCTCTTGTCACTCTATGTCCCTCACTGCCTTCCCCAAGTCCCCACTCAGGGACACTGAGGAGCTGTAAAAATAGCTCAAAACAGCTAACGTGAATTGGGCAATGACTACGTGCCAGGCCCTGTGCTAAGTGCTTCGTACCTATCTCCTCATTTAATTCTTACAACAACTCCACGAGACAGAGACTATATGATCCCTACTTTAAAGATGGAACAGCTGAGCCACAGAGAGGTTAGTTCGTTTGCCTGAAGTCACACACGTGTAAATGCTAGGGCCAGGGTTCAGACGGGCATCAGTGGGTCTAGGAGAGGCTCAGTTCTCTCTCCTCCCTCTCCTCTCCTCGGGGGGCCTTCCCAGGAGAGCCTGCTCCTGCCCAGTGTGGCTGAGGGGAAAGGGGGACCTGCCCATGCACCCCCAGCAGGGAGACTACGGCTGCCTTGCACTGGAGCCTTGTGGCACCCTTCCCAGCATCTCTATAGCTTATCTGAAAAATACTATTTGGGTTTCGTCTGAGGTCCTGGAAACCATGTTGGAAATAGAGGAACTCCAGGAAGCTAGCGATTGTCTTCGTGCTATGAGTGACTCAGCCCCTTGGCCTCTGAGCCAGAGGTTTTAATACTTACACAATGTTTGCTTCCTGAGGCCCTGGCAGGCCATCAATCCCTGATATATTGTGGGAAATCCAAGATCATCAGCTGCCACTGGGCTCCCCTTGACTTACAGGTTTTCAGTATCAGAATGGAGGGCATATAGCAAACATCTCGTCTGGAGGTTTCCACTTTTTTTTTTTTTTTTTTTTGAGCTATGAACCCTTTCTTGAAATGAAGACGTGGCCCCTAGGTTATATTGATTCCACTGCAAACTCTGCATGGAATGCACACATGATGACCTGGTGCTCATTCAGGGAAATCCCCTTGACCGGGGCTGCTTCCATTGGATGTGGCTCCCAGACATGCTTTATTTGGGCGGCCTGGTGTTTGTTTTTAAACCCTTCCAGATCACCATGGTTCCTACCTCTTCCTTTGGCCTCACCCCTGGCTGGCTTCCCTCCTGCACTGCCAGGTGCTTGCAGGCACTGGCGTTGTGATCCCGCCTAGAGCTGAAGAGCAGCTGTGACTGCAGTGGGTAGGGCCCGGCATGTCACCTACTTGTGACTCCCTCGTTCCCTCAGGTAGTGATCAAGGCACCTTCTGCCCCTTGTCATCCACATTCCTGCCTTTACAGATGCAGCCCATAGGCTCGGTGAGGGGAGGCACTTTCTCAGGGTCCCCATCATGCTGGCCACACCAAGACCAACAGGAAAATACCTTCTTTTCCATCAGGGATAGTGTGCCTAAGGACAGGCTAAAGTGAGGTGTAGGTCACACATGTCAGGGAATTCTCAAAGCCATCCTAAGCAACCACAGTTCTCAGAGGGCAGAGGTTTCCTGGAAGTGTCCTCTCTGGTGTATGAAGTGCTTATCCCATTGCTCAAAGTTCTACAAGGGCTTTTTTTGATGGCCTCTGCAGTCATCCTCTCACCAGACGCTCCTACAGTGTGACTACAGCACACTGGAGGCTCCCCTCATAGAAATCTGACCCGATAGCCAGGCCCAGGGCTGATGGGATAGCTTGCCATCATTCCACTGCATACCATCTTTCCCTCCCTCCCTCCCTCCCTCCCTCCCTTAATTCTTCCCTCTCTTTTTCCCTTCCTACCCATTTTGGAGTCACTGTGATATCTCAATTTCCTTTCCAATCCAACATTCTATGCATTTTAAGCACAGTTGCAATACAAAATACTTTCAGGGGCCAGGCAGGTAACGTCAGTGGAAAATCGACCCACAGGGACCAAACTGGCAGGACTGGCCTACTTAAAGGAGAAGAAGCTCCTGGGTCCCAGAGGATTATTACACATCAGGGTCACAAAGAGAGCTCTGTGTGTGTGTGTGGGGGGGGGGGGGGGGTGTGGGGTGGGCTGGATTCTGCCCATGGGCCACCAGTTTGGGATTGCTGCATCCAGACAGATAGATGACCACAAAGTCACTTCCAATTACCATCTGCAAGAAGTCGCATGTTCACCACATGCCTGTAGGACCTGGAAGAACAGAATACTCCCGAAATGCGGCCATGCAGAGCCCCAGGCTGGAGAAGAGAGCACTCTATAAACAGGTCACTCTCAAGGTCTCAGTAACATTACTCAGGGACAAGCAGAGGTTTTCAAACTTTTTGGGGGACTATAACTCACCAGAAGAAATCAATTTTGCCAAATGACCTAGCACACAAATATGTGCAACAAAAGTTTCACAAACAAAACTTATTCTAAGCACACATGATATGTTCTGATAGTTTTTCTATTCCATTTCATTGCAATACTTTATGCCATTTCTTAAAAAAATGTTGTATACAACCCAATCTATCTATATATAAAAGCCTAATAGGCAAAGTGTCCCCTCGGGAGTTCAACTGACCAGGAGTTCGATCGCTCGCTATGACATGCGCTGACCACCAGGGGGCGGCACAGAATGAAGGAAGGCCCCAGCTGTCAGCTGGGGAAGGGAGGCTGTTAGGGACCCTATCCGTGCATAAATTTCATGCACTGGGCCTCTAGTAATATGTATAAGATCAGAGGTGAAAAGAATGATAAAGGTTATTCTAGGTTTGCACTGTCCAATATGGTAGCTATTAGTTATATATGGCTATTCAAGTTAAAATAAATTAACATTAAAATTCAGTTCCTCAGGCATACCAGCCACATTTCAAGTACTCAGTAGGCACATGTGACTAGTGGCAGCTGTCCTGGATAGCACGGAAATGGAACATTTTCATCACTGTAAAAAGTTCTACTAGACATCCCTGATCTACAGTGTTGCCAATAAAGAAACAAAGGTCTAAGGCCTCTCAAAAAAGATGTATTTGAAATTATGACTGTATGGATTGGGGATGAATGGATGTAACCTCAAAGATGTCTGCCAGAGGTCACAAGAGGAATAAAGACAAATATGGTTCATTTCAGATGTATCCTCACTACAGGATTCACAAGTCAAAGTCTATATCCTGCACACCAAATGCAAGGTGGTGGATCAACCTTCACAGAAAAACAGAAGCAAATTTTAATTGCTCCACAGGGTAGTTATGGAGTAGTTCCTGTGGGCTGGAGAGAGAATAGGCTATGGAACCTATTAGATCTGGGTTTAAATCCAGTCTCTTCCTCTCACAGGCTTTAGAAGATTGAGCAAGGTGCTATGTCACCAATCCTTACCTTCCTCATAGGTAAAATAGTATCAATAGTATTTACCTTTCAGAACTTTTGAAAGGATCGGAAATAATGTACATAAATCACCTACCACATTATCTGGTATATTTCAAGTGCTGTGCCAAAGCTTGCTATAATAAAGATAATTATAACAACAATAATAAAATGAAGCTAAATATTATGGAGATGTAAAGATAAAGTAAACACAGCTCCTACTTCAAAGAAATTCCAGATGGTGAAGGGGAGATTATTTTTTATTGTTTATCTAATGCTGAACCCAGTACCTGGTACTAGCAGGCAATCAATTCATATTTTCCAAATATATGAATGATGAATATATATATCCCTAAATGCTACAGTCTAAAGTAGAGTTTGGTAAAGGAATCAAAGAAGTCCAGACATGGATTGCTACGATATTTATGAATTATTTCTGATTGTGTAGGGGAAAAGAGAGAAAGAAATAAAAATTAGGGAAGGCACCATGGACAGATGGCATTTTAATATTTTTTAGTAGGCTGTTGATACATGATATGTAGAACAAAAAAGTCAAGACATGATAAGTATCCAAGAAAAAAGAATAAAAAGACTGAAAGATAATAGGAGGAAAGATGAAGAATACTTCCTTTTGAAATAAAAGATTTTTATAAAAACAAAGGTCCTCCCCACAAAATCAAAGGACAAAAGTTGCTTTTTCATCTTTAGGAAACAAAGCATCATTCTGTTTCACATTTAATTTGTATAGTCTGGGGGAGTAGGGAAAAATGTTTACTCTCTTGTTTGGCCCATGTATAAGGCCCTGCAAACAGCTTTTTTTATACATAAAATGTAGTGGACATCTGTTGTTTTGCTTGTTCAGCATCTGCTCTCTGCTTCTTCTGGCAAAATAACCTCTGTTTCCCCAGGGAAACCCATTCCATGGGGTTTAGGTGGGCTGACCCTATTCCAACACAGGACTGGAAAGTAGCCCACGCCTAGCCAATCAGAGAACCCCAATCCTCTTTCCACGTGATTGGAAGACATATGACTTATCCCTCTCTGGGATTTTTCTACAGGAGCTCTCGTAGAAGCCATCTGGGTTGCTAAGCCAGAAGGAGGTAGTCTGGGGTGCCTGGTGCCATCTTGCCGCCCCCACCCCTCACCCCCCCGCCCCACGGTGAGAGAGCCTACTCGAGATGGAAAGAATGAACAGGTTCCCGAATACAAACACTTTACTCTCTGGATCCAGATGGGCCTGAAGCCCCATTATACTAACCAATATTGTATAGTCCCTTTCTAAAATAATGAGTTAGTTTGAGTTGGGGTTTTGTCACTTGCAACCAAGTACTTATATCCTAATTAATCACAGTTTTCTATCTAAGTCACAATCTATAAATTAAATTAAACAAATATTCCTGGACCACTTCATACTGGACCTCATGTATCTAAAATGACCCACAGCTTCTAGCTGAGGACACAATGATGGATGAGATGAACAGGTCCCTGCCTTCATGTGACTCACACTCCAGCTGTGGAAATGGTGGGAAAAGTGCTAGGAGAGAGGAAGGGGAGAATGGTAGGGGACACTATTGTTTCTTTCCCAACAGACATTCATCTCCTCATCTGCTAACCTCTCTCTCTTGGGGGGAACTCATTATTGTTTATCCTTTCCTGAGCAGCCATATCTTTCAGGAAAGGTCGTGACCCCCTCCCAGTCTTGGGGAGGGAATCTTGATTGGTGAAACTGATTCTGATAATCTCATTCTTTGACAACTGATTGACTTAGGCAAAGACATGTGATATACCTCTGGCCAGTGAGACACAGGGGAGGTCAGGTGGAAATGAGAGGTTTTCTTAGCTCTTTTTGACTTCTGGAGGTGGGTGTTCATCTGGGGTGCTGGAATGCAGCCTTAATGCCCATGATGAACTCTGAGGGGAGCCACTTAAAGTGGAAAGAATCCAGTGCTTGTGAATGATGCTGAGCCTCTGAATTAACCGGCCTTAGATCTGCCCCTCTTTGGACTTCCTATTCTGTAAACTGGATGTGTGTAGATGTTTAAGCCACTCTTAGTCACTTGTTGCTGCAGGCACTCTATGGAACCAAGGATGCTATGCTATGGGAGCATCCAAGCAGTCAGGGAAAGTTTCCTGCAGCCACTCTGGAGACGAGCAAAGACACACAGAGGTAGGTGAGAGCAATGCTGATTAGCAGAAGTCAGTGGTGGAAGTGAAATAGGAACAAATTTCTCCATGGAGGTGCTTTTTGCTGCATGAGTGTTTGTCAGAGTCATCAGCGAACTGCCTGTTTCAGAATCACCTGGGGAGGAGGTGTGGATTGTCAAAGTGCAGATTCCTGGGCCCTACCCCAGACCTACTGAATCAGACTTTACATTTCAAACAAGCTCCTATGGAGGGTCTTTTCTTCACTGAAGGCTGGGAACCCTTGGTTTAGTGATCAGGAAACTCACACAATCTTTGGCACTGAGATGAGAATTTTAGAAATCTTGATATCTGATACTAATGCATATTAAAGGGCTGTTAGAAAACATGCCAAATATCCTTTGGGTATTACACAGTATATTTTCACTGATGTGTTTGCCAACCTTCACATATGTTTAAAAAAATTGACTGGCAATGAAATGATGTTCTAATAAGGTAGATTAAACACACATTTAATTCACTCAATCCCGGCAGATGGTTTTTGTTTTTAAAAATTTAGCCTTTCCATCTCCACCAGCTCTGTCCCAGCCACAAGCATCTCTCACATCACCATAGCCTTTCTACCACACATCTTTCCTAGATCAGTGGTTCTTAGCTAGGGGCAATTTTCCAACCCCCCTGACCCCTCCCACCAGAGGTCATTTGACAATGCCTGGGGATATCTGGTTATCATAACGCAGGCGTGTGTGATAAGTGTGTGTATGTGTTATTGGCACTAGTGAATAGAGGCCAGGGATGCTACTAAACATCTTTAAAATGCACAAAATAGCTTCTCCCCACTCCCAGCAAAGAATGATCTGGTCCAAGATGTCAGTAGTGCCAAGGGTGAGAAATTCTGCATTAGACAGATCCTCAACATCACACAGATCTTAGGTCAAAGGCCCCTCACTGACTCCCCTACTGTTTTTGGTTCTCACCATCCTGGGTACCGTCCCTTGATTACATTTTCAGTTATAGAGTGATATCATTAGTCGTGATTATCTGCTGAATCTCTTTTTCCTTCATTAGACTCTAAGGTTGACGAAGGCAGGGACAGTATCTATTGAGCTCACTTCTCTAGTCCTAATGCCAAGCACAATATCTGGCCCACAGCACATTTACCACAAACATTTTTAAAGTAAATGAAACTACGTTGTGCAAATTCCTGTGCAATCATAAAACACACTAGTTAGCATAGCTTCTATCTACAAGAAAATGACATTCCTGCAGGGACTATCTGAAAAATCCATATCACAACATAAGCATTTTGTAGTAAAAGAAAAGCACAGCAGCAGCAGTTCTAAAACTGTCTGGTCTCAGGACTCCTCTACATACTTAAAATTTATTGTGAACCTCAAAGAGTTTTGGTTTGGTGAGTTGCATCTATTGGTATTTATTGTATTAGAAATCATATCTGAGAATTTTTAAAAAACAAAATAACCCAGATGCATGCATTCCCTTAGCAGTCAGAGTGATGACTTCATCATACTTCACCTCTGGAAGACCCCACTCTGTCCTCATGAGAGAATGAGAGTGAAAAAAGCAAAACACTTCGTAGGGTTGTCACAAAAACAGTGTTGATCCTGTGGACCATGCAAAGGGTCTCAGGCATTTTCAGGGTTTCTGGAACAACTTTGAAAACTTTGTGCTAAAGGAATACTAATACCATAGAGATAACTTCCTGCATAGGAATCAGGGCAGCTACTTGGAAATGCCACACCTGAGCTGGCCCTTGCAAGATGGGTGGCATCTAGACATCCCACATAGACATACACCTCTTCTGCTGGCCCACTACATGGTTCTATATCAAGAGTAGGCAAACTATGTATGGAGAAGCAATTCTGGTCCACTGTCTGTCTTTGTAAATAAAGTTTTATTGGAAAATAGCCATGCCCACTCATTCACGTGTTGTCTATGACTACTTTCATGTTAAAATGGCAGAGTTGAATAGTTGACCTGCAAAGCCTCTAACTGGCCCTTCCCATAAAAATTTTGCCAACCCCCATTCTTTAGAATATTTATACATGTAAACATATAAATAAACTTGATGTTGAATGACATTTTTTAAAAAATGCACATCCCCACCCCTATATTGGAATTGAGGTTAGTGAGTGGGCAAAGAGGTGGGAAAGAAATACCTCCATCAGGTGGGTAAAAATACTATTAGCTTGGTCAGTCATACTGACACCTTTGATTTCTAGTCTTCCAACACAGTGGAAGACTTGGGGCAGATCACTTACCCATTTTGGGATGCCAAGGAGGATGGATTATACAGGGAAAACTTTACCAACAGTCAGAACTGTCCAGAGATTAAATAGGCTGCCTTTCTAGGTTGCGAGCTTCCCACATGTGGGAAGCTGGTTGGGGCTGCATGACCATCAGGCTCAACAGACAGGAATCAAATCTTTGGGAATCAGATGGATAACTACTAAATTAGGGAGCACAAACTCAGTGCTTAAGGGGGTAGATAGGTCATGCTAATGAGTGAGTGGGCTGGGGTAAGATGAAGGGAGTGAGAGATGTGTCCAAACAGGCATGGGTGGCCCCGACTTGGTTTCATTGGTTTCCTGCCATGTGGGGACATGAGCTCAGTGAAAGCAGAAATCTGGATTTTAAAGTAAAATCTCCCAGTTTTAGCATGGCTCAAATATTAAACAAAAAGCATGCTATGTGAGTCAAATAAAACACATTAATGCATCATTTTGTCACCCAGACCACCAGAATAAGGTGAACTTTTGTGCCTTTTCCAGCTTAAATATGCCTTGATTCTAAAATAAAAGCAATCCCTTATAATCATTGAGGGCTTTTGGATTTTCAGTGTCTTGACATCTTATCTCTTGTTTTTGTATTTAATGAGGACTAGAACCCAGGACTTCCTATGCCAAGTCTAGTGTTCATGTTATGGTGGCAGGACCCACCATACCAGAAAAATGATCTGAACTTAGCAGAGTGGACAGGGTGGAATAAAATGGAGATGGGCAGTGAAGGCAGAGAGTTCATCAGATTGAGTGGACAGGAGGAGAGCTCAGAAACAGGAGGTGGGTAGACATTACCGACTAGAACAGCACACATAGAGAAGACAGTCCATCTGGGTCTCAAGAGGAGCTGCTCCACCCAGACTTTCCTTGGCTTCAAAGGTCCAGAAGCCAATAGATTCCTGTTTAACTTGAGTAGTTTGAATTGAGTTTTGGTCACTTGCAATTTAAGAGTTTCTACAAAGTCTTAAGGCGGGGATTAAAATGTTCTATGGTAGTACAAACACAGCCATAGACAATATGAAAATGAATGGGCATGATTGTGTTCCAATATAACTTTATTTACAAAGATAGGCAGTGGGCCAGAACTGGCCTTTGAGACATAATTTGCCCACATGTGCTATAGAATTATTCACCGTGGAGCAGAAGTATGTGTCTATGCTGAGTGTCCTGATGCCACCCAGCTTTCAAGGCCAGCTCAGGCATCATGTGGCTGGGTTATTAGACTAGATATCCCTACCCACTATGACATTCAAGGATGCTTTGGCCTGATTTGTCTCAGGATACAGAGGTAGAATCTCCATCGTCCAATTCAAGCAATGTTTTGAGGGAAAGTATTCACCAACAAAATGCCTCCAACCATAAATACCAGTTCTATAACTGAGCATATGTTGGTGGAAGCCTCAACTCACACTGAGCCAGTTAAAATGCAAAGAAGGACAGCTAGCAGATCTTTCAAGTTAGAGTCCAGGCTGTTAATTACGTCTGCAAAAGCAATACATAAACATGCAGATGGCAACTGTAGTAAATATGATCATCTATATATAAACATCAAAATCCAACCCACTCCTCAAGGCCTATCTTGTATGAAACATACTTCTAGAAATATATCCGGGTCTCTCCCCTCACTCCCCTCCACATATGAGCTCTCTTTCTTTTTAAAACGTCAGGACATGTACTTCTTATGACTAAGCAGTGGCTCTCAAACTTGAGCATGCATCAGAATCCCAGGATGTCAAAACACAGATTGCTAGGCTCCCCCCCTCCCCTGAGTTCCTGATTCAGTAGGTCTGAGTGGGGCTGAGTTCCCAGGTGATACTAATGCAGCTGGTCTGGATACCACGTTTTGAAAGCCACACTGACCTAGAGTATAGTGTAATAATATCGTCACTTTTGTGCTTACTTTATTTCCCTAGCAGATTGTAAATTACTTGAGGAGGGATGCTACTCATGTTTACGTACCCTGGAGTATTCTTGTGGGCATTAAACAAACATTTAGACACACTCATGGGATGAAATGAGGAGTTAAGTTTTTGGTCAGGATAACTTGACAGCTGTTTCCTACAACAGGTATTTCTTGTGCCCACAAGGAAGGCAAATGAAATAGACTTGCTCCCAAGAAGTAACCAGTACAGGAAATTTCTGTGGCTAAACCACACTGAAATAGAAATCACAACACAGTCAAGTGTCAAGTTCAACATCTGGTGGAAGACCAAAACCAAAATGAAATTCATCAAATGGTTATGCAACTTTTCCTATTCATAATGTGGTTACTAGGTGTATGTGTGGAGAGGGTGGGGGTGGACAATAACAAATTGTGGTTGGAGCATTGTCCCATATACCAAAAGATTGTGGGCATGTGCCTAGGCTGTGGGTTTGTTCCTTGAACGGGGCGCATATGGGAGGCAACCAATCTCTCTCTCTCCTTCACCCTTCCTCTCTATCTAAAAGAATCAATAAAAACATATCCTCAGGCAAGGATTAAAAGAAAAGAAAAAAATGCTGAAGGTTATCTAAATACCCTTTATAGAATATCCAAGAAAAAAAGTATGCTGGGAATCAGAATGTGACTGTATTTGGAGACAGGGTTTTTAAAGAGATGACTAAATTAAAATGAGGACATTAAGGTGAGCTGCTATCCAATAAGACTGCTGTCATTATAAGGAGAGGAGATCAGGACACAGACATGCACAGAGGGAAGGCCACATGAAGACATAGGGAGAAGATGATCATCTAGAAGCCAAGGAGAGAGGCCTCAGAAAAAACCAGCCCTGCTGACACCTTGATCTCAGACTTTTAGCCTCAAGAACTATCATAAAATAAATTTCGGTTGCTTAAGCCACCCATGAGTGGTATTTTGTGTGGCAGTCCTAGCAAACTAACATAGATGCCAGATCATTATTATTTTTTAAAATATATTTTATTGATTTTTTACAGAGAGGAAGGGAGAGGGATAGAGAGTTAGAAACATTGATGAGAGAGAAATATCAATCAGCTGCCTCCTGCACACCCCCTACTGGGGATGTGCCTGCAACCAAGGTACATGCCCTTGACCGGAATCGAACCTGGGACCCTTCAGTCCGCAGGCCTATGCTCTATGCACTGAGTCAAACTGGTCAGGGAGATCATTATTTTAAGTAGTACAAAGGGTATAAGAGCTGCAGGGAATCAATACCATGCAATACCCCTCAAGCAGAAGATGTCCTGTACCACCTACCCCTAGTCTCAGTCTTATCATCTTATGCCTGGGGGATCCCAACAGGTCCTAACTGGCCTCCTTTTCCCTCTCTTTCTCCACACAGTAACCAGAGTGATGCTTCCAAAATGCAAAGCTGATGATGCAAATCCGATGATGCTTGATCCTGATCCCACCTCCTCCAGAGGCATTTAACACCATTCAGTGGTTTCACTTTGCTCTTGGGACAAAGCCAGACTCCTTGTCATGGTCTCTGAGGCCCTGCATGGCCTCTCCCAGACAACCCCCCACCCCAACTCATCTCAGACCCACCTCCCTACCAGCAGTAGATGACAGCCACAGTGGCTTTCTTTCTTTTCCCTCAAACACACCCTGCTCCCTCTCAACACTGGGAGATTCCCATTTCACACAGACATGCCAGAGGCCCTTCTACGTTCAGATGTGTTACCTGTCCTGGAAAATGCATGCTGAGGCAGACGGCTTTCCCCAGGAAGAAGTCCCGACTACTCAGGCCCCACTGCCTTCCTCTCGTTAGTCATTGGTAGAAACTGTCTAAGGAGCAGCTGAAAAGTGTCAGAGCATTGACCGAGCTGTCTGCAGGGTGTTCTTCCCAAACTAGACCTGGCGGATCCTGGTGACAGGCACCATTCACCTGGGAATTGTAAAAGGAGCTGAAGGGTGAAATTCTGGACCTGTCGGCCAAAACACGTCACCTGCTCTGATGGGCATGATGAAAGGATTCTTTCTTTTTCGTCTGGGTTGCTCACTGTCCTTCCAGACACAAAGAGAGGAGCAAATCCTCTGTCCTATGCTCACTGTTCTGTATATCTTTTTATCACCATTTAATTATAGAGAGCACACTTTCTGAATGAGATACTAAAATGCATGGTTGGACACATGACCTAACAATGGATCGAAGTACTTGAAATCAGGACAACTTAACCAAAGGATACTAGATTCATGATGAACTGACTCTTTCTACCTTGCCCCATTTACCTATAACCCAAATAAAGCTGGATTTGCCTTGTGCTCAATTTCTGTGTAGAATTATATTAAATTTTAATGAAGAGACATAGGCAGCAACCAGAAGTAATAAAAAACACACAATTCAAATATATGCTTCTCTCTCAAAGAATAGCCAAGAGAAGAAGGCATCTACTTAAAACTGGCAGAACAGAGGCCAATTCAAAGGCTTTTTCATTCATTGCCTGATTTAATTGACATTAAACATCTGAGTCAGGCCAGATGACACTCTTCCTGTTTTACAGATGACAAAACTGAGGGTTAGGGAACTGAAGAGGTGCCCGACTCCAACACACCCCTTCTCACACCTAGTTCAGGGAACTTTCTTTTCTCCGCTAACACACACCACTAGACATCCTTGCCGCCATTTTGCATCCTGAAATATTATTATTATTTCCTGGGACTAATGTCAGCAAAAAATGATTATTGCCGATATGAGTTCACAGTATCCCAAGAGATTCATTACCATTTGATTTTCAAGCCCCAGTTAAGAGCTCAGACAAGAGGGAGCAAACATCAATGAAGCATACAAGCATTTTCACTCTCACAGCCTCTCTAAGCTAGATTAATGCTTTTAAAAAAAATCCTACCAGAATACCTCTCTTCTAGCCAAAGAAGCATTCTGTCCCCAGTCGACTCTGGGAACCCTGGTACAATAATTAACACGTGGGCCAGAGGCCCAAACTCATTGGCACAGGACAGATTCTCGGATGAGAAACAGTAGCCCCAAATCCTACTCACATAAAGGGCTTATTGACATTATCTGTTGAAAGGAATATGGATTTCAAGGGAGACAGCAAGGTAGAGAGAAAACATAATTTTGGCTTTGGAAGATGTAGGTGAGGGGAGGGACACACATCTTCCCTATTTCAAAGCCCCTTACATTTTCACCAGAGCATTCCCTAAGTTCATACCCTCAGTGGACTTTGCTGCTGCCAAAGAGCACTTCCCCATAGCACTGACGTCATGAAGCCAAAATAATCCAGTTCAGCCAACACATTCCAGTTCTAAAACAGAAGGTTTCAGAGTTCTTGCAGATAGGATTAGCTGTGGGTGATGCCAGGTGCCCTGGGCTCAGGAGTGGTTGCTTGGCCTGGGGCTGACTCCATGGCGAGAAATGGCCTCACTGAGGGTGTTCAGATCCAGAACCCCTTCCTGCCAAAAAGGGGGTTTGATTATTAGAGGGAGAGAGAGGAAGGGGATTAGGCCGAAAAGCTCCCCAAAATGGGTCAGAGGTCTGAAAAGTGCCGAATAAGTTGATGGATGTAGACACAGGCATTCATTACACTTGCTCTTGGGCCCTGTGCTGAGCATGGATGTGGAGGGCCCTAGAGATGGAGGACAAGTCCTGTGTGTTAGGTAGTTAGACTGTTTGTGCTTCAGCTTCTTCTTAACCTAGAGAAAGATGCAGAACCCCCAGGCTACATCCCAACAGAGGGACCATAAAGCATAGCTACACATAGAAGGTGTCCCAGCCTTCCTAAGGACAGGATATCCTAAAGTTGCCCTGAGTCCCTTGACACAGAAAGCTTTTCCTGAGTGAGCACGCTACAGTGGCACCAACATTATTCTGGTGTCACTTTTCTAGCACCCAGCAAGCCCCAGGGAAGATCTGCTCCAAGCAGAAAGTGCCAAGTCAGCACAAACAGATAGAGTTTATGCACTAAAGCTCAAGTTCATTGGCGCAGTTATCTATTTGGCAATATTTACTGGCTGATTTCTATGTGCTAAGGACTGGGGGGTACATTGGTAAATAAAAAAAAAAGAAGCATTTTCTGCTCATTTGGTAGTTTACAATTCTGTGGGAAAGATACGTAGTAAGTAAATAAATAAAAAAAATAAACAGATAATAAAACTGTGACAAGTAGAATGAAGGAACAGAATAAGGGGTGGGGACAGACAATCTGAAAGTAAAACATTTCATCTGAAACTACAAAAAGGAAAGGAAGACAGTCATGGAAGACCAGAGGCAAGAGCAGTGTAGGTGGAGAAACAGCATGTACAAGGGCCTTGAGGCTAGAAAGCCTATGGTGAGCTCAAGGAGGCTAGTGTAGCTGCAATATCAAGGCCAGGGAGAGACCTGAACGAAATAAGTTGGAGAGGAGGCTTTTGAAATGTACAATGCTCAAACGTTTACCAAGCACGTTCCCAGGTGTTGTTATAGTTGAAACAGCCCTTTGAGGTAAGCAAGGCTGACAGGATGCACCCATTGAATTGATGAGGATACTAGCAGATATCACAGAGTTAGTAGGAGAGCTGTGATTTGGAGTCAATCTTCTGTTTCTAAGCCTAGGAATCTTTTATTTATTTTTTTATTATTTATTTAATTTAATAAATTTTTATTGTTCAGATTATTACATTTGTTCCTCTTTCCCCCCCCCCCATAGCTCCCCTCCATCCAGTTCCCACCCCACCCTCTGCCCTTACCTCCCCTGCACTGTCCTCATCCATAGGTATACGATTTTTGTCCAGCCTCTTCCCGCACCCCCCACAACCCTTTCCCCTGGAGAATTGTCAGTCCACTCCCTTTCTATGCCCCTGATTCTATTATATTCACCAGTTTATTCTGTTCATCAGATTTTTTATTCACTTGATTTTTAGATTCACTTGTTGATAGATATATATTTGTTGTACATAATTTTTATCTTTACCTTTTTCTTCTTCTTCCTCTTCTTAAAGAATACCTTTCAGCATTTCATATAATACTGGTTTGGTGGTGATGAACTCCTTTAGCTTTTTCTTATCTGTGAAGTTCTTTATCTGACCTTCAATTCTGAATGATAGCTTTGCTGGGTAGAGTAATCTTGGTTGTAGGTTCTTGCTATTCATCACTTTGAATATTTCTTGCCACTCCTGTCTGGCCTGCATAGTTTCTGTTGAGAAAACAGCTGACAATCGTATGGGTGCTCCCTTGTAGGTAATTAACTGTTTTTCTCTTGCTGCTTTTAATATTCTCCCTTTGTCTTTTGCTCTTGGCATTTTAATTATGATGTGTCTTGGTGTGGTCCTCTTTGGATTCCTTTTGTTTGGGGTTCTCTGTGCTTCCTGGACTTGTAAGTCTATTTCTTTCACCAGGTAGGGGAAGTTTTCTGTCATTATTTCTTCAAATAGGTTTTCAGTATCTTACTCTCTCTCTTCTTCTGGCACCCCCATAATTTGGATGTTGGTATGTTTGAGGTTGTCCCAGAGGCTCCTTACACTATCTTCAAATTTTTGGATTCTTTTTTCTTTTTGCTTTTCTGGTTGAGTGTTTTTTGCTTCTTTGTATTTCAAATCTTTGACTTGATTCTTGCAATCCTCTAGTCTGCTGTTAGATCTCTGTATAATATTTTTTTATTTCAGTCAGTGTATGTTTAATTTCTAGTTGGTCTTTTTTCATATCCTCGAGGGTCTTGCTAAATTTATTGGCCTTTTCTAGGAAATTCTTGAAAAACCTTATAACCATGGTTTTGAACTCTATATCCAGTCGTTTGCTTTCCTCCATTTCTTTCATTTGTGATTTGTTTCTTTGTCTCCACATTTTTGCTGCTTCCCTGAGTTGGTAGAGTAGCTTTGTGTGCTAGGTGTCCTAAGGGCCCAGTGGCTCAGCCTCCCCAGTTACTTGAGGTGGACACTCTTGGTGCACCCCTTTGTGGACTGTGTGCACAGCCTTGTTGTAGTTAAGTCTTGATTGTTGTTGGTATCACTGGGAGGAATTGATCTCCAGGCCAATTGGCTGTGAGGATCAGCTGTGTCTATGCTGGGAGAACTGTGCTGGAGACATCCTTTTGAGACAAGACTTGCAAAATTACAAAAGCCTCTGTGCTCAGCTTGGATGGGGTGAAGTCTCAGGGCAGAGCATACAGCCTTGGCTTCCTGTCAGCCCTGCCCTATGAGGCCTCTGGGTCTCAGTGTCCCTCGGTTATCGCTGCAAGCACCTCTGAGAGAAAGCTGCCCTCAAATTTCACCTGCTGCCAGACAGTCCAGTTTCTCCCAGAATGAGTCTGGGTTTCCAGAGTCTCGCCTGGAACTGGAGTTCAGTGCAGTTGGGAGCTTCTGTCTCCCTCCCGCTTGAGAAAGCCAGCCGCGCACTCAGCAGTCAGTCCTCTCCGTGCGCGTCTCCATACCTCAGCCTTTTGCAACTCCTCTGAGTCTCTGTGTGCTTTTCTCTTTCCTTCTAGTTGTAGAATTCCACTCAGCCAGCTTTCCTGTGGTTCTGGATGATGTCCATTTGGTCTTTTAGTTGTAGTTTTGAAATTGTTGTGCGAGGCAGCAGTTTAGGTGTTTACCTATGCTGCCATCTTGGTTTCTCCTCAGTCTAGGAATCTTTTAAAGGGTCTTTCTCTCTCTCCCTCTTTCTAATGAATAATGAAATATATAGATTATAATTACAATGAGTTTAGACAAATATATAAACCCATGTAAACAACATCTCAATCAAGATAGGGTACATTTCCATCACTCCGGATAATTTGCTGCCACCTTTTGCAATCAATCACAGCTCCCCACAACCAGAGGCAAACTCTGTTATGGTTTCCATCCATATAGATTAGTTTTGTCTGTTCTTGAACTTCATATAATGGAATCATACAGTATGCTCTTGTTTGTCTGGCTTCTTTCACCCAGCATGCTTTTGAGATTCATTCATGCTGTGGCATGTACCAACATTTGGTTCATTTGTTTGCTCAGTAGTATTCCATTGTGTAAATGTACCACACTTTGTTTATGCATTTGTCTATAGATGAACATCTGGTTGTTTCCAGCTTTGGGATGTTATGAAGTAAGCTGCCAGGAACATTCTTGCACAAATCTTTTTGCAAGATATACGTTTTCATCTCTCAAGGGTAAATACCTAGAAGAGTTGCTGGATCCTAGGTAGGTGATTGATGAGTTGTTAAGAAACTCACAGTTTTCCAAAGTTGTACCATTTTACATTCCCACCACAATGTATGAGGAATTTTAGCCATTTTGGTGGGAGTAAAAAGGTGGTTTTGATTTGCAATTCCCTGATGACTAATGACTTTGAGCACTTTTTGTGTGCTTATTGACCATTTGCATATGTTCTTTTGTGAAGTATCTGTTAGAACTTCTTGCCCATTTTTGCTGCTTTGAGTGTTCTAAGAAGTCATTGCCTCTCTCACGGTCATGAGATATTCTCCTGTATTTTCTCTTAGAAGCTTTAGTTTATTTAGGTCTATGTTCTATCTAAAATTAATTTCTGTGTGTTGATTAGTGATGAATGGACTTGTCAAGTATGAGGACTCCTTTATTTTTATTTTAGATTTTACTTTTTATTGTGGCATAACTTGCATAGAGACAAGTACCCAAATTTTAAGGGTAAAGCTCAGATACTTTATATATGTAAACATCCATGTAGCCACATTCAGATCATTTGAAGACTCCTTTTTAATGTCGAGGATATTTGTTAACCTCTCTATATCGGCATTGCATTTAAGTAATAGTTATGGCAGCTTCTTGCCATATTGATTTTTCCCAAACCCATGCATTTGACAGAATGTTATGCATTTGAAGCTTGGTGCACACATGGATTTGTAAGCTTCAGCAATAATCCTCTGGTTCCCCAGTGGTTTGTGGCTTGCAGTTGGGGAGCAAATATACTATGCTCTACAAGAGGAGTGCTAGGAAATGCACATGAATAAACCATGTTGACTTATAGCAAATGAGCGGAAGCATAAGAATGTTTTAAACAAGGGCCAGGGACTTCAGAAGAGGTCATACAATCACTTCAGGGGTGGATCTGAGAAAGCTGGAGTGGAAGTGTCTTTTAGCCTAAAGATGGCTAGGATTCTGATAGATGTGGGTGGTTGTAGGAGGTAATTGCCAATGTCAAGAACAGCTAAAAAATGTACCTTAGTTAGAATCCAACTGAAACCAGTGTAAGCAAAAAGGGAAGGTTTTTGTTGTTCTTACAACCAGGATGTCTGGGGTGGGGATGGTGGGTAGCCTCTGGCCTCAAGTCTGGCTGGATGCAGGGGCTTTATACTACATGGCCAGAGAGCTGACTTTCTCTATTTTCAGACAGCTTCTTCTAGACAAGGATGGCCACCAGTATCCCCCACCCTCATCTCCTCAGCTCAGCAACCTCAGTCGAATGAGTACTTCTCCTTCCCAGTATCTTCTTACCCAATTTCAGGAAACACTCTGGCAGGTGTCTCTTGGGTTAGTGTCTACTGATGAACTAATCGTTGTGGTTAAGGTAGATAGGAAACTCTGGTTGGCTAGTCTAGGTCATATGCCATCCCTGGGGGAGGTGGAGAACATCACAATGGACAGCCCATTAGTAATACAAGGAATTGAGAGGAGTTCTTGCAAAGAATCAGAAGGAGGGATGATAAAACATAATGGACAGACAACACAGCACTGTATTGCATTATAAGGGAATGTGGGCCTTGAGTAGGAAATGTGAATGGGGAGCAAAGCAGGAGGAGGCTTTGCTCTGGGCATTGAAGCGCTAGCCTGGAATGTCTGTATTTGCCCAGCGGGGAGAGTCTCTGGCCTGAGTGTCATTCTCTGCAGCCCAGGAGCTGGCTACTGAACAGATTCCAGGGCAGTCTGTGCAGCTGGCATTTGGTGGCCACTTGAGAAAAGTCATACAACACCAGAGTGTGAATTACGGGGTGTGCCAAATATGAAGGCAGCAAACAGAAAAGAGACAGCTTTAGACAGTCCTTTCTGCGTCTGTACTTCCAGTGCATCTTCTCTATTATATTTGAGGTAAACTCCCCTTGTAGTTACAAAGATGAACTAAATAAGGATTAGGCATTTTTGTGCCATCATTTTGCATTGGAATGTCAAAATTGGAAGATATCTTGGAGGTCATGTAGTATAGGGGTCAGCAAACTTGGGCCCATGGACCAAATCACTCTCTTTCTTTCTTTTTGTAAGTAAATTCTGATTAGATCGCAGCCCCGTCCATTTGAGGACACACCATCTGGGACTGCTTTCATTGCTATGGAGACTGTATGGGCTACAAAGCTCAAAATATTTACTATCTGGCCCTTTACAGAAAAAAGTGTGTCAATCCTGGTCTAGTCTGACATGCTTTCTACTCAATTAAGAATGTTCTCTACGACATTAATTTCACCTCTGATTCATGCCTATGATCAAAAGAAACAACTCATGGAAAGTTTAGAATACAGTCTGATGTAAAAGAAGCACTCCTTAAATGCTAGCTAAAAGAAGTCCTGGGCTATCAATACATAGTCCCCTCTCCCAATGGAATATCAAGAAGTGCCTCTATCATAACAGTACCAGGTGTTGATTAATTTGTATATGTAAAGGGGGTTTTCCCAGCACAAATGTATTTCATTACTTTACCACTATTAAACATTATTGTTTTCTATGTGCCAAGCACTGTGCTAAGCATTTTGTGTCCAACCCCTCACTCAGTGCTCCCCAAATATTCCCGTCTTGAGAGGAAATGAGAGCTTTGGGGGTAAAGCGAGTCTCTGGAGGCTGCGCAGCTAGTAAGTGGCTGAGCTGGAATTTGAACCCAGGCAGTCTGACTCCACAGCTCCAGTGCTTATCTAATACACTATCTAAGCATCTCAATTTGGTCAGTAACCTAGTTTTCAAAGTATCAGTTCTCACAGCCCCAGAAATCAGAATCAGATAACAGGTTCACCTGTGGGCATAAGGGTGGCAATGCCGACATGAATGCACAGTGGGCTATGGAACCACTGCCATCCTTTCGGCAGCCCACGCCTCCCCTCTCCCACGGGCACCACTGCACTTAGCCTGCCCTTCCCTGCCTCTGGGCTCTCGGATCCAGCAGGTATGTGTTGCCGGGGAGATGGTCCTAAATAATGCACAGCTCTGGTCAGGTTCTCATTGGCCATAGACTGTAACAAATACTCTCCAGCCTGGCATTTAAAACTCTCAAAGATCTGATCCTCACCAACTCCCCAGCCTTATTTCCTCACTTTCCACCTACTCAGCCGCTACAGAGTGTAGACAAGCTGGACTTCCTGACATGTCCCCAAACACTCTGTATCTGTTTATTTAGCCCTCTACCCCACCCAAGAGCCCAGGATGCAGACGTTGTGCAACAAGGCTTTGTGGAATGCTTGCCTGGGAGAAGAGTGAATAAGCCCATCTGGAATGCCCCTTCCTGCCCTTCTGCTCCACCTAACAGAAGTTTATTCATTCCTCAAGGTCTTCTCCATGCAGTATCCCCCAGGTTTTCCAAAGGCATTTGGCCTGTCTTCCTCTTCACTTTTCCCTCAACACCCATGATGGCTTCCTCTGTTCCTCGGTGATGCTGGAAGGAGGCAGTCGGAGGTCATGCTCCCTGTCCTGTGCATCTCTTATCTCACAGTGCCTGGCACATCGCCACCATACACAGCACGGGGATTTGTGTCATTGCCCCAGTGAATGGGAAAGCAGGGCTGGGACATCCAACAGGATGACCTTTATCACAGTAAAATGGGGAGAGACAGTGAAAAGGAGGAAGAAGGAAGGGGTGAAGGGAGGCCTCAGAATAGGATAGACATGATTGCAAACACCTGCCCCCACCACTTTCTAGCTCGAGTGACCGTGGCCAGGTGACTTTGCCTTTGAAGCTCATTTCCCTTTTATGCAAAATGGAATATAATGTTCCTCCTTAAATTCATCTATTCACCTATTTATTAGGCTTTGTTACCTATTAAATGTGAGATTTGGGATTAATGACTTCTCTGAGCCTCAGTTTCCTCCTTTGTAAAAATGAGGATATTAGTGTCTACCTCCTAGGACTTTGCAGGGTCAAGTGAGTTTATGTCTGCGAAAAGCTTAGCGCTGTGCCAGGTACACAGTAAATGTTCAGCAAATGTAAACTGTTATTAGCAATCATCACTCTGTGTGAAGCACTAGGATGTGTTTGGAGGACTCAGCAGTGAACAAAAAAGACAGGTCTGTCACAGAGCCATCATGTGGCTTATTGTCAGAAGGGGATAATAGACAGAAATGAAGAAAACAAGCTATTGGATAAAACAGTTACCAACTGTGGCAAGTTCTATGAAGAATGGTGTGAACCAACATAACATGGGGACCTTCCTTAGATGCAGAATGCAGGCAACGCCCAGGTAGGATTGTTGCAAGGATTAAAAAATAATACACGTAAAACATTTACACTCAGATAGGCTATACTTGGAAAAGAATGTCTCTTGATTAGGAGGAGGAAAAAAATTGATCTGAGGCTAAGGCATCTCAGATGTGGGTTGGGCTTCTCTTTGTTCCAAAAATGCTCCCTCCCACGTCCCTTCTCCCTACATGTCATGGGCCCAGGCTCTGTCTCTCTCCTTTGAAAGAGGGATTTATGGTCATTTGAGGTTCCTGTATCATATAATCCTGGCATGATAGGCAATTCTCCTTCCAAAATAGCACACGCTGACTGTGAAAATATCTAATTTTTTGGTTGCCTTATATCATCCTTGGACAGGCAGGATCCAGATCTCTGGGCTGTTTTCCCGGATTTTACAAAGCAGGGACAGACCTCCAGCTGCCCCACCCCTGCACACCGACAGCAGCATGCTGTGGGAAGACTGGCACTTGTTGGAGGGTACTTCAGGTGCTTAAAATAGATCAATTGTGCCGTTTGACTATTGCAACGCAGTTGTTTCATTGGCCTTGATGGTGCTGGTGAGGGCAAGAGATAACAGCCCACGGAGAAAGACCTGTGCTTTGCACAAAATTAAGCAGATGCGAGGAAGAAGCTTTGGAAATGATACAGGCAGTGGAGCGTGGAATTCTGCCAGGAGAGGGGGTGGGGCTATTGCAGGAGAACATAGCAGCAAGCACAGCACTGGGAGCAACAGGGCGGCAAAGTGGAGGCTGTCTGGACCCCTTGTCTGCTTGGTGACACACTTAGGAAAGAGGCTAGAGACTTCTGTGTTCCAGGAGGCAATCCAATAGCATCGTGTGAAATTGTCAAGGGACCACCCGTACTCCGAGGCGAACACAAAACCAAGGTGAGGGGCTGGCTCTGGCATCTCCCTACTGCCCCTTCAATGCCCTGTCCCTGGCATGTTCGAGTTCTTCCACTGTTGTGGCTGCTCTTTCCCAGGCATGCTCCCCATGATCCCTGTCCACCCTTGAACACAATGCTTCAGACACAGCCTAATCAGGGTTCTGTGGAGCAGTGCTACCTCTTCCTGCCCATGCAGCCTGGAATCACATTGTCCAGCAGCCCACATGGCTCCATTCCTTCCTGCCAAACTTGAGATCCACCCACCCCTCCCCCACCCAACTCTCACTCCAGTGGCTGTGCCTGTTGTCAACAACACTGGGAAGTCGTGGCAGCTGAGGAGGGGACGATTTCAGGTCATTTTGGAGAGGTATAATGACCAGATGTGGTCACAGACTGAACGTGGGAGAGTGAGAGAAGGGAATGCACAAGGCCTACTTTCTAATTACTAATTTAGGTGAGTGGGTGGATGGAGGTTCTAGCAATCAACTGGAACCAAAAAGTTGAAGCAGTTTTCCCCCTTTATTCTCTTTAAAGAGTAAGTTTATTAAACTGTAGGTTTATGTAAGTTTATTAAAATTTAGGCTGAAATACATTGGAATACCCAGGTGGGCAACTTAGCAGATAGTCAGGAGGATGAGTCTAGAGCTAGAGAAGTCTTCATTGTAAAGAAAAAGAGAGCAAGCTTTGCATGAATAAATTAATTCATCAACTATCTTTTGAGCACCTACTACTTGCCAGGCATGGTGCTCTGCTTTCTATGAATTATTTGCTACCCTGAAGAAAATCAGCCCTCAACTGAAGAAATGAGGTTGGCATTATCTACTTTCTCACCTTTCTTTCTCAAGCAGGAGAACGCCAATTTGACAGAGGAGAGGTTTTGAGTAGCCATATGGGGGTCAGTGAGTGGCCTTTCAGTAACCACTCCTTAGCTGGGTGGGTGTATAAACTGCCCTTACTGTTACGGAGCTCCAGCTGTTGACTTGATGTCCTCAGCTGCACCAAGCATGTCCTCTATGCCCGAACAGCCTCTGGAACAGTTCAGCCGCCCAGGGCACCTTCCTTTGGGCTGGAAAAGGTGCCCAGAGCTGGAACCAATTATCCAGAATTTCCTTCCTTCGGTCTGTGCCTCAACCCCTACTACTAGGTTCCCCTGGAAACAAAACTGACCTCTGGGAGATGGGGCGGGACGTTGTTTGCCCAACTGTATCCAACAGGATATGATATCTCCCTCCTGGGAATAGCTCAGCTGGGGAAATAAGGACATGCAGTAGGGTTTTGCTCACTTCAAGAGGACCTTAATAGCATGGCAGTGTTAATCAATTGCTAACTCCAGACAGGACTTCCTTTCATAATAATTAACAGATATGCTGCAGTTTCCACATCTCTGTGTGAAGATACACTTCTCCGTGTTTGATGTTACATGGATCTCTACTAGACAGGGTTTAACAATTCAAATGCTTACAGCAGCAAGGTAACATAAAAACATTCAGCTGCTCTTGTGCAAGTTAACAGGAAGTGGTGGCAATGGTGGCACACTGGAGACCAGTACCCGCACCACTGAAAACAGCAATCCGACTGACTGACTATTGTCACACAGGAAAAAGGAGCCAGGGATGCAAGACCTTCCAGTTGTTTCTTTCAGAGAAGCTATAAATCCTAATTTTGATTTCCCAGTGTTGGTAGATGATTCAAATTCATTGAAAACCGGGTGTAGGGCAATTACAACATGTCCTATCATGCTGGTCACCAGCTGGCCCTGTTTGATCTGTGAAGGCAAGGGCCATGTCTGTTATGTTTACTGCTGTGTGCCCAGCATCAGGCCCAGTGCAGAGGTTGGCCAGTAAATATTTGTTGAGTGAACAAATGAGTAAACCAATTCTTATTCCCCGTATTGGACATTCCCAGAAACTAGGCAGATTGAAAATCAGTACCATGACTGTTCATTCCGTTACATTATGAGATGTGACAGTTGTGCATAATGATCTGAACGGAGGGTCAGGTGGGGAGTGTGTGTTTTCTGCAGACAGACCAACTGGGGACTACCAAGCCACTGGGGACCTCCTACATGTGAACTCTTCCCTTCAGGTTCCCAGAGGTGGTGAAATTAGGGTTTAAACATCAAGAGTAGGCAGATAACCTTTGTGACATGCGTTTTTATAATAAACTATCACTAGCCCTGGGGAATAGCCGATATTCAGGGGAAACCAATCCACAACAAAATCTTATCCTGGGGGGTCATTTACTTAACAAATACTATGTTATGGCTAGAATTGTGTACCCTAAATTTATATTTTGGAGTCCTAATCCATAGAACCCCCAAATGTGACCTTATTTGGAAATAGGGTCTTTACAAAGGTAAGCAAGTTAAAACAAAGTCATTAGGGTGGGCCCTAATCCAATACCACTGGTATCCTTATCAAAAGGGGAAATATGGACACAGAAACACACATAATGGGAAAATAATGTGAAGAGAGAAAGGGACAAGACCAAAGAAGGGGCCTGAGGACAGGAGGAAGCTGATGAAATGAGAGAGGATGGATCTTGGCCCATTGTACATGGTACGCATGATGTTTCAACCTCAAGGATGAGCCAGCCCTGGGTTTTGTGCCTAGGAAAGCAATACCTTTCAGGAGCTCTGGGTGTTCCGACTATGTGAGAAGCACAGCATTTATTGGACACAGAATCGGCTTTGATGCTCAGGGCCTCTGGCACCCTGGGGTCACCTGCATTTCCCATAGACCAAGGAGAGAGGCCTGGAACAGAATTTTTCTCCTGGCCCTCAGAGAGAACCAACCCTGCTGAAACCTTGCTTTTGGACTTTTAGCTTCCAGAACTGTGAGGTAATACATTTCTGTTTTTTAAGCCTCCCAGTTTGCAGTACTTTGTTTTGGCAGCTCTAGAAAATTAATATACACTATTTTTATTTGTTTTATAGACACTTGTTATATGCCAGGCACTGTTTTAAGCAATTCACAACTATTAACTTATTTATTCTTTATAACAACTCTGTGAGAGAGGTACTATTATTATATTCCCTGTGATTATCATTAGAGATGAAGAGCTGAGGTACAGAGGAGGTAAGTGACTTGCCCAAGGTCACACAGCAAGTAAAGGGCAGAACTGGAATATGAATCCAGCTATTTAGTTCCATTCTGTGCCCTTAAGAGCTACAGGAGAACAATTTAATTGGCAAAGATGCTTATATACTTCTAGTTGTTTTCTGTTCTTTTACAATGGTATCTGGCTAATGTTGGGTATCAGCCAGTTGTTGACCATTCACCACGGCAGATGTTATCTCAGCAAGATAAAGCTTTTGCCAGATAGGAAAGCTGGAGTTCAGAATTGATATCACTTCCTTTATGCAATACAACTACTCTTAAAATCACATTGTGATTTGCAGAGATGTGTTATAGTCATCATATTGTTGTATGGTTTTTCAATTGTTCCTTACATTATTCCTCTCACCCCCCTTAGCCTCAAGTAATCATTTGTCAACTATGGTTTCATTTGGGAAGCACTGTTGTTGTGTTTTTAAAGTCTCTGTCCTTATAAAGCATACAGTCATCCATATTTTATCTGTTTTGCAAATATAGACTTTTTTTAGAGGGCATCCTATGTGCTTGTATTTGTGAAAGCACATTTTCTCAAGGAATTCTTAGAGTTCCTGACATGGTCAAGACATCAGCAGAGGAAGGTCATCATGCTCCTTGTGCTGCATAACTTTAGTTCTGAACTCCCTGCCTCTCCATATTCACTCTGCTCCCTTCTCTCCCCTGCAGTGTACCGTGGGAGGCTGCCATGATGTGCCCTTCAACTGCCTTCCTTGCTCTCTGGCTCTTGGTTGGATTGAGCCAATGGGGAGCACTGTAGGAGATCCGTGGGTTGCCATGCATGGACTGGCTGCCTTTTGGGAGCCAGGGGCCACAGCTCCTGCCAGGCAGTTCTTACCCTATAGTGTGCTGGGTCTCTGGGTTCCTTTATTTGTTATTTTTTGCCCATCAGGCCTGGGGACAGTTGTGATATGAGTGGTAATGAGCTGCTGTTACTATCCTCCTGGTACTGGACCATCCTTGCTTCTCCTCATTTATTTCTCTACACCCTTCTTGCACACTTGCAAAGACACCTTCTATTTAGCTCCCTTCAAATTGCCCATCTGTTCCCTGCCAGGACCCTAACAGATAGACTCTTCTTCTCCTTCATCCTATTAACTCAATCGGGTGTTATACCACACAGGCTTTATTTTCTAAAGGATCTTTCCCCTTATTTCTATACTTACAGCCATCAAAATCTTGGCCCTCAGACTTTTTCTGAACTAGTGTAATTATCTCTCACCTAGGATCCTAACTTCCTGCATTGCCCTTTACAACCATGCCATATACAACAGCAGGTTAATAATCCTCCTGAAAGCTATGGCTTTCCTATGGACAGAACCTGGTGGTGGCTACAACACTCCCAGCAAAACAGGCTAATTTTCAACCAGAGGGGGGTTGGCTCTGATGGTATCATCATTACAGAACTTTGCTCTACTCAGCAGCCAACTCAATTTCGGGTTCAGTTCCTTCCCTGAGACTCAGTGCCAATGCGTTTCTCATGTTATTTCACTTAATCCTCACAACAACCCTGTACATTGGCATCACTGCTCACATTTTACATACGATAAAATCCAGGCTCAGAGACAAGATCTATCCTGCCCAAGATCACAGAGAGAGCACACCAAAGGTTTTGCATTTGAACTTGGGAATCTATAATTCAGAGCTCAGGTTCTTACCACCCCAAGATGGTGTTGCTTATCCCATGACATCTTTGTGAGGGTTGTATGACCCCTCAATACTCTCTCTTCAACAAAACTTGTTGACATGCCAGTCCATGATAGAGACCCAGGAAGAGGTCTGAGGGCAGGAGGAAGGTGATGATGGCTCTAGGCACCCTTGTATATGGTGTGCATGATGCTTCAACTCAAGGACGAGCCAGCGCTGGGTTTTGTACCAAGGAAAGCCATAGATTTCAGGAGCTCTGGGAGTTCCAACCCAAGTAAAGAACACAGCATTTTATGGGACACAAAAATGACTCTGGTGCTCGGGCCTCTGGCATTCTGGGGTCAACAGTCTCCCCTCGCTTTGGACCTAGAGGCTTTGGAAATCCTGGGCTAACATGGGAATGGGAGACACTGACAGGGGATAACCAAAAACTTACTGTTGCCTAAGAATATGCACTTCAGATGGTGGTGCTCACATGGCTCTAGAGTTTTGTGAGAGCAAGGGATCTGGGGTCAGCTCCCTCCTTGCTGTGTGGTTCAGGAAAATGACCTGGATGAGTGTGTGATGACATACTCAAGGCTCTGAAGGAATAGGACCGAAGTGCATGGAGAGTGCACATCAGGGGGATGCTAGCTGGGCTGGGGAGTTGGGAGGGCTTCCGCAGCTCAGGATGGTGAGGAGACCAGCTGGGGTGAGGGGGGAGTGGACAGAGGAGCAGGCGCTAGAGGGAACAGAAGGAGGTATATGGGATGGGAACATGGAGACTGGTGCAGTGTGGATGAGACAGGCTGTGAGCAAGGCCGGGCCAGGCCACTTGGGACCTGCAGGTCTCACTGAGGGGTTTCCTCTCACATCTTAAGAGCAATGAGCATTTGTAAAAAATTAATTTTAGAGATGGAGGAGGGAGAGAGAGAGAAACATCAATGTGAGAGAGACACATTGATTGGTTGCCTCCAGTTCGCGCCCCGAACCCAAAACCTAGGTATGTGCCCTGACCAGGAATCTAACCTGAGACCTCCTGGTGCACAGGATGAAGCTCCAACCAACTGAGCCACACCAGCCAGGGCAGGATCAGAATTTTAAGCAGTGTGTGATGTAGAGGGTGGATGGGGAGAATGGAAGGGGCTGGAGTGGATGACGGGAAACCAGTTAGTGGGCTGCCTCAGTAGGTCAGGGACAAATGACAGATCATTGGAATTAAGTTGGGCACAGGCCAGGGCAAGGAAAGGCTGGAGATAGACCCAACAGAGGCCAAGGTAGAGGCAATTGCTGTTTTCCCTTTCCTTCCACTGAAGCTCTTTGAGTGTGCTGTCTCAGTGTTAGCTCAGGGTTCCTGAGCCCTGCATGTCCTGCTCATGCCTTTGCTGTCTTCTCCCTGCAGGGAGCTCTCCTTTCCCTCCCTATTGGCTCTGAGGGCCAAACCCCACCTGTTACATTCTGCGGGTCTGAACCACCACCCACTCCATCATCTCCAAAATTACCCCTTTCTCTCAAATTCCTGTCCTGAAGCTCAGCTGGATTTCAGAAGAAAGGAAAATGCACAAAAATGAAGCAAGAATGCACACTAAGGTGTCGCTGAGTGAACACTCCCCCGTTTTGCCACCTAAGACATGTGTTTCTTATTGATAAAAACAATATACATATGTTTGCAAAGCATTTTTCTCATAATCCAGTGTAATCCTGAAAATCACACTTCTGGGACTCCTGTCAATTTAGGATGACGGTATAACGTCCGAGAGGTTGAGTGATCATATTGTCATAATGCTTGCTAATGTCATAAAGCCAACAGTGGCAACTGCCAAAACAGCCACTGCAGTGACGACAACAGGCTGACCACCATCACTGACATGATGCCAGCCATGCCCAAGGCTCCACATTCTGAATTTTACACAACACATTAACGTGTATCTCCATTCCACACCGAGGGAGGGCCTGTCATTCCCATTTTGTGGATGGGACAACCATGCTGTGGATCACAGCTAATAAATGAAAAAGGAGAACTGGAACCCAGGACCACCCGATTCCAGGGACCAAGCTCTGTCAGCTCTTACACACTGTCCCAAGACTGCAGCCCCTCCTCTTCCCCAGATGAAGTGATTAGGACTCAATAATATGCTCATGCTTTGCTCCCACTTCGGTGGTGACCTTGAACCATGGATTAGGAACAGTATGCACTGTCAAACTATCATGCATCCAAGAACCGTTCATAATCCAACTATTAATTCCATGACTTGAAGAAGATATTGTAAACCTTTAGAAGATTTCACCTATAAGATGGGAGTAATAATGCAATCCCACGGGTTGGGTGTGAGAGTTTGGGGTGCTTGTGCAGGTGAAATGCTTAGCACAATGGCTGGGGGAGAGTGAAGACCCAGGAAACGGAAGTGAAAGAAAAGCTGAGTTTCTCTCAGGCTTAATTTCAGGCATGAGGATTAAGTTAAGAATGTCACATCGCAAAGGGGAGAGCATTTTTGCTTAGATCAGGTTGCCCCAGAGATGTCCTGTCCACACCCTGTTCTGTGTCCTTAGGACCCTGCCACACCTTCACTCCAGAGAGGTCTGATTTCTGCTCTCTCCACCTGCAGGCTCAGGGCTGGGAGGAGCCTCAGAGATGATGGAGCCCAGCCCCTGAGCCTTGAGCCAGTCTCTCTACAGTGCTGCCCAGGGAGCACTTCCTCTTATGGGGACTTCAGAGACCTCTAGGCTGCCCAAATCACTCTGCTCTGTTTATTTTCCACTAATCTCCTGACTTAGAAAAAGTGTCTAGAATGACATTTTTGTCAGTCCTCATCTTCTGCAGTTTCAACTCTATTTGTCATTATCTCTTTTTCTTTTTTCTTTTTTTTAAGTAAAATCTCTGTTTCATTCCTTCAAGAATACCCAGTGTTGCTAACAGGACAAGAATTCCTTACAATTCCAGAGAGAGAGAAAAGGGCAGGGTCAGTGGCTTATTTTACCTTATTTCTTAGCTCCTTGAAAAAAAAGGTGAGCCCTCTTTCTGTTCGTCATTTAGTGAGAAAGGACTCTGATAAATACAGTTTTTGCTAGAGACAGTGGTAAGTGACAGGCTGTTCACATCTTTATTTGCCTGAAAGCACCAGATGCAGACATGTGGCCCACTAAGTGATCGGGTCTACAGAATTTTGCCCTTTCCCTGAGCCTGGTGTGAAGCCAAAGCACCGTTCCAGGCTGGCAAAACCAAGAGGCACATTCTTTGGCTGAAAGAGGCAAAGCGAGTCCAGCCTCGCTCGCTTGCTTCGCGCAGCCATGTAACACACAATGGGAGGCAGCAGAGAGAAGTCATACAAACACATAGTAAAGAAATATTTCATTTCCATCACAGTGGTTTTCGCTCTTTTCCGTTCCTCCTTGCCAACAGCCTGGAAATGGAGGGAAGGTGAGGGAACAGTGGGTTTGATCTGGACACAGTCTCAGAAGGTTCTGATTTTCCTGGTATTGCTGCTCAGCTCTAGCTTTTTTAGAAGAAACTTGTAGATTCTTATATTTGAAGGGTCTCTAATTCAACCCCTCTCCTTTTACAGACAATCTGGGATCCAGAAAGGAGACTGATGGGCAAGTCAGAGACCCAAGGAAGTGAATGTTCCTAGGGGTCCCCCGGTTAATAACCCCACCTGCTGCTGGAATGACCCAGCAAGCTCAGCTGATGAGGGAGCAGGAGGGGGACTTGACCCAGCCCTCCCCTTCAGGGTGGTGCCACAGCGGGTGCCCATGGTCTAAGGGACTACAGTGATAAGAAATGGACTGGGCCTCTTTGTATTTCTGGCTGCATTTCTCAACAACTGGGGCCCAGCCTAGTAGCAAAATGTCTGGTCCTGGCTCTGCAAAGCAGTTGTTGCCTCTGGCATGTTAGAGGCCTTGGCCAAAGGGCTTGTCTCTTTCTCTCCTTCTGGGCATGGCTAAACAGCCTACAGCTAGGTGGAGAAAGCAGCTCCGGGCCCACGGGGCTGCAGGCACTCAGGAGAGGGATATTTTACAATCCCCAGACCCACCCACTGAGGGCCAGCCTCCCTGCTCCTCCCAGCTCCAGGACCAGCCGAGCTCTCCCCTGGCTTTCCAGCTGTGTGGAGAGAGGTCTCCTCAGAGCCCCCACAGTCAGACAATGGCCACACGACTGCTTCGGAGGCCTTCCCAGGCATTGCTAGAAGGAGACAGGCAGCCTTCCTTGCAGAGGCAAGTGGCGCTGCCTGCAGCTAAAACATTGGCAAAATGATCACGGAAAACCAGACCCCGTTTCTCTGCGGGAGAGCACAGAAAGGACCACGAAGGAGTCTGGGGGCCATGTGTCCACCCAGATGCCAGGTTTCCTTCCTCCTTCCAGGCAGCCCTGGCGCAGGCTCCTGCACCTCCCGCCCCCACCCTGTTCCCATGGCAAAGGAGAGGAGGACCCACTTACTGCTCGTGTTCATGGTGATGCCTTTGCACTGGGTCTTTCATTCAGTACGGAGGCCCTGGTTGCTTTTAAAATCTTCCGATCTTCCGACCTCACTCATCACCTGGGGGTGAAAAGGCAGTCCAGTGCCAGCTCTGTATCCTCAGGTGCTCTCTCTCCCTCTGCTGTCCCCTCTCAGTCTGCGCTGTAACCCCTGGCCTTGAAGGCGAGTGGACTAAGAGGCGCAGGTGAGAGCAGGGAGGAAGAGGAGGCGAGCAGAAGACGGGTGCCCGGGTCTTGGTGTCCCGCTCTTGCTGCCCTCGGACCCGAATCAGAGGCAGAAGCAGGGCTGGCGGCGCCTGATCGCACGCACCCCCAACTACTCCAGCCCAGCAGCTCGGGAGCCCAAAGGGGGTGTGGACCACAGGGAGGCAGGGCGGGGGCAGCGCGCGGAGAGCCGGCTCCTCTGGGCAGTGCGTCCCCGCCCGGCTTCGGAGAGCAGTGACCCGCCCCCGGACCCACCTTTCGGCCAGCGTCGGGAGCCAGAGGCCCCTGCCCGGGCCCCTGCGACCGGTTCATGAATCCTGTTTCTCGTCTGGGGTCTCGAATTCCAAGGCGAGCAAAGCGAAATAGGAGAGCTCAACATCCATGATGCGGGCTCGCGGGGTGGCAGTGCAGGGGGCGCGGCCGCTCGCTGCTGCCACCTGCTGGACACGCCGACCCGTATTCAGGCCCCGCCCCACCTGGGCTTCTCTCAGGGTCCTGGGGTGTAATGGGATGACTAAGGGGACCCTTGTGCCTTGGGGCCAACAAGGGAGTGCTTGAGCTCTTGTTTCCCTCCCTGGGTCTTAGGGCTAGATGACCGGGAAATAAAGTAATATTGGGAGAGGCTGTGAAGAAGAGATTGGCTTTGTAGGAAGACCGGTTTCACTTCCAACTCTGCTTCAGTCCAGCTTGGTCTTGACCGGGTCACTGCTGTCTCTGGCTGGTCCTCCTCCTGTGTGGAAGGGAGCAGCTGGACAAGCAAATGAGACATTGTGGGATTCTCCCAGCCTCCTAACTTATGTTACTATCTCCCTCTTAATGCCCCATGTCTCTGGTTCATTTGTTACAATTGTTTATTCTCTCTCTTCCCCACTAAAATATTAGCACCATGAAAGTATGGGTCTTGTCAGGAGGGTTTCCTATGGGACCCTCAATACCTAGAACAGTGCCTAGCACACAGTAGGTATCAATAAGTATTTGTTGACAGACACTCCAGGGCTCTTCTAGATCTAATATTGTGCAGCCCTCAGAGTGGAAGTTCTAGGAACCCCCACCTTGAAACACTTCCCTGTCTGAGGCAAACAGCTGGTATGTGGCCACATGACTCAATCTCACAGGTCCACCCAGTTATTGTATGGCCAACTAGCTCTTATCCAAAGAGTTTTTGTTTAGTTTAGTTTTTGTAATTAGTTCACCTGGGTGTTTATTAGAGAAACCTATATTCTGATTTTTTGGGGTCATGAGTAATTCAGTGGGGTGGGGTTCTTTACATTCCTTGTTATTTCCTGAATGGAATTCATGACCACAGAAGCATGACTTTTGAGTGTAGAAAAACAAGACCGAGAAGACACATGATCCCTGTCTATGGAATGACTCCAGTTAGATCATGTGTTGAATCAAAAAGCTGTGAACACTCACACCCCAACTTATAGACAAGGAAACAGTGGGTCAGAAAGGCTGAGCTACCTGCCAGAGGACGCATAGCGACTGGTGGCAGAACTGGACAGGGTCTTCTCCTTTCTAGCTTGGTCCCATGTGAGAATGACTCATTGCACCAGAGTCTGGGATGACAGGGGGTAGGTAGCCACCCTCTTAAAACTTGGAAAGAATACCATTTAGGTAAATACCACATGGTGAAAAAAACACCAAGATGTGATAGCAATTAAAGTATCTTCAGAGAAATTGAAGGGTCAGTAGATTTGAAACACATTTTGGTAGCTTAATAGGATTTGTTTTCAATGCGGGGGGGGGGGGGGGGGGAAGAAGATAACCCTAAACCTACTCACAGTGGTTCTCAGAGTTTTGTTAGTGTAACAACTACACGAGATATCTGTAAAAATGCAGATTCTCAAGCTTCTGAGTAGTTGCTCTGCATTTTAAACAAGTGTCCCAGATGATTCACAGACTACTGTTTGCTACTGAAAAGGGCAGAGGCCTAGAATTGCTGTGAAAATATAGTAAGTGATTAATAAATATTTAAATCATTCCAAAAATTGGGCTTCCTTATTTGATTCTCCTGTTGTGTTCAACTTGCTAGGTGCCAATGCTTGGTAAAAGGTATATTTTTTCTGGGAGAAAGTTTAGGTAAGTTAAATATAAATATGTAAAATGAACAAGACTGTTCAGTGAACATATGTAGTTATCATCCAAAGCTTTAGTGTTCAGAAATTTTCCAATTATAAGACAAAGTCAAATAAAAGGTTAGTATTCATTCATTCATCCAGCAATCATTTATTGAATATTTGCTTTGTGCTAAGCCCTATTCTAGCTACTGGGGATATAGTGGTGAATGGGACAGACAAGGACCAGGCCCTCCTGGAGCATAAGTTTTATTTTGGAGGGGGCAGGGGATAGACAATAATTGACCAAGTAAAGCAAGAATATTAGGTAAATCCAATGATGGCCTGGTTCAGAGGCTAGGAACGGCTTCCAGCACATTCAGAAACTGGGATTTTCAGTCCCAGTTTCATCACTAACTAGCTGTGTAACCTTGGACAAGATACTCAGCCTCAATGAACCTCAAATTCTTCATTTGTAAAATGGGGAAAATATGATACCTACCTCATGAAATGTTGGGTGTATTAAAGTTGTTGGGTATAGTGATGAATGTAATTATTAGTATCCCTCTCTTATACCTACCCTCAGAGATGGTCCTGTCATTTTTCACTTATGTAGACCTATGGGCCTTTCCATAGAGTGAGTGGTGGCCATGAAAATATGCCTTAGAATTTTCCAACTACAGGGGGCTTAATTGACTAGTTCTTTTTGTCTAGGGTTCTTTTAAAATAATAAAATCAGCTGGCTACTGATGAATTCAGGTCTTTGGAGAGACCATTGAGCTTTGGACTACTCTAAAAGCCCCGAATTGCTTCTGTTGGGGAAACAATCTGAAACATTATAAGGCTAGGAAGAAAAGGGTTAAAAGAAGCTAAAAAAGCTACAGCCTTGAGGATGTCCACAACAATCGGAGAGGCGGGAAAGACGCAGGAGGAAGCGAGGGTGGGATTCTCGGTGGAATGGGCTGTGAAAGTCATCAGGAAAGCAGAATCTTGGCTCTGTCCTTGCAGAAGAATGGGGCTGACAAGCACAAAGCAGAGGGGCCCTTTGTTTGGGTTTGTTTTGAACTTTGAGACTCCAGAATGGAGATAAACAAGTCTCACTTGGAAACAGGCAAATGCTCCTGGACGTTAGAAAACCAGGTGGCAAAACCATTGGGAGGCAAATCTGCCGCCGTCTTCAAGTGGAAAGAGGAAACTTTGGGGCCAGCTGAGCCCGGCTGCTCTGGGCTGCTGCCCTGATGCGTCTCTTCTTTGGTTATGTGGGTTCAACAATACCACCTGGGCAAGTACAAGATGTGAGAGATTTTGGCAGACATTTTATTTGAAGAAGAATTCAGGTTTTTTAGTTCATTCTTTCATTGACCCATCTTTCCTGACTTCCTGTCCCTAATTGGGATCGTCTCTAGCTCCCCTCCCCACATTCTGCCCCCTCATTGCTATGATTTACTAACACAGGCCTAGGTCCCCAACTTTCCTTTCTTCTTGCCTTTCTCGTGTTCCTATCCAGCTCCTTTCTACAGTCTGTCGTCCACATCACTGCTCCCGCCTCACCCCACTCCTGTGCTGCTCCTCTTCATTCACAAATACACTCTCATTCATCCTCACCTTGAATACAAAATCCTTCTGGCCTATGAAGTGTGGGAATGGTGGGAAGAGGGGCCTGCATCCCCACAGTTCCTACTTGCCATCCCTAGACTATTGAATATCCCATCAAAAGTGAGTACTTTTATTTTTGAAAAGTGATATGTAGTTGTTAACAATATGAGATAAATCTACATGTGTGTGTGTGTGTGGGGGGGGAGGGGGGGGATTTTCCTGGTATGAAATTAAACAGGAAAAGAAAATTCCAGAAAAATATATATAGTATGTTCTTCTTAAGGATCATGTATATTTATGGGCATATGTATTTATGCAACACAATCCATATAATATATAATTTATAGAACACATAGAATGCACACAATATTATATAAAAGTTAAATCTTTTTTTTTTTTTTTTTTAACAAATGGGACCCCATATATAGGTACTACATATACATATAACTATAATGCTTAGCAAAAGACCTGGAAGGACACACTCCTAGTTACCTCGCTCAAGATAAACTTTTGGATTATGTGAGTTTAACAAAATCACTTGGACAAGAACAAGATGTGAGAGATTTTGGCAGACATTTTATTTGAAGAAGAATTAAGGTTTTTTAGTTCATTCTTTCATTGACCCATTTATTGAATGACTTCTAATGGAGTGTTTATTCTGTGCCAAGCACAGTGCCTGACAGAGACATGGGGGAGGAGACAACACAGAAATAAACACATAGATGTATGCTTACAAGCTGAGAGGGCAATAATAGACACTAACAGAAGGATGTCTCATTCAACAGGTGACATTTGAGCTAAGGCTGAAGAAGAAGGAACAAGTCTGAGTTGGGGCGGGACGAGGGGGATGGAGGGAAGAAGGGGGAGTGGAACTAAGCTGAAAAAGAGGGAATCACAGGTGTGAGGGCAGGCAAGACCGGCTGCTGGTGATAGGTCTCAGGGCTTCTTTGTGGAAGAGCTCAGTGGGGTTCAGATGACCAAGATCATGTTCAGTCTTAATGGGCCCAGGATGGAAGTGGCTCTACTGCGCTGAGAGGTCAGAGGTCCTGCTTATAGTCCTGATGCAGCAGAATGTGAAGAAGCCCAGGAGCAGTGGGATAAAATGGTCTGGATTAGAGACTTGGCTCTACTCTTCATAACTGTGTGACCTTAGGCAAGTGACATAACCTCTCTGGGCCATAGATTTCTCATATAAAGCAGGGATCATAGCAGTACCTACCTCACTGTGTGTGTCAATAAACAACTTAGCTCCGTATCAGGCACCTAGTAAGTGCTCATACATAGTTATGATGTGCCTTGGAACAACCTGACTGACTTGTCAGGTGACCTCCTCTGCGCCTGAGGTTCCACATTGATAATGGAGGGTTAGACTAGATGACTCTCGAGGTTCCTTTCACTGTAATGTTCTTGGTTCTCAGTGTCCTGCGGTTGGAGTTTGGCAGAAGGTCTCAGCACATGCTAGGCTGCTGCAGGGTCCTTTGGTCCCCCAAGGGCACCACTGGTTTGTGCTGAGACCCAGGTCCTGAGCAAATAGTGGACTTTCTACCAGGAGAGGGAGCCTCACATGGTGCTCCCTCCACATCTGCGCCCCCGTCCTCCCTGGAAAACCCTGAAGCCTAGGTGGAGTTAGCAGGACACAGGCCTGTTTTTCTAACTAACAGCTTTGTGCTGGGGCCATGCTTTTCCTCTTGTTCCTCACATTGTTGCATGGAGAAATGTTTCTTAAAATCAAAGGGGTATGCATATATGCATAACCCATGGATACAGACAATAGTATGGTGAAGGCCTGGGGCGGGGGCGGGGCAGGCTAGGAGGGGTCAATGGGAAAAGAAAGGGGATGTATGTAATACTTTTGACAATAAAGATTTTTAAAAAATCAAAGGGGTTCCTGAGGTCTTTGGGAAGCTTCTGTGGGGCGGGGGGGGGGGGGGGGGGGGGGGAAGAGGGAGAGGAAACAAAGGAACTGGCTTTGAGATCAGAGTGTTGGGGGCTGCAAGGGAGCTCCAGGCAGACGGTCCCACCGGGGGGAGGTTCTGCTGGGGCTTTGCACTCACATCCGACCACAGTCCCAGCCTCCTTCCTGGCAGAAGCAAGAAGCTGGGGCGGAGCCAGCTCCGGATGGGAATCTGGAGATCTGAGAGCTGAACTCAGCCCTGCCATTCCCTTGGCCAAGCTGCTCTTGGCTCACTTTCCAAATTTGTATCTAAAAGTGACCTCAGTGAGCCTTCTGTCCTGGTCTTCCATTTTGCAGATTAAGAGAGGGAGTCTTACTCATTATTCACCAATAATTTCTCTTCTGCCTACAGTTCTGTTGGCCGTGCCCTCCTCTGCTGTGCTTCCCTTGAATAAAGCCATCATTTCCAGTCAACTTCTCAAGATTCCTCAAGTCCCATCCTCTCCTGGGAGCTGTCCTCTGCGCTCCTCTAGCACCTGCCCCGGTCAGTCATTGGGGGCCCACCGGATCTCATGCTCCTTCTCCCCTTGCTCCCTGCACAGAGGGATTTCATGGCTTCCCAGTGAGTTTGCTCATCTTGGGAACTTTACACACTGTTCCCCACACCTGATTTCTCTTCCCCTGTTCCTTTGCAAAGCTGGAATCCCCTCTCCTCCAGGTCTTAGCTTAATTGCCAGCTCCCTAGAGAGGCCTTTCGTGACCAGCTAACTCATGTGTACCAGAGAGCATATTTAATTAATGGGTGGAGTAAAAGCCTTTCAGACACCATGGATTTATTCATCTCTTCTTAGAGTTCAGTTACATTAACTCCCATGTCGTCTTCCCCCCAAACTTGGCTCTCTTCCCTCTTTATTCACGTAGCTTTTTTAAGACCTAAATTTTATCTCTGCACATGTTCTTCCACCAAAGCCTTTAGAATCTGCTGAGAACTCTTGTCTTGCTTAGTTATTAAGCCCCACAGCTGGGAAGTCCAGTGTTGCCTTGCGCAAGAGGAAAGGATGGAGTCAGAAGGCCGGTTTCTGGGTTTAATCTCACTTCCTAGCTACGTGACCTTAGGCGACCAATGAATTCTTGCGTGTCAGTCTACTGTGATGTAATGAATAACAGTATCCATTAAACATCAGTGTGATATGTATTGCAATGATCCCTTTCCTGTGTGTGTCTTGGGGTTATTCTAGGAACAAAATGAGAAACTGTGTGCTTTGTAAAACTAAAGTCTATGCAAAGTAGGTGGTGATTATTTTTGTCCTCATCTAACTATAAATTAGAGATTGAAACTCAGGCATTTTCACAGAACTTGCAGAAGGTGACGTCATAGCCCCTGATATCCAAGAAGGCCATGGAAAAGGGCGGTATGTGGCGCTAGTCATTTCCTCAGGAATGCCAGGGAAGCGCGCTCCATGCTTGGAGTGATGCACTGCAGTCCAGGGGTCCCCCTGCAAGTGCCTTGTAACCTCTGAGAGGGAATCGAACCTCTGCTTGTGAGGGAACCCTGCAAGTCCACTCCCTGGGATCACAGAGTTCTAGGTGGCCATCACTGGGAGAGTTCATCAAATGCGCCCCTCCCTCTATCAAGTCCCAGAGGCATTGGGAATTGAGTAACGCCACGCAGTGAGTTCACGGTGAGGGCAGGGATGAAAAGGACAGGTCTCTGGGGTCTAGATGGCCACGAGGTGCTTAGGAATTCCCCCGGCTGATTCCCTTTTGGGAACTTCATCTAAGAGTCTCGTCCTCCGTCTGCCTTAGGGGGACACTCACAACGTGGACGGAGAAGAGCTTTCCTGGAGTGTTATTTAGTAATGCAGAGAGGATTGGAAACACTTGAAATTACAGTTCACAGGGAGATAAACTGGGGCCCATCTTTCCAAGGAACATTACACAGCAAATAGCAAAATGAGGTGAGTGTTTGTGTCGTGACCTGGAAAGCTCCTTACAATCTACTGTCTGATCGGGGTAAAGAGAAGTTGCAGCCATTACATGCAGTATGCTACAGTTTGTGGAAAAAAACCATAAAAACCTCCCCGTCTCCTTTTGGGCATACATACATACGCATTTTAAGGCATAAGAAACAGTCGGGAACACTATTCACTTAATTGATAATAGTTTTTAGCTCTAACTGGGATAGAAGTGGGGGGACTGACGAGATGTCAGGATTGGAGGAGACGAGTCTATGCCTTAGGGACCATATTTTATTTCATTTCATCTCTTTCCTTCTTTTTTATTTAAATACGGAAAATGTATCCATCAGTTCTTGTGTAATTAAAAATTAATAATAATTTAAAAATCTGCCTTCGCCTCTGTTGAGGCCTTCCTCTGTGCTGGCAGGGCTGATTCATGACCCTTGTCTGTGTCACAGTGACTAAAGGGAAGGGAAGTCCACTTTCCATTTTGATGCCGTCCAGCCACTCTGCTCCTCGGGGCTCCTTTGGCCTTTGGAGGCCTGTCCTTGTAGGTCCTGAGTGGGAGCACAGTGTGGCCAAGGCCCGGTGTGGCAGGGCCCTCCTGTAACTACCCTGGTGAGCCCACATGCTGGAAGGGCCTGCGCAGCACAGGTGACACAGAACCATAAAAACGGTGAGCTTGGAGTTCCCAGTTTGAATCTCAGTCCCGTTTCCATCTTCCAGGAGGACCGTGGGCAGGTGCCTGTAGCCCCAGCCTGCTGCCTTGTCCACGGCTACCACCTCCTCTCCTGGCATCTGCCCTTGCCCACTCTCTTCCAGCCTCACAGACTTCTTTTCTGTTCCCTCTGCCTCCCACACTTGCCTGGGGTGGCTGCTCCTTCTGACTTGACCCCACTTTCCTCTGACTTCCATGTGACTGGCTCCTTCTCATGGTTCAGATCTCATCTCCAGTGAATGTTGTCTTGCAGTGAGTCCTGCTAAGCTGTCCTCCCCGTCCCCCACCGGTCCCTCTCTGCCACAGTGTATTGTTTATTTCCCCCAGGGCATGGAACACCCCAGAAGTGATATTGTACAATTCATTTGTGCACTTTTATGGGCTGTGTTGTCAACTGGAAGGTATGTGCATTAGAAGCAGACACCTGGTCTGCCCAAGGACCAAGAATGGCATCTGGCCCATAGTCCATGCTCAGGAAAGATCACTTGGATGAATGCGTGAATTGCACTTGGAGAAGGCCTCCACGCTTCCTGCCAGTCCTTACAGTCAGGGGTCAAATCCCTGAGGCAGGCAGGATTGGACCAGGAAACAAGCCCATGGCTTCTCTTCCCAAGTCGGGCACCATGAGGCTGAAGGCGTGGGGCCTGTTGCTTGATGCCCAGGGGCTCCAGTTTTCTCATCTCAAAGGTGAAAGGGTTGGACAAGATGCTCCTTTTCAGCTCCAAGCTCTCACTAGCTATAAAATATAAATGGCTTTGGTCCACGTGCTCAGTCAAGATATATGCTTGAATACACTTTCTTTACTATGCTCCTAACGTCAGTCCTCCCCCCACCTTTTCCTCCGACTCATAAAAAATGGAATACAGAGCGTGTGGCAGTTTGTTTTCTGGTCCTCTGTGATACGGGCCTTTATGCAAAATTCATTATTGAATCAGAGGCTGCACTTTTCTCTCCTCATTTGTTTCTTTGCTCTCCAAACAATTTCCAGTGTTGACATCTTTATTGGTGTCTTTGGGCCCTTTAGCAGAATGAAAATGCCGTGCATCCAGTCACCGGGGCTGTGTTCGGAGTGTGACTAAGTGGGCACGTGGAACAGGATGGAATGCCCGTCCCAGCGCTGCTCCTTCAGGCACATGGAGCAGGGGGAGAGGGGCAGGCTCCTGATTTGCCACTCAGCAGAAGGGAGCCTGCTCAGCGTGGTCTCTGGGGCCAGGTTCTGATTTCTGCACTGCGTCTCCTCTTCTTTTTGTGGCGGTAACAGAGCAGGTGCCCTTGATTTGGAGGCCTGAGGCCAAAAGCATAACAAAGCCTCTTTCTTGGGAGCTGGCTGTGTGCTGTGCACCAGGCACTGTGCTAAGGACTTTGCATCCATTATCTAATTTAACTTGAATTTTTCTAAGAAGCCTGTGAGATAGGAATTGTTATTACCCCTGTTTTCCAAATGAAGAAGCGGAGGCTTAGAGAGAGAGTAAATAGAACATCTAAGCTCATGTAGTGGTGGAGCTAAGATTTGAAGCCCGGTGGTCTGATGCTAGAACCTACAGTTTTCCCCACAATCAATACTGTACACGTGTAGCAAAGGACAGTATACATACCCCAGAGTGCTGGTTGGCTCTGCCAGGACAAGGTACAGCTAATAATAGTAATCCCTAACATTCAAGTCTCTAATCAAGAATTTAAAATAGCAACCTACATCAGAATAAATAAATGATTGTTATAAGGAAGTAAGGTCCCATTTATTTCTTCCATAAACATATAACCACTTACTATGTGCCAGGAGAATGTATATACTTTGCTGCCCCAAGTAGAGATGGCTCCTGTCCTCATGGGGCTTATGGTCATTTGATGTCTGAGAGATTTGTATAACGTGTCCAATTTGTCCAGCTTTCTGGCATCAGAACTGGCATTCAAACCCAACCACTGGACCCTTCAGCCACTAAACTTCCCTGCCCAATGGGAAGGTGTCTAATTTGAGTGGCTGCCTATATTATTGGCCTTTCCCCTGATCTGTGGAAATACTCAAATAATCATTCAATAAGTTGCCAAAGATTTGGATCAGTATGAGTGGTACAGAGCAGGATTTCTTGACAGTAGCACCACTGAAATGTGGGCTGGATAATTCTTTGTTGTGTGGGCTGTCCTATGCATTGTAGGGTGTTGAGCAGCATCTCTGGCCTCTACACACTAGGTAGTAGCCAGTTGTGACAACCAAAAATGTCGCCAGATATTGTCAAATGTTTCCATGGAGGCAACATTGCCCCTGGTTGAAACAAAGGCACCTGAGTAATGAAAAAATCAAAACACTCATACAAAATTTCCCTTTACTCTAAGCCAATATAGTTTTGCATACATGGGACTTATGTCATGTTGGAGGTTAGACCTCAAAATCTCACTCAGTTAAAATCATTCTTGGAATGATGTGAAAGCCGGGAGCTATGGTATGAGATCATAGTTTCCTCAGGTGAGTTTGAGGTTAATTGATGGGCTTAGTTTGACCATGTATGATCAATATATGTCTTTAAACACTAGAGTGGCTCTCAGTGGGGAGAGATGCTCACACAGTGAAAGACAAGGATTGAAGCAGGTAGCAGTTCCATTGCTCCCACCTTGTCCTAATTGAGGTCTCCATCCATGGAAAGGAGTGGCAGTGGGTGACATAGGCCACTACTTCTTAAAGTGTGGTCTGTGGATCAGCAGCTACTGTATCACCTGGAAGCTTGATGGAAAATGCAAAAGTCAGGCCCTGCCTCAGTTTTACAAAATCAGAATCTGTATTTTGATAAGATTGCCAGGTGGGCCCAGCCGGTGTGACTCAGTGGTTGAGCATCAACTTATGAACCAGGAGCTCATGGTTCGATTCCTGGTCAGGGCACATGCGTGGATTATAGGCTCAATCCCCAGTGTGGGGCGTGCAGGAGGCAGCCAGCCAATTGATGATTCTCTCTCATCATTGATGTTTCTATCTCTTTCTCCCTCTCTCTTCCTCTGTGAAGTAGTAATCTATGGTATTCAAATACACTTGAAGAATTTAGAACCAGCCTATGATTTAAATTGTTTTCTCTTATTCACTCTTACTTTTGTTGACTGTGCATACATAAGTATGTGGATAAGTTTGTTCATCTTGTTCGTTTGACAGCTATAGGAATGTGGTTTGTGTAGGTGAGAAGCATCTGGACTTTATTTTTGGCAGAATTGGTGAAGGTGGAGCTGAGGTTTGGGAATGAAGGTTGTGCTGTGTGTGTGTTTCTGGTACATGTTCTCTTAAAAGTTAAACTTTAAAAAAAATTATTTTAATGAGAGAGAGAGAGAGAGAGAGAGAGAGAGAGAGAGAGAGAGAGAGAGATTTGTTGTCCTGTTTACTTAGGCACTCATTGGTTGATTCTTGTATGTGTCCTGAGTGGAGATCGAACCTGCAACCTCGGAGAACCGTACGAGGCGCTAACCAACTGAGCTACCCGGCCAGGGCCTCTTATAAGTTTTAAAGGGTGAACCTACTGTAGATGATTCCTTCCCTCTCATCCCCCTTTTCTCCCAACGAATGTGTGGAAAAACCTACCCTTACCAATGGTTAGAAATATGACCTTAGAGAAGTCACCTGACTTCTCACACAAAGGCCTGCTGCTTCACAGGTATGCAACAAGAGTTTAAGGAGTCAATGACTTTGGAGGAGCTTCCTAAACCGGGGCCTCCTGTACAATTATTGGTTGTTGTGATCACTGTATGCAGATTATTTTCTCTGCAGCTCAAATGCCCTGCCCGTGCTGCCCCCTGCTGGTGAAGGCTTTAAATTAATTTTGGTGTGGATCAAATTAAGAAAGGAGGATCCTTGAAGTCTATACACCTGCCCCTCTTTCCCGTGAAAGGAACCCCTGGGGCAGCATTTGCCAACATTTCAACTAATCAGAATCACCTAGGAGGTGTATAAAACATTTCCAGGGTCCCTCTTTCAGGGGCTTCAATGATTCACCGGATGGGACAAGGTCTGGGAACCTGCATTTTGATGAATCTGTCCGAGTCAGAAGTGCAGACAGGTGTGCAACCTGTTTCAGAAGCACTGGTCTGTGGCATGTTTCTCAAGGTGTGATATTAGAGCTGTCTCCTGAGTAAATGTGGGCTACACTAGAAGGATAGTGAGTGAAATGAGGGAGGGGCCAGCGCCCCCACGCTGTGTATTGGGCAGGACACCTGGGGACTCACTTGGGCATGCCTTTTCCTTTGGACTTGGCCAAAGTCCCAAGGAGCAAGATTGGCACAGTGTGGGGACTCAGCTATGTCATGTAGGGAAGAGGGGAAGGGACAGAAAAGGACATGTTTGACTTGCTCAAGGTCACTCAGGAAAAGAATGAGACAGAGCCACTTATATTTTCCTCATCACTAAAATAGATCCATTAGACTATGAAGCCAAAAATCATAGCTGAGTCCCCACACCTTGTAGGTGAATGAATGGACCCCCATCATCAGGCTGATGTGGTCCTCTTTCTACACATCCGAAGTCACATACGTGGTGTAATTTTGTACATCAATGTGACCATAGTGTGTGCAGGTCTCTTCAGTTTTTGCTTTGTAATGTGTATTAAAGATCCTTCCTAGACTCCATATCTAGACCGGCTTCATTCTTTTTCACTGCTGACTAAATACACCATCATTACTTGACCCCTCCCATATTGATGGGCGTTTAAGTTCCTTCCATTTCTCAGGACTTCCTGCCATGCGGCCTGCCCAGGCCTCTGGTTGCCCAGGCGAGAGGAAAGCAGCTGAGGTGAACTGGCTGGGTGGGTAGAAGGGCTCCTCCTTCCTACCCCACTCACTGGGTCAGATGCCTGAAAACCTGAATTTCCCAGATAGATAAGCTGGGCTGAGAGAAATTCCTTTCCCTGGGAGTGGTGGGGAGAGTCAGTCCTGGCTTGTATTTTGCGCTTGACACACACACACACACACACACACACAAACACACACACACGGTCCCAGCCTCTCCCCATGGAACTTAATTGTAGAACCTGAACTGATTAGTGTTGGCATGTTTTGTGGAAGCACACGGAACTGAGAGTCCTGAGTTCTGAGTTTTAATATAGGCTTTGCCACAAAATTGCCTGAAAGTATTGAATGAATGACTTCGTCTTTATGAGACTCAGTTTCTTTACCTTTAAAATGGGTTGAGACAAGAACAATGCATAGAGGAGTGGAGAGATCACTGTTTAAGGACACATTCCCTGCTAACCTTCCAGGCTGAGGCTTTGGTTGCCTGCTCTTGACCCCGGGTTTGCTGTGGGAGCCAAGAAACAGGAAACTGCCTTTTGGGAAAGAGCCGTCAGCTGTTCTGGGCGAGGTCAGAGCCAGCAGCTTGGTGACCTGTTCCTGGTTCAGCAGGTCAGCAGCCCCACCTCCTGCCCTGAGCTGCAGGACCTATTTCTCAGCTGACCCTGGGCAAGGGCACATTTCCCCTCCTTCGCAGAGGAAAGTCTGGGGAGCACCTCGCTCATAGCCTGATCACCTGCGCCTTCTGATGGCTGCCGGGCCCCTCCACCACAGACCTGCATGGGTCTTCCTGACAGCATCAGGAACTAACCACCGTGGCGAGGACCATGTCAAATCAAATCTAGCAATATATAAAAAGAATAACACATAATGAACAAGTGGGTTTATTCTGGGAATGCAAAATTAGTTCAATATTTAAAAAATCAATTAATGTAATTAATTATATAAACAGAAAAGGTAAGGAAAAAACACTCATGATTATCTCAATACTAGAGGCCTGGTGCATGAAAATTCATGCACTGGAGGGGGTGGTCCCTCAGCCTGGCCTGCCGCCTCTCTCAGTCTGGGAGCCCTGAGGGGCGGGAAGCAACCTGTCGATCAGGGGAAGGCGACGCCCCATCACACCTCTGCTGCTGCCACTGCCGGCAGCGCAAGCCTCAGCTGGCCCTGGTTACCTAAGTCTAGGACAGCCCTGGGTGGCTGGGGGGCTGAGGGGACTGGGGGATTCTGGAGGCAAGCGTGCAGACGGGCTGTGCACCTGCTGTCCCGGAGGGGCTAAGGGGACTGGGCGCCACCATCTTGTGGCTGTGGGCACTGCCATCTTTGAGGGCGGGGCAGTCAATTGGCATATTCCCTCCTTATTGGCAGTGGGCGCCACCATCTTTGAGGGCGGGGCCGTCAATTAGCATATTCCCTCCTTATTGGCTGTGGGTGCCGCCATCTTTGCGACAGTGTGAGGGTCAATTAGCACATTCCCTCTTTATTAGATAGGATATGTAGAAAAAGCATTTTAGCAAAATTCAATATCTGTTAATAATAAAATCTCTCAAGAAACTAGAAACAATAGGGAGCTTCTTTACCCTAATAAAGGTCAAGTATGAAAATACTTAATGTTGAGAGACTACTTTATCCCTAAGATTAGAAACAAGACAAGGATATCCATTGTTCAAAATTATATTGAAGAAAAGAACAGGAAATAAAATGGTGTACAGCTTGGAAAGGAAAAAAAATGTCTTTATTTGCAGATGACACGATTACCTATATAGGAAATCCTAAAGAATCTACAAACAATACTAGTACATTACAATAGCACCAAAAAACATAGAGATACGTTTAACAAAATCCATGCCAGAATTCTATGCTCACATTTACAAAACATTGACAAGAGCAATCAAACTAGACCTAAATATATGGAGAGACATACTGTGTTCATGGATTGGAAGGCTCAATGTTGTCAAGATATCAGTTCTCTCCAAAATAATCTATAGGTTCAATGAAATCCTAATCAAAGTACCAGCACCTGGATGTGAGCTGGCGACTGCTGTGGGCACTCTTGACTACTCTGGTGAGGCCAGCGTTAGTCCATCCTCAACACTGGAGACGTCCTCTCAGGATGTAAACCAGACCAGGCTGCGTTCTCCTTACAACGCTCATAGGCTTCCACTTAGCTTTGAGGATCAAGCTCAGTCTCCAAGTAGCCGGAAACACAGGCCCTGGATTTCATGACCTGGCCCTGACTTCTCTTGGCCTTCATCTGCTTATTCTCCCCCAGGGAGGCCCCAGGCTGGCTGAGACTTCTATTTTGGGACACATTCATTTAGAAAATGCTTTCTGTCACTGAGTGGAAATTTTTGTTCCTGTAACACCCACCGTGGATGAGACTCCCACAGACGACAAAAGTACAATCTCTCACCTTCAAAAGAGCCTTTAAACACTTAAATGTGACTATTCCTTTTGAGTTTTTTTTTTTTTTTACCTGTTTGCTAAATGTCTTCTGTTAACGTAGATATTTCTTCAAGTGCTAACTTCCTTTACTGTTTCATTAGTTGCCCTTTTCTCAGTGAGTTTTGGTCAATAAATGTCTATTTTAATATCTGTCACCTAGAGCTGAATGTGTGGTCTCAGCAGCTGGCCCTGAGGACAGCAGGATTTTCCATTTGCCACTTTGTTTACTTTTACAGTGATTCTCCTCCGGGGGCCTACCCTGCATCAGTGTGTGGTACCCTCATTTATGCATCCTTCACACTTAGAGCTTGAAAGACTCTGAAGTGTTTCTTATGTTTTATTTTTAGCCATTTCCCTCACTTGTACTTGTGTCATTGTATTTTTGAGTGTATTTTGAGTTAAGAGTTTTGCATTTATTTAATTTGCTTGTGACATTTCCTCCAAACATTTTGAGATAATGGTGAATTCAAATTCCATTTTCCTGTGTACCCTTTTTCCTCCCTCACCAATGACTTTGACCAATTTGTGTCCAGGAGTCCCTCACCAAGCCCCCTGAACATCCCTTGATACTCTTCACTTTGCTCTCTCTGCAGTGCCACAGCCTAGTTTGAGCTGCCTTCATCCAAAAAAAAAGGAATGCTCATCTTAGCTGGTCCCCTACATCTACTCCTGCCCCCTCCAGTATTTTCACTACACAGGAGCGAAGCTAATCTCTACAAAACAGAGAGATCTGTTAGCAGCATCCCATTGCCTAAAACTCTTCAAAATTTCTGTTGTTAATATTCCTATGTACTCTATTAGCTTCAGATACCAGCATTTGTTCATTCATTCATTCAATATTTCTGAATATCTACTATGTGTTAGGCACAGTTCTAGCAACTGGGGATACAGCTGTGAGCAAAGTAATAAAAATTATCTGCCCTCATGGAGCTTACATTTTGGCAGATAAATACAGCTCCTAATTGCTTCCTGCACCCACTGCCCTTTATTTGCTCTCACTAGGCATAGTCCCTCCTAGCGCAGGGCCTCTGAGGGACATGCTGGTCTCTGGGATACTTGTCCCTCCTATCTTTGTCTATGTAACTCTTATCTTTCAGAGATTAGCTTAAGAGTCACTTCTGTAGGGAAGCCTTTCCTGATTTCCCCGCCTAGCTGAAACCCCTCTTTTACATGCTCTTATAGTACTTACTTTCCTCCCTGTAGTAGCCCTTACTGCACAATCATTTGATTGCACCTAACTTCCCTATAGATTGTGGGTTCTGTGATAGCAGGCGCTCTATTTGAAACTTTGATTGACACCTAATTTCCCAATGGATTGTGGGTTCTGTGATGGCAGGGGCTCTGATTTCATTCATAGTGTTACTAGTGCTCACTACAGAGTAGGTGCTCATTCATATTACTTAAAGGAGTGAATTTGTGACTTCATCCAAGACTTTAATAAATTTTGGCCTGAACTGCAATGAGAGCTGAGACTAAGAACCTCCTCAGAAAATAGCATCCAAGGAAGTGTTAAGTAGCATATTGGTAGTCAATTTCAGTCATCACTCTGTCTAACCTTATGCATTCAGCCCATGTTTGCTCCATCCCCTTAGTGAAATCTCATGGGAGGGAGGCTTTCCTCAAGGTTAGCTCACTATGTTGGCTGTAGTCCCCTGCTCTGCTGACTATCCAAAACGAAAAAGAGGTTGGTCTGTGTGACCAGTTTTTGGTGTATGCTTGTGGCCTTAATTAGACCCGGTCCTCCATCCTCTCACCTGTAAGACCAAATGTGAATCAAACTCCTGTGAGTCAGTCCTCTTTCTGATGAGGCCCTGACCGTGGTCTCTGTCCATGGTGTACTCAGTCCAGTTTTAGCAAGAATAGTGATGAGTCAGCTTAGCTAACATTCTCCACTCAGCATCTGATCTGATCATCTCAACATCTGATCAAACTCCTCATCCCCTATCTGTAATATCTGATCATCCTCGCCCTACCTAGTTTGGCTCAGTGGGTAGAGCGTTGGCCTGCAGACTGAAGGTCCCAGGTTTGATTCCGGTCAAGGGCACAATGCCCAGGTTTCGGGTTCGTTCCCCAGTAGGGGGCATGCGGGAGGCAACTGATCAATGATTCTCTCTCATTGTTGATGTTTTTAGCTTTCTCTCTCTCTCCCTTCCTCTCTGAAATCAATAAAAATATGTATTTAAAAAATATCTGATCATCCTTGCTTGCCTTCAGCAAGAACCCTTTTAAGTAGGTCTAACAAGAATCCTACTATCCCTGAAGTTTCCTCTTAGTAATTTTCCATTTACTGACCCCACCCTTCTCCTTGGCTAGAAATCACCACTTGTCCTTGTGTTTGGAGTTGAGCATGATCACTCTTCCCTATTAAAAACCCCCATAGCAGTAGTCTCTACTTGAATAAAGCCTCAACATCATAAGTGTCATGAGTAATTTTTCTTTAAAAATATCAATTTCAAATACCTTTGACTTCTCATCATAAACCATGAGGGCCAGAAGACTATAAAACCACACTTTGATTAAAAGAGAGAGATTGTCAGAATTGATTTTTTAAAATAATGAGGCCCAATTATATGCTATTCATCAGGTATATACTTTAAAGATAGGTTGAAAGAAAATGAGTTGAAAAAGATATTGTGAAAGATATTGCACAAGAAGGCTGGGGTGGCTGTAGTAGAACACAAAAAGACATACAATCATTAATGTGTGTGCTAAATAATAGATCTTTAAATAGACAAAGAACCACTTGAAACAATTGAAAGGAGAAACAAATTCTACAATTAAAGCTGGGGATTTTAACACTCTCACTCAATAATTAAAAGAACAAAAAATCACACACAATTGAAAGAACACAAAAAGTCAGTAAAAATAAAGATGATCTGAAAACACTGAACCAGCTTGATGTAATTGCTATTTATAGAACACTATGTCCTATAATTATAGAGTAGACAGTTTTTTTTTCTATGCATGTAGTACATTTTCCAAGATGGTCTAAATTTATGGAAGAATATGACCCATGCTCAAACTCATACGTCATCTACAGATCATCTAGACACCACAACCAAATACATTGCAAGGGTATTCACTTTATCTCTGACATTTACTTGCTGACAAGTCTTCTATCACTCTCCATTTCCTGCGAGGTTAATTTAAATCCCTTCAGGCTGACATAAACATGCTTCAGAATTTGGCTGCCATTTTCACCCCCCCACCCCCACTCCACATCATCATGACTCACAGTACTCCATTCCATGTAATTGGGGGCAGGGGAATAGTGGATATGACTTTGTATTATCTCCAACTGCCAAGTCTTCATCCATTTCTTTCCCACTACTTTTATGCCTTCCATCCAATCTTCACTCAAGATCTTTTGCATCCTCCATGGTTCACCTCAGTTCTTTCCCTTCATGGTATCTCTCTCTCTCTCTCTCTCTCTCTCTCTCTCTCTCTCTCTCTCTCTCTCTCTCCTGAGCTCCACTGAATTATGCTCCCATGTCACTGATCACATGCTGATTCTTGATGGAATGATCTGGCCTTGAGGAGAAAGGACAATTGGACCATGGCTAATTACAGTCAAAAGCAGAAGTTCGGAAAAGCATGGAACATACAGGCAAAGAGACAACCGCTTCCCAGCTCAGGTAATCTGTAACACTTGACATGAAGGATTTAATCTGGCTCTAAAAATTGCGAGAAGTAAATCCCCAAAGAGGATGTGGATGGATGGCTTTTGAAATATCTCAAATTACCTATAAATAAATCTAAAGCAAATGTTAACCGTTCCTGTGAAATGCCATGTGAAAAATTTGGCTTCTTCATCTCCAAGGAGACCCTTCTTTATTAGAAAACCAAACAAAACTGGCAAACAATTATTGATTACCTACCAAATGCAAGGTACTGAAATAGATGTATAATTGATAGATTTTTAAAATTAAGGAACTAGTCCAGAAAAAGAGCAAAGAAGCTGTTCACAATATAAAAGTTCCAGATGCTCTAGGCCCGTGGTCGGCAAACTCGTTAGTCAACAGAGCCAAATATCAACAGTACGATTGAAATTTCTTTTGAGAGCCAAATTTTTTAAACTTAAACTATATAGGTAGGTACATTGTTATTAACTTAATTAGGGTACTCCTAAGCTGGCCTTTGCTAAAAACTCAAGGGGCCAAAGAGCCGCATGTGGCTCGCGAGCCGCAGTTTGCCGACCCCTGCTCTAGGCCATAGCTTTGGGAAAGAGATGGGGGAATGATCTGTGTACAGCAGGCTCAGGTTGCTGGGTTTATCTATAGGGGTGGTGGGGCATGCACTGTGTCCACAGCACAGGACTACTCTGGTGGGAGATGGTTTGCCTTCTTTCTCCAGGGAGAACAATGTATCAATTGCCTAAATTAACTAAATTAATTTTCCCATTTTAGCTGCTCAGTTGTCGGGGATACACTCTCACCCTGGAGAACATTAGCCCCTGTACCGCAGTGGTGGCATGAGACCTTCTTATTTCCACAGTGTCCTCTGTTGTCCTGCACCTGGGCACCTGTGAGACCCAATGCTGCAGAGACTGCACACGTGGTAGGGAAAGGGGAAGTGAGCCAGGAGACAGGGAGGGGTGCAAGGAGGGGAGGAGAGAGGGACTGGCTCATTGCATCCCCACAAGGCACTCTCTAGATTGCAGACCTCCCTGAAGCAGCAGTCAGGGAGACCCCACAAACGTCTTGGACACAGCAGCAGCCAGGGACTGGAAGTCCTGGGAATCATTCCTGTGGGTTGGGCTGGTGGTTGGCCACTGGGTGTCACTCTTAGCCCATGTTTGTTTGGTATCAGATTTCTGAAGATGGTCCAGCATTTGCTGAAGTCCCCATCCTCTTCCTACTCCCTGTCTGGGATATCTCCCTTGGAAGGCTCTACTGACCACATACATAGGAAGTGTACTAGCATAAAATCACCCCAGGAGCAGACTTCTGACTTGCACATGGAAAGTGGCCTATTTGTCATGGAAACGAGCAGAGGCCAGCATTAGTAACTGATTCTATAGCAGTGGCTCAAAAATAAGCTCTTAAAACATACAGATGTTTCATTAATTTTTCCATTCAGCACTATTTCCTTCTTTCTATAGTCTTAGTTTTATATTCTTTAAATTTATGTTCTTAATTTTTATTTAATTCTTTCATTCTACAAAACTAAACATTTAGATGAAATAGAAATTAAACTCAGAAAGGATTAGGAGAAAAACCTGAACAGACAAAACCATTAAAGAAATACAAATCATATTTAAAAAAATCTATTATTTTTATTTATTTTCCTCAGAACTTGGTGTGCTTTTTAAATCTGAATATACATGTCTTCAATTCTGGAATATTCTCAGTCATTTCCCTGTGACTAGTGACTCAGTGTCTCTTTCTAGAAGCTCTGTTAGATTATGTGGGGCATCTCATTCTATCTCCCTTCTTGGGTAATTCTTTCATAGTTTCTACCTTGTTTTTCTATGCTGCATTTTGTGTGATTCCTGCAGATCTGTGTTCAGGTTCCCTATTTTTTCCCTCTGCTCTGTTGAATCCTTACCCAGTGTGGTAACCTATCCAGTGAGTCCTTAACTGCAATGCCTTTTTTTTTTTTTTTTTTTTTTTTTATGGAGTTTTATTTGGCTACTTATCAAATTTGTCTGTTCCTTTTTTTCATAATACTATATTCCTTCATTATGGTTCCCCATTTTTAAATTCTTTTATATCGCACTAGAGGCCCAGTACACAGATTCATGTACCAATGGGGTCCCTTGGCCTGGCCTGTGGAGATCGGGCTGAAACTGGCTCTCTGACATCCCCCAAGGGGTCCTGGATTGTGAGAGGGCACAGGCCAGGCTGAGGGACCCTTCCGGTGCATGATCGGGGCTGGGGAGGTGCTGTGGGAGGGCTCCAGGGCATGTCCAACCTGTCTCGCCCAGTCCTGATCAGCCGGACCCCAGAACCTACCCGTCGGAGCGTCTGCCCCCTGATGGTCAGTGTGCTTCATAGTGACTGGTTGAACAGTCAAACAAACGGTCGGACACAGCATATTAGGCTTTTATTATATAGGATTCCCTTGCTTATTCTAGACCTATTTCATTTTCAGCTCTTTTATTTCCCATCCTCACCATGCTAATTCACTGGCTGGTGGCATCTGCCAGTTTTCTCTTTCAGTAATTAATTTTGTTGGGTGATTTGTATCTCTTTAACTATAAACTACTCAGAACTGCTCTTTAACATTTAAAAAACGGGCCTCTCATGGCATCACACTGTGAAGGGAACCTTCATAGAGTAGTTTTTGCAGTTGTTTCTGTTCTTTGCCTAGATAATTGACACCACGAACTCCCCTGACTGGAGAGTGCATAGTAAATTCAGATCCTGTACCTTCTCAAGGAGCAGGCCTGGGTGTTGGATTTTTGCAAACAAGGCTTCAGACAGATGTGTGGCTTCTTCAGGGTGTCCTTGGAAGGTGGGAGGAAGTTTTCTGATTCTTTTTTGATAGAATAAGCTGCACTTCGAGACTTCAGGCTTTATGCAGGGAGCAACGTTGCTGCTCCGCTGCTTCCCGGAGGCCCAGGTCATGTCTAGTAAGGGGGTGGGCATTTGAGAGCCAGCCCCAGACTGGGGACCGTGTCCTGGCTGACCCTACAGGCTCCCCATGGCATCTGCTCCCACTTGCCCATAGGACTTTGATTTTCATGCTTGTATCTGGACCCCAGACATATCCTGTTCTTTCTTTAAAGCTAAATATGTATTATGGTTTTTATCTTTGCCTACCTTGGCATTGAGTGATTCAGTTTATCTTCTGGTTTTCTTATGAGTTTTTCAAACAGGGGTCATCTGAGGTGTTGGGGAGAAGGACAAGTGACAGGGCTCCTGGCCCTTCCCCACGCTATACCCTGCCCTCCACCGGGCTTTAAACGGGGAAGGGAGGAGCGCTTTGGCCTGCTCTGCAGCGGCAAGTGCTTCATCTCCACCTGTAAAAAGGGAATAATAATAGTGCTGCCTCATACCAATGCTTTGCAATTAAATGAGATAGTGTGCACGAAGCACCCAGGTCAGTGCCTTTTTCAGAATATACACTCAGGAAGTGATCCTTGTTAATTATTGAACTCCAAGTTATATTTATATTTATTTATATTTTAATGTAATTTAATATTTATTTATTTATTATTATTATTTTTTTTACTTTTATTTTATTTTATTTTTTTTACATTTTTTTAATTGTTTGAAGTATTAAAAATAGTAGTACATATGTCTCTTTTTTCCCCCCATTGACCTCCCCCCACCCTCCCCTTCCCCCCAGTACATGCCTTTACCTGCCCCCCTAATATTTATTTTTTTAAAAATGGTTCAGAATGCGGGCTTTATCTAGATACAGTCTAGACTATATGCTTTCTAAAAGAACTTCTGGTTAGAAAATTCTTTGCTTCCATATCAAGTCTGCAGTAGGAAAGTTAGCTTTAGCCAAGCTTGGCTTATCCCTAGCAGGATAGGCATAAAGATCTCTATTGTTTACACTCCTTTTCCTCAGCCCCTGACATTCCTTCAACCCCACGTCCCATCCCTTAGCAATTCTATTCTTTTCTTAGTGATTCACAAGGGACTTGTTGTCACAGTTGGAGAAGCCTCCTTCTGACTAGAGTCAGCCTTGCTTCATGATTTCTCAATGTTGTCACCTCTCCCTAGGTATTTTTGCTGAAATCTCCTAACCATAAAGAAATTTTATTTAATGGTTCCTCTCTAACTCTTACACTATGGTATCCTCTTCTCCATTTCCCATGAAAACGGGGGCCATGTTGTCTCAAGGAAAGGATGGGGTTAAGGGAAGGGCTTTGCTTCTCATGAGAGAAGGTGCTACGGGGAGGGGCATTTTCATTCCCACTTTGTTCAGCCTAGTTCTGTGCAGATGAGCTGGTGACAGCTCTTCTTACTTGGGAGCAGGCTACATGATGAACCAATGAGATGATGAGTCAGGATTTGGCCATGAGCAACCAGGGTCTGTGGTCTCCTACCACATCCCAGGGTGCAGTGCGGAAGGTGGCAGGTCAGAGATCCGGCACTGACTGTGTATTCATAGTATCTTCTGAAGGATCTGAGTGAATGTTCTTCTGAAGCAGCACAAATTCACACACGAAGGTGACAGGGTCTTGAATCCCTTCTCTTGATTTCTGGTTGAGATCAGTTTTTCTTTCTAAGACCAAACATTTTTCCCATTTGTGTAGACTCAGTTTAACGAAACACACCCAGTGCCTCTCAGCAATGTTCTTCCAGGGATATTTTAAGCGCCCCCCACTCCCCCCCACCCCACCAGCCACTCTGGGAAGCCTACAGGCAGTGGCTGCATTCCCATGTGATGCTGATGAGTCCTGCTCTTGGACCAGCTGCTCAGCCGCTTGGCCTCACACTGAGGCAGGGGCAGCATCGGGCTCCAATGTGGGGCCCCTCACCTCTCTTTGTCTAGGATCCTTGTCACCTTCCTGCTGCAAGCTGATGCATTAGGCTCTTAGGAGAGACATGGGACCTTGGGCCATTTGAAAGCCCCAAATAACTTCTTTTGGGAAAATAATTTTCTTTTCCCTGCACAATTATGAGGACATGAAGAAAGGGGCCAGTAGAAATAAAACGCTACCCACAGGAGGATGTCCATAACAATTGGTGGCCACCAGGAAAGTGCAAGAGGAAGCCTGGGGTGGGATTCTGTGGGGCTCGGCTGCTAAAGTCGTCAGGATCCTAGCATCTTGGCTCGTTCCTCTCCAGGGAGTGGAGTCGAGACCTAGGAGCAGAGTGCCCCTTTGTTCAGAAGTTTGTTTTGAACTTTATTTAGACTCCAGGAAGGAAGATTAACAACTCTCACCCAGAAACAGGAAAACATTTCTAGATGTTGGAAAACCACGTGGCAAAGCCTTCGGGCCACACTTGCTCTGCCTTTGTCCAGGGGAAGGAGGAGAGGTTTCTGGGCCAGCATCACCCATGGCAGTGGCCTCACCCTCACAGGCTATGGCCTGGGCTGCCCTCACCGAGGCTCCCTTCTCCACAAGAGCCCCGCCTTTCTCACTTGGAGATGGAGTCACAAGTCCAGTGAAACCATCCAAGTTGGAGCTGTCAGTCTCACACTGTGGGCAATTCTGGTGCCAGGAGTAAGGCAGTGAGAGCGTTACTATATAGAATATGATCCTATTTAGAAATATGTACAGGGTGGGCAAAAGTAGGTTTGCAGTTGTTTGTATGGAAAATAATACAACAATTAATAAATAATAATACAAGAATAAACTCTGTGTTTTGTGCACTCACAACTGTAAAGCTGCTTTTCCCACCCATGTTTATATACACTGAGTGGCCAGATTATTATGCCTACCTGAAGTTTGTAGGCAAATTAGCTGTACACTGCATTGTATGGGATATGGAAGCCGAAGGCCTGTTCAAACACCTTTGCTGTCTGCAGTTACCAAGATAAAACATCTTCAGTTCACACAGGAACACAAGGATTGGACAGGTGAGCATTGGACAAAAGTCATGTGGTCCGATGAATCACGTTTCCAGTTGCATCATGCAGATGGCAGAGTGAGAATTTCGCGGAAACAGCTTGAAAGCATGCACCCCACATGTATGAGTACAACCCATAAAGCTGGTGGGGGCAGTGTTATGGTTTGGTACATGTTTTCCTGGCATGATTTGGGCCCTTTAATTCGTGTGGAACAATGTCTGAATAGTATAACATACCTAAGTATCGTTGCTGATCACATTCATCCTATCATGTTGATGGCATATCCCAGTGGAGATGGCTTCTTCCAACAAGACAATGCGCCATGCCATGGTGCTCGTATTGTGCAGGAGTGGTTTCAAGAACATGAGGGAGACTTTACCTTGCTTAGGTGGCCCCCACAATCACCAGATCTCAATCCAATTGAGCATTTGTGGGACGAAGTTAAAAGAGCCATCAGGCAGCTGGTTCCACAACCATCAAATCTCACAGAACTGGACAGTGCTATTCATCAGGCATGGTGTCAGATTCCTCGCATCACCTTTCAACATCTCGTGGAGTCAATGCCAAGAAGAATGGCCACAGTATTGAAGGCAAAAGGTGGCCCAACGAAGTACTGATGGGGTGGTCATAATAATCTGGCCACTCAGTGTATATACTAGTATGTAATGCATGTATTTAACACACACACACACACACACACACACACACACACACGTATATATGTAAATTCTTTTTGGTACAGAAATGGGGTCCCAAATATGTTGTCTGGAATGCAGTCAGCGTTCTAGAAGAATACTCTAGGTTGCCTATGGTTGCCTTTGGAGAGGGAACTGAGCTTTGGTTAGAGGTAAAGTGGTTTGCAAGTCAGCTTGCATTTTTATTCAATATATGGTTAGAACTCTTTCATGCATTTATCACTACTATAATGTCACAACTTTAAACAGAACACCTGCTTTCTTGAAGGATAGTACTTCCCTCTTGACCCTCCTCTTCATCCTCCATCATATAAACACGATCCCTGAAAGTCCCCTCTGTACCCTCTACCTGCTCTCCCACTCTCCAAACCCTCTTGAATCTGCTGGACATTCTTCTCATGACCTCATGTCAAGGTCTGTCTCTCTTCTCACGTCCTTTCCCACCCCCTTGGCCTCCTCATCCAGCTTGAGTCTGAGGTCACCCATTTCAGTGACTCTCTCACCAGCCCCAGATTCCCTCATCCCGTGTCCCCTGCCACACTTGCGTTGTCAGCTCTGAGCTGTCCCTGCTCCATTCCAGGTTCCTGCAGAAAGACATAGACTCCCGTGACTGGGCCCTGGCCAACTCCAATGCCAGCCCAGCCTGCCCTTCGCTGTGCCCAGCAATGTTCTTATTCCTTTTTTACTTGGCTTCTTATCATGCTGTCCTGTGTACCCTTTCCCCCTTTCCTTGTTTATATTGTAGCCTTCACCCGTGAACTGACCGAAACGCACACCTCATTCCTCCATGCTATCGACACTTCCATGCATCACATTCTCCTGAGGCCCTATCTCAGAAGAACCTTGTTTCCAAGTCATGCTGTCTGTGCACCCTCAAGTCCATCTCAGTTTTCTTCCTTCTGGACTCTTCTACCTCAGCATCCTTCTCTCTCTCTCTCTTTAAAAAAATATTTTTGTTGATTTCAGAGAGGAAGGGAGAGGGAGAAAAAGACAGAGATATCAATGATGAGAGAGAATCATTGATGGGCTGCCTCCTGCACGCCCCACTGGGGATCGAGCCTGCAACCTAGGCCCTAACTGGGAATTGAGCTGTGATCTTATGCTTCGTAGGTCAATGCTCAACCACTGTGTCACGCCAGCCAGGCAGCATTTTTCTCTCTTGCATCTTTAGTCTATTCCACCCCACTTCATATTGGTGTGACACAGAGCTCCATCCTGGGCTTAGTCTGATTTAATAGTTTCTTTTCCCCAGTGACTAAGGAAACCAAAGGCATGCTTGGAGCCTGCCTAGATTCCCACCTACCATGACTGGCCCACTCCTTCTCCCAGCGGCTGGAAACTTTCAAGGTTGACATCTCTCAGCTGAGTCCTTCTCCGGGGCTTGCCGAGAACTGCCGTCCCCAAGTCATGCTCTCTTTTGGGCCAGTCTGCCCTCCAGGACTGGCCATTACACAGCTGTAACCAGTCCAGTGACTGGTTGTTATCTGTGCCCTTGGGCGGGGACAACTCTGAAGGGCCATGCCTACTCTGAGCTCCCTGTAGGAACCAGCTGAGAACTCTGTTGGGTCTGCATTGCAGCCCACTCCTCCCTCTGCCCACTCTTGTTTCCCTCACTCCCCACCTGAGTGGACCCTGTGAGCATGTCCTCATAGGCTTCCTGCCTGCAAATCTTCAACTCAGAGTCTCCTTCTTGGGAACCCACCTGCTTCAGCAGGCTTTTCAGATTTGGGGAGAGATCTTGAACATGGATGGGAAAGATCAATATTCAGGCTGATTTCATCTGCTTGGAATGTAGACCCAGTCTGAGAGAATAAAGCTCCTTGGATCAGTGTAAACTTTTGGATTATGTAGCTTTAAAGAAATTCAATTTTACAAATACAAGATGTGAGAGACTTTGGCAGACATTTTTTGAAAAAGAACTAAAGGATTCCTTACTTTTTAAGTTCATTTATTCACATAGGAGTGCCCATTCTGTGCCAGGGGTGGGGCAGCAGAAACATGAGGAGAAGGGTGGTAAACGAACACCCTGACGTACGATTATAATCCGTGAAGTAAAACAGGGGGCAGAAATAGGGAATAAAAGGGGTACCTCTCAGAATAGGTGATTTGAGAGTAAGACTGATGAGAGATCTGCACCATTATTAGTGGGACGGTTGCGTGGGTACAGTCAGAGGAAGGGAACCCCACGGTCTGCAGGTCATGCGCCCACCTCATGCTAACTCCCATGCTAACCGGAGGCCTCCAGACGTTGAGGCCTCAGGGAGTTGCTGATGGCCTTCACGCTCAGAGTGTGGTTCCAAGACAGCACACAGGCAACACCGGCAAGCTCCCATCAGAGCTCTCACCACTAATCTTGGACCCAGATGAGGGTCTGTGTCTTACTGGTTCCCAGGTATATCTGTTCCTTGTGGCTGCTGTAACACATTACACACTTCCTGGCTTGAAACAACACAAATGCATTATTTTATAGTTCTGGATGTCAGAGTCTGAAGTGATTCTTACTGGGTCAAGGCCAACGTATTGGCAAGGCTGTAGCCTTTTGGAAGTTCCAGGGGAGAATCGATTCCTTCCTTTTTCTGACTTTAGAGGCTTCCTGTGTTCCTTGGCTCATGGTCCCTTTTTCCATCTAAAGCCAACATTGCAGTAGCATCTTCAGATCTCTTTCTCTGATCTGCCCTCTTCTAGGTTTGTCATCACATCTTCTGACTCTAACCCTCCTACCTCCCATTTATAAGGACCCTAGTGATTATATCTGGGTAATCCCCCAAATCTCCCCTTCTCAAATTTCTTAATTATATCAACAAAGTCCCCATAGCCACATAAAGTAACATGTTCATAGATTCTAAGGATTGGGGCATACTTGGGGAGGCCATATTCTGCCTACCACACCAGGTAACTCAGATCCATATCACAGGTTGAAAGCCCTGGCACCCTGTATTTAAATGACATTTCTTTCCTACTTTCCCCAGGTGCTCATGCATTGCTGAAACCTCTTAAATGCTTTGTTTTGCTTATTTGCTTGACTCCTGCACATATGTGGTCACGTGTCATTTTAAATAATTCTGATTTTTTAAAAATATATTTTTTAATATTTTATTGATTTTTTTACAGAGAGGAAGGGAGAGGGATAGAGAGTTAGAAACATCGATGAGAGAGAAACATCTATCAGCTGCCTCCTGCACACCCCTACTGGGGATATGCCCACAACCAAGGTACATGCCTTTGACTGGAATCGAACCTGGGACCTTTCAGTCCACAGGCCGACGCTCTATTCGCTGAGCCAAACCAGTCAGGGCAATAATTCTGATTTTTGTTATTAGACAAATGCTGCTTGAGGAAGGAGCCGGGGGTTGGGGCGCCATGTGTATGTGTCTGGTTCATGTTCTCCTGGATGTCTTAAGTGGTGAAAGCTACTGTACGTGCTGGCGCAGGCTTGAATGTTCAAGAAAATCTATCTCTACCAATAACCAGCAAACTAGGCCTTAGAGAAGTCACCTGACTTCTCTCAGACAACCCTTTTATCACTTCCTACATGGCAGGTTCAACCCCTATGTCATGGGTATGGTGTGAGGATGTAGTGAGATGAAGGGTTTCATCAATAGGGAACTTCCATATAATTATAAATTGTCATTTCATTATTGGTGGACGAGTGAAAGGGAACCTCTCAGATTCTTTTCACTGAGGTGGACTGTCCCCAAATGTGCTGCCCCTCTCCGCCCTCGCCCCCAACCCCCACCATGGTTAAGGTTTTTAATTACCTTTGGCATGGGTCAGAAGATTAAGAAGGGTGTGCTGGGCATTTAGACCCCTGAAATCTACATTTGGGCCTGTCCCTCATCCCTGTGAAGGAACCGCTGGGACATTTGCCAAAATCTGTATGCATATTAGACTCACCTAGAATGGCTCTAAAAGAAAACCTCCAAGGAGCCTGCCTCCGGAGATTCTGATTTGTTGGGGCTGAAAAAGATCAAGGCATCTGAATTTTGATAAATCTCTCCAAGTGAATGGAATATGAGCTATCTCCTGACTCAGCAGTCTGTGATGTAAGCTTGGGGTCTATTAATAGAAGTACAGTAAGTGGAACAAAGGAGGGGACAGTGTTTCAGAGCTGTGAACAAATTACAGAGTTGTATTGGACGGCTGGATGGAGATCTGGGTACCCCACTCTCAGAGGGACTAGGACAGAATCATCATAGGAGCAAGACCCGGTGGTGTGGGGACTCAAAGGAAGAGGGGAAAGCACTGAAGGGGAAATGGCTGGCTTGCCCAAGGTCACCCCATGAAATTTGTCAATGACAACACCTAGAAAAGAAGACACGATTCCTTTTGCTTTAAACAGCTTTATTAGATCACAAAGTCAAATACTATAGCAGTGGAAATAGTTGAACATGAGATTTCATCTTTCTTTCTTAAGTAAACAGCTTGTAAAACTCATGTCTTTGAAACTGCTCACCAGGTGAGGAGTGAGGACAGAAATGCAGGTAGGGTGGTCTAGACCGCATGCCTCCGTCCCAGGTAGCCTAAAGAAATCTTTCTGATTATCTCTGAGGACAGGTGGATCTGGTTTTACTTGGACGCATTTCCTTGTAGGCTTTCTGTTTGGGACTGAGATTTGGTCTCTGTCACAGCTGACAGGCACATTCTGTTTGCCTGGGCTGCCCTTTCCCCTCAAAATCCTGTCAGCTCCAGGCACATCTAGGAGATGAGAACAGTGATTGTGCACATATGCACACACACAAACACACACACACACAAGGTTTGCACAAGTGAAAGACAGACACCTATAAACACTTTTAAATTGAAATCTATATAATTTTATTAACCAATGGCCGCCCAATAAATTCAATAAAAAATATTAAAAAACTTTTAAAGTCCTCACAACCATTTTGTGAAGTAGAACTTTTTTGTTATCTTCACTTTATTATTATTGTTGTTATTTATGAAGGAGGAAGTATGTGGAAGAGCATACCAGTTGAAAATGGCAGAACTGGGATTTGAACTCTGGTCTTCTGATCACAAATCTCTGCCCAAATGGACACCAAGAGGCAGAAGCACATCAAAGTGCTGGTAAGGTTTCTGGTACCCCACTGGCCAATAGCTTGTCTGGTTCATATTTTTGTCCAGAGAAGACAGAAGACGAACCCAAAGACTGGGAGGTGCTAGGGTGGGAAAGGGTGTGTCTGTCCTTTCATGCAATCCATGTAACTGTGCAATCTGCTCAGGGTTAGACTGCCTGGGCAGAGAGGTGGCACCTTTAAGAAGAAAAGAGGCTTCCTCTGTTACCACCCAGGTTCCCAGCTAGAGCGAGGGCCCTCAGAACAGGCTGCTGGTCAGACAGAGGCACTTGACAGGGCAGGAGGGTATAAAGGTCATGTTTAGAAGACTACTTTCATAGAAGACAGTGCAGCTATATTCATGGCATCGGCTCCAGAAGATGACCCTGCTATTCAAAGGTTGCCTCCTCTGGAACCGTAGCGGCTGCAGACAGTGCTCTCTGAGGGCCATCAGGAAACTGCAGGGAGGTGTGGGACCTTTGTCACTGGAATATGCTTTCTTCCATCTATGATGCTGTGGACACTGTGCCTGACGTTCTCTACTTGGTATCATCCTTCTGGGATGCTCGGTACTAGAGACCATCCTCCAGTAAGGTCAAGAGTAACAGCTTGAAAGACAACCCAGGAGCCCTCCCATGAGCAGCCCTGGCATACTATGTTGACATGTGCATTCTTCCTCCTTCTACTACCTTCTTCTCTTTGATCATATAGTTTTGTATTTATTATGTCATCGTCATGCAACACTCTAGCTGGAAAACTTGCCATAACACAGAAGTACATAAAATATAAGGACATCATGTCCCTTCCCCCTTTCCTATCCTCCATCCCTCCTTTACCCGCTACAGAAACTCTGATTTGTTGTCTGCTCTGCTCTCTGTGGATCCCCCTCACCCAGCCCAAGACCCGCAGCCCGATTGTGGAGTGAATAGATGGATCCCCATCATCAGGCTGATGTGGTCCTCTTTACACACATCCGAAGTCACATACGTGGTGTAATTTTATACAACAATGTGACTATACTGTGTGCAGGTCTCTTCAGTTTTTGCTTTGTAATGTGTATTAAAGATCCTTCCTAGACTCCATATCTAGACCGGCTTCATTCTTTTTCACTGCTGACTAAATACACCATCATTACTTGACCCCTCCCATATTGATGGGCGTTTAAGTTCCTTCCATTTCTCAGGACTTCCTGCCATGTGGCCTGCCCAGGCCTCTGGTTGCCCAGGCGAGAGGAAAGCAGCTGAGGTGAACTGGCTGGGTGGGTAGAAGGGCTCCTCCTTCCTACCCCACTCACTGGGTCAGATGCCTGAAAACCTGAATTTCCCAGAAAGATAAGCTGGGCTGAGAGAAATTCCTTTCCCTGCGAGTGGTGGGGAGAGTCAGTCCTGGCTTGTATTTTGTACTTGATACACACACACCCTGTCCTAGCCTCTCCCCACGGAACTTAATTTTAGAACATGAACTGATTAGTGTTGGCATGTTTTGTGGAAGCACATGGACTGAGAGTTCTGAGTTTTATTATAGGCTTTGCCACAAAATTGCCTGAAAGTGTTGAATGAATGATTTCATCTTTATGAGACTCGGTTTCCTTACCTTTAAAATGGGAGGGTATGACAGGAACAGTAATCTAATTCCTGACATTAAACTCTCTGATGAAAAATAATGGGTTGGGAATGAGAACAACGCTTAGAGGAGCGGACATTTTCACTGCAGATTTTCCAGGCTGAGGCTTTGGTTGCCTGCTCTTGACCCTGGGTTTGCTGAGGAAGCTAAGAAACAGGAAACTGCCTTTTGGGAAAGAGCCGTCAGCTGTTCTGGGTGAGGTCAGAGCCAGCAACTTGGTGACCTGTTCCTGGTTCAGCAGGTCAGCAGCCCCACCTCCTACCCTGAGCTGCAGGACCTGTTCCTTAGCTGACCCTGGGCAAGGGCACATTTCCCCTCCTTCGCAGAGGAAAGTCTGGAGAGCACCTCGTCTGTAACCTGGTCACCTCGCCTTCTGATGGCTGCCGGGCCCCTCCACCACAGACCTGCATGGGTCTCCCTGACACTCGTCAGGCAGTAACTAGAGTGGTGAGGGCTATGGCCCTGCAGTCACAGGGCTGGCCCCAAACCCTGGCTCTGCTGTGCCTGTCAGCTGAATGAGCTGGGCAAGTCGCTCAGACTTAGGTAGGTAGGTGAAGATTAAAGGTGGACTTTTCACATGAGCATATAATAAAAGCTCAGTAAGCCTGTATTATTATTACTAGAGGCCCAGTGCATGGATTCATGCACTGGTGGGGGTCACGGCCTCCAGGGATTGGCCCACTGTGGGAGCGCTGCTCATCCTGGTCAGCCAAGCGGCTGTGGACCCACCCTCTGAGCGGCTGCTGAATGAGGAAATTAGTCTGAGCTGATATTTCTGGGTAATGTCTTGGGTAAAGGCATGTTCTATGTCCTGGAGGGACCTGGAGGAGAGCTTTGCACCCCAAAGCCACTCAGTGAATGTCCTTGATGTGTGATGCCAGGTCGGTGACACCACCAGGGATGTTCAGGGCAGCCGTACTCCAGGATCCTTAGCCATTAGGGCAGCCTCCCCGGGGGGTCCACAGTCACATCCCCTCTTGCCATCTGCCTATGCCAACTCCCCGCCCTCTTTCTAGAACACACCTTAGAGGGCCTGTATTAGCTGGAGGGGTCAGGCAGAGTCTGGATTGTCTCAGGTATTTGATAGGTGCAGAGACTCAGCCTCACCCTGGGCCTGCGAGCAGCGCTTCCACTGTGGGAGTGCACTGACCACCAGGGGGCAGCTCCTGCGTTGAGTGTCTGCCTCCTGTGGTCAGTGCGTGTCATAGTGACTGGTCGACCAGTCGTTCTGGTCGTTCTGCCATTCGGTCCCTGGGCTTTTATACATATAGATTATTTTATTATTAATGCTTTAGGAAAAATAGACAAATGAATGAACGAGAAGATGCAATATTATTCCGCATTAATTCACATGGAATTACTTTCCCCTAAACTTGTCTCCAATGCAATCATAGCACATTTGTGAATGGGTTTTCCTCAATCTGGGATGCTCTTCCCACCTCCTGTCAAAATCCCTTGCTTCAAAACCCCCAGTCACATGCCACCTCCTCCATGAAGATTTCTTTGCTTTTCCCTTTGGGATGTGCTAACTTTCTGCTCATGTCAACAATATTGTCTCTGTATACTAATGATTCCCAAGTTCATGTTTCCAGTAGAGAGTGAATAGGTGATATGGTGTGCTTATTGCTCATGTGGTCTGTATTGGTTTCCTAGGGCTGCCCTTACAAACTACCACAAACTCGGTGGCTGAAGACAACAGACATTTATGGTGTCATGATTCTGGAAGCTAGAAGTCCAAAATCAAGGTGCGTCTGCATGGCTGTGCTCCCTATGACACCTAGGGAGAAGCCTCCCTTGCCTCTTCCTGGTTTCTGGTGGTTTGCTGGTGGTCCTTGGCTCGTAGCCGTATCGCTCTAATCTCCCTCCCTTCATGGTCAGCTCCTGTGTGTCTCTATCTCTTCACAGGGTGTTTGCTTGTTTGTTTTTTATTAAGGACACAAGTCGTATTGGATTAGGAGCTTACCCTACTCCAGAATCATGAAGTATGAATTTATGAAGTTATGAATTCATTTTAACTTAAATAATTACATCTACAACAATCCTATTTCCAAATAAAGTCACATTCTAAGGTAATGGGTATTAAGTCTTCAATATATTATTTTTTGGGAGGCTCAGTTCCACCCACCACATGGTCTTTTAGTTTTTCTCTTAAACTATAGCACTTAAGAGCATATCTTATTATCTCAACTAGATGGCAAAATTTTCCAAGGAAAATGATTCAGTTTTGCATCTGAAGGGGCAAACAGGCTGCTCTTGGGCTGTATTTGATTGGCAGACATGTTTGTCGGCCCTGAAGTATTGGCCCAACACAGTGCTTGGGAAGAGATTCTGAATTAGTCTGAAAGTCTGGATGTCTGGTTTCCATGACAAACCAGAATGTCTAGCCACACACCAGGGAGCATTGCACCGTGACCCTCACTGCCTGAAGCCTCGCAGGGGCTTCTCCTGAGACTGAGCAGTGCCCTCCTGGCACCACAGGTACTATATATTCTACTGGATCTGTTTCTCTGGAGAACCTTGACTGATATACTTTTCATTGAAAAACATGTCAAACACCTAAGCCCCTGTCACCGCTTCCACTAACTTCACTCTTATTCAAGCCATCATCATCTCTCCCCCGGACGTTACAATTGCTGCATACCTGGAATGCCAGCTGAGCCTATTTTCCAAGGAGCAGCCAGGGTGACCCTTTAAAACACTAAGTCAATTATAAGACTCCTCTATTTAGTGTCCTCTGTTGGCTCCCATCTCACCCAGAGTAAAAGCTAAAGTCCTTAGATGGCTTTCTAGGTCCTACGCATTCTGACCTCCTGCTGCTTTCTCTGACCTCATCTCTGTACCCTCCCCTGCCTCACTGGACTCCAATCACACATGCTTTTCCTTTAACATGCCACACAGGGTCCAGCCTCAGGACCTTTGCACTTGCTACTCTCTCTGCCTGGAAAGCTCTTTGTTCTGGTTAATTCATCTGAGCTAGCCAGAGCAGAATAGCACTAGTTTCTTGTATCTCAAGAGAAGCAATGACTTTATCCAAAATGAATCATTCATTTCAGATTTGCCAAAATGTGTGTCTCAGTCTACTGCTTCAGGGTGTCTGTCATCTATGACAGATGACCTTCCCTTGGCTGATCTGAATCGTTTACCATTTCTGATCTCTATCACTGTGCCTGTATGAGAATGGTGTGCAGGCAAGTCAAGGAGAAATGACAAGTCTGAGCATTTGCTGCCATGTGCAAATAGACCATGGTTTCTCATCACTGTCTGATTCTCACATACCTCCTCACATTTCTAGTGGCTGCTTTCTAAAGAAGCCCTTGCCCTTTTATCTTGGGCCCAAGAAAACATCCTAATTCATACTTCAACACAATCCCTTGAGAGGTGTGGGACACATTATGGGAAGTGGATGCTTTAAACATCCTGCATGTGGTGCTGTGATCAGAGAGATCCTGTTATCCTTGCTTCTACCCCCGTCCTCTGTGCCCCCCTCCGCCCCCCTCTCCCCCCACCGCCTCACCTCAGCCTAATCTTTCCTCAGTGAAGTCAGAAAAAGAGCCCATAATCAGAAGAGTGAAGCCCTGGGTTGTGGAAGCAAGGAGACCTGGCTCAAGTCCTGAATCTGACACCATACATGGCAGGGCCTTAGACAAGTTGCACACCCCCCTCCATTAGTTTCTCACTCACGAATAGAGGTGATAATGCCTACCTTATGGGATTTAAGTGAAGTGATATATAATGAGCACCTGGTCCGTAGTAAACTGGGAGTCAAGATGGGTCAGGTTTGAAAAGGAAGCCAGACTTCAGAGACACAGTCAACATGCTGTCACCTGGGGTTGAGCTGGTGTGTGCGGTGGACACTCCCGACCACTCCAGTGAGACGGACCCCTGGGCCATCCTTCCCATTGTCACCCCAGCACTCCTTCCAGAATTGAACTTGACCAGGCCACCTCCCTGCTTAAAGTGCTTGCGAGAGGGACCTCAAGTCCATCCTCCAAGTAGCCCACAAGGCCAGCTGTCAGGACCCTGCTTTCTCTCGGCCCACACCTCCTCACTCTTGGACCACTCACCACTGACCTTTGCTCTTGGCATTAAAGAAACATTAAGTAACGAGTGATGCTTGGGCGTGGTTGTTCGATCACCTGTGCCTATGTCTAACCTTGTTGGCATCCAGCCATATTTCTTCCATCCCTTTGGGAGATGTCACGAGAGGTTTTCTGAGATTCAACCACGCTGTGTCAATTGCATTCCCCTGCTCTGCTGACTATCCAAAATGGAAAAGAGGTTGGTCCGTGTGACCAGTATTTTTGTGCATACTGTAGCCTTAACAATGCCCTGTCCTCCACCCTCTCACCTGTAAGATGCTGGGCTACATCAGGCGATTTCCCGGATTCCTTCTGACCAGGACCTTGGGAGCCCGGGCTGGGGCGTTGCACCTTCACCAGCAGGCAGTTGGCTCACTGATGCTGCTGGGGTTGAGGTGAGATGTTGCACCTGCAGCCCCTGCTTCAGCTTCATGCAGATACCACGGGAGGTGATTGCAGAGAGAGGCTGGGTGGGGAATCCCTTTCCCCGTGGCAGGCCAGTCAGTGAGGCCAAGTCAGTCAGAGAGGGAGCAAGAACAGCAGCCTGGTTCCCGGTGCTCTCTGCCCTCCTCCTCCGCCCTGGCTGCCCCCACAAGGACCAACTGTGTATCTGAGTCTTAGAATGCCAGGAATGTGCCACAGCCTGATAGGCATGAAGCAGTCTGCAGAGAGGCAGGGAGGAGCTCTGCTCCCAGGCAGAGGCCTGGCAGTGCAAGGACTGTGGGGCCTGAGGGCTGGGCAGCCCCTCCCATCCTCCCTGGGCCTCCTGCTGCAGCCGGGATTTCAAAGGCTGCATTGTGCATTGAGCCGGGGCCTTGGTCCCTCGTGTGCCAGGGAGTAGGCGGGAGGAGGAACACCGTGGGGAGGCTGTGCCCTGGCAGTGCTCTTCTGGCTGGTGTTCTCAGGGTCCTCGGCCCGTGGAGGATGGTGAACACATGGGTGGCTGCTTCTGCATCCCCAGGGAGCGGAGCCTGTCCTGGGGCCCAGGTGAGTTTCCTGGGGGGCCCTGGCTTGTGTCTTGGCTAAGGTGTTGGTTCAGTGAAAGCTCAAGGGTCTGCTGGGGTGGGGAAGTTGCTCTTCCAAAGTTGGGGAGATGATTGTGCTTTCTGGCTCCCTCCTCCCTCCGTCAGTGTTTGTCACTCTGGCTTTGTAAAGGGGCATAAAGCTCGGGAAGCATCTACTTTTCCTGAAGAGAGAGGCTGGGAGCTGGCTCTGAGAGGAGCAGTGTTGCTCTTGGCTGTCACTCCCAGGGTGTGACTAAGCCCTTCCTTCCTTTCTTCCCAAGATTCCCTAGGTCAGGAAGAAAGCTCAGGCTGTGAGTTCCTCTGGGGCTCATGGGTAGTCATAAACTTGGCCTCCATCCGTCAAACCCTATTTCCGTCAGGGTTGCTGTTACTGAAGAAAAACAGGCGTTTCCTGCCTCCTACCTGTTGCAGTGTGATATGCTTTTTTGGTACGTCAACTTGAATCCACGGAGAATTATTGCTCTAAAAGGTTGTCAAGTCATTGAGACTTGTCATTGGCTGACCAGCATCCCAGGTCTGCCTTGGACGGAGGGCTCCCCCAGGCTCTAGTCAAGGGTAAAATTGGGACAGTCCCAGGCACACCGGGATGGTCGGTCACCCTAATGCAAGTTCCTTGCTTCTCTTCGGAGCAGGCCCAAGGTGAGGCTCTGTGGTCTCGTGAATGGCATTTATCGGGATGAATGGCAGCTTTGGGGTGGGGGTGATTGGATTGGGGGAGAGCTAAGGAGGAGATAGAAGAGCACCACACAAGGAACCATTCCTATCCCTAGCTGACATATCACCTCTTCCTGGAGCACCACCATGGTTTCTTGGAGCGGGAGCCCAGGAGAACCCCGAGACAAAGCTTTCTACTCTCTGACAGATGACTCCCCCGGGTGTCCTATTACTTGGGCTGGCCAATGCCAAAGTGAATGGGAAGTAGCGGTGTTCTGGAGCCTGAGCACCTTGGCACCTCCAGCAGGGAGAGGCTCCCAGACTAAGGCCACTCCAGATCTATTAATTATAAGTAAACAAACCCCTAAACAATGCCACTGAGGCAGGCACAGTTAATCACTTGGCCTTTGAGGCCAGAAAGGCTAGGTTTCATCTTCGTTCCTTGACTTGTGTTGAGCAATTTACTTAACCTCTCTGTGTGTCAATTTCCTCGTGTAGATTTTATGGTATGACTGTCTTCCTCATAGGGTTGTGGTGAGGATTAAGACTACATGTGAAACAACCTGGTACACAGTTGATTAAGCACAATAAATATCAGCCACATCAATTACATGTCTATGGCCCCGGCACATCACGCTCTTTCTCTAGGCCTCCGTTTGCTCATCTATAAAATGAAGGGGTTGTGAACTCGCCCTGGGCAGAGTCTTGGGACCTCTGCTCCTGCTCCCTGACCTCAGCTTCTGATGCAGCAACTCTGCTTCTGTTTGATGACATGTCCTTCAGCCCAAGATTTCATATAATAGAATTCTACAGTTCAAACCCACCAACCAACCACTATTGAGAAAAACAACCTCAAACTTCTCCAACACTATCATTCAGTTATTTTATTGGTTTACTTGACTTTGCTATTAATAATTGGTTGGCATCCTAGATTCACTTTTTCACCAAGAGTCAGCTTGCTATTTATTTCTATTGAGGCTTTTCATGATGCCCTCCCATATTGTTCTCCATACTTGTCAGGGCCTTTTCTTAGGGTGTTGATAGAAGTGTTGTACATCTGAGGCCAGTTGACATAAACATCCCCTTCTAGGTGCTCCTATTTATCCTAGAAAAATGGAACAAAATATGAGACACATCCTGGAGCGACTTAATAATTGTGTGACATTGGGCAAGTCTCTTATATTCTTTGAACCTGTCGAATGAGCATAAATACAACAGGAGTCTTTGGCTAGAAAGAAAAGATAAACATTTATTCAAGGGTCTTGAGGTGTGCAAACTGAAAACACAACTAAGCAAAGTGGTGTGAAGAAGCAAGTAAAGCCGAGGATTCTTACAGTGAGGAGTACATTCTTGAGAAAAATTGGTCCTGCATTCTTAGACTCTGTATGGGCCCAAGATGCTGATCCTCTTAGAGCAGTGGTCAGCAAACTGCGGCTCGCGAGCCACATGCGGCTCTTTGGCCCCTTGAGTGTGGCTCTTCCACAAAATACTATGTGCGGGCGCGCACGTACAGTGCAATTGAAACTTCGTGGCCCATGCGCAGAAGTCAGTTTTCGGCCTGGGCGAGTCTATTTTGAAGAAGTGGCATTAGAACACTCAAGGGGCCAAAGAGCCGCATGTGGCTCGCGAGCCGCTGTTTGCCGACCACTGCTCTAGAGGACTGGTGGTCTGGATAATGGATGTCAGGTGTTGTGAACACTCTTTCCTTAGCCCTTTAAGGGGTAATCAGAGGGTTATCTGGAGGTTTGATAGATATCATGTATTGACACAAGACTGGAAAGTTCAAAGGTGTAGGTTCCCAGGCTCATTAAAACAAGAATAGAACTGTTTCCTCATACCTCATCCTACTTGCTTTTAGTTATTTTGCATCTTGACTCTAGTGACTTGGTTTTATTTCTGCATTCTATTCGTCAAACCTCAGTTTTCCTGTCTGTAAACTGGATCTAATGGAGCATTTGTGAGGGTTAAAACAGAGCATTCATCTCATGGATTTAGCACAGGGTCTGGCTTCTGAAAACCCCTCAGTAATCATGGGCTGTTATATTGTTAGCTAGTAGGGACCACTCCAGCGTTCCTTCTTCCTAATTCCTGACTCCACAGGACTAGGAGGCTGTGCTTATAATTCTTTGGCTGCTTCTGCCATTGTGTCTGTTTAAGTGGGAGTAAACAGTGAGGATCAACAGTCCTCAGGGGTAAGGGAGGCAGCAAAGGAGAAGGTTCTTGATAGAACTGAGCCCTGGCTGGCTGCCCAGCTGGCTTGCTGCTGTGTGACACAATGACTAATGTTGGCTCTGACAACCCCAGGCATGCTGTGTTCTCACACGTGCATGCTGCCTGCAGCATTAGTTCCCTGTGATGTTTCTCATTTGCTCACGTAAATCTCCTGACTGCAGGCGCTGAGAGGGTGAGTTACTGGTCAATTGCCATCATTGCTGACTTCTGGGACCCTTAAATGTTCTTGCCATCGTTTAATAAACTACAGTTGCTCATGTAGGAGTACAGAGCAAGCCACATCGAAGTTTGTCTGTTTAAAAGCTTTCTCCTTATTTTCAACACATTCTTGAAGAAAATTGGCAGACTTACACCCTTAAACAGTTGCTGTGGGAGAGATATATTTGCCTACATTGATCCTGTTTGTAACTTTCCTTTCAGCCTTTTTGGTAAATACTAATCATCAGTGTAATAACAGGAGATTGAAGGAGAATGCCAGGGTGAGATAGGAGAAATGGGAGTAGATTCTCTTTCCAGCAAGTTTCTGTGAGTTAGATGTTTCCAGGATTAGAGCCTTTAGACCTCAGATTTCCGAGGTCAGGTTCATGCAGTGGAAACAGCAAGGTCTGCACCCAGTGATCTGTGTGGCGCCCGACTCTGTCACAGTTCTCTGTCATTCAGAAAATATATGGATGGCAAATGAGCACATGAAAAAAAATGCTCAGCATCATTAGTTATTAGGAAAATGCAAACTGAAATAATGAGATAAAATTGTGCATCTATAGAATGGCTAAAATGAAAATGAGCAATACAGTCAAGTATTGGTGAGAATGTGGATCAACTGGAGCTCTCACACATTGCTAATGGGAAGCAAAATGCTACAGCCACTTTGGAGAGTAGTTTGATAGTGTTTAAATAAATCTCAGTGTTTTCTGAATTAAGTGTTAGTAACTTTATCTAACCAGTATTAATAATAAAGAAACTAGCTTCCAGAAAGTAATTTATTGAGTCATAAATGAAAAGTCTGGAGGTTATTTGTTTCAGGTACGGCTTCATCAGATGTCCAGAAAATGTTGTCAGGAAGTTATCTTTCCTCAGCTCTATTTGTACTAGATTGGTCTCATCCTCAGGCAGGCTTTCTCTCTGTGTGGGACCTACAGCTCCACACTGTCATATTCACAGCTTCAAGTTTAGTGGAAAGAAATCTTCTCTTCCCTAAGAGTGCTGATGAGGGTCATTGGCCAGTTTTCATTGGCTTAACTTTGGCTGCATGGCTATGGCAGAGCATACTTGATTCACTTATGCTGAGTCCTGTGACCACATTTGGAGTTAGGGATGGAGGGAGGCAGCCTCATCTGAGCCACAGAGACTGGGTTCTCCTAGGTCACATGGCTAAGCTAATGAAGAAACCGGGCTTTGAGTCCAGGACTTTTTGATTGCAGAGTCTTTGTTCCCAGACACTGCTTCACCTGCCTCTAGTGTTAGAAGACAATACAGAATATTTGGAAAGTAGGCAGAAGTATAAGAAAGATAATTTAAAATAACTCAGCAATAGCCACCATGGACCCTTTGGGTTATTTCCTTTCAGTCATTAGAATACCATATATTTTCCCTAAAGTACTTTATTCTACATAGTAGTTTTTCATTGCCTTCAATAGTGTCCGGTTCTTTCACAAGGCCCAGCTCAGATCTTGAAATTCCTTCATGTCGAATTTTATGTAATTCTGTATATGAAAAAGCTTTGTGACTATAAATCCTATGCAACTATTGACTGCTCTTCCTATTATAAAACTCACTCTCATGTCCCAGATTCCTTATTGTTTTTCAGGGAGTTGGCCTCTGGCTCAAGTGTCCCAAGGCATCCTGTGAGTTGGCTGCCTCTATGCACTCTAGAGCAGCGGTTGTCAACCGGTGGTCCGTGGACCACTGGTGGTCCGTGAGGTCCGAAAGGTTGGCAACTGCTGCTCTAGAGGACATCGGAAATCTCCAAAGTCTAATTAAAAACACACATCCCAGTCTACCCCTATATATTCTGAGGTAGAGTAGGTAGAGAAGGGTGCCAGGAATATTTTAAAATTTATCCTTTTATTAAAATTTACCATTTATACAGAATTGTGCATAAAGTTAGTTGTGTACAGCTTGTTGAATTTCCACAAGGGGAATATATCCAGCTGTGCTGCTTTCTGTGGCAGTAACTCATTTATTCCCTTTGCTGCATTGTATTTAATTGTACATGCTACCATTCACTTACCCATTCTAGTGTAAATGGACATCTGTATTGTTGCCAGGGCTTGGTTCTTATGGATATGGCTGCTATGAATATTTCAGTAGATGTATTTTGGTGAACATATGTGTGTACTATTTTGAGTATATATCTTCTCAAAATTGGAATTGCTGAATCATATGCACGTGTATAAATGGATATGCTCAGCTTGAATTGAAACTCTGTTTTCCAAAGTGAAAATTTTGAAAACTTATTCTTACACACTTGCCATAAATGGGGTTCTAGTTTATGAGTATCCTTACAAACACTTGGCTTTATCTGTCTTTTTCATTTTAGCTGGCCTATGTAAAGGTGTTTCACTGTGATTTTAATTTTCATTTCCCTGATGAGCTTGAAAAGGTTTTTATAAATGTATTGGCCATTTGGATATTGTTTTTGATAAAATGTCTATCCAAACTTGTTGCCCTTTTTCTAGAAGATTGCCTACCTATTAAAGATGTATTAGCATTCTTTGTATATTCTGGATTCTAGCTCTTGGATGAATATACATATTGTCTATATCTTCTTCTACTCTGTCACTTATCTATTATTCTCTTAATTGCATCTCTTGATTAACAGAAATTTCTAATTTAAATGTATTCTAATTTATTCATTATTTCTTTTTTTAAAAATATGTTTTTATAGATTTCAGAGAGGAAAGGAGCGGGAGAGAGAGATGGAAACACAAATGGTAAGAGAGGATCATTGATTGACTGCCTTCTGCATGCCCCACACTGGGGATGGAGCCCACAAACTGGGCATATACCCTGACTGGGAATCAAACTGTGACCTCCTAGTTTATAGGTCGATGTTCAACCACTGAGCCATGCTGGCCAGGCTATCCATTATTATTTTTTGTGAGTAGTGCTTTTCCATCCTATTTAGAAAATCAATGGCTACTCCAAGTCATGCAGATATTGTTCTATATTTTTTCTACAAGTTTTCTGAACAGGTATCGTTTACAAAACAAGCATGTTGTGTGAAATTCTGCAATTTTCTTCTCTAAACCTCACACATCTTTAAGAGCTGTGCACCCACCCTCCACCCCCACCCCCCAAACCAGGGCCACCTTCCTTCTTCAAGGTGGACTCATCCATGGGTCCTCATCCTATGTAATAAAACCCTAATATGCAAATCAACTGAACAGTGGAACAACTGGTTGCTATGACACACAGTGACCACCAGGGGGCAGACGCTCAATGCAGGAGCTGCCCCTTGGTGGTCAGTGCGCTCCCACAGGGGAAGCCCCACTTAGCCAGAAGCTGGGCTCACGGCTGGCGAGCTCAGCGGCAGTGGCGAGAGCCTCCCCCGCCTCCGCTGCAGATGGGCAGTAAGGAGTGAGGGGTCCCGGACTGCAAGAGCCCCAGACTGTGAGAGGGATGTCTGATTGCTGGGGGAGATCAGGCCTAAGCCAGCAGGCGGACATCCCCCGACGGGTCCCAGACTGCGAGAGGGTGCAGGCTGGGTTGAGGGTCCTCCCTGAGTGCACGAATTTTGTGCATCGGGCCTCTAGTAGTCCTGTAACAGGGATACACTCTCAGGGCTTGCTGAGGCGGAGGGTAAATGAGTGAGCTGTCAGTGTGGGGGATGTGTGGCCGGAGAACAAATGCCCTGTAAAGCGGCAGCAACCACAGCCTCGGCTGACTGTTGCCACTGAGAGTGAGGGCCTCGGGCTGTAGACCTTCCAGTTCTCAAAGCAAAGCCAAGCATCCGAGTTATGCAAAATATCCCAATTTCTAAATGATGCCAAGCAATTCAAACTTTAAAATTCACTGTGTAGGGAAAACACACACACACACACACACACACACAAGAAAAAGAAGAAATATTTGTGGGTTTTCTGTGGCCTGTGGCTTCTGGTCTACCAGTTTCCAAACTTTGTCCTAGAGTAGTGAAGCAGGCTGCCACTTGGAGTGTGACCCTGGGACCAGGAGGAGCATCACCTGGGACCATGGTAGAAATGCAGACCCTCAGGCTTTCAACTCTGGAAGCAGCATCTGCATTTTATCAATATCCCCAGGTGATTCACATGCACATGAAAGTTTGAGGACCACCGATGTAGACATGTGGTTCTTAACACTGACTCAAATCAGAAGCATTTGGGGAACTTAAAAAAATACCTGTGGCTGGGCTAACTGCAAACCACAGAAATCAGCATTTATGGAGATGAGGGTAGGCACTGGTATTTTAAAAAATCAAACTGGGTGCTTCACATAGGCAGCCAGTGTCAAGAAGCACTAATTTAGGTCAATCCCTCATATATGGGTGGGAAAAGTAAAATCTCAAAAAATGGACACATGAAATGTCTTGCCCAAGGTCACCTAACTGATGTATGGGAGAATCTGATGGTGCCCACCTCATGTCTCATGATTCCCAAGCCAGTGTCCTTTTGCTGCAGTTACTTTTGGCTCCTAGGGGCAGAACTATGAAATGATCCAGTTCAACTAGAGCTCATTATCGCCAGCTTTCCAGCTAAGCTGCTTAGCTTTTGGCTCTGAACCCTACCAAGATTTACCGGATGAAGGGCTGTGAGCTGATGGGCCCCTCCTTCTGCCAGTTTAAGCCAAAATCCATTTCATTCTCCCTGTTACCACCAAAAGAGGACTGACTGTTTTCTATATGAAGAAATGGAAGTCCTCCACTTGGATCTCAAAACCTCACTGCACAGGCACAGAAGGAGGCACAGACTCCATGCAGCAAGATGAGGATTTGGGTTCAGTGTGAACTGGCTGTGACTGGATGGAGCACGGTTGCCCTATCATTTATCATGCTTGGGCTGCATCAGCAGCAAAGGTCTAGAGTGAAAACCTGGTAGCCTGCTTGACTTTGACCCACCACCATTGTGCAAGAGAAGAAATGGGGGGGATTAAATCAGTGACTTGAACAGTGATTGCCAAGATTGCTAAACCCTCTTTTCAGGGCCAGGTAATATATGATTCAGACCCCATGCTATAGTCCTTGAGCAATGTCATGGTCAAAAGAATATAGTAACCAAAAGTAATGTGTTAAGGACTTGAATTCTCTCGTATTTGGGGGATGCCATAAAGGAGACCCACTTTCCATAGCCATACTTGTGAAATTCCCCTCTATTCTTTTTTTTTTTTTTTACATATACAGGATATCCCCAAAAATGTACACACACTTTAACAGCTGATAATTCAATTGATCTTTCTTTCTTTTCAAATTTAACCCATTGGAATTAATAATTATTCAAAATATGTATACTTTTTTTTTTTGGCACACCCTGTATGTACCTATTGCCTCATGCTTTTTAGCCACACTCTCTTCTCTTTTCAACTCTCTGCCGTCAAAATAGCCTTCTCCCTATCTCTGGCCTGTGCCACAATCTTTTTTTTTTTTATCCTTTTCACTCCAATTCTATATCTGCAAAGACAGAAACATTTGGAGAGCTGAGGAGGAGAGACATCCCATATAAGACTCTATTTAGTGGGCAGACAGAGGACAGTCTGGGGACATTCATATGTTTCAGGATTATTACAGCCATGCCCCAGCCATCTCCCCAACATTGCCACTCTCACTTGTTCTGCTCCAGCACTTCTGTTGTCCTTAAACAACGCTGTAGTCAGATCTATGATGACCTTGTTGACTCAACATATATTCTGCACTTCCAGTGCACTATGCCAAGGGACTCAGTCTGGCCTGTGGATGAAAATCTGTTTCTATTTTAATAAAATGGGGAAACTGTGACTGTTGCATGATTGAGATGGCATGTATGACAGTTTGTTTGTTTTTTTTTGGATCATAGTTGAGTACTAAATAATTATAAGGCAATGATGATAAGAGTCTTCCATGCCACCAGCCCTGGAGAAAAAGCTCTCAGTTCTTGTTTATAACTTGCTTTCACTTTCACAAAGATCTTGCATTTCATCTCTTCCAGGTAAAGAAACTCTTTCCAAGGATCCAGCCATATCGAGTGAGTTTATATCCTCACCTGAAGATAAGGAAAAATGTTTCCTGTTACAGAACATGATTCCAGGTATCTAAACCCCAAAGACAAACCCTATTTTAAAAACAAACAAAACATTTTCCATGTAGAATACTGCAGTAACCTCCTTGCCACTCCCATCTTAAGAGGCAGGCTTCCTTCCTCTTATCCGTGTTAGGACCCCACAAAATTCATCCTGTAGGCATGATCTTGACTATGACATTGCCTTGCTCACCAGTCTTCCAATGCTCTCCATTGTCTACAAGATTAAGTTAAACCTCCTCATGCTGCTACTCAAAGCTCTTCACAATCTGGCACATATTAGGAGCTCCATTCATACTTCTTGTACTAACAAAAGTTAATTTGGTTAAATTTTAAAATCAGGGGTAATTTTTTTTCTAAATAATTATGTATTCTACATGGTATCTAAAAGAATTACCTGTACATAGCTGGTGCTCAGAAAATGTCTGGTAAATAAATACAGCAATCTTTATCTTTATCTTTATTTTTATATATAAATAAAAATGTAAATGTTCGTTTGTTCAAAATCTTAAATCTCCGAAAGTTCTTTACTGATTGCTTTGAAATTTTGACACAACGTTGCATTCGAATACACGCGTGTTTTTATGTACCTTATACGTACTATTATATAGATGTCACACCTGTGACAGGTAAAAACATGCTTTTTTTGTAAAACAGCACCATCTGTTGGACGTAAAAGCAACACACGCTATACTAAATATTTTACGATTCCATTTCAATGTTTCCAATTGCATTGTTAAATTGAATTTTCATAGATTTAGATTTATTTTCATTTAGATTTAATTATTTCATGTGACATTGCGTTGGAATTGAGCTGTGTCATTTACCATAGCATTCATTTCATGAGTATAGTTCAATCTGCTTTAGTTTATCCAAATAATGCCTCGCAGAAGATCAAACCTAGGTCATCGTACTCGCGGAGCAGAAGCAGTGCGATGAGAAATTGCAAATCAAACTGAGGAAGAACGGGCATCAGTGAATGAGCGAAACAGACAAAGAATGGCTCAAATACGTGCTGAGGAAGCAGCAGAGCGATGTGCAGCCAGACTTGAGGATGCACGGTTGCGAGCACAGCGATCGCATTCTACAGCTTCAGATCTGCTTCGTTCTCAACAGAATGAACGTGACAGGCTGAGAGTGGCTGAAAGACATCAACAAGAAATAGCAGATCAGCGTCAAACATGACTCCGTGCTCAGCAATCACGTGATTACAATCACCTTGCATTCCGGTACAACCCAGCTGATGATTATAGTTTGAGCCGGCATGTTCTCATTGGCACTATGACTGAAGTGTGTCCTTATTGCAAGGCTCTGAAATTTAATGGAGAAACGAAAGGAATGTGTTGCGCCGCCGGAAAAATTAAACTGCCTCAACTTGGAGAACCGCCAGAGCCATTAAAAACTTTGCTTGCCGGATATACTGCTGAATCAAAGCATTTCCTATCTCACATCAGGAAATACACATCAATTGCTGGAAATTGGGAATGGAAAGGTGCCGGTTGATCTGACCTCAGGACGAATTTCATTGCCTCGTAACTTCTGCAATTTAGTGATGTCAAAAGAAGAATTGGTTGAAAAAGTATTTCCCAATATTCAAACCAATTATAAGAATCACGATTGGCTGAGTGAACGAGCTATTCTTGCGGCCAAGAATAAAGACGTCTATGAACTCGACACTGTTGTGGAAGCAGATGAAGTGGTTAATTATCCAACAGAATTTTTGAATTCACTCGATCTGCCAGGGATGCCACTGCACGTACTGCAACTGAAAATCAGCATGCCAATTATCATGTTGCGAAATATCAACCAGCCAAAGCTTTGCAATGGCACGCGGCTTGCAGTAAAAAAATTAATGAGCAACGTCGTAGAAGCAACAATCTTGAAAGGACCTTTCAAAGGTGAAGATGTCCTCATTCCTCTGATTCCAACGGATATGCCATTTCAATTTAAGAGATTGCAATTCCCAATTCGATTGGCGTTTGCAATCACCACCAACAAAGCTCAGGGCCAATCTTTAGAATTGTGCGGTTTAGATCTAGACACGGATTGCTTCTCACATGGACAATTATATGTTGCGTGTTCTAGAGTTAGCAAACCAGACAATCTCTATATCTGTACAGACAATGGACAACAAAAAATATTGTATACCCACAAGCATTGTGAAATTAAACATATTAGAAACGTGCACTTTCTCTTTTCTTTCTTTTCCATTTAACCAGACTGAGCCACAGCAACACGTGGCCGGGTACAGCTAGGAGTTGAATAAACATGTAGTGGTCACATTTGTATTCTATATACTACCTGACACCACCTTGTACATTGTCGGTCTCAATAAACATTTGTTAACGTAATGAATAAGTGAATAAAGGGTTGAATGTGTGAGGTGATTGACTGATCAGAAGGGCATCTGTACAAATTGTTCAGAAGCAGAAAAAGATTTTGAAATTAATGTTAAAAAATCTTATTCTTGGTGCATGCCTCTCACAAGGGTCCCCTTAAGAGACCTCAGGGAAGCAGGCAAAGGGAGAGTTGTCATCAGAGAGCTACTCCTGGGCTGACCCTTGTACGCGAGACTCTGAGGATAAACCTGTAGAAGACTCAGTTTTTGCTGTGTAGTAAAAGGGGCCTTTTTTGAGGGCAAACCTTGTGCTAAGTGTGTGCTAACTGACCCTTGTATGTTGTGCCCATCCTGCCTTGCTCACCTCAGGGAGGTGGCGCCACACTCCTCATTCTGAGGTGGCAAACCGAGTCTCAGAGAGGGAGGTGACTTCCCCACTGCCACAGCTAATAGGTGATGAGAAAGGCATTCAAGCCCCGGTCCTTTTTTATAATCACACGCTCCACGGCCCCTCCAATCATGTATTTCTCTCCAGCAGACAACAGGTTTGTGGAAAAGGTTTACATTATGCATGTTCTAAAGGACATAAATCATGTAAATGGATATTGTATAAGTGTCTTACCAGGTTTGTTCTTTTCCTAATTCCAAATTCTGTCAAACTGCTTGGTTGGCAATAAGCAAAACCTTACCCTTCACTTCCTTCTTTTGTGTCAATCTGCTTGTCTGCCTGTCAGCTGGGGCCATCTCTGCCAAAAGCTGCATCACCATCTGCTGTTTCATGAACACAATGGAGTCAGCATTTTGCCTTATCTGTGCCCAAAGGCCAAGGCCAATGAACAAGGGGTATGTGTAGGTGAAACTTAATCAACCAAGGCTGAACTTGTTCCTTTTTCAGTGTTTTCTGCCAGGGCGCCGCTTCCAGGAAGGTCACGGGGGGAGAAGGGGGGACTCGCCTCCCGCTGCCAACCTCTCCTTTGTAAGGAAGAGTTGCAGACATAATCAATCAGATACATTATTATGATTAAAAGACCAAACAGAAATATGACAAAATATTCATTCACTTTGCCGTGAACTAGAGTGAACTTGACTTCGCCCCTGTCTGGTGAAGCAGAGGGCACTGCAGGATCCCGCAGTGGGCCCAGAGGCTCCGCTCCAAGTATTAGCTCTCACTGGCTGAGATCTCAAAAGCAGTTTGCTTATTTACATCCTGGTCTTTCGCGTTTCATATCCAAGGGTGCATGGGCATGTGTGGCGAGGGGATCTATGTAGAAGGGGGCTGTCAGTCACCAGGGACCATTACCAGAGGGGAGTTTGGATTAGGTTTTGCAAGAACAGAACAGACAAGTCTGGTGAAAAGCAATCAGAGTCTCAGAGTCAAGGTTAAATATAGGTGTGACAGATGAGGGCAGTGAGAGCAGTAATTGCTGGAGTACTGGGGTAGGCATGGGGATTTGCAAGGGGCAACAGCTAATGCTTAATGTGTTTAGTGAACATTTAGAATGTACCAGGCACCAAACAAAAATCTCTATGTGCATAATCTTGTTTAGTAAGCCTCTGGAAACCCCTGTGGAATAGGTACTCTAAAAGCCATTTTGCTAATGAGAAAAGTCAAGCATAGGGAAGTAATTAACTGCTCAGGTGGTGCAGTTAGCAAGGGCAGAGCCAAGCCGTGAGCCCAGGTCTGTGTGACTCCTCCCCCCGGACATCCCCTCCTTCTAAAGATCAGTGTGCAGAGGGGCTGCCCAACAGAGGGTGGACCTGGACTGCCGACGATGCAGGGCTTGGGTGAGATTAGAACACAGGCCAGGGAGGAACCGAAGGCAACAAACATTCAACTGAAGTTCACACCAATGCCAGGTCAGTTGCGCATGTCATGTTGGAGCTGGTCTACAGCCACAGCACAATCAGGACTTCTGGGTTAAAGACAGGCCTCTCCACGGCCGGGGCCCAGGGCTGCCCTGTGGACCCAGGCCTGTGTGATAGAGGCCATCTCTGATGTGCTCGGGAATTGCCAAGGTCCTGGCAAGTTTGGGCTGGAAGGGAGACTTCTGTGATTATCCAGCCCAGCACCTTCTTGGTTTATTGTGTTTGATAATTATTATTGGCATGGCTACTGATTGTCTAAAGAAGACACATGGCGAAGTGCAGTTCTAAGATGAACCTCCTGAGTGTGGCCTTTCCTGACAATGCTGCCCAAAGGCACACCCCACCTCCAAGTGCCCCGTCACTCTGCCCCTTTACCCTGGGACATGTTTTCATAGCACTTGTCTCCATAGAAAGTTCTTGAGTTTGCGGACCTGGTCTGCCAAGAGTACAAGCTCTAGGAAAACAGGGCCCATGTCACTAGGTTTCCCTCTGTGTCCCAGCACTTAAAACAGTGTCTGCTCACAGTATTCAATGTGCCATTTGAAGAAATTGAGGATAGATTTTAATTATTAACCAATTACCCAAAAACATTAATAAGTGCTTATCAGAAAGAGACAGGTTAGAGACAATGTGTGTGTGTATGTAAAATGCGTAAAGTATATCATATCTATTATAATCCATAAATTTGACATATGAATACATTTTCCTAAATACACAAATAGTTAGAAACTTTCGCAAGTTATCTACAGGAGGAAGTATATGTCCTTGCTGGTTTTCCAGCGAATGCTTAATGTGCTTGGTGAAAGTTCAGTGACAGTGTCCAGCACTGTCACCACAGTGCCAGGCAGCGTAGGAATAACCTGGCTCACAGCAGAAATAATCAATCCAAGTGCACCAAGTCCTGGGATTCCCAGGCTTCCCGGACTTCAGCATTTCTTTCTGGGGGACAGTTTAAAGGAGGTGCTCCGAGGATCGTTAAGATCACCTGTAATCTCTAAGTAAGGAGGGCAGTCCTTAGGGTTTAGATGTGGCAAACACTGGTGCTTATCTAGTTCTTTCTTCCCTTTGCGTTCCCAACCTCACCCGTCTGCCTGTTGTCTTTCAGACCTGACACTCTCCTTCAGTGTGAAGAGCCGCTCCAGGAGGTGTGTAAATGGCCCCTTGCAGGAAGCAGCCAGGAGGCGGCTCTGGGCGCTGGAGAATGAGGACCAGGAGGTGCGTGCTCTGTTTAAGGTGAGCTTGGGCGTGTATCCTCTGCTCCAGGCTCCCAGCACCTAAGACAGCACTGGGACTAAGTGGGCTCTCAAGAAAACACCTGACTGAACAAATGAGGGACACATTCTCTGCTCAACAGGAGGGCAGGAACTCGGATTGGGGGAGCCCCTGGAGTGGCAGAGTCAGAGAAAACTTCCTTTCAAATCTGCCATCCTTCGCTGTGTCATGTTCCCACGTTGTGTAACCTCTGTAGGATGGGGATCATTATACCTCCCTTATTAAGTATACTTTAAAACATTGGTGAATTTGAATTTTATTATTTTTATTGTGATAATATATATAAAACATACATTTCATTAAACGTAATCATTTGAAGTGTACAGTTCAGTGACATTGAGCACATTCACATTGCTGTGCAACCATCTCCACTGTTATTCCAGAACGTTTTCATCATTGCAAACTGAAACTGTACCCGCTAAACTGCCCTTCATCACCTTTTCTCAGCCACTGCTAACCACTAAGTATCCATTTTTTTCAAAGTACCAAAATTGCCAATCAAAAATTAGTAAGTATGAATATTAGAATGTGAGAAGAAAAAGGCAATAAGGTAAGTAAACCAAATTCTGACCTTTCATGGTGGGAAGATATTATCTTTGATTGTTAAGCCAAGGGAGAAGAGTCTGACCCAATTGCTTACAGTTTAGGAGGCATTTACTAGGAGAGCTAAAGTCAAAATTGGTTAAAAGTTGTTGCAGTAGAGGTGGGGGAAGGAAAGCAATACTTTACACAATAAACCATTATGTTCTAGTTATTTTTACAGGCTCCGCATTCATGTGATACATATTTAAAAGAGAAGCATGCTTTATTACTCTGTCATGTAACCAATGATCACACCTGTATTTTGGGAGGAGTGAATGAGACAGTGTCTACAGAGAGCTGGGCATTGTGCTCAGGGGGTGCTAAGTGCTCCATGCCTAGTAGATCACAAACAATAGGGTGGTTTGGTTTTAAATTTTCAGAATTCAGGAGCCATAGAGTTTCATTCATTTTAAAAAAATATGGAACACTTTACAAATTTGCATGTCATCCTTGTGCAGGGGCCCTGCTAATCTTTTCCATATTGTTCCAATTTTAGTATATGTGCTGCCCAAGCGAGCAGTTTCTTTTAACCTGAGTCACTTTGGGCAGGGGCAGGAGCTGGGTTTGGCTGAGTGAGTGGGTCTGTGGGCTGAGGCTTCAGCAGGGCCAGCTTTTGGGGAAAGCTGAGGCCTGGCGTCATCTGGATCTAGGCAGGGTGCCACAGTGTACTCACAGGTGACCTTGGGCGACTTGCTTAACCTGTCTCTGCCCCAGCCTTCTTGACTGTAAAACAGATAATCCCATTTTCCATTTAACCTGAAATGGCGTTTGATTATAAAACGCACCATTATTTTGTTTATCTCTAATGATGAAAATGAATGCTGCCCATTAAGCATGATGCCATGCTTCCTTATCTTTTGTTTCAGAAATGGTTAAATGTGTTAATGATGCATTTTAGAATGGATTACATACTGTAATTGTACTTTTCCCTAGGGTTACTGTGGGAATTAAAGGAGGCATAGCTCATAAAGCTCTTGGTGAAGTACTTGACCAATAGTAAGTTCTCTGTAGATCACTGTTTGCTTAGACCCCTGCCCTGAGTACTGGGCTCTTCATCCTGAGGACCTGGGCCTCCGGGGCCTGCTACAGCAGAACACCAGGATTCTGGCTTTGCTGAGTGAGGGGCTCTTCCTTCGGGTCCTTCCATCCTCTTCTTCTTCCCCCAAGCTTCTCCCAGGTCAGGGCTCCAGGGGTTGATCAGTGATGCGGGACCTGGCCTGGGGAGACAGGGACTTTCTGATCATCACTCATTACAGTCAACTCCAGAGGCTTGGGTATGCAACAGAGTCAGATTCCAGGGGAAAACCAAGTTTGGTCAGTGACTCAAGCCTGTGTTTTCAGGTATTAAAAGGGGGTAGGGGGTGCTTGCCGGTCTTCTCTCCCACTGCTTGTGAACACGTAACTGGCACAGCCTTTTGGAGGGCAGTTGGCTCCTGCATTTTAGGACTGAAAATGTACATATCTTTGCATTCTCAAGGATGCTTCTCAAAATTACTTGTGTCTAAACAGTCCAGGATGTACACAAAGGATTAGGTATAGGATGTTTATCACAGTACTGTTTAAGATGTTGAAAAGCAATTAAAACAGCTCAAATGTCCAACACTAAGGAAATGTTAAGAATCCTATATAATAAAAGAATAATCTGCAAATTCACTGTCACTCCAACACACAAGATGGCTGCCCCCATGTGGTCAAAGATGGCTGCCCCCATGTGGACACAAGATGGCCACCACAAGATGGCCAGCAGGGGAGGGCAGTTGTGGGCGATCAAGCCTGCAGGGGAGGGCAGTTAGGGGTGACCAGGCTGGCAGAGGAGGGAAGTTGGGGGCGACCGGGCCTGCAGGGGAGGGCAGTTAGGGGCAAACAGGTTGGCAGGGGAGCAGTTAGGCATCAATCAGGCTGTCAGGGGAGTGGTTAGGGAGTGATCAGGCTGGCAGGCAGAAGCGGTTAGGGGCAATCAGGAAGGCAGGCAAGCGAGCAGTTGGGAGCCAGCAGTCCTGGATTGTGAAAGGGATGTCCGGCTAAACAGGCAGCCGGACATCCCTCGAGGAGTCCCAGATTGGAGAGGGTGCAGGCTGGGATGAGGAACACACACCCCCATGCACGAATTTCATGCACCGGGCCTCTAGTTAATTATATTAATGCAACAATGGCATATGTAACCATTAAACATAATATAGACCAAGCATGTCAAACTCAAAGAGTAACATGGGCCAAATAAACAGGGTTTAAGTTTATGTGGGCCGCAAAAAAACAAAAGCTTCAATTTTCATAGAAACATAGGTTTATTTAGAAAAGTATAGTATATAAAAAAAAAGAACAAGAGCAATGATAAAATTAATGTTTTCTTCCTGACACTTGCTTCTCTTCTCTGCTACTATCTTTCCTACTTCGGGGGAAATCTTGTTCGCAGTGATTACTTTAAAAACTGACCCAAGGTGAGTGTCAGTAATTGTGGATCTGACAGGAGACTTATTTCCCTTCATAACTGTAAGTAACTGCTCCTACCATTATATTGGTTGGGCTGCAAAAATATTCATAGTGGTCCACATGTGACCAGTGGGCCACGAGTTTGACATGCTTAATGCAGACCAAGCACGTCAAACTCGCGGCCCACGGGTCGCATGTCTCATTTATTTGGCCCATGTTAGCCTTTGAGTTTGACATGCGTGATGTAGACTATTTAATGACATGGAAGATGGTTCACAAAATATTGTTGAGCAACAAAAGATTACAAAACAATTTAATGTGATGCTATTTATATAGAAGTAGTTACATAGAAACTCATGGATAGGAAAAAAAGACTCAGTTGATGCACCAAAGTGGGGGTCTCTAAGAGAAGGAATTGTGGGTGATTTTTATTTTTGTTTGCTTTTTCTGTTTGCCAACTTTATAAAAATAATCAGTAGACATAGATTCATAATAAAAGGTGCCATCTTTGATTTATCTCCCCTCCCTCCCCCCAACTTTAAAAAATTTTATTTACACATCAGGTAGCACTCGCTGCACTTGGTTCTGCACCCTGGTGCTGTTTCTCTTGGTCACTGCCGTTGTCCCATTTAGCAGTGTATATTTGGAGGTTGTATCAGTGCACAGAGAGTGTCTTTATTCTTTCTTGGCTGTGTGACATCATAATATCCCATTGTCTGGATGAACCATGATTCATTTTCACCAGTCTCCTATGATGGACATTCAGGTTGTTTCCTTTTTGTGTGTGTTTGATGTAAAATTCAGTGCCGTAATCAAGAAATTGATACAAAGCATTTTGTACTCATGTGGGCTTGTTAACAGGACTCTGTCACCCGGCTGACTCACCGTTCTCTTTGCTCAGGACCTCTCAGCCAGGTTGGTGGGCATCCAGTCCCAGCAGGCCCAGTTCCTCATCACCTTCAAGACCATGGAGGAAATCTGGAAGTTCTCCACCTACCTGAGCTTAGGTACGGCAGGGAGCAGGCAGGGGGACGAGTGCCCACGCCACAGAGCCGCCCAGCTGCAGGGCTTGACGTGCAGGAATTGGTTTGGCTCAGATCATTAAAAGAGGTAGAGCCCTAACACGGATGTTAATTTTGAAATATCTCAGAATGCCTGAACTAAACCTAAAGCCAATGTTAACTATTACTCTAAAATGCCGAACACAGCACTGCTTTGTATTCAGGGAGAGACTTCTTTATTAGACAGTCAGTCAACTGGCAATAGTTATTGGTTGAGACTAAGTTCAAAGTGCTGACATAGATGTGAACTTGGTGGTTTACAAAAAGGAGCCGGTCTTGAGTAAGATCAGAGTAGCTCCTTAAAGTGCTATCCATAATTAGGATTCTGCAATTTGCATGGTTTCTAGTTGGATTTTAACAAAGAAGAGCTTATTGGGCCTGAGTGAGGCGGAGGGTCAGAGTAGAGACATTGAAAAAGTCCTGGCTCTTTTGTGGGCCATGGAGAACCCCCACCCTGTGAGCCTCAGCTCGGGGGAACTTGAATGGGGAGCCAGGAACCCCCAGACTCAGCATTGTCATCTTGGAGATTCCTCCGTAGCTACATTAGAAAAATGGGGTTTGGTCATCTCACTATGCATTTATGGAGACCCATAACTATGTTGAAAATGATAAATATCATTTAAAATGACTTGTATTTCCCAACAGATGCTGACAAGAATAAATTCATTCTAGAAATTGTTAAGCTACCATCTTATGCTCTTCCAATTCCAGTGAAACGGGGACGAGTTGGGGACCAGAGCCTGGGAGGGACCTTGAGGAGGGGCTCGCTCACACTCCTCTGTGCTCAGCTGGTGGCCGCAGTCATGTTGCTCAGGACCCTTATGGCCTTGCCTTCCTAGGCTATGTGTCTGCGTGTCTGGAGCATCTTCTCTTCGACCACAAGTACTGGCTCAACTGCGGATTGGTGGAGGACACAGAGGTCCAAGTGTCCGTAGATGATAAACACCTGGAGACAATATTCCTGGCCCTCCTGACACAGGAAGGTAAGCAGGGAGTATGGGTGGGGGTCTTATCTGGATATTTATTTTCAAAGACCCTAAAATGACCAGGTTACAAAGGAGGCAACAACCATTAAAATGTGGTAATATTTACAAATGAACCCATCTATTATAATATTACCCCAAATCTCTCTCTCAGTTTAATGTTGACATCACATGAGCAGCTTTGCTGGCCAGTCTCACCGATTCTCTCATGTTGGAACCACTTGGGGATTTTTTTATTTTATTTTATTATTTTTAAACTAGTGGCCCAGCGCACAGATTTGTGCACATTGAAAGGTAATTTCCTATTGTTTCATTTTGGATTTTAGCAACATCTATTTTAGCTTTAGGTGCAATATTATGAAGTTTAAAAACCGCTTGCTGCCAAGTCACCACAGCTTGGCAGTATAGTAAACCAGATTCGGGGCCTACAGTGCCCCAGCAACAATGTAACCCACGGCCGAAGGTGGAGTCCTATGGCCCCCATGAGGAACCAGGCTCCCTCCTCTCTTGTTCCGGGGTGCATCACCTGAGAACCACCACTGCCAAGTCACTGCAGCTCGGCAGCTCCTGCATTGAGCGTCTGCCCCCTGGTGGTCAGTGCACGTCATATGTACCAGATGGTCAGATGATCACTTAGCCTTTTATCCTATCTAATAAAAGAGTAATATTCAAATTAACCATCACGCCGCTACACCCACAAGCCACGCCCACCAACCACGCCCACCATCCAATCAGGAGCGAATATGCAAATAAACCCAACCAAGATGGCTATAGAGCAGGAGGTAGGCTTGGGTTTACCCGGCAATGGAGGAAGCCAAGCTTTCCGCCTGACCTTGCTGGCCTAGGCCTCCACTCAAGGCTACAAAGTTTCAATGATAGAAGATACATAAATCCAAACAGAAATGGCGGCAGCCACAGAGCTGGAAAGAGCAGGAGGCTAGGGTTGCCCCCGGTGATGGAGGAAGCCAAGCTTTCCGCACACCCTGGCCGGCCCAGGCCTCGCTTAAGGCTACAAAGTTTCAATTATAGAAGATACATAAATCCCAACAGAAATGGCTGCTGCCATGAGCAAGCAGAAGGCTTGGTTCTGCTCCAGGCTACAAAGTTTCAATTGTAGAAGATAAATAAACCCCAGATACCAGGGCCTCTGCTTGGGTCTCCAGGGGGCATGGCTGGCCTACATACCACCACAGGCCCCTCGCCCAGGCCGCCCCACGCCCCAAGGGAACCCCCACCCTGATCCGGGACACCCTTCAGGGCAAACCAGCTGGCCCCCGCCCTCACCCATGCACCAGGCCTCTATCCTATCTAATAAAAGAGTAATATGCAGATTGACCATCACTCCAACACACAAGATGGCTGCCCCCATGTGGTCAAAGATCCTGCCCCCATGTGGACACAAGATGGCCACCACAAGATGGCCAGCAGGGGAGAGCAGTTGGGAGGGACCAGGCCTGCAAGGGAGGGCAGTTGGGGGCGATCAAGCCTACAGGGGAGGGCAGTTAGGGGTGACCAAGCTGGCAGAGGAGGGAAGTTGGGGGCAACCAGGCCTGAAGGGAAAGGCAGTTGGGAGGGACCCAGGCCTGCAGGGGAGAGCAGTTGGGGGGAACCAGGCCTGCAGGGGAGGGCAGTTAGGGGCAAACAGGCTGGCAGGGGAGCAGTTAGGCATCAATCAGGCTGGCAGGGGTGTGGTTAGGGCAGGGGTGGGCAAACTTTTTGACTTGAGGGCCACAATGGATTCTTAAACTGGACCAGAGGGCCAGAACAAAAGCATGGATGGAGTATTTGTGTGAACTAATATAAATTCAAAGTAAAGGAGCGGAGGGGAGAGCAAGAGAACCCTCCGCTCTTTCAGTTCCGCGGGCCAGATAGAACAGCCGAATGGGCCGGATCCGGCCCGCGGACCGTAGTTTGCCCACGGCTGGGTTAGGGGGTGATCAGGCTGGCAGGCAGAAGCAGTTAGGGGCAATCAGGAAGGCAGGCAGGCGAGCAGTTGAGAGCCAGCAGTCCTGGATTGTGAGAGGGATGTCCAACTGCCCGTTTAGGCCCGATCCTGGCCTAAACGGGCAGTTGGACATCCCTCGAGGGGTCCCAGATTGGAGAGGTTGCAGGCTGGGCTGAGGGACATTCCTCCCCCCCCCCCCCCCCCCGTGCACGAATTTCGTGCACCGGGCCTCTAGTATATATAGATATTCTTATTTATTTTTAGAGAGAGAGAAGAAGGGAGAGGGAGAGAAAGAGAAACATTGATGTAAGAGCAAACATCAATGGGCTGCCTCCTGCACATCCCCCACTGGGGATTGAGCCTGAACTCAGGTTTGTGCCCTAACAAGGAATCTAACTGGTGCACAGGATGATGCCCAACCAACTGAGCCACAGGCCAGTGACATCTCCTGAGGCGGGGGCCCAGGCTTTGGTATAGCTTGAAAGTTGCCCAGGTAATTCCAATGTCCATCCAAGATTGAGAATCACTTTTCTAAACGTGTGCTAGAATTTGATTGTAAAATAAAATTGGAAATCTTGCAAAACCTAAAAGGTTTCGTGAGATCAAAGAAAGGGATGTTGAGGAACTGCTTGAAGCTCCCACCAATCTATTTGCAAGGAAGGGTCGGATCAAGGCTCCACCTGACCAGTTGATAAGTGATGATGTAATAGACACATTGAGAGCCAGATTTGCATAGAATCGTTTGCAAAATGATTCCCTTTATTATTATATTACACAAATCATATGAGAAGGAAAGAATATCATACTGTGCTACTATAAAACCTACTTGGAGAAATTATATTCATTCAAATCAACATAATTTATTCTATGCTGGTCCTAAGATTAAATGTGAGGTTGTAGTTATAACTGAAGTTCTGTTAAATATATTTTCATAGGTTTTTGTTTCATTCTTTTTCAAGGTGAAGTCCCAATTAAACCTTAGTCTCATGAATTACTCAGAACTTTCAGTTTCTATTTTTTTATTTAAATATTTTTATAGATTTCTAGATATAGAGGAAGGGAGAGGAAGAGAGAGAGAAAAACAATTGATGTTAGAGGGAAGCATGGACTGGCAGTCTCCTGCACATCCCCTATTGGGGATCAAGCCAGAAACCTGGGCATATGCCCTGAATGGGAATTATACCGGCAACCTCTCAGCACATAGGATGATACCAACCAACCAAGCCACACCAGCCAGGGATTCCAGTGTCTGTTTTAAGTGAATTCCTCTTAGTGGCTTGTTTTCTGATACCAGTTTTCTGGGATCTCAAGGATCTCCTGCAGCGCCCTCTCCCCACCTTGACCAACTGTGTGCTTTCTCCCAGAAAGAAAAGTGTCTGGGCCATGGAGAGAAAGGTGACGTAGTGTGATAACCCCTTTTCGCTTCCTGCTACTCCTCGGAAGGGCTTTTCTCATTATCTGCAGGCCACTTCTTCTGCAGAGCCATGTGTGCCGTGGCTCAGCCGGCTGAGAAGGAAGGCGAGTGTCTGACACTCAGCGAGAGCGAGCTAATCTCAGTGAAAACAGCTGACGGCGGGTCCGAGTGGGAAGGCGTGTCCTTGGTGACCGGTCAGCGGGGCCTGGTGCCGGTGTCAGCCCTGGAACCTCTGCCACTCCCTTTCCACCAGTGAGTAGCCTCTCGCCTCCTGGGAGAGGGTCCCAGAGCACACCCAGGTCTGCGCGGAATGGAGCAGGCATGCTGGGCTTCCGTGCTGCCAGGGAGGGAACACAATCTAGGTGGCTTTTTCTCTTTTATTTTTTGTAACAGTCAAGGTTTGCACAATTTGATGGCATTGGAGACAACTCTCAATGCCAGATGGGCATTGTACCTAAAGGGTAATATTCTACCTGGTCTCCAATGTGGTATTTCTTAATGTGGGGTCTGGAGACCATTTGTATCATAACCTTCTGGGGATTTTACTGCAAATTTAGACCCCCCTAGCCCTCCTCAAACTCTCTGGGGGTTGGATCCAGGAACCTGCATTTGTTATAAGCTCCCCTTAAGCACAGGGGGATGTTTTTCACACTAAAATGTGAGAATCCTTGCTGGAGGATACTGTGAACTCAAACACACATTGTGGCAACGAACATTACCCAGGCCGGGGACCTGTGTGCGGCTCTGGCAGAGAACCTGATGGTGAGAATGGAAAGGGATCAATTGTTAGTTATTTAACTGACATGCTAATTGCAGAGCCGGCAAACATGCCAGGCAGGCTGAACCCCTCTCCTTCACACAGTGCCGCACACAAACTAAGTGCTCAGTAATGCCTGCCAGCCCCGGGCCAAGTCATAACAATCACACATCATCACGACCATCACTGTTGTTTTAATGGACTGTTTCGCTCTCTGCTCTGATTTTTTGAAATCCATATTTGCAAACCCTGTGTTTCCATTGGCAGATGGTTCCTGAAGAATTATCCAGGAAGCTGTGGCCTTCCCAGGAAAAGGGATTGGACGGGCTCCTATCAGATTGGTACAGCTGAGTTAAAGAGGGTGTTGTCAGGGAGATAATGTTGCCCTGACTCCTAATTTCATCTGCAGGTCTGGAGTCAGTAGATCTGAATTCCTGTCTCGCCCCAGCTACTGACTGGATTTGGAGAAGCCAGTTACTATCTGTACATGTCTCTTCTCACCTGTCAAACGAGCGGTCTCGGTCCAGGGCTGTAGATGCAGGTGCCTGTAGGAGCGGGCAGAACGCACATGCATGAGGGCCTGGATGAAAGATGGTGGGGAATGCTAGGGACCTTAGGGATTTAAAGACATGGGGAAAAACAGGCTGCTTGTTTCCTTTTTTTAAAATTGAATTTATTGGGGTGACATTGGTTAATAAAATCATATAGGTTCTAGGTATAGTGTATTGACCACTCCAAGTCAAGTCTTCTTCCATCACCATTTATCCCCCCTTTACCTTCTTCTACTTCCCCATCCCCTTTCCCTTTGGCAGTCATGATACTATTGTCTGTGTCCATGAGTCTTCCTTTTTTATCTTTGCTTAATCCCTTCACCCTTCTCACCCAGCCTCAACCCCCTCCCCTCTGACAGCTGTCAGTCTGTACCCATAGTTTATTTTGTTCATTAGATCCCACGTATAATTAAGATCATATGGCACTTGTCTTTCTCTGACTGGCTTGTTTCACTAAGCATAATAATCTTCAGATCCATCTGTGTTCATTGCAGTGTTATTTACAATGACCAAGATTTGGCAGCAGCCCAAGTGCCTAGCAAATGCTGTGGTACAGTTACATAATGGAATACTTCTCAGCCATGAAAAAGAAGGAAATCTTACCTTTTGCAGAAGGCTGCCTGTTTTCAATCTCTGGTCAAAAAGTTTTTAATTTCCCTTAGAGTTTTGCCTGGCACTTAGTGGGTAACTAGTAAATATTTTTTGAATAGATAAATGAAATACACACACACACATACGTACACATACATTTCAGGCAATCTCTGTATGTATGTATGCATATGTCTGTTTGTGTATATATGTATGTGTCTAGTGGATAATAAACTTTAATGTTTGCTAGATACCTAGAATATAAATTCCTTTCATCTCCATCCTTACAGTACCCCCCCAGAACTCCACCCCAGCACAAAATTTTGTAAGTTCTAAGCCTGAATAATACCTACGAAAAAAGAAATAGTGGGAATTATAGAACCCAGATATCAAATCTAATCAGCAATGGCCATAAAAAAGATTTTTGACTATGTGAGGCCATCTAGCCTTGTAGTTAGTTATGAGCATGGGGCTGTGAGTTCTATTCTGGGTTCAAATTCTGACTCCACAACTTAAAGCCAGTGTGACCTCGGCCAATTCACAGGCCCTCATTATGCCGAACTGTCTCATTAGTAAGTTTTACCATAAAACCCACAAATGGGTGGAAATTTCTGATCTTGAAGACACTATCAATGGAAACTTGGCCAAAAATGTCGGGGAAAAAGCCAGTAGCTTTAGCAGAGCAGCTAAAGCAAATATGGAAACCAAGGCACATAGAAAACCATGCTGTCAGTCAGAGGAGAACCAGTAGAAAGCAGGGTCAGCCGCAGTGGAAGGACCCAGCTTCGTCACACATCGTTCTCCTGCTTCTCTGTGCCCCCACTTTCTAATCCATAAAAAGAGGGTTCTGATCGTCGCTCTGGGGCTCCTGCGGAGATCTGAGAAAACGGACACAAAAGGGCTTTGTAAATGGACATTACATGCTCATAAATACGTCATTACTAGGTCCTCGCTGGGCAATTCATCAAGCTGGGCAATGGCCACAGTCTGAAGGGGAGACTTCAAGATCCCTCTGGGCCATCAGCAGTTTTCTGTTCACCAGTTGATAGGGGCTAATGGTTGTTGAGGGTTGACTGGGTACCAGTCATCGTGACTCTTCCCAATGTTCGTAAGAGACAGGCATTCTTGCTGTTCCCATTCTACAGTTGGGGAGGCTGAGGGTCACAGGGGCCAAAGAGCTGGGAGGAAAGGAGGAGATCCTACAGTGGTTCCCACCCTGGTCTGTGGAGGCGTGCCGACCACAATGAAGTGTTCACATGATGCTGGCAAACAGGCTGTGGACAGTATAGTGAGCTTTGCGGTTTTCCACAAGCGAACTTTACTCAGAGTTAAAGGTATATCCAGATTCTGAGATTATCTTGCCTCCAGGTGTTCAAACAGCTTTTCTTTATAAAGGGATGGCGAAAGTGCTTGGCTGTTCCTTTTATTGAATGTCCTAGTTTGGCAAAATGAAAAGCCAACTGCCCTATTGTCGTTCCTGTGAATTTCTTTTTTTGGGGGAGGGGACTCTACTGGTCCTTGAAATTCTAAAGTATGGGACTCCCTCCCTTCCTATTGTATTGAAAGCTAGTGGAAGGCTCAGCTGTGTCTGCCTCACTTAGCTGACCTGTCTGCTCCTTCCCCGCAGGCAGAGGAAAATGCAAGGCCTGGAAGGACTACGAGAGGGAAGAAAAGGATGAACTGAATCTCCGCCAGGGAGAAAGCATCGAGATCGTGGGCTTTGTCATACCTGGGCTTCGGTGGTTCATTGGGAAGTCGGCGTGCTCCGGAGAAGTGGGCTTTGTCCCCACCAGGAACATAGATCCCGACTCTTACTCCCCAATGTGAGTGTGACGGAGAGACCCCCGCTTCGCCCTGGAGCTGGGCCACTTTCTTCAGGAGCCCCCATCCTGAGCAGGGTTGCAGATGAGCATCAGTTCCCTGGAAACACGCAGCCAGAGGAGCACCCAGACAGGCAGGGCGACAGGAGTGACAGCAAGGAGGGGGTGACTGATCAGGGAGAGAGTCAGTTCAGGTCCTTTCAACAGCTGGTCCCCCGGCTTCCCTCTGTGCAAGGAGGAAGGCCTGCTGCTGCGCCCCAGGGTGCAGCATTGGTCCTTGTATTCGGCCACGCATCCAATCTAATCGAGGGGCCCCATCAAGAGACGTGCACTCCCAGGGGCCTATGGATTACAGCTTAGTCAGTGGAGCGTCCCTCCCACGTAGGTCTGCCTGCTGACAGCTTCATGTGTGACGCTGGTGTTGGCTCGGACTGTGGCGTTCATCTTTTACTCCTTCCTGCCTTCAGTCCTCGGGGCTGGGCTGGGTGCAGCTGGCCCCCCTGCTCCCCCACTGTCTGCCCAGGCTCTCTGGGGCAGCTTCCTGCACAGGGACAGGAAACGGTAGGAAGCCTGAGCCCAGGAAGTGAGAGGGAACTCAGAGTTGGCTGCTCTCAGAGACTCCACAACAGGAGAACGTGGCCCATGTCGCAGCTCTGAACGCTCAGACTGGGTCCCCTTCTCTTGTGGGAAAGAGCCCCGGGGAGAGTGCGTCCAGGGCAGAGTTCTCTCAAAGCCCTGCCTTTTGTGGGGAGAGGAGACAGAAGGTCCTTTTCCCTGCGCAGAAATGTGGAATCGCAAGGAACTCTAAACCAGACAGATGACTCCCTGAGCTGCTGGAGGGGGTGGAGTGCTGTGGGCATCTGCAAGGAGGAAAGGGTAGCAAGCGAACTTTCATGGACGAGGTGACATTTGAGTTCAGTTCTGCACGATGTAAGACATTTCAGCAGCTGTAAATGGGGAGAGGAGGTGACAGGTAGGACAGTGAGGGGATGTTATGGAACGACTCCTGTCCTGGGGGAGGCAGGTTACCAGGAGGGCACTGGTGCAGCCACGGTTTAACGGGCCGCGATGGGGAAGGCTAGAAATGCTGGGCCAGGCTGTCTTTCACCTGGCAAGGAGTGGGGAGCCACTGAGAATGTCCGAGCAAGGTGACGTGATGCGACTGGCACTTCTCTCTAGGAAGCTGATCTTGGCTTTGGGTGAGGTGTGCGTGGGTGAGGGAGGACCTGTAGCAGGTGACCAGGGAGGAGGCAGAGGCTGGTGGCACTTGGGAAGAGGCGGGGGTGTAGAGAGGAGAGGGCACTGCTGAGGACCAACTGCATCTGACCCTTCAAGGTTCTATCTCATTGGTCTGGGTGGAGCCTGGGCAGCTTTGGTTATGCAGGTGCTCCAGGTGGGGCCAGTGTGCGGCCAAGGTGATTCCACTGGGCAAACCACCCTCATTTTATGGTGGGGGAAGTGAAGGCCCAAGAGGGACAGGGCTGGACTCAGGGCCTTGGGTCTGGAACCCCAGAATCCTGGCATTAAATCCAATGAGCGTTTGCACCGAGGTCCTTTACAGAGCAGAGGAAAGTAGCAAAGGAGGCGGGGGAGCCTGCTGAGAGGGAAGGACCAGCCACAGGGAGGGTGTGTTTGTGATGCTTAACACGATCACAGGCCTTTGGGATTGGTCACTAGCAGGTCACTGGTCATTGCGAGGTCACTGGTCATGGGAGACAGCAATCAAGACTTTCAGAGCCAATCCGCTCGAAAGGCATTCTGGGCCATGCGAGCCCGGCCTGTCGCCATGCGCTGACCCGCTGTGACTGTGGGGATGTGGATTTGTCTCTCTACGCCTCAGTTCTGTCATCTGTAAACTGCTTGCAGTGATCATATTTTTTCATAGGATTGGCATGAGTTGAAATGAGATCATACATGTCAGGTACTTAGGGTGGTGCCTGACACTGTGTGTGTGTGTGTGTGTGTGTGTGGTGAATGTGTTAGTGCTTATTATTGCTGTGACTGTTGTGGGTGGTAACCTTTGAGAGACAATTTTAATAGGAGATCGTGGGCAGATGTCAGATTTGATAAATTATATTTGGACTTCACCTCATACCTTGTCCCAAATGACAATGACACAGTGCCACGAAATTAATGTTTCCCATTTTAGCTGCTCAGTTGTCGGGGATACACTCTCACCCTGGAGAACATCAGCCCCTGTACCGCAGTGGTGGCATGAGACCTTCTCCTTATTTCCACAGTGTCCTCTGTTGTCCTGCACCTGGGCACCTGTGAGACCCAATGCTGCAGAGACTGCACACGTGGTAGGGAATGGGAAGTGAGCCAGGAGACAGGGAGGGGTGCAAGGAGGGGAGGAGAGGGGTACTGGCTCATTGCATCCCCACAAGGCACTCTCTAGATTGCAGACCTCCCTGAAGCAGCAGTCAGGGAGACCCCACAAATGTCCTGGACATAGCAGCAGCCAGGGGCTGCAAGTCCTGGGAATCATTCCTGTGGGTTGTGCTGGTGGTTGGCCACTGGGTGTCACTCTTAGCCCATGATTGTTTGGTATCAGGTTTCTGAAGATGGTCCAGCATGTGCTGAAGTCCCCATCCTCTTCCCACTGGTTCCCTCCTTGTCTGGTATACTACTCCTTAAAGTGTATGTATGTATGTATATATGTATGTGTTAATTAGTTAACTTATCAAGCAAAGCTGTTTTTCTGAGTCAGATTTGCTGTCTCTGACATGTGGGAAAGGGATTGTGCTTGTCCACAGGAGCACATTTGTGGGTTTCCTTTTTTAGAGCACAGATTTCAATTCCAGCTCCCCAGTTTCACGGCAAAAGCAGCTGGAAGACAAGCTCTTATGACTGGCAGGCATTCTATTCCATCTTTGCATTTGGCCAGAGTGGCTTCGGGGATCTCAGAGCTTTTGAGAATGACAGAACTCCACATCCTTCCTTTAAAAAAGAGTGCGATTTTGTTTTTAAATCAACCCCTGTGTGTTTGTGTATGTGTGTGTGTTTTAAAGAAACCATGTCTTTAGATCTAACTGAAGACTCCTTTTCCCTTCCCACTCTCATCCTCTGATCAGATCCCCACCCCAGAGGCAAACTCTATTTGAAGGTGATAGGTATGTTTCCAGTCAGTCCTTAGTCTGAGACATTTTAAAAATAGGTATTTGTTCATAAGCAAGCATTCTATGGTTCTGTGTAATTAAAAGTTTATATAATTTTTTCCCCCTGTAACTGGCCTTTTTCTCAAATGACTTTATAAATTTAGGATTTATTCCCATTGTAACAGATATAGTTCATTTTAATAGTGCTACTTAAAGGAAATTTATATACTTAAATGCCTAAATTTAAAAATAGGCCTAATCGGTTTGGCTCAGTGGATCGAGTGTTGGCCTGCAGACTGAAAGGTCCCAGGTTCGATTCCAGTCAAGGGCATGTACCTTGGTTGCAGGCACATCCCCAGTAGGAGGTGTGCAGGAGGCAGCTGATGGATGTTTCTCTCTCATCGATGTTTCTAACTCTCTATCCCTCTCCCTTCCTCTCTGTAAAAAAATCAATAAAAAATATTTTAAAAATAAATAAATAAATAAATAAATAAATAAATAAATACATTTAAATAAAGATTGTCCGGCCAGAGTGGCTCAGTGGTTGAGCATCAACCCATGAACCAAGAGGTCACTGGTTCAAATCCTAGTCAGGGCACATGCCCGGTTGTGGGCTCTGTCACCAGTAGGGGATATGTAGGAGGCAGATGATTGATGTTTCTCATCGATGTTTCCACCTCTCTATCTCTCACTCTAAAAAAATCAATAAAAACTCTTCTAACCCCCCTCCATGCTGGAAAGCACTCTTAGGGTTTGCCTATCTTCTTGGACTCTCCAAATACCTGGGCCTCAGGATGTAAGCAGATCATCCATGAGGCAGTGGATGCTAAGACAGGAGCCCTCAACTTCGGTCTCAGCTTTCCCACTTTCTAGCTGTGTCCTTCTGAACCTTTCTGAATCTTCATCTCCAAATATGGATAAAAGTATCTACATCACAGGGCCATTACGATGGGTAAATGAAATAGTAAATTCATGAATGCTTTGTAAAATTTAAGAGTTCTACTGAATTTGGGATTGTATAATTCTTTCTATCTCAAACTAGAGGCCTGGTGCATGAAAATTCATGCACTGGACCGGGTGGTGGGGGGGGGGGGGCCGCGGGCACGGTCCCCTCAGCCCGGCCTGCCCCCCCTCACAGTCTGGGAGCCCTCAGGGGCAGGAGGTGACCCAGCTATCAGGGGAAGGCGACGCCCCCATCACACCTCTGCTGCTGCCACTGCCAGCAGCACAAGCCTCCGCAGGTCCTGGTTACTTGAGCCTCGGGCGGCCCTGAGCTGCTAGGCAGCTGCCATCCGAGGTTTGCCTGTGCCTCGGGCTGGCCCTTGGCGGCCGGGGGTCTGAGGGGACTGGGCGCCGCCATCTTGTGGCTGTGGGCACCGCCATCTTTGAGGGCGTGGCAGTCAATTAGTATATTCCCTCCTTATTGGCTATGGGTGCCACCATCTTTGTGAGGGCATGGTGGTCCATTAGTGTATTCCCTCTTTATTAGATAGGATAGGTTTAGTCATAGATTTCTATCAGATGCTCTTTTGAGAATGGGCACTCTCACAGAGAATCAAAGGCCAGGCCAGAGAGATGGGCATCAGCAAGTGTTGTGGGAAGAACCCTGGGCCAGATGTCAGGACACAGCTTGAGTACCAGTTCTGCCCTAATTAGTGGTGTGGCCTTGAGCAGTTCATGTTAGCTGCTAGTTTCCTCATCACTGGCTTTCAGACTGCACTTATCTGAGCCTAGGGCAGATGTATATATTAAATGACATAACAGTGTCCGATTGATAATAAGCAACCCAAAATTATTAGCTGTTATTAACTCTTAGGATTCCAAGTTATTTCTGTTTAAAATTGGATTCTGAGGTTAAAAAAACAACTTTATAAGTAAGACATCTTAGCAATTGTTCAGATAGATACTGAATTGAACACTTTCTAAGGCACTTCTAGTTTTCAAATTCTTTGAGTCTAAGGCAAATCTCTAGTAAGCAAGTTGTTTTAACAGTTTATAAAACAGGGTGGATATAAAAATCCTTACAATTTATAGTTATTTCTTCCAGCCCCCGGTCCTTTTTCTACTCACTTCTACTCCTTAGCTTTTTATTTCTCTCTCGATGCTACGTGACGCTGTTGTTCTGTGCCATGGAATCTGATGTTGGCAGTTGGGCAAGGTCCCTTCTGACCATAACCATGCTTTCTTCATTGTCCCTCTAGATTGTGTCACCTGTCCCTAGCATTTTCTTGCAGTAACCTAACAAAGAAACTTCTTTTAATGGTTCCTTTTCAACCCTTACAATTAGGGAAACCAATTCCTGTTCCTCCCATTAAAAATAGGCATCACATGGTCTTGAAGAAAGGGAAGGAGTTGAGAGAAAGGCTTTGTTTTTCTTGGGGGATGGAGTTTTAACAGCTTTCTTCTCAGCCATAAATTAATACACTGTACAACAGTGAGGCAGAGTCTGATGTTAGCTGTGGCACATGGGTGATGGCTTCTCGATGTTCTTCATTACATCCTCACAGAGAGGGAGAAGGAGTCATGCCTGGAACCTCTCACTGATCTGTGTCCATGTCTTTTGTCTCAATACAGGAGCAAGAACTCCGCCTTTTTCAGTGATGAAGAGAGATGCTCTCTGGGAGTCCTGGGAAGTGACGGGAAAGCTGAGAGCACCAGCTTCCTCCACGCGCTTGCTCAAACTGACATAACGTCTGTCTACCGGCTTAGTGAGTGTCTGTTCCTCCAACCCCTGGGAAAGCCCAGGGTCCTCAAGATTAAGAGAGTGTTTCCAACTGGGAATAGAGTATCTTTAAATTCTAATCCCACCCAGAATTTGGGGCTGTGGTTACTATTCAGTTGATGACCTGGATACTAGTTGATTAGCAGCACTTTCACTTGAGATTTCAGGCAGTTCTGGATTTGGTGGGACTTGTTGCCTAGAAACTGTGAGACGTATTGACATCAACTCAACTATCACTTGGGAGGTCAGCCATATTGAGCCTTCCATTCTAATCCTGGAGAAGAAAAACTTCCCAAGTTTGGCTGTGGTCCCTCCTTTTAGGGCTGAAGCAAGTCTAGGTCCCCAATGATAAAGGTAGGGGCATAGAATGTTACAACTGGAAGGACCCTAAAAACCATGACTTCTCCTCCAATTTCACAAATTGGGAAACTGAGGCCCAAGTGAATTAGTGCCTGAGCCAGGAAAAGAACTGCCTTCACCCATTTTCTAGTCAACACAATCCCTACTTTCACACGGACCCCGAAACAAATGACATTGGACTGTTGGGTATGTTAGACTTGGGTAGGTGAGGGGTCTCTGTGACCAGCACAGTTTTCAGCAGTGTCAGAGTGATTGACAGGGTGAATGAATGACATGCCCTTCCCTTCCTTTGGAGAGGGTCTGTTGCTCTGTGTCAGGAAGTACATTCTCCCATTGACAGTGGTTTGAGGAAGGATTCTTGTTTCTCCCATCTCTTCAGCGATGGTGATGTTGTGTCCACTCCCATGTGGCAAGATTATTTGGGGCATGTTTCATGGGTACAGCCAGAGATCTGCAGGAGGGACCCTCAGATCAGCCCCCGGAGCAGAGGTGGGAGCTGGAGTCTTTCTCTAGCACAGGGAGGAGCATCTGGCTCTACATCAGCTCCAGCCCCACCGTCACATTGTCCACCAGGCTGTCAGGAATCTGAAACTGTGGGTGCAGCCTGGTAGGTGGGGGCTGAGATCTGAAAATTAAGGACTACTTGGGGTGTGCCATGGGCCAGGTCGGCCACAGACTTGGAGCTAAGGTATCTGCCAACTATTGACCCTGTGGTTGGGAGAGACCCAGGAGCAGGTTCCAGGCAGCCCATGGCCTCTTACCTAAAGACCAGGAGTGCAGCTCAGCGGGATGCAGAGCTGTGCCTTGTGGTTGTGCCGGCTGCCCCTGGCACCAAGGCAGCCAGCAGAGGAAGCATCCTCTTGGTAAATTCCAGCTCCCCCAAGGCCTGTGCCCAGGGAAGAAGTGCCTCCTGCAATTCTTCCTCTAGAGGAGCACCTTTTTGAGGCTCCTACCCTGTTTGTGCTCTCCGTGGTCCTGGCCTGGAGAGAAATGGCTGTGTCCTCCACGTCAGTGAGGGCCGGGCACATGAACACCTAGCTTTCCTGTGTTTGCTTATGGGGCCTCCTCCCCCTCGGGGTTGCAGATCTCAAGTATGTGCACTGACACTCACAGAGAAAACCTTCCCCAGAGAATAGGAGTCTGAGGCTTGACTTGGTGAGGGGCCTGATGTCCTCAAGTTCACTGGAGAGCCCAGAGCGGGCTGCTGCTTCTCTGCCAGGAAGAGGCAGAATCTTTCTCAAGCAGTCCCTGTCTGCGGAGCGCGTCTGGCCTTTGCCTCCGCAGCCCCCTAATGGCTGCTCTAGCCAAGAGGGTTCACTTCTTTGCTGCACACTCACAAGGTCTTCTTGCTTCTCACCTAGTCTTGTTTCACTTTTGTGACATTAAGTGGCGGCACCATAAGGCACCCTGGTCTCAGTGTCTCTGCTTTCCTCTCTGACTGTGCCTTCTCAATCTCCTTCTGCCAACTTTTCTCCTGCCAGATCTATTCCATTTTCTGTCTAGAGCTCCTCCACGTACTGCAAACTCAGTGTCTAAAACAGGGCCGAAGACTGTGCTTTCATCTAACCCCCTCCCCCTCAACCCGAGTTACTTCAGAGAACAAAACCACCACCCTCCGATGCACCGTTGCTTTCTTTTCTTCATTAGTCACATTCGGTCGCCTCGTCCAGTCAAAACACACTGAACACACTAAATCAGTGTCTGTTGAGTGGCCGGATGATGAATGAAAGAGGAAGGAAAAAGGAGGGACCTGGGACACACGGGAACAGGAGGCAATGCCACGTGCCGCAAAGTGAGCTGCACTTGGGGTCTGTTCACGGCTCTGTCGTAAAACTGCTGAGAGATTTAAGGCTTCAGAGTTCATCATCCCCCACACCCACACCTCTGGGCATAGAGCTGATGTTTTCAGCTTTTCTTCTATGACTCTGGGTCTCATTTCCAACTCAGTTCCCAGCTGTAAAGCCAGTGGGTTAAGTAAGATAATATTTAGGTTTTAGCAACTCTAAACTGACGATGAAGGAGAAAATTCTGCTCAATCCTTAAAGATGCTGATGGTCTGAAGCTCAAATACAAAGTCCCCTAAGGGGGACTGGTCTGGGGTACACTTGCAGGCACAGGCATGGTGGCCCACAAGGACCTAACCCCGGTCTGTCCTTCATCTCTATCCAGGTGGGTTCGAATCCATCCAGAATCTTCCAAACGATCTGAGCGGTGAGTAGACATCATGCTGATCCTGACCGCCAGTCCCTCGGGACAGCACCCTGTCCTCTTGCCAAGCACCGGCCACTGTAGTTGCAGGGGCTTAGGGTTGCCCAACTCTGCTGTCCCTTACAGCATCCCAGCCCGACAGCTTCCAGGAGGCCCGGCCTGGGGGGCCCGGGGAGGAGCATCAGGCCTCCGGCTCCGGATGGTCCAGCAGCTCCGAGGACTGCAGCCTGGAGGAGCTCCTCTCCGCCGCCTCAGACAGCTATCACCTGCCAGAGCCAGACGACCTGGATGACCCGGAGCTGCTCATGGACCTGAACTCCGGTCAGGAGGAGGAGGAGGCCGAGACCTTCGCCCCCATCTTGGCTTTCCTGGATCACCAGGGTTACGCCGACCACTTGAAGAGCCTCTATGATTTCTCCTTCTCTTTCCTCACGTCTTCCTTTTATAGCTTCTCCGAGGAGGACGAGCTGGTGTTCTACCTGGAGGCCTCCAGGAAGTGGGCCAAGCAGAGCCGCATGACCTGGGCCCATGCCCGGCTCTGCTTCCTCCTGGGCCGGCTGAGTGTCAGGAAGGTCAAGCTCTCCCAGGCCAGGGTGTACTTCGAGGAGGCCATCCACATTCTCAATGGGGCGTTTGAGGACCTATCCTTGGTGGCTGCCCTGTACATCAACTTGGCTGCCATCTACCTGCGGCAGAGGCTAAGGCATAAAGGCTCGGCCCTGCTGGAGAAGGCAGGGGCCCTGCTGGCCTGCCTGCCTGACCGGGAGTCCAGTGCCAAGAACGAGCTTGATGTGGTAGCCTACGTGCTGCGCCAGGGCATTGCGTCGGGCAGCTGCCCCCTGGAGGCCAGGGCCTGCTTCCTGGCCATCCGATTGCTCCTAAGCCTCGGCCGGCATGAGGAGGTCCTGCCCTTCGCGGAACGGCTGCAGCTTCTCTCTGGACACCCTCCCTCCTCGGATGCTGTGGCTACCATCCTGAGTTTTCTGTATGATAAGAAATACCTTCCACACCTTGCAGTGGCCTCTGTCCGGCAGCGTGGTCCCCAGAGTGCGCAAGGGATGTCCCTTCCGATTTGGCAGGTCCACCTGGCCCTCCAGAATGCCACCAAGCTCCTCCGCGTTCCCTCCACAAGCTGGAATGAAGTTTCCTCCCTGGCCTGTCCGGCGCTCAGGCAGGCGCTGGCCGCCTGTGAGGAGCAGGCAGATCGGCGCACCCAGAGGGCCCTGTGTCTCATCCTGTCCAGAGTGTACCTCCAACACAGGTCTCCTGATGGTGCCATCTACTACCTGAGCCAAGCCTTGGTGCTAGGGCAGCTGCTGGGTGAGCAAGAAGCCTTCGAGTCTTCCCTCTGCCTGGCCTGGGCCTATCTCTTAGCCAGCCAGGCGAAGAAGGCTTTGGACATCCTCTACCCACTCCTGCACTCCCTGAAGGAGACAGAGAATGTTATCCAAAAGGGGGTAGTCCAGAACCTTCTGGGACTTGCACTTCAAGGTGAAGGCTGGGTGAACAGGGCAGCCAAGAGCTATCTCCGGGCCTTGAACGGGGCCCAGGAGGTGGGGGATGTGCGTAACCAGGCAGTGACTTTGGCCAATCTTGGCCACCTGTCCCTTAAGTCCTGGGCCCCGCAGCCAGCCAGAGACTATTTCCTGCAGGCCGTCCGACTCTACTGTCAACTCCAGGCCAGTGTGGAGACAGACATGGAATTAGTACAGGTGCTTCTCTGGCTGGCCCAAGTCCTGGTGTGGGGATGCCAGCTGGCCAGTGGGCGCCTTTGTTATGAAATGGCCTTGCTGTTTGGCTTAAGGCATCGGCACCTAAAGAGTGAGTATGTCCCCTGCTGCTGGGCAGCTTGAGAGAAAAATGTTAGAGCACGTTTTGCCCTTTTCCTGTCTCATGTCATCTCATTCATGTCCCTGCTTTATGTTCAGGTCAGCTTCAGGTCACCAAATCCCTCTGCCATTTCTACAGCTCTGTGTCCCCCAACCCCGAGGCATGCATCACCTACCACGAGCACTGGCTGGCCCTGGCTCAGCAACTCAGGGACCGGGAGATGGAGGGGCAGCTGCTGGAGTCCCTCGGGCAGCTGTATCGGAACCTGAACACTGCCAGGTGAGTCTGGGCTTAGGGAAAAGTCCTAGAAATATCCTTTTTTCCTTAAGGAGAAACACTATTCTTTCCCGCAGGTGTCAAGTCCAATGCCCATGGTATGTTTATAGCATCAAGGAGAAGAGCCTGGGCTTTGCAGCTTCAGTGCAAGCCCAGTATCACCATCACTTACTAGCTATGTGGCTTTGGACCAGTTATTTCATTTCTCCAAGCTTCAGCTTCCTCCTCAGTCAAAGAAGGATGATGATGGCATCCATGCTATAGTATTTTTGTGAGGAATGCACATGGACCACTTGGAACAGTGCTTGACACATAGAAAGGGCTCAGGAATGTTGCCTTGGTTACAGTTACCTGTGTTTCCATAACAACCCATCACCTGCCCATGGCTGAGGATGCCTAATGCAGAGAGGTGGCTGTTAGGAACCCTCAGGTCTCCCTCACCTGAAGACAGCTGGTACTAGAGAAAGGACACAAAGTAAATACATCCACTGAAAGTGGGTGTAATTTTTCAAGGTAAAGAAAGTTGTTTGGGCCCTTCCCTTTAAAATTAAACTGAAAATTATAAAACTAAGTTTATTTTCACTTTTTAGCTCAAAGTACTTGGGCTATAACTGCAACTATGCACTAAGTCTTGGAATAAACAACAAAAGGAATGTTGACTATAGCTTAATTGTGTTGACAAAATTGTGTAATAGTATGATGAAACATCCTTTGTTTTGTGGGGTGTTTTTTTTTTTCCAGCACTCTTTTAAAAAGCTTTATTTTTGCAAAAAATATACCAAAACCTATTTTACCCAAAGGCTTCTTTTAACCCTTTGGCATTTAAAGTACTCTCCAGGCGTCCGCCCCTCCTGCTGGTTTTCTCTTGCCTGTCTCCTCGCTGGTCTAATCGGCTTCATCCTCATTTGTCAGGGCCTGTGGCCTGCAGCTCTGCTCTCTAACAAGCCTTTAATTCACTCTATTAAATTCTACATGGTTTGCAAGATACTCAATTGCATTTTGCAACAGATTAGCCTTGTAGCATTGAATTCATAATTATGAATGACTTCTAAAATAGAGCAGAGATAATTGCTAGTGTTGCACAGAGAGAGGTGGCAGAGGAGAAGCTAATTAAATTATAATTTTGCTTTTCTAGGCTACATGGTAGGTAATCTGGTAACCTTAGGCATTTGGATAATCAGATCATAAATAATAAGGATCTCTCTCTCTCTCTCTCTCTCTCTCTCTCTCTCTCTCTCTCTCTCTCTCTCTCTCCCTACCCTCTCTCCCTGCCATCACTCTGTCTTCCTCTCCCTCACCCTTTCTCTCTCTTATAAGAATCAGGAGTCCTGCAATCTCCCTTTATCTATGCCTTCAGTGCCAGGAAGGGAGTTTTTTTTTTTTTTTTTAATCTTTGTAGCATGTGAGGGGACAGGAGACCTGGCCCCAGTGCTGTCCTTGCTTCCATTCCAGGAGACCCTAGGAGCTTGGATGATTCTGGAACAGATCAAGAAGTTAGGCTTGAATTAACCTTCGAGGCAAAACAGTCATGTTCATGGTGCGGCCTCATAGGAATGGGCTTCAGGAAAGTTGGATTTTATGGGACTGGAGCAAGGGTGGCAATATATATGTCAGGTTTATTGCCACCTCTCGCTGTGTACAATTTCAGTGTAAGATTAGTCACTGTTCCCAGCCATCACCTACCCCACTGCCATCCTTTGCCTACCAGCCTCCCTCCCACTGCCAGTTGTCAGAAACCTCTGTGATCTTAGGGGGAAGCCAGAGAGAAAGCCCTGGATGCTGTCAGCACAGATGGAAGAGGCCTTATTTAAGCCAGTGTGAAGGGTCACTGTACTTCTTAGGCGGTGGGGTGACAGAGAGGAGGTGAGAAGTGGGGCTGTAGTTGATCCAAGAAGCGACTGGAGGAAGACGGAAGCCAGGGCTGGGAGTCAGGAAGCAATCCTTCTAGGAGCTGATAACATGTCCTTAACCAAGTAATTTCTGCTCTTGGCTGCCCCATTGATGAGGTTAGATTGATGAGGTGCCTTCCACTTCCAGAATGTAAAGTCGAGGACCAGCCAGCTGTGCTATTCTGACCCTGGCAATAGCCCTTCAGGTACCAGAATGCCTGCTGCCTCCAAAGCATCTTGAGTTCTGGGGACAGATTCTTAAGGTCGTGGGCTTTCTTAGAGGACCTTTTAGATCAGAGACCTAAACTTTGGGGGTTTTGAAAACTCTGTGGTAGGTTCAGAAGGTCATGGTGTGGTGACCATAAGCTCCATGTGGGCAGACATGTCGAGCAGAGAAGTTGGCATTGAGAAACATACAATACATATTTGTGTGGGTCAGCTGAGTAGTTAATTACAGTAGTCTCCCATTACCCCGGTTTTGCTTTCCGCAGTTTCAATGAACCGTAATCAACTGTAGTCCTAATATGTTTAGTGGAAAAGTCCAGAAATGAACTGCATGCTGTTCTGAGTGGCATGACATCTCTCTCTGTGCTCCTCCACCCTTTCTGGGACTTGAATCATACTTGTCCAGTGTTTCCATGCTGTACATGCTACCTGCCCATTTGTCACTTAGTAGTTCTCCTGGTTCTCAGATCGACTGTAGAAGTATCACAGTGCTTGTACTCTAGTAATCCTTATTTTACTTCCTAATGGCCCCAAAGTGCAAAGGTGGTGATGCTGGCAATCTGGATATGCCAAAGAGAAGCCATAAGTGTTTTTGTAATTGAAAAGGTGAATATATATATAGCACAGAACAGTGCATAAATAGGGATCAATACTATCCATAGTTTCAGGTATTCATTGGGGGTCTTGGAACTGGGGGGACTACTTCAGTTATTTAGTGCAGTAGTCTACTAGTTCTAGCTCTTACATTTAAGTCCATCAGTCATTTTGGGTTCATTTTTTTTTTTTATATGGTGTGAGGTAGGATCCAGTTTCATTCTTTTGCATGAATATCCAGTTGTCCAAGTACCACTTGTTGAAAATTCATTTTTCCACATTGAATGTTTTGGGACCCTTGTTGACAATCAATTGACGATAAACATAAGTGTTTATTTCTGGACTCTCAGTTCTATTCTATTGGTCAATATGTCTAGCCTATGCCAGACTATACCATTGTGTTTATTATAGCTTTGTGGTAACTTTTAAATTGGGAAGTGAGTCCACCAAACATGTTTTTCAAGATTGTTTTGGGTCCCTTGCCTTTCCATATGAAATTTAGCATATTTTCAGTTTCTGCAAAGAAGCCAGCTGAGATTTTGATAGGGAGAATGTTGCATCTGTAGAACAATTTGGGTGGTATTGCCATCTTAACAACATCCTGTCTTCGACTTTATGAACATGGATGTCTTTCCATTTACTTAGATCTCCTTTAATCCCTCTCTAGAGTGTTGTAGTTTCTAGATTATACATCTTTCACTTCTTTTGTTAAATTCTATTCTGAAGTAGTTTTTGATGCTGCTATAAATGCAGTTGTCTTCTTAATTTCACTTTCAGATTGTTCATTGACATTTATAGAAATACAGTAGATTTTTGCATGTTAATATTGTATCCTACAACTGTTTATTAGTTCTAATAGTGTGTGTGTGTGTTCCTTATAATTTTCTATATATAAGATCATGTCACATGCATATATAGCTTTACTTCTTCCTTTCCTATCTAGGTGTCTTTTATTTCATTTTTTGTCTTATCACCTTAGAATCTTCAATACAATGTGTAATAAAGGTGGCGAGAGTAGAAATTCTTATGCACCTGATAGTAAGAAGAAAGCTTTCAGATTTTCACCATTAAGTATAAAATTAACTATGAATGTTTCATAAATTCTCTTTTTAGGTTGAGGAATTTCCATTCTATTCTTAGTTCTTTGAATAGAACAATAATTTTTATTATTAAAGAGTGTTAATTTTATTCAAATACTTTTAATGCACCTATTGAACTTATCATGTGAGTTTTTCTTTTATTCTAGTAAATAAGGGTATTGAGTTGATTAATTTTACTATGTGGAACTGATCTTGCCTTCCTGGGATAAATCCCACTTGGTCATGGAGTATAATCCTCTTTATATGCTGCTGGATTCAATTTCCTACTATAGGTGGAATATTTTTACATCTATATTCATAAGAGATATTGATCTGTATTTTTCTTTTCTTGTGATAATGTCATTGTCTGGTTTTGCTATTAGGGTAACACTGGCCTCAATGTGTGCTGGGAAATGTTTCCTCCACTTCTATTTTTTGAAAGAGTTTGTGAAGGATTAGTGTTAATTCTTCTTTAAATGTTTGGTAGAATTCACCAGTGAAGCCATCTGGCCTTGGGCTTTTCATTGTAAGGAGTTGTTTTATTCTTTTTAAAATTAATAATTTAATCTTGTGGTTGTTATAGGTCTATTTAGATGATCTATTTCTTCTTGAACAGTTTGATAGTTTTTATTTTAGGAATATGTCCATTTACCTAGATTGTTTAATATGTTGGAGTACAACTGTTCATAGTATTCCCTTATAATCCTTTTTATTTCTGTAGTTATTTCTGGTAGCAGTAATGTCTCCACTTTAATTCCTAGCTTTTCTCTTACTTTTCTTGATTAGACTAACTAAAGATTTGACTCTTAAGTTTTTTTTTTAAAAGAACCAATTATTTTATTTTGTTGATTTTCTCTTTTTTATTGTCTATATTATTTATATCTGATTTAATATTTATTATTTTCTTTCTCCTGCTTGCTTTGGGTTTACTTTGCTTTTCTTTTTCAAGTGTCTTAAGGTGGAATGTTAGGTTACTGATTTGAGATCTTTATTCTTTTTTAATATAAATATTTATAGCTATAAATTTCTCTCTGAGCACTGATTTTATTCCACTCACTCCAGTTTTGGTATGTGGAATTTTTGTTTTCATTCATCTAAAAGTATTTTCTAATATCGCTATTTTTCTGGTTGTTACCTTGGGGATTATAATTAACATCTTCATTTATAACGATCTTATACATTTCCTGGACATGCACACAGTTTTGCACATTCAGATGGTCTTCTAGATTCCTGGAAATATGCTGGAGCTTTTCAGTGCCTTCTATGGACAGCTCATTCCCCAACTTTTCCTTTTATTTGTTGTCTTTTTTTCAGCTTCTTCTTTGCTCCAGATGTTTTCACCATCTCAGGCAGCAGCAGTGTTAAACAATTGCTGCTGATCCTTTTGGGCAAACACCCCAGGGAAAGGGTTATCTGCACTGAGTGAGCTCTGAGTCAGGTTAAATAAAAACAAGCCCTGTGAGTGAAGGCTTACAGGGAAGGAACTTCCAGACTTGTCAAATAGTGACAGTTCCCTGGGGAATTCCAAACTCACTGTGTCCCCTCCAGTGGCTGCGGGAGGTTGCTGGTTTTTCCAGCTACTGTGATTGCCAAGTGTTTGGTTTTTAGGGCTGCCACAGAGCTGTGGAGAGGAGATACCTCTAGAGCAGTGGTTCTCAACCTTTCTAATGCTGCGACCCTTTAACACAGTTCCTCATGTTGTGGTGACCCCCAACCATAAAATTATTTTCGTTGCTACTTCATAACTGTAATTTTGATACTGTTATGAATCAAAGGTTCTCAACCTGTGGGTCCAGGTTCTCAACCGCTAGCAAGGTCACCTAAGACCATCGGAAAACACAGATATTTACATTACGATTCATAACAGTATCAAAATTATAGTTATGAAGTAGCAACGAAAATAAATTTGTGGTTGGGGGTCACCACAACATGAGGAACTGTGTTAAAGGGTCATGGCATTAGAAAGGTTGAGAACCACTGCTCTAGAGCCGTGGTCGGCAAACTGCGGCTCGCGAGCCACCTGCGGCTCTTTGGCCCCTTGAGTGTGGCTCTTCCACAAAATACCACCGCCTGGGTGAGTCTATTTTGAAGAAGTGGCATTAGACGAAGTTTAAGTTTAAAAAATTTGGCTATCAAAAGAAATTTCAATCGTTGTACTGTTGATATTTGGCTCTGTTGACTAATGAGTTTGCCGACCACTGCTCTAGAGCAAGTTAAAAAGCTATGACACTCACTATTCTTAACACGATTCAGCTGTTTTCTTGAATAAACTCTCCTCAAATTGTTATAAACCTTCGGTTAACTTCCAGAGTTCTGAAAAAATTGATTGTGACAATTTTTGCCTGTGTTCTCTTTGGTTTTTCCAGGAGAGTGGATTTTTGGAGGTCTTTACTCAATTGTTCTGATCCAAATTAGGCTTTTTAAAATCCTAACATTCTATAATTCTAAAATTATGGATTTTTATTTGTATAATTGGGAGAAATAAACATTCACTTCTGCTTTACCTTCAATGAGTGATACTAAGAGGAAGACCATGAGGTACCTTAAGTGACGGGAAACCTCTGCAAACATAAGGTCATTATCCCTTTATACTAGTAGAATGCTCAGGTTATCAAGGAGAACGCGTTATGAGGCTGTGTTTATTTAGCATGTATAAATCACCCACTTCTGTAGAGCACTCAAGAAAAAAAGAGAACAAAGACCAGTTAACAGACATAGAAAAACAAGTGTTTCCATGCACCCAGGGGTGATTACTGTAAGTTAGCACTAAGCTTCCTGGTGGCTGAGGTAAAAGGGGAAAGCCACATGTGGTTCACAGTGCTTCCTAAAAGAACAGAAGCAATACCTGTTGGAGCACATTTTTTCTTGGCACTGATTTCTAGGGGGAATTTATTAAGTGGGTTTTGATGTAATGGACACTTTTTTTTTTTTCAACTGAACTTCCCTCAGGGATTTCCATTTCACAAAGCTCAGAGCCACCGCAGGCAAAGGCAAGCAGTGCTCACAGGTGAGACGGCAGGCATCTGCAAGGCTAGGTTTGGAGAGGAAGGAAGGAGCACCAACAGCGAAGGGTCAGGGAAGACCTCATGAAGCTCATAGCATGTGAGGATGCCCTTGAGGGAGAAGTAAGGTTTTGAAAGTGAAGAAGGACAAAAGAATGGAATTTGGGGTGGAAGGAGTAGCAGTAGCAATGGAAACGTGGGGAAGGTGGGGACACATTTGAATGTTCCAGTGCAGTAGAAAAATGGATGGACCATGGGTCAGTAATAACAATGATAACTAAAATTTAAATATTTATCAAGTGTTTACTCTGAGCATTCTTGTTTTATTATTATATTTAAACCTTACAACAGTCCTCCAAGGCAGGTACAATTACATCCCCATTTTACAGATGGGGAAACAAGGCACAGAGAAGTCCTGTACTTTCTCACAGCTAGTTAAGGCAGAGCCGGGGTTCAAATCACACCCACACCTTCCTGTGTGACCTGAAACAATGTTGTTCCCCTCCGCCCCCCTGAGAGCCTCAGTTTCTCCCTGTGCTAAGGGACTCTGAGGCCCTTTGGACCCTCCCACCTTATGAGTCCATGTTGCCCCTCAGGTCCCTAAGGAGGTCCCTCACCTGCATCAAGGAGAGCCTGCGGATCTTCATCGATCTGGGCGAGGAGGACAAGGCTGCTGAGGCCTGGCTCGGGGCTGGGCGTCTCTACTACCTCATGCAGGAGGACGAGCTGGTGGAGCTGTACTTGCAGGTGGGTCTCCTGCAGAGCTCATCTGCTGACCTGGGCCAACGGGGGAGGCAGCTGCACCCCCAGAGGGACCATCAGGAGCTATAGAGAGGTGATGGCCTCTCCTTGGAGGGGAAGTCAACACTGGGCTGCTCCCTGGACACAGGCGGGAACCAGGGCAGTCTGGCAGGCTGCACACAGGTGGCAAAGGGCCAGTCCCAAGTCCATATACACATGGAAGCTCCCAAAGAACGTGGTGGGGTGGGAGACTCCCTCACCTGAATGCCAAGCACGTCCATCCTTCCAAAGCTTGACACACACCTTGCCTTCAAGGTTGTGCTGCAATATGGGGCGAGGTTGATGTGTGTGGAGTGTTAACATTATTGTTCTCAAACCGTGTGGCCTTGGACTGGCTACATGAGCTCTCCAGGCTTCAGTTTCTTCATGGGTGAACCCAATCTCTAGTAAGGATTAGGTATATCACTTGTATAGTAAATGCATATGCATAGTAAGCAGTACTAAGTCTTAGGGCTTCGTAAGTGGTATTTAATTATTATTACTATTATCGCAAATACTGACATCATGATGGTATGTAAGATTTGTTCCATCAAAAATATGCTCATTATCTTTGCTTACTTCCCATTTCTTATTTTCTTCCTTTTTATTCCCCCTTACTCCATTAGTTAAACTCACAGAAACTCACTCGCACTGAGACTGAAGGTTGTATAACAGTGATTGAATGCACAGGAGACTTTGGTAAACACATCACAGGCATGATGTAGACTAATCCTCATTACAAATGCAGCAGGAATTTCTATTGAAATTCCCATTTTACAGATGAGGCTCAATGAGGCCGAGTAACTTGCTCAAGATGATACATGTAGTAAGTGGTGGAAGTGGCCCCCTGGCTGTGTGAAGTAAAGCTTTCACTCTCAGACTCCATTCTGCTTTGGCATTTTAGAGCTGGAAGGATTTTCAGAGCAGATAATTCAATCTTGCCTCTCACTGTTGGGGAGACGGAGGCCCAGAGGAAGCTGTTCGGGGTGGCAGCAGAGCCTCTGACTCCAGGATTCCATCTCACCGCCCCCTGTCTGTGTCGCTGCATGTGCGGTAACAGTAACTGTGGGGTGTTTCCCCAGCGAGAACTGGTCCCAGGCCCACCCAGCCCCAGCCTGCCACCTACCTTGGCCTTCTGCAGGTCATTGCCACGGAAGTGAATCCTCTCTGTCTGGGCTGAGCTCCCCCAGCTGTGCTGTCGTGCGTTCTTCACTCGTCACCTTCCATGTCATGTTCTGTTTCGATGCAACATAGACTAGCCTGTTAGAGAGAAGGAGGCCATGGAGGCTAGGAGAAGGGTACTGGGCCAGGAGACACTAGCATTTGTTTGCCACTAACCACTGACGTGAATGTGGAGAGGTTTCTTAATATTTCTGAGCCTCAGTTTCTCCATCTGGAAAGTGCAGGTTTTGGATGAAATCACTGCTTCCCAAAGTCCAGTCATTCATACAAAAAGTTCACGGTTTTGCCGTATCCATGTACTATTTATATCACTATATACTTACTTTTTTCTGATTTCACTTCCAGTTGACTTAGTGTTGTACACTAAACAATGCTATCTGAAGTCACAGGTTTTAATGTATTATTAGTCTTTTTTTTCTTAAAACACATTAAAATAAATACTTGCAGATTAAAACATAAAATGTTATGTGTACTGCTGAAAATTATTCTAGGGCCATACGATGTAATCTCTCCTACAATGACAGGGAAATGCTGGGCTAGAGAATCTCAAGGTCTTCCTGCAGCTCTATGAGTGTGGAGGACAATGTGGGGTTCTGGGGACGCCGCAGAGGGTTAAGCTAGGTGGTCAGGCTTTCACTCCTGCCAGTCCTGTGGACGCTTGAAGTCCTTCTCTCTGTCTTTGACAGTTGTCTCTGTCCCACCCAGGCAGCCATCCAGAAAGCGCTGAAGCCAGAAGAGCCCTCTCTGGCCCTCAAGCTCTATGAAGAAGCAGGTGATGTGTTCTTCAATGGGACCCGCCACAGGCATCGAGCGGTGGAATATTACCGAGTAAGTCCCAGGCCGCACAGTGTGCCCTCCAGGCCCTGGCACAAACCTGGGAGAGGCCATATGGACTTTAGCCTGGACCTGCCTTCCCCTCTTTTGCTGATATTTCTTTTCCTTCTCTTTGTTGATGTAAAAAACATCCAAGTCTGGAGAGAATTTTTATGAGTTTATTGAGCCAAATTGTTAACAATTCCTGGGAAGCAAAATCTCAACAGATTGAGAAAATGCTCCAAAAAAAAAAAAAATGGCAGTTTTGAGCTTATTTTATACATTAGAATCAAAGGAGGAGGCGTAAGGGAATACGTGAAATCCGTTGATGGGAGATTAAGGGGACAGGAGAAGGCAAAACAGGAAAATCTCTGGGATTGGATAAAAAAACAGAGAGACACATATTTCTTTGACATTGGTGGGTACAGGATAGTTAATATTTGCAGCACATGAGATGGTATTGGGGGAACAAGATAACAATGAGGAGTTCTGTGGTCTTCTAGTTTGTGGATGTGCCCTAAGGGGTCTGGAAAAAGGAGATTACCCTGACATTTCGAAGGTATGTTATCCTAGATGCAAAAAGACAATAGACAGATTCACTTAAGGTTAAGATTGACCTTTGCCAAGGAAGCTACAGGCCTAGGATGTGACTACCGCTGTGACCCACTTTTAGTGAGGAATTTTTGTGTTCAGACCATCCCATGTGGTTACTTTTCGTCTCTGAGTTTGTAGGGCCCACCATGCAGGCCTGCCCTGAGTGTGTAGGATATGTGGCCCCTTTTTCTCCACACCTTGCTCATCCTGTGCCTACATACTTTCGCTCTCTTCAATCTGGCAGGCTCTCAAAGAAGGAGCTGATGAACTCTGTCCTTCTCAGGCTTGGAGAACAGGCCATAAAAATTGCACCTCTCAGGTGCCTGGTGCTTCACAGTGTGTAGCACACTTATCTGTTTACCAGAATGCTCCCAGGCACCCCTGGAGGCAGGTGGGAGATGGCTGGCCCATGGAGGAACACATCTGTTTTACTATGTTTTTATCAAGAATAACACCAGCTCATCAAGCCCACGATTTCACAGACATCGCTGCAAAGAATGAGACAAGATAATAAAAGGGAGTTGATTTAATAAATAATACTAATAAATAAATGTCTAGATGTTAAGCAGATATGTCAAAAATCATAATTTTTGTCACCAACTGAAGTTGTAAGCATTATATTCTTTGATCCTAAAATCTCACTTATGCAGATATTAATTCATTGGCTTATTCAGTTGATTAATCACTCATCAAACATTTGTGAGTCACCCACTATGTGCCCGGCACTGAACAAGGAACATGACCCTGACTATTGAGGGGCTCATTGTCATACGCATTTTTATAGATGAGAACACTAAGGCTCAGAGAGATGACGTGACCTGCCTAACATTCTGTCATAATAAAAATAATAGAAAGGACCATTAGTTGGGCACTCTCATCCTACACGCATATGTACTTTGTAGATTAGCGCTGTGGGTGCTGAGGGAGCACATGGCTGGGAGGTAACTTTCCTGCTCTCCGTTTTCCCAAACTTAGGAGGCCCGATGACCTCTAGTCCTTCCACCTCTCAGATCTGGTCAGAGCAACCAAGAGCCAGGACCTAGAATGTGAGCTGAGAAAACCCATGTGTGGACGACCAAGTCCCTTAGCTTTAGTCGCTACCATCCCCCAACCTAGCAACGTGAGCCTCCTGGAGTATGGTGCACACGGGTCATTCCTGGGAGACTGAGATTCCTATGCCTCTCTTCGCAGGCGGGGGCCGTCCCTTTAGCGAGGAGGATGAAGGCCGTGAGAACCGAGCTCCGGATTTTCAACAAGCTGACTGAGCTGCAGATCAGCCTGGAAGGCTACGACAAGGCTCTGGAGTTTGCTACCCTGGCAGCCAGGCTCAGCACAGTCACAGGTAGGTGGTCCTGCACTGAATGGGAGGGGCAGACCACCCCCCCCCCCCCGGGAACCCCCCCGCCCTCCGCCAAGGAGGTGCAACAAGGCGGCCACAGCACAGGCTCTGGAGTCAGACTGCATGGGTTCATGTTCTAGATCAACTGCAGGAAGACCTTAGCTAAGTGAGCGGCTGGAGTCTCAGGATTAAAAGTAGTAGCCACCTCGTGCAGTTGTTATGAAGACCAATGATTGTCCACATAAACCTGCAGCACAGTGCTTGGTACCTAACTCACCCACTAAGTGTGACCTGTGTGGCTCTAATTCTTAGATTATCATGGGTGTTATTTCCCAGCACAGGGCAAATTGTATTTAATTCTATGTCTGGGCGTTGCCTTGCAGCAAAGAAACTGTGCCCTAAATGTTTAATTGGTTGATTGTGAGTCAAATGCATATTTTCCCCCAAAGAATTGACATGTAAATGAAGGTCAGAATCCCATTAACTTAACTCACCCTGTACCCACAAATAGTTTGCATTTACCACAAAAGTTAGTGGGAAACAGTCTAAGTCACTAAAACAGAAAGAAGGGAGATTAAAAAAAAGATTTAAAAAAACCCCCACATTTGGAATGCTGGTGCCTGAGGGAAAGCAGGTTTGGTTAGAGGCAATTAGATGTGGAAGCAAGTGCAGTCTTCCCTGAGGATGCCAGAGGAGACTTCTGGGCATGCTCAAGGGCATGGGATGTTGATACTACTGGACATTATTGTGTCTAATTGCACTTCAGAGCTCGCTCTCTCCTCCTCCTATCTTTTTCTTTATGCAAAAAACCCCTGAGCGGCTGTCTGCTGATCTCAGGAGAGGCCTTGGGGGCGCCAGGCAGTGCCTCTGGGCGCACTCTTTATCCTCCCCTGGGCAGAGCTGAAGGGAGACTGTTTGCCACTCTTTTATGCTTCCCTGTGACTGCATTTGTCCCTATCAGAATTATCTCTCCCTTGGATTTTCTATTATAATTTGGGCTTTTGGCTCTTTAAATCTTAAAAGTGATGTTTTTAGATTGCATCAAACAGCCACCTTGCAAATATGCCACTCCCTCCCCTCCCCCTGCTCCCCAAACCACCCATTGGAAGCCTTTGTTCTCTTTAAAAGGCCACTTTGTTATTGAAACAACAAACCCACCCAAAACCAAAACAACATGATCTAGGCTCCCTAGAGCAGAGGCTCCATAGTGTGGGTGACTGGAGAGCAGGTCTCTGTGGCTTCCCGAGCTGGTGAGGGACAGTGCTGACAGCCCAGAGCCCTCAGGATAGCCCATGTGCGGAGCTGACAAGTGTTAATCTCATTGTAAAGAATCCGTAGCTGTTTCAGCAAGCTCATCTTGTCACCACGCCCCCCGCAGGAATTTGGAAATAATTATTTCGCAGAATCTCAGGTGAAGGTGACACCTGTAATAAGGAGAATGTTTCCTTCAGGAATCATTCCAGAAAATCTTGACCAGTGCACTCTCAGACAGCTCTGTGTCTTCTTTTGTAGCACTTATCCTGGGTGTAATTTTACTTTTGTTTGTGGGATTATTTACAGAAGGTTTGTGTCCTATGAGACAGTAGCCCTCGTGAGGGCAGGGGCCTGCTCTGCTTTGTTCCTCATGTCCCGAGCACAGTCCCTGACCCCTAGCAGACCTCCACAGAATTGTGCAGAGTGAATGAGGGGATGAATGATGGGAAGCGCTGGCTGCCGGCGTCTTGCTCAGTCTTCTGATTCCCAGGAGATCAGAAGCAGGAGCTGGTGGCCTTCCACCGTCTGGCCACGGTGTACTACTCCCTGCACATGTATGAGATGGCCGAGGACTGCTACCTGAAGACTCTGTCCCTCTGTCCAGCGTGGCTGCAGAGCCCCAAGGAGGCCTTGTACTATGCAAAGGTATATTGTCGCCTGGGCCGACTCACGTTCTACCAGCTGAAGGTAAGAGTCAGACTTCTAAGATCAGGTGAGAGCTGCCATTCAGCCATGTTCTTCCCAGACCCTGAGCCTTCAGGGTAGAGCTGAGATGGCCCCAAGGGGGAGTCCTGTCTCAAAGGGTGGGGACCGACTCCACTGGGGACCAATGCCCCTTCGCCCCCATGGAGAGCTCAAAGGTTCCTCCCATCTCTGAGGGCAGATGATATAGCTCCTCTTTCTCCTTGCTCTGCTCTGAGTCCTGTGACCACTTTATCTATCAGGCACAATGGACCCATTGCCTGGTTCGAGATCCTGTGAAAATATAAGAGACCCAAAACAAACGCTCCAAAAGAAAAAGAAAAATTAATGCTTACCTGTATGTCCACAAGATGTTATAGGTTAACTAGTCCATTGCAACTCACTTATAAAGTTATGTAAACTACATTTTAGGAGAAATCTGGGTACAGGTTAATATGTTTGAGACAATGAGGAGTGGGGTCTTCGAATGCCAGCATGCCTAGGCTTGTGGAAGGTCTTAGTCCTGATTCTCCTGTTTGCTCTGCTGCAGTTGAACCCAGGGCTTGCTTTCCCCGCCTCTTCTAGAACTGTGCTGGTGATCTGAAGCTGTTACACTTCTGGCTCAAATCTTGTCCCCAGTCATTGGCTTCCCTTTGCCAGAGGTCCAGTCTGCTCCAGCATAAGTCTTAATCTCTTAATAAGGTGGCTTCCGAGTCGCCTGCTTTTGGTCCCAGGGGATCCTCAGGGCAACTCTGCTGTCCTTTTCTTCTTTGCCAGACGGTTTCTGGCCTGAGTTAATTATTCAGTTATGAGGGTTGATGGGAACCAGACATCCCTTGTTGAGTCTCACCCGAAGCAGATCTGCGCCTCATCCCCACCCTGTAGGGAGGGAGGCCTGGGCAGTGGAGGCCCCCAGCCATTGTGCCTCTGCCCACAGCTCCCAGCAAGTGGCTCAGAGACAAAGTGCATGATGGGATTGTGTCAACTAAAGGCTCTACAGCTGCCAGGGGAAGAACTCAACTCCAACTTGCTTAACACGTTAAGCGCCCAGCCTGTTTTGTCTTCCGGACAGAAAGTATAGTGTCACCTACTGGTGACTGACTGGGTGCTTAATGTGTTAAGCGAAAGAGACAATTTGTTGGCTTAAACAACGGGGAATTTCAGGAATAAATTCAGTTTCCCATCATGCATTCCCTGCCTCTCTCTATCTGTTGGCTTTGTATGCTTCTCCTTCACCAGGTTTCTTAGTCCCCCCCCTCCCCCCGCCCCGGCCCTCGATTGGCAGGCCCAAGCCCATATCTAAAAGGGTAAGGGACCATTTTCTCTGCTAGGTCACACTGGAAGGCCTTGGGGAGGGACTGAGATAGGTCAGCTTGAGTCATTTATACCTTCCTGAAGCACTGTGCCAAGGGGATGCTGCTTCGTGATTGGCTGACCCTGGTTAAGGTGCCACCCCTGTGCTTGGGGAGGAGGGGAGGAGCTCCCCCAGGAACCAGGAGAGGGATGAAGGTATGTGGGGAGACACAGCTAGGGCTGCCAGCACTGCCTCCCAGCCTCTCCTGGAAATGCTGCTAATGCTGTCTCTTCTTTGCCCTGTGCCCTGGGGTTAGGATGCCCACGATGCCACTGAGTACTTGTGGCTGGCCCTGGCGGCAGCGGCCCTGCTGGGTGACGAGGAGCTGCAGGACACCATCAGGAGCAGGCTGGACAGCATCTGCCAGAGCCCCCTGTGGCTCAGCAGCCCTTCCGGGCGCTCCGCAGAGAGGGCACGGTGGCTGAGTGGCGGGGGCCTGGCCCTCTGAGGAGCGCTGGCCCAGCTCTGACCATGCCAGAAGTGCCTCCCTGCCTTAGGCTCCTGGATACTAATTGGAGGGTCTAAGTCATCACCTGGCCCAGCCCCTCATTTTACAGGGAGAAGAGGGGCTCATTCTGGGCTGGCCACACAGCGGAGGGAGATGGAGCCGGGAGAGAAGTCTGGGCTGTGGGTCCAGCGCCTTCCCAGTTGACAGTGGCCCTTCCACACAGCTGGCCTCGGAAATGCACTTTCTTGACACACGATTCTCCTGGAGAAAATGAGGAACCGTGCCCCTGGGAAGCCTCGCTCCTTCCCTGGGAAATCAGGAACTGGCTGGGAGGAGGAGGCAAGCGATTGGACTTGGCTGCCTCACTGACTTTGCTCAGGGAAAGACCCCTCCCCTTGCCCGTGGAGGGGCCTGGGGAGCGGCAGGTGGGACTGCTCTTAGCCCAAAAGACACAGCCTCAGAATGGCCCCTGGAAGGCATAGGCGTGTGGTCGAAGGCAGGTTCACTGTCTCCATTCTGCCCCGAGGCTCTGCGCCCCCATCCCAACCCCCAGGAACCAGAGGAAGCTTCCCAAGGGCCAGGATGTAAAAATCGAGCCCTAAGAAAGCTATGACGTAGATGACATGTAAATAGTGTATATTATTAAATATTGCCCATTTGCATTTGCACAGACATTTGTCTCCTTTGTCATAGGGAGAGTGGGGAGGGGAGACCTGAAGGCTGGGTGTCATGATTTCAGGGCAGCTCCCTGACAAAGCATCTCTATTAGTATCTGTCACCGCATGACACGCGCAGTGGCTGGGAGCATCATTATCTCAGTTTCTGTTGGAGGGCAGGGATCCAAGTGTGACCTGGCTCAGAGTGGCTCCCAAGGCTCCAGTCCAGGTGTCGGCCATGGCTGCAGTCTCCTCAGGCTCAACGAGGGAAGAATCCACTTTCAAACTCACTCACGTCATGCTGGCTGGAGGCAGAGCCTTGCTCACTGTTGGCCCAGGGCTGCCCAGGCTCCTGGCTTCATCAGTGAGTGAGCGAGAGAGGAAAGTCACAGGCTTTGCACGACCTAACCTCAGAAGGAACATCCACTTATTTTTGCCTTTTCTGTTCTTATAAGTGAGTCACCAGGTCCAGCCCACACGAAAAGGGAGGGTGTGCATCCCAGGAGGTGGGCATCACTGGGGGCCATTCAGGAGCTGCCTGCCCCCATAGTGCTGATCCAGTAGGTCTGGGAGATGCCCAGGAATGTGCAACTCCAGTGACCCTGACGCAGGTGGTTCACCCTCGCCCTCAACTGTGGGAACACACAAGAAGACCCAGCCGTGGGGCTCCCCACCTGATGCCCAGCAGCTTCGATTTTGCTGCCAGACCCTCTGCCCTTAATTTCTAGCTTCCTGGGCCAACCATATGGTTGGTGGTGTGTTGGGATGGGAAGCGGGTGGTGAATTGAATCAACGTTGCATCCTTTAGTTACCAAGCTTGCATACACTCCATACCTCTCATTTTCTCTTAGGAGCGTGCTTGGTTGTCAAAACACTCTCCACAGATTGTTTTTCTCCAGGAAGGAAATGAAGTGGCCTCATCCAATACCATGTAAAATAGATGTGGTTTTGTTCCCATCACAAACCATAAAATCCCGAGCAGGGAGGGAAGCTGTGGAGGAGGCTAGCCTTCCACGCGGAGACCTTTCAGCAATATTCCTGGGAGCTGACCAGGGGCGTGTGCGTCCCAGAGCCGCTGTGCATCTTACAGGTAAAGAAGGTGCTTGGCCCTCGAACAGGTGCTGTGACCATTCGCCATCTGACTCAGGTTACAGACCCTCTCCCCTTACCACTGACCCGTCCGTCACTCCTGGACAGATGCCAGTTTCTGTCGCTCTGACGGTGTGGTTCCCGTAACTGCAGCAGGCCTCTGGGATTGGCTGGTGGGCATACAGAGGGATGTGATGGTACTTAATGTTATTTCAATGTTGTGTGAGGATTTTACTTTTCCTGAGCCACCACATTTTACCTTTGGCTCATAGTGGACTTATGATCAATTGAAACATCACACATGACCATCTGTTTGACCAGATCTTTCTCAATTGCTACATATGAAATTTACACACACACACACACACACACACACACACACACACATCTTACCTAATAATAGACAAACATGTAAATTTACCATACCTCCACTACGCCCACAACCAATCCGAGTGAGTATGCAAATTAGAAGGCCAAAGATGGCAGCCTCCCAGCTGCTCCAGGTGTGAAGTGGCCAGGCGGGGCAGGAGGCCTGCTATGAGAGGAAGGGTGGGGGCGAAGGGATCTACAGGAGTGGAGTGCCACAGCGAGGACAAGACTGTAGACTCCGGAGTCTGCAGTGAAGAGGAAGATGGCAGACTCCAGCCGGAGTCTGCAGCAAAGACAAAGACGGCAGAGTCTGGCTGGAGCGAAGGCCTGGGTCCTGGGTGCCAGAGGAAAACCGGTGCTGGAAGCCAAGGGAAGGAAGGCCTATTGCACGAATCTCTTCATGCACCGGGCCTCTAATATATATACACACACACACACACACACACACACACACACACACACACTGAGTGGCCAGATTATTATGATCTCTGAACGCATAATAATCTGGCCACTCAGTGTGTATGTGTGTGTGTGTGTGTGTGTGTGTGTGTGTGTGTGTATATATATGTGTATATATATATATATATATATATATATATATGTGTGTGTGTGTGTGTGTGTGTATATATATATATATATATATATATATATATATATATATATATTTATATTAGAGGCCCGGTGCATGAATTCGTGCATGGTTGGGGTCCAGTCAGCCTGGCCAGGGGGAGGGGACATGGGCGGTTGGCCAGCCTGCCTGCTGGTCGAACTCCTGGTTGAGGGGACAATTGGCATATTAGCCTTTTATTATATAGGATATACACTGAGTGGCCAGATTATTATGCGTTCAGAGATCATAATAATTGGGCCACTCAGTGTGTGTGTGTGTGTGTGTGTGTGTGTGTGTGTGTGTGTGTATATATATATATATATATATATATATATATATATATATATGATATCTGTATATTTAAGTGAAGGCCATTAGATCTACCCATTTTACATTTAATTGGGGATTTTGGTTAAAATTTTTTGATTCTGTGCACTTTGGTTCATCTGTAAATCTGGTAAGTCTGCTTCTAACCAGCTCAGCTATAAACATGTTCAGCACACTTGCAAAGACAAGGGTAGAGGAAAACACTGCACTGTGTTGTGTTGTTGCAGGGACTACATCCTATCTGCAAATTGCTCTGCTGAGATAGTTTTGAAAGTGTTTAAAAATTCCATTTAAGAAATGTGGGTGACTATCCCCCTTGAAATCCCGTGGAAGCTGTTTTTCATGGCCCACAGAGGGGGAAGTGGTGACTGGATCTGGTCTTCATAAGCAGGTTTTATTATACATAATATATAGTAACCAAAGGTGATTCATTTAAGCTTGTGTGGCCTGCCTGGCTCCTGGCTCCTTGTGTCTAACCCACATAAACAACAAGAGAATTACAACATTGTGGAAAGCCCTGTAACATATTTTCTCAGCTTCCACATATCTTACTTCCCTATTTAACATTGTTAATGCTCTGAAATCTAATATGGCCTTTATCTTTTTCTTATTTATTTTTCCATTATTTCAAGATGCTTTTATATCATGTGTGTGTGTTTGTGTGTGTATGTGTGTGTGTGTGTGTGTGTGTGTGTGTGTGTGTGGGTGTGTGTGTGTGTTTTGTAAGGGAGGTGGTTTCAGAATGAGGAGGAAAACAGATCAGTAGGGTTGGGGAAACCTGGATTCGGGTCTTGAATTTGACATTCAATTGAGTGTGACCTTGTGTAAGTTGCTTGACCTCTGTACCCCTCAGATCTCTAATCTCTAATATAAAAAGTATAATCACCTGTGGGTTCCTTTTCAGCAAAGTGATTTCCAAATCATATGAGCAGGAAGAGAGATTTGTATCTGGGAGACGAAATCATTTGCTCCTATGGCCCAATTTTGTTCTCTTCTTTTTATAGGTGACTAAACTGAGAAATAGAAAAGTGATTTTCTCCCAGTCACACGGGTGGTTAGCACCCTGCCTCTCATGCCCCAAGGACTTACTGCACTAACGGAGGGTTCTCTCCTGCACAGTGACCTTCACGCTTCCATGCACGTGTGTGTGTGAGTATGCATGCGTTTAGCACTATGCACGCCACCTGGATAGCCATTTGCCAACCTTTTTCTAAATTGATTTACTTCCTTTACTCACATAAATTAATTCTATAAAAGAAAATCTTGCATTGCTTTCCATATTAGGATTTATAAATAAAAACGAATGCAGTGAAAACAAAACAAGCCACTAAACTCAAACTAGAAGCTGTTGCCAAGACAAGTGCCCAGCTAGGCTCGGTCGGGCATTATGTGAAAATAAGAAGATTGGCAAGTGGCAGGGAGCGTGGAAGACAGACCACTCTTATCCTCCTGGAACAGCCAGAGAAACGGAGAAAGCAGTGCCAAGGGTTGCCCTCCCCGCCAGGAGAGTCAGTGCTGCTCAGTGCCAAGCCTGGGCATGTGCATCCCACCTCAGGGAGAGGGAAGGGGCAGGTTAGGTAAGATGAATGTGATTCAGGAGAAGGAGCACTCTGTTAGGAGCCAGTTACAGAGTGTGTGGGACTCAGGGAGGGAATTTAACTCAGGCACGGGAGTGAGGACATCATGGAGGGCTTCCTGGAAAAAGTGACATCTAAGTCGAATCCTGAGAAAGAGATCTATCATTCTGACTGCAGGCCAGCGGGTGGAGAGGGCCTGGCATTTTCTGAGAAGAGCCGCAAGTTCAGCAAAGTTGGAGCCGAGTCAAGGAGGTAGGGAGTGGACATAAGAGGAGAGGTGGAGGGGGCACTGGAGACAGGCCCTGAGGGGTTTAGCCTTCACCCTGAGGGTGAGGGGGAGCCACAGAAAGGTTATAAGCAGGAGAGAGAATGGTCAGATTTGCGCTTTGGAAAGATGAGCATGAGAATGGGCTACAGAGCAGCAGGAGGGAAGGTGGGAAACTCCTGAGGATCTGGCTATGGCAACCCCAGTCAGTTATTTCAGACCGCAGGGGGCTGGAGGATGGAGGCTGCTGGCATCCTGGCTCTGAGAACATGCAGTTGGTTCGCATTCCTCTAAGAGGTGTAGTCTCCCCAGAGAAGCAGACAGGTGGCTGCGTAGGGCTGGGAAGGCTCTGCTCAGCTGGGATGTGGGATGGGGCAGAGGTGGGACCAAAGATAACATGTGAGAGTCAGTCATGGGGCTGCTCAGCTTAGTTTCCCAGGAGAGACTGTGGGGCGTTGGGTAGGAGGGAAGGACGCTGTGCTATAAAATTATTTTCAAGGTCGGAACACCAGTTCCCACTTCTAGTGCTGCCTTGACTCAGTGCTGAGGGCATTGAGGTAGCTCAAGGGGTGAGTCCCCTCCAATGAGCCTCCATAGGGGATAGGAGAGGATGGCTGAGGTCACACGGGCAATGACAATCAGGACCTTTGCTAACCTATGGTGTCCCATCTCTGTGCAAAATCAAGAATAGCCCCAGTAGGGGGCAGTAATGTCTCTCCTAAACAGTAGATCATTACTAAAGAAAGTACAGTATTTAATAGCTCTGCATCAGCCTACAGCAGCAGCTTTCAGACCTTTTTTTTTCCTCTTTCCTTACTGTGACACAGCAAGAAATGCTTTTACATTGGATCCTCCTATGCATATCACCACGTAGTCCCTGCAACATGAAATGGACTTTGATATATTCTATTCTGTTCTCTTCTATCCTGCCTTTCTCTGACTTGTCTTCTATCCTGTAATTTTTTTTACATTCTACTCTAATTTAAAAATGTCCAGCTACTGACCTTCTAAATTGATTTCTAGACTTCTAAGCTGCAGTTTGCAAAGCACTGACCCTGAGGGGGCCTCTCAGAAAGCATAGGAAGGCTGCGGCCTTTGTTCCTTCTTGTCATTTGACAGACAACTTTGCTGAGACCAGAGAACATGTACAGATCAACACTAAAATAACGATTCATGCTGTTGAATGAATATTATGCACCAGGCCCCGTTGCAGAATCTTTCCGAGGATTCTCGCATGTAATCCATTTTGAGGAATACCATTGTTTTGATCTCCTCTGAAGTTTAGAGGATGGAAGTGGCTTAAGTCCACAGTTAGTAAGTGGTCGAGGTAAGAGCTGAACTTACATTTTCCTGATGCTGGAACTAGAGCTCTAACCCATTACATTATACGTGTCAGGAGACAGATGCTATCACCAGTGTGATCACAATAGAAGCAAGATTAAAACTTTTGTTTCCTCAGCCTGGAATATTGGGCTGAAATCAACACTGGTTCCGGTGGGTCAAAAACAAACAAACAAACAAACAAACAAACAAACAAACAAAAACCTCCAGAAGGGATTGAAGAGACCTGATTTTTCTAGGTCTTAAGAAGAACATGGAGCTTATCAGGTGTCTTAGTCTAGAAAAGATGATAAACCATTTTTCTCAAATGGAAAATGAAAGGAGGAGTAGAAAGTTTATATAGTGGCATAGTGGTGATGGGTCAAAAACAAATTATAAATTAGATTTTGAAGATTCCAGGTGAGGAGTAGGGTGAGTGAAGGGCATTTGCAAGAGACCCAGAGCGAATAGCAGAAGGCAGTGGACACCTGAACAGTGAGGCAGCAGTTGGAGCCCCGTGGGTCTCACTCGTCATGGTAATGTGGCTTGAATGACAGCGACAGGAAGGAGGTCGCAGGCGTGAGAGAATCACCTACTTTTGATAGTGGGAAAGCTGGCAGGGACACCATCACCCTCCAAATGTGTCTAAAACAAACAGCCTGTAGAAGCCCATGTTCATGTCAGGGTGCCTTAAAAATTCTCACGCATAAGTAGTGTTAGAAACAGTCTGTTCCTTATAGGATTCAGGAATGCTTATCTATTCTCTCACTCTTCCATTTTATTTTTATTCGAGATTCCAACTTTTTACCACGACTGATGCAAAGGATTTTTGTGATAGGTACTCTCTTCCATTTCTGATTCTAATCTTTTAGATCTCCAGTATGATATTTAAACATGATGTACATGACTCAGCCATGTCACCTTTCTTGCATGGGCCAAATATTGTGCGAGACAGTGATGTTTTTGTTCTTGAACTTGCTTGTAAATTGAGAACGTTTGATGTTTGTTCATCTGGGGATAGATTGGACACCTGCTTCGTAGGGATGCTCAGAGGCACGCCCTGGCTCCTCTGTGCGCGGTACCGAACAGCGGTGACAGCAGCCGCATCGGCTTTCCCCCGGGGGCGCGGTGCGGGCCAGGCTGAAATAACAGCTGCCTGGTAATCCTGGTGACCAAACAGCTACTTATTCATGAAGCAAAACAAAACAGACTTTTGTCTGTCCCAGAACACGTAGCTTTGGGACTCTAGTGGGTGGAGGAAGGACAGCCAAGCAGAGGGATGAGTTGGAGGATTTTTATCTTCGGTTGTTTAAAAGTCCTAGGGGGTTATCGAGACAGATATTCTGACCCTCTTCCAAGTCCAGTGACATTCTCTTCTTCCCTTCCCTTCCCTTCCCTTCCCTTCCCTTCCCTTCCCTTCCCTTCCCTTCCCTTCCCTTTTCAGTTATATAAAAATCTGTCTGTCTGTCTTTCTCCTTGTGTTCTTAGATCAGGGTCTTCTGTTTGCACAGAGATCCCTATACGTTTCTTCTAGGGCACTTATCACAGTTCATAGTTGTACTATCTGTGTGGATTTTTAAAAGATGACCCCTGCACCCCACCGAGATCGGAGGCCTCATGAGAGCAGGGACCTTGTCTGGGTCACTCACCACTGCATTTCCAGAGTCGAGCCCAGTGTCTGACACATAGCAGAATCTCAACAAAGATTTGGTTAATACAAAAATGATGCAACTTTGAAGTCAGCTCGTGACCCCTTTTATCACTCATGAGAGGGAGAAAGTATTAAAACCATACTCTACCTGCTTTTTGCTCATGAGTGACTAGAAAATTGGGTGATACTCCCACTCATAGCAGCTGCTCAGTAAAAGTCTATTAAGAATAATAAGCTTCATTTTCATTTGTTCAGATTGAGTTGCTGTAGATGCGCTGGCGTCTTTCTAATTTCCACAGAGGGAGCAGTTCTGAGCAGTTAGGACGTGGTATTTCCCTAAGTGCTGCCCGCCACTAGGGGCTGTGCTAATAATCCACCTGCAGCAGTGGCGAGACCCTCCAAACGACCCTGCACAGAGGTGTTACTCTCCCACTTCCCAGATGAAGGACTCAGGGCTCCAAGTGGTTAACACACTTGCAGAGACTCAAAACCAGCTCTTGCCCTGCCGGTGTGGCTCAGTGGTTGAGCATCAACCTATGAACCAGGAGGTCACTGTTTGATTCCTGGTCAGGGCTCGATCCCCAGTGTGAGGTGTGCAGGAGGCAGCCAATCAATGAATCTGCCTCATCATTGATGTTTCTATCTCTCTCCTTCTCACTTCCTCTGTGAAATTAATAAAAATATATTTAAAAACACATACATAATAAGAAATAGTTCTCTCTGACCTAGAAATCAGTGCTTGATTTAGGGTATAACTTATACGGGGATAAAATAAAGAAATAAATAAATATGCCCCCTGCAGGACAACAGCATGACCGGAAATAGAGAGGCACCCCATGCGGGTGGGATTCCGCAGGATGCACGGCCTCCAGGAGGCACTGGGTCATTCTTTCCAGTTCTAACACGAGCTGTTGTTCTAGCGCTCTGGGATGGCCTGGCCAGGCCTTCAGAGCATCCCCAAGTTCTCTCTCCAAACCATGTGGCCAATCCCTATGGAAAATAAAAAAGGACCTTTCTTCCTGTTGTTTGACTTCAAACTGGGGTCAAAGGCCTTAGGCTGGTGTGAAAATAAATAAAGGCCCTGAGCACACAAAGGCCATTCTGAAGCCGGCCCTCACTGTAAACACGGGCCTTCCTTTCCTCGCCCTGGAGCTTCCAGGCCCTTCCCTGGACCCACCATGACCTCACTTGGCCTAAGGTCCTGGTGGCTGCGGCAGGGCCTGGTGGTCTTGTGGGAAGAGATGAGGGGCTTCTGAGGGGAGTTGGAGGGAAGTGCTAAGTCTTTAGATTCTCTGGGAAAGAAAACATGTGCATGTATATGCCCCCTGTTGGACAACTTGTATATATGCATGCTCAAGTTTATAAATTTTCATTTTATAATGGGTGTGCAGCACACAATTCACAAATAACAATAAAATAGAAATGCTTTTATTGTAAATTTCATATAGGCAATTGATTCTAAGACAGTGGACTCATTGGTTTATGTGGAACTCTTGTGTGTAGAGTAGCAAGCATAGTTTTGACACGAATATTGGCTGGTATTTTCATTAGCAAGTACCTGAAAGTGAAACAACAAAGAAGTTAGGAAATTACTCATTTGTCAATGCTATGAGTGATTTTTTTTTCTGTATCCAACAGAACATTTCCTGTGTGATGTGCTCACCACAATGTAACAGCTACAGACTTGACACAGTTTTAAGTAGAATCGGCTTATTAGCATCACTTTCTTAAGTCTGTACAATTACAAAGCCATAAATTAAGCCTTGATTTATATTTTTTTTCTGTTTTACTCAATCCCTCCACCCCCCATCCAGCTACCCAACCTCTCCTCCCTGCCACTGATAGCTGTCAGTCTGCTCTCTATCTATGAGTCTGTCCCTATTTTGCATTTTAGTTCATTTTGTTCATTAGACTCCACAGATGAGTGAAATCATATGATACTTGTCTTTCTCTGACTGTACTTGAAATCAGAATAATTTTGAAAAACATATTTACAAGAGCTATAAACCCATAGTCACTGACATGTGTTTGGATCCAAGTTTATAAAACTATTTTATAATATATTTTTAAAAACTCAACTTCATTGTTTTACTTCCCGTGAAAACCTTTGCAAATCCAATAGGAAAAAATATCCTAACTTCAGAATTTAATTTTAAGGCATTTAAAATAAAACCAGCTTTTCGAAAACCTTTGCTAAGAAAGGGCAAGTCTTGTATAAGTGAGTGTAAATGGCTTGTGAGAGCAGCTTGGGGTCATAGAAACCTGTCAAGGTATCTGGGGCAGTTTGTAGTTTTTTATTTTTAATTTAATTTAATTTAATTTAATTTTTTCAGAGAGGAAGGGAGAGGGAGAGAGAGATAGAAACATCAATGCTAAGAGAGAATCATTGGCTGGCTGCCTCCTGCATGCCCCACACTGGGGATCGAGCCTGCAGCCCGGGCATGTGCCCTGACTGGGAATCAAACCATGACTGCCTGGTTCATGTGTCGACACTCAACCACTGAGCCACGCTGGCCGGGCTGTAGTTTTTAACTGTGCATAATAAGTCACTCCAAACTTCGGAACAACACCGTATTCTCTCTCTCGGTCTGGTGGGTTGACTGGGCTCATCTGGGCAGTTCTCTCTTGGGGTCTGTCATGTGGGCTCAGTCAGATGGTAGCTGGGGCTGGAGCAATCCAGAGACTGGTCTGGGCCAGGCCTCCACGATGGCGCCCTCGTGGGCCTGGCGGCTGATGCTGGCTGCTCGCGGGGAGCTCAGCTGGGGCCGTGGTCAACTGGAGTGCCAAGATGTGGCTTCTTCTCTATGTGGCTGGAGCCTCTTACAGCATGGTGGCAGGGATCCAGGAGTGAGCATTCCAAGAACCAGCATTCCAGGAGATTAAAGTGGAAGCTGCAAGCCCTCTTATGACCTTGCCTTAGAAGTCACACAGTGTCACTCGCTGCATTCTGTTAGTTACACAGGTGTAGCCTGCAGGTGTGAGAGAGGACCACTCAGTGGTGTGGATACTGGGATATATGATTCATTGGGGGTCATCTTTGAAGACCAGACGCCTAATGGGCTTTGGGAGACCAGATACTCCCATCGAGGGTAGGATTTTTGAACGTTATTTTCATTTCCATGGAAAAAGGAGAAAGATACTTTGTTACCTGTTTTTTATAAAATCCAGTTGGTTTTCTTGAACCTCCCACCATGTAACTCCTAGCATGCCCAGGTTTATTACCTGGTGGGGCTGGAAGAAATCAGCCTCATCTCTAAGCTGCAGGAAGGATACTAGACCAGTCAGCTCTGTCCCCTGGTGGGCATGCATGACTGGGCCCCGGCCAGAGGCAGGTGCAGCAAGAGGCTCAGGACTCTGTGGGCACTGGGGAATGGCAGAGGTGGAGACGGGCTCACCTTTGGGTGCACCCAGTGTAAAAACTGAGTCTAGACCACAGAGTGGAGATTGTAGATGAGAAAACCCATGATCTAAAGAACTCAGTTTGGGGATGAGGTCTGGAGTGAGGACGTGATTTGGCGAGCTTCACACACAGTGTGGAAGTGACCAGACCTTCATTCATCCAAGTCTTTCTTTATCTCACAATTCTCCCCAGATCACTCCTCCTCCTTCCCTGTAAGGTCCCCCTTAGTTTCTGCAGTGGTTCCTGGCATCCAATTACTTCAGTGCCCCTGGAGGGAGGCTCTGAGAAAAGTGCCATAAAGTAGCTGGAGACCATGGATGTCACAGGTCTGTCTGTACTGGGACAGGGCTGAGGGCTCGAGGCCCAGTCTGATCTCTCCCTGAATAAGCCATAGGAGGGTTTCAACTTAGGCAAATAACCCACGTTATTTATGCACTCGCAAATCATGATGAGATTCCTTCTATGAGCCTAGCACTGCCCCATGCTCTAGGAATACACCAATGAACAAAACTCCCAAGTCCCTGACCTCCAGGAATTCACAATCCAGGAGAATATTCCTGGCCATTCCCAATGATGGCGGGTGGAACCAATCTTGGTTGAGAAAAAAGATGGTTGGCAATTATGAATTGTTTTCCTCCATGCAGATGAGTTAAAATAATTAAGATTTAATTTCAATTAAATTCAGAAGCATTTGCTTCACATGTTTCTTCTAAAAAGTGAGACTAATAAAATGATTATGGAATGGATGTAAAACCAAGAATTTCAAATTAGAGAATTAAGCATAACGAATTCCCATGAAAGAGATTAGTTACTGAGTTAATCCTTCATTTTCCAAAAATCATTTCATAAACAATAGCTCCTTGGCATAGAACTGGAGTCTTTGAAAACCCTGCCTCTCCTCAGAATTCTTGATATGACCTCATCTTAGTGCATTGTTAAATAATCTCAACCCTTTGGGTGTAACTGATTTAGCAAGTTAACACTTGGTACTGTTTAGACAACGGGTGCCTTAGAGGAGCAAGACGGAGCAGGACCAGGCGATTACGGCATGGGAATGGGATTCAGGCCCCTCGTGTCTGGTTGCCTGAGCCATTCTTGCCCTCCGATTTGGCCCATGAAACCTCCAAGTCACCCAAACAAATGGCTTAAACATTTGTCAAAGAAGATACCTGTCATTAAGTCAAACCTGTTGTCAGCATAAATCATTTGACTAAAGCCCATTTTCCTAACCATCATTCGGTAATCATTTATTGAGGACTTCTGTGTACCAGGCATTATCTGGTAATATGGCTAATAGAGGCTCATACCCTGGCAGAGCTTAGCTTCCAGTGGGGCGTGCACACACACACACACACACACACACACACACACACACACACAAAGCGTGAAGTGAGAGTGAGGAAAGTAAGAAAGTAGGATGGACATGTGGTGGGGAGTGATTGGGGGCTACTTTCAGTTGTCTGATTATTCCATTATGGTGGGGACTGGCCTAAAGTTTGGTTGTGTCTGATCACTGTCCAAATCAACCATTAGAAGGAGGTTGTATAGGCTAATGAGTGCACTGGGCACAGGGTCAGCAGTTCTGAATTCTCGAACTGCCTGTGCAACTAGTAACTTTGTGTGGCCTTGGCCATTCAGGGCCTCGTTCCTATCATCAAGAGCTAGGACTTGGTGGAAGGTCACGGAGTTTCTTTTAGTTCTAACATTTAAGAATCCATGGCCCATGCTGTTAGGTTTAAAGAACACCTGGTCTTGATAAGGTTGCCTGTTTAATCTCATAGTCATGTCTGTGTTCTTATCAATACCTAATGTTTCATTGCTTTATGATCCCAGAGCTCTTTCTGATACATTGTTCTCCTCATCCTCACAAAACCTTGTAGAGATGAAGAAACGGAGGGTTAAAGCAGCTAAGCAGCATACCCAGTGTCACATGGGTTGATTGATGAGGGTTGGATCAAAACACCGCTACTCAAATAAAAAGAATTCCTTCCTTTTTTTTAATCCTCACCCAAGGATATTTTTTTATTGATTTAGAGAGAGTGAAATAGAGCGGGAAAGACAGAGAGAAATATCAATGTGAGAGAAACACATCAATTGGTTGCCTCCTGCATGAGCCCTGACCAGGGAGGAGCCTGCAACTGAAGTACGTGTCCTTGACCAGAATCGAACCCGGGACCCTTCAGTCTCTAGGCTGATGCTCACTGAGCAAAACCGGCTAGGGCAAGAGTTCCTTCCTTTTTAAGGCTGAATACTATTCTATTGTGCGTTTATACATATATAGCCTCACATCGTTGTCCATTCATTTGTCAGCAGACACTTAGGTTGCTTCTAGATCTTGGCTATTGTGAATAATGCCACAAAGAATATTCTACCATTTCCAGCAACATGGGAGAACATTATGCTAAATGAAATAAACCAGACACAGAAAGACAAATATTGCATGATGTCACTTATATGTGGAACCTAAGAAACGTTGACCTTTTAAAAGCAGAGAGAACAGTGGTTGCCAGGGGCTGGGGAAATGGGGAATGAGGAAATGTTGATCAAAGGGTTTCAGATATGAAGGATGTATAAGTTTTGGAAACCCAGTGCACAGCATGGTGACTATGATTAACAATACTGTATTGCATACTTGAAATTTGCTAAGAGAATAAATCTTATTTTTTTTACTGTATGTAAATCATACCTTCATAACCTGACTGCCTCAAAAAAGTAATATTTATGTCTTTTGATTTTAAAATTTTTTAGTGAATAACTTTCTGTCAGAAAAACACCCCATTCTTTTTTTCCCCCTCTATCCTCACCTGAGGATATGTTGTTGTTTTTTAATTGATTTTAGAGAGAGAGGAAGAGAGATAGAGAGAGAAACATTGATGTGAGAGAGAAACATTGATCGGTTGCCTCCAGTATACGCCCCAACTTGGGATCAAACCTGCAACCTAGGTATGTGCCCTGACCAGGAATTGAACCTGAAACCTTTTGGATACGGGATGATGCTCCAACCAACTGAGTCACCTGCTCAGGGCAAAGCACATTCCTCCTTCTTATGCACCGTCTACTTTCTGAAGATGCAAATGAGGTCAAAATTAATGGTTCCATCAAGAATTGTCATTAACCAGATCAGCTTGTCCAAGTCTAGGAACCATGAAAAATAGTTCAGAAATAATCAACGAGTAACCTTTCATGGCTTAGTCCTTAGGACTCACTTCTTCTTCTCTGTTTTGTAAACTTTTAAAATGCTGCCTCCATAACCCCTCATGCTTTCAGCATCAGCACTCCTCTTGACCATATAAGGACTGCAAACTGAGGTCAGAGAGGTGAGTGGAACACGGAGCGGAGTGTGCAGGATCCCACAGGAAATAGACACTTCCCTAGAAGTATAAGTCGTTTGAGGGCAGGTACCAGGAATACGGTTACTGACGGCACCTAGCCTGGTTCTTTGAGGGCAGGGAGACCCAGTAAACCTCTAAGTAAATGTGAGTATTTACCTTTTGGGGTCACAGGTTGACAAATTCCTCCCCAAACCCCAGCCTGAAAGACCAAGCAAAATCCGAAGCACTGCCCCGTCCAGATGAGGCAGAGGACTGAGTCAGGCATTTCTTCTTAGTCAAAGGGATGCACCAATTACGCATCTTTTCTCTTCCCCGCATACCTTCCTCGTGCGTCATGACCCCAGGTAAGGGCCCAGGATTCTTCCCATTAAAGTGCTTCAGGCAGTCACTACCTGCCCACTGGCATTGGCATGTGTGTGCAGGTCCTTGGGACTGCGAAAATGAGAAGGCAAAATCTAAACTGGCTTAATAATAACTATTAAAAAAAAAAAAGAAGAATGTGTTAACCTCTTCCCCTCTTCCCTCTCTCCCTCCCACCACTCTGAGATCTGTCAGTCTGTTCCATGCCTCCAAGCCTCTGGACCTATTTTGTTTGTCAGATTATTATGTTCATTAGATTCCACTTATAAGTGAGATCATAGAGATTAACCAAAGACCTCATACGCATATATGCATAAGCAGTGGGCACAGACACTAGTGTGGTGAAGGCCTGGGGTGGGGCAGGGGCTGGAAGGAAATGGGTGAAGCGGGGAGAGTTGGGAGACATCTGCCAACAGTCAAATAAAATAAAGCACATAAACAGTCTGAATAATAAAATGGGGGGAAAAGATTTATCTGTGTTTCAAATTTAACAACAACAAAAAAGAATGTGTCGGTTCATGTGACTTGGAAACCCAGCCGGTTCCAAGAGCAGGCTGCCTGTCCCTCGAAGCTGTCGCCACCTCCTGCCTCTGCTTCCCTCCTCCCCGAGCTTCGCGTAGTTTCAGCGTGGTGACTGGCAGCTCAGCTCTCATAGTCCTCTGCCCCCGGGAACAGCTCGTTTCCCAGTGCTTTGCCCAAAAGCGCTGGGCCTGATGACGTCGCCACAGGGTGGACTCCACGGCTGAGCCAGCCCGGATCACTGGACCCAGGGCTGCAGGGAACTCCCAGCGAGGAAAGTAGTGCTGTTACTGGAAGGGGAGTGTTCACATCGGTGAGATGAAACCGGTGTTCCTGACCTCATCTAAAGTCGGGTTACTCAGAGCAATTTAGCTCCCAGGTGTGTGTAAGCAGGGGGAAGGGAGCTACATTTGGTTTCTTGTGACATCTAGCTGGGTAAACTGAGTCCAGGGAGTTAGCCCCCGCATCTGAGAGGCTGTTCCCATCCCAGTGAGTGTGTTTCCTGGTGCTCCTTGCTCTCTGCCTCTCCACTCAGGACCTGGCCTGCCCCTTCACCACCGTATCCCAGGTCATGTTCATCTTCAGGGCCCAGGTGACCTTTAGCAGAGACAAGGTGGGAGCTTCTCAAAAGGGTAAGTGGCAATTTTTAAAAAAGGAAACTAATGAAAAAATTAAAGCAAAATACAGAACTCACAATGCCCTAACAAGGCATACTGTGTAGAGCATGTAGTTTCATTCAAATTAAGTGCAGCCTGGATTCCAAATGTCAGAGGAGTAAGGGACCTTTAAAAAGTCCCCTACTTTGCCCTCATTATGCTATTGATGGGGCACGGAGGGGCAGGAACAACTTCCCCACATTAACCTCAGCTCACCCTTAGTGTGAACTTCACAGCTGGTCCAGCCCGACGTCCAGTCCTGTTTTCAGATAGACACAAGGCTTTTGAGGCTCCAACCTTCTAAAGTGATCTCTTGCATGACCTACATGTTAAAACAGCTCATTTCTATTTAAAATATTTTTTTAGCAATGTATATGACCAGATAATCTCTTCTCACAGTTCCCAAATGAAAAATTAAACAGGGAGTGACATAACAAGCCTTCCTCTCTCCCTGCCCCCTTCCTCCTATTCTAGGCATGCCTTTTATTGGTTTCTTGTTCATTCTCCAAGGAATATTTTGTGCATATACAACCAGCTCAGTGGCATGCCCACTCCCCACTGAGACAATTGAAGCATTCAATGCACTGTTTTGCATTTTGTGGTTTTCACTGGAGTCCTTACCTTGGAAAGCTCCCCATATGAGTATCTAATAAGCATCTTCACTCTCTTTACAGCAGTTTCGATGGTTTCCAATACTTTGCTTTTAAAAACAACACTGCAACAACTGCCTTTATACATACGTCATTTCACGTGCTTGCGATTATATGTGTAAGATAAATTCCACAAAAATGCAACAGCAGAATCCCGAGGGAATGCACCTTCGTTGGTTCAATAGATGCCGCTGACTTCAAGGAGACTCTCACCGTACCTGGGAGGCCTCTTCCCTAAGGTCCTCGCCACTCAGCCTGCTTCCAAGTGTTATGTCTTTGCGTATTTGATACTAATGGGATGGCGGCTCAGTGTTTCTCAGTTCAAACTATAGAAATATAAACAGTAATAACGGGCTCCTCCTTCTTCATGTCTCCTGAATCCCATTTCCAGGCTAATTTCCATCATCCCTCTGATGATAGAGACCTCATTAGATATACTCATACCTTTTCTTCACTCAAAATACACTATTGACGTTGAAAACACAGAGCTCTGCCTCATTCATTCATACAGCAGGTATTTCCTGAGTATTTATCAGGTTTTAGGCTCCGGAGAGAAAGCTCTAAATAAGACGGACACATTCCCTGTCTCCTGGGGCTTATGTATTCTGATGGGGAAGACATTTAGAAATGGGTGAACTATCATTGAAAAGAATGTAAGTGCCCTGAAGGGTAACACAGGGTGACGTGGTAGAGGGGCCTCAGGTGGGAACAGAACGGCCTGCTCCCCTTCCCCCCCACAAGAATGTTGTGAGCAGACAGTACTCAATCACTATTAATAGTAGCAATTTGTTATTTATTAGTTTTGGCCTGAGTCGGCCTGTTGCTTTGGTATTATGTAGCAGAACTTTAATATCACCATTAAAACTGCCCCAGAGGTGCTTGAACTAGAGACAAAAAAGCCACTCGAGTTCCTCTATGGGGCAGTGCTCAAAATCCAAATGTCAGTCCAATTCCCAAGGACACAAGCTGGGACTCAGTTAAGGGAAAAATCATCTTCTCCTTTCACCAAACTCAATAAACAGCTCAATGTCTGCTGTTAGTCTAGAAAATCTTGTTTGGACTTGGGATCTAGCCCAGTTAGGTGGTACCCAGAGGACCAGATGCTCAGAGGACTGGTCCAAGGGGGCTGTGTTTCCCTGTTCCTGACCCCTGTGTCCGTGACTTTGGACTAGCCTTGGTGGGAGACCTAACGGCTCTGGGCCGGTAGCTTGATTCACAGCATTGAGTCAACTTGCTGCTGTTCTGACTCTGACCTTGGCCTTTAGCCATGGTTTCCCCTTCAGAAGCCAACAGATCCCCACCTTGCACTTCAGTTCCAAAATGTATTGTCTTTTTGTATTAAGGTCCCAGTGTCTCCCAAATGGGGACCTCACTTAGCTCCCACCTCTCTCTCTGCGAGGCCCTGGTGCTGTTACCTGCTCTGGTCATTGTCAGCCACTAGGTGTGCTGTTCTCTGTCCCGGAGGCCCGGGCAGCGCTGTCTCCACCTCATCGCGCTGGACGTTTTATCAGGTTGCTCTTTTTCTGGGAGCATCCACCACTGCGCTTCCTTAACTGTCCTTCCACCACCCTCAGCTGCTCCCAACCATCTTCCACTCGGGCCCAGGCCATGGCCAGAGAAAGGCTGGATGAGGGAAGTGGCTTCCAACTAACATTTTCAGGACTCTGTGATTCAGTCCCCCCTCTACTTTCTGTGCAGCCGGAAGATGAAGTGGCTTGCTAAGGTCACTCCGTGAGACTGGCAGAATGCAGTCTTCAGAATGTGTTGCCCCCAAATAGAATGTGACTTCTACCCTTGAGAGGGTACAGGCCTTCACTGCCGGTGTCACTCCTGTGTCCTCGGTGTATAGGGCAAGGCCCACACATTGTAGGAACCTGATCAATAGTGGTGAACAGACGAACAAGTCTTGCTGAGGAGATGTTTTGGAGCCAGTCTCTCTGCCCTTAGCTCTGGGAACAGGGCCAACATAAGGCTGACCGATGTGGTTCCTTCTCTTACGGAGCTTAGAGATAAACAAGGACTTAGACCTGGAGCAAATTATCCTGGGAGGTTGATGAAATAATTACAACTATCTGGCCCTGTACAGACAAGAGGACAGGAGCTAGGCAAGCCTTGGAGCTGCCCACTGCAGGGTGGTGGGCCAACCCCCAGGCCCACCTGTTCCCCCCAGATGTCTTGTTTCAGAGCGTTGGGCTCTGTCATCTCAGCTAAGGGTGTGGCCAAGGCCTGATTGAGGGAGGGCAGTGACCTCAGTTTCTCAGAGGCAGGAGCCCTGCCAGACCCAGTCACACGTGCAGCAGAGCTGTCTCTGCCTGGAGTCCTGGGCCAGGCAGGGACGGGCCAGGTAGAAAGACTCCACCCATCAGCTATATACTGTGTTCCCTAAGCACCCTCCTACCAACCCCCCCTCCCCCCCCAACCTCTGCACTGTCAGGCTCTGCACAGGATGTTCTTTCTGCCTGGGGTGGCCATTTCTGCCTTTCATTCCCTGTCAAAATCCATTCCACTCTTCAAGGTGAAGTTTAAATACCACCTCCTCCAGGGAGTCTGCCCTGATTACCACCCCTATGTTCTCATTCAGGAGGAAGTGATGGCTCTATCTTCTGGCTTCACATAGTCCTCAGTCTCTCCCTCCCTTATTGCAAAGACAGAAGCAAATTATGGGTTCCTTGGAGTGTGTTAAAGCATTCATCCATTCATTTCCCAACTATTTATTGAGCACCTACTATGGGCCAGGGGTTATAGGCAAATCTCTGCTTTCATAAAATTTGCTTTCTGATAGAATAAAAAAAGAAAAGCAAGTAAACAAATGAAATATTTTCAGGTTGATAAAGGCTAATGAAAAGCATGATAAAGGGTTTTGGGTGGGGTGTGCGTACATCAGGTTAGACAGGTCCATCAGGGACAGCTGCTGAGGAGGTGAAATTTGAGCTGAGTTATGAATGACGAGAAGCAGCCAGCTATGGGAAGAGCTGGAAGAAGGGCATTCCAGGTCACGGGGAGGACAGGTGCCAAGACCCCGAGGCAAGAAAATGCTTAGTGTGTTAGAGAAGCAAGAAAAAGCCTAGTGTTGTGGACATGGATGTGTGTGTAGGGAGTGTGGGGAGAAGGAGGGATGAGGGAGGTTGCAGGACCCAGTTCAGATCTGGCTTTGTGGGCCATGGTGAGCCTCGCGGGGTTTCCTAGACCTAGAGCCCCTGGGCAGTGTCAGGCAGGGGAGAGGTGAGAACTCACTGAGGTTCATTCATTCATTCATTCATTCATTCATTCATTCAGTGATGATTCATGCCTCCCTGTGACACAGCGTTAGGTGCTGAGAACACGGGGAGGACTAGAGATGCTGTCTGCCCTCTGGATGTGTTTGTGGAGTGGAAGTGCCTCCCCTGAATTCACTCCACCTGCAAGGTTCGCCTTTCCTCCTTGCTGATTCAGTTATCTGATGTCAGGTTCCTCGCGAGAGTGAGCTGTGAGCCCTGCTGTGCTACGGGAGCATGTTAGAAATGCAGACCCCGGGCCACTCAGACGCACCTCATCGGAATCTGAACCCCGGTTGATGTGTAGTCCCATGAAAGCTGGAGGAGGACTGGCCCGAAGTCATCAAGGCTGGTAACAAACTCTTACTAACCAAGCAGAGAAGATAGTAATGAGTCAGATGCCAGCTCAACAATGCACAGCGGGGGCCAGTAACCTCTTACATCACTGCTTCTCAAAACTGAAGCGCACGCACGTGTCCGGGGAATCTTGTTACAATGCAGCTCCTGGCTCGGGGAGTTCGGAGAGGGGCCCCGAGCTCTGAGTTTCTAACAAGCTTTACGGTGACGTGGTCGCCGCTGGCCACGGAGGACAGAGCCTCGCCCGACACTCACACGGTGGCCCACTCGATTTCCATGATCCCCCTGCTGTGAGATGTTCGTTTACTTTATGTGGATCAGGAAACAATTTATAGCGCTTAAAACTGAGCTGTGGAACCTCGGCTTGTTTTTCTCACCTGCAAAATGAGGCTGACGATATTACTGCCTGCGTGAAAGAACTTCTCGGAAGAGTAAATAAAACATGTCATGTGCTTAGCATCATGTTTGGCACACAGCAAGGGCTCAATATTTGGCAGCTTTTACAATTTTTCTGGAACTTGAGTCCAGCTTTTCTGATTCCAAAGTGGGGGTTCTTCCCACCAGGTTGGTAGAAACCAGTGAGGTTGCCCAGCTGGAAGTTGGCGTTAGCAATGAAATATTTAACAAGAATGTGAATGGAGTCGGCAGGTCGATTCCTAAGGCCGCGGGACAAGCTCACATATTCCCTCTGAGGGTATTGTGTGTTTGGAGCTGGTGACTCCTGAGAAGCTCCCCCTCTTCAGCCCGTGCTTTCTCCTCCTCTGGGCCACATGCTCACAGCCTGTTTTGACAAGAGCCATGACCTCCAACCTATCACAGTTCAATTGCAGCTATCTCAGCACCTGTCCTGTGCCAGGCGTGGCTTCCCCATCGCCATTGAAATCAAGAGGCCATCTCGGAGAGCAGGTTCCGGCTCCTTCAGGCTTAGTTGATGAATGACCTTGTCACTGCCCTAAAGGGGAAAAAAAATAACAAAACTCTTGAGGTTGACATCCACAGATTATGACCACAGGGTCCCTGCCTGCTTTCTCAGTCTCCATTTGGACCCCTCTGCCCCGTCCGCCCACCGCCTGCTCACTCCCGTCATTCCCCCAGTGCTTCATGTCCTTGTTTGGGAAATGCTCACCTGCATACCTGGTCGCCTGGCAACCTCCTAAAGTCACGTCCTTGGCACATCTGATCTGTGCCAAGACTGTTGTAGACATTGAGAACACAGCGTTGAAGGCAAGGTTCACCGTCCCCGCCCTCGTGAGACGACATCTTATTTGGGGGAAACAGACAATACGCAATACACAAATAAATAAGCAAGGTACTGCCAGATGGTGACAACGCATACAGGAGGAAAGGGGTGACGTGACTGACTGTTGGGGTGTCTGCGGGGCGGCCGCAGGAAATGATGAGATGGTTGGGGAAGAACTCCTTGGGGAGGGTGTGTAGCTGTGCTGACTGATGCCAAGGAGCTGGCCAGGTAGGGAGATGGGGAAAGTTCATTCCAGACAGGAAGGAAGAGAGGACAACCAGGAACAGAACGAAGGGCAGGAGGCCAATGAGAGGGAGGAGGGCCGGAGAGCTGTGAGCTGAGCTGGAGAGGCCGGCAGGGGGCACCATGCTGACCCTCTGCCCGCCCCCCCCCCCCCCCCGCCAAAGTGCTTTCCATGTTGGGGTGTAATCAGGCACCAGGGGCCGGGCTTTTTCGTGCCTGTAGTCTCAGAACAGAACCTGGCTTGTAGTCAGGACTCCCTAAGTGTTGACTGAATGGGCCAATTTGAGACAGAGATGGAGACTGTGGGGACGGAGTCTGGGTGATGCAGCTCGTCCGAGGCAGTCTTCGCTGAATCAATGCCCTCAATACACGTTTCCCCACTAATTCTGATAGGAACTGGGCCTATGCCTCAACCCCAAAATGGCTCCAGGAGCAGCCTCCGGTTGAGAGAAACATAGATCACCTCTGGGTGTTCTGAAAAGGAACGTGAGCAGTTGATCAAGACCCAATCAATTTCAAAATAGAAACTGGAACTGAGTACAAATGACCTGAGAGGAAGAACAGAGACACGGCCTCCCCAAGAAATCAAACAGGAGGGCAGACAAGGAGCACTGGCAGAGAGGGGATCTGACAGCCGCAATCGCTGGAAAGAAGTCAGACCCAAGTGGAGCAGTGCCAGGAGCGAGGGTCCGAGTCACCCTGAATGAACTAGCCACACTCGGCCTTTCCTGCCCGCCCAGTGAAGACCGTGCCCTCAAATCCTGTTCTATTTCAGGAAACGGCCGCTGCAGCATAGGAAGTCCTGCACTTTCCACGTTAGGACCGAGAGTCAGGTCTGGGCCGTGGGTGCTCACACGGCGGATGCCTCGGCCTGGTGTGCTGCTCACATAATCAGCTGGGTACAGTGTACCCTGGGGGTTAAGCAGGCTTCCTTTCCAGGCAGGGGAAGGCTGAACTCCAGCCTTGTCACCATAAAACATGGATTTCAGTCCCTCAAGGAGCCTTAAACGATTCCCGTGCCAGCTTCAAAGGAAAGAGGGAAAATCGGCCAGACTCCATGACCTGTCAAGTCCCTCTCGCTCCCTCCTGTCCTGGGAGAGGAACTTTGAGAAGCCACAGGCGCAAGGGTCCGGATGCACGTCCTGTGCAGGCTGACGGCTTCTGTAACTACCCTGGACCATTGCTGAACCCTGCTCTTTGGGGAGGATGGGAGCAGGCCAATGGCAGGTGACCTCGGTGGGGAGAGCACTCCTCTCTCTCCTGGTCTGATGGAAGTGTTACAGTCAATATACGCTGAGGGCCACTGAGTCCAGATGCCCACACCTGAGAGTTTTTATAGGACGAAGAGTCTTTATGGGGGGCGGGGGCTGGGTATCCCCCCTGAATTCCTTATTGTAGCAGGTTGTCTAAGGATCCTATTTAAGTTCTCGGATGTTCAGAAGTCTCTACCAACTTTCTAGGTTTTATTTGGGATCTTAGTCGACATTTCTATTGCAAGAACTTCTATAGCACATGGACGAGGAGTGGTTGGAGAAAGCAGAAAAAAAATGAGACATTTTGAGCTGTGCTAGTGAGAGGGATCCCCGTTCTGCCATTTGGGAAGGATTTTGGTTTCTTCTTGATCCAAAATAAAGTGGATCAAGACTGGTCTTCAGTCACGGTGAAGAGCAAATATAAGGCTTTCCAGGGGTGCTGGTTTGGGGACCTGCGGGCCAGTCTCCCTGAACAGACTTCGGAGCGGGAACTGGCTGTGCCATTTGCTTGCTGTGTGCCCTTGGACGAGTCACCACCTGTCTCTGGGCCCCAGCTTTCTCTGGAAAAGGAGGGGCTGGATTAGATCATGATTTCTTTAAACCCGTGATTAATTATCACAACATTAAAACAACTCAGTCACAGAGTAGAAAATTGTGCACAGTTTCATCCTCCTATTAAGGACAGGTGAACGTCTCAGAGTGGCGTTAATCTGTCTCTAACTCCTTTAAACACCTGGTCTTACTTTTTTACAGAGTGAGAGCAGACTCCAGGCTCAGCCCTCCTTAGACCGCATGTCGCTACCTAGATAAGGATTGGATCAGATGGTTTTGTTTTTATTTTATTCATTTTCATGGTTACCTTTCTATGACACGTCATCCTGGTTTCCCATTTACGGCAGTGATGTGGTGTTCTTTTCTAACATGTGTGTCTGTAGATGAGAACCTTTACAGAAACCTCTGAAGGTGGTATTGGCATATGGCAAAACTGTGAGGTTGGTACATGCATGCTGGGAGACCCTGGTCTAGATGATCTGCAAGTATGGCTGTGGTGGTTTTTTGTGTTGTTGTTGTTTTTTTTTTTACATAAAATAATTTGGCTCTTGACATCTTAAGTCTCTCTGGAAAAAGGCAAAGTTTAAATAATGAATGAGTGACTACATAAATTTACTTTCAGTTTTCCTTGTTTTCAAATCTCATTGGCTCTTTGCTTGGAGCATTTTTAAATTGATTGGCTGTTTGCTTCAAATTATGTATTTAAAAAGTTTTGGCGCGGGCTCCAGGCCTGGTGTGTTTGCTGGGCTGGAGTCTGGGCGTGCCACCAAGCCGTTTGGCTGGGTGACAGTTCAAACACTGCCAAACAGCTGGTCCTGCTGGGAGAGTCATCGGTGGGCAGATCCCACAGACACAGAGTCCTGGGACCTGTGGGGGATCTGAGGGGCTGGGTGGTGTCCTCAGATCCCAGGGAGGCCATCGGACTCAGGGGAGCCATCGCTGACACCCCCCACCCCCCTCCTCTGCTTTCTACTTCCTCCTCCCCAGGCACTGTCCTGGGCTCTGACTTCACTGCTCACTGGGCACTGCTTCCTCTGGAACCAGAGTCAGTGGGACAGGGAGACGGGGCTTTCTCATCAGACCGCCTCACACTGCAGGTGAAGGCTTGACTTCCGCAGGGAAGGACCGAGGATTTGAGGCCCTTTCGGACAGGGCCATGCCTGCCCCTCAGCCCAACTCCAGCCACGTGGTTTCATTTATTAGCTCCACGGGCAAGGTAAACGGGAGCAGATTAATGCAGTGTACTGAAAACTTTCTAGTTGCTCCAGCAACACAAATAGTTATTACAGAAAGCGTAGAGCGAGAGACTCCACAGGGCTGCTGTGGTGATGAGGGGAATCAGCGTGGAGGGAGCACCACAGCTGTGTCCGCCCATCGCGGCCCTCCATAAACAACAGCAGGATTCCTGTTTAACTCCTCACGCTGCAAGTGGCTCCTCGTGGGTCTCAGCATGTTTGTTGAATGAGCAAATGATGGAACTGGCCGGCTTAGAGGGAGAAGCTAGAGGTGTCCACGCTGAAGACGTGAACTGCTGACTTAGGGCCCTGCTACTCCCATCAAATATCAAAATAGAAATGAACGTGAGCTCAGAGATAAGCTTCAGATCTGCACCATCAGCCTGGCTGATGGCCAACAGGCAGGGGGGCTTTGAGGGCCAGACCACTGCAGAATGGCTTTCTATTTACCCTCCCCTTCCCACATAACTGATTTTAAAGTTAGAATATGCCTCCAATTAAGCCACCAGAGTGTCGCAGCAGCCCTTTCATAGGCGGTAGTTGTGAGCAGTGGCGCAGGTGGGCGTTTCCTCCCTGGCAAAGGCTTCGAGAGTTTTTGAGGTTTGGCAGGAAGATCCAAGGAGTCTGCTGCTGACTCAGCAGAATATTGAGGAGGAGATGAGGCTCTGAGTCTGTCTTCTGTTAAGAGTTTCTGTTTCTCCTCTCCTGACCTCAGGGTGTGATGAAGATAATCTGCCGGAACCCAAAACCTCACTCAGACGGATGAGAGGAGAGGCAGGCAGCAGATAGGCCATGATCAGAAGAATGATGAGAGCAGAATCCATGACAGTCTCTTTCTGGCCATCTGGATGTTGCTGGACTCCCGGTGGCGTAGGATGTACTTGGGGTCAGTAAACCTCCCAAAGTTTCCCAGCCAAATGGTCTCTACATTCGAGGTAGCTTAGGACCAGGGTCCCCAAGGTGCAGGGGTCTCGGTTAGAGGTCACTGCTGGCCAGGCACGCCGTAGAGGGGTGAGCTACGAGAGGCACTGTTGGCAGTGGAGGGCTTACTGCGTGCCAGGCAGTACATGTAGCCCTTTTTGTGGGTCATCCCCGCCAATCCTCCACCAGCCCTGCGGCGCATGGTCGTAAATGTCCATTATTTATGGTCCCAGGCAGCATTCCCACTCCCGGAGAGCCCTGGCTGCCTTTGGGAGTTCTCTCGCTCAGTGTTTATGGTCTCGACGGACCGGTAAATCAGACGTCTTCCCCTCTTGCTACAGTGCTGGAAGGTTTCTTCAAACCACACTGGTGAGGCAGGGAGGGTTCGGCTGGAACTTCTCCTTTCCAGGACTTGGAATCCTGAGCTTATCAGTGGAGAGCAGAAATCCTCAGGACTTGATTATAGCTCCAGTTCCAGGCCGGGCTGCCAGGTAACGTCTGCTGTCTGCTCTGCGCTCAATCTAAACCTTCTCCTCTCCCCCCTTGAGCTGGCCCACACCCTCCAGTCCATTTCCTTTAGCCAGAGACTTCGAGGGGCCCTGAAACCTAACTCTAATGGAACTGAAGCCTCTGTGCCCTCCAAGCCCGGGGTTCGAAGAGGCTGTGCATCTGACAGTCTGAGAATGTACAATTCTGAAATGATCCGGTTAATGCCCTCTCTGTGTTGAGAGCTGCACAGGGTTCACACCTGCAAATCCAGGCAGCTTGAGCTATCAGCTGAGTCAGCAGTAGGGTGTGTGAGCTCAGCTGACAGCACATCCCTCACTCCCGCTGGCCTCTCCCTGCAGGCTCCACATGGCAGGTCCTGCCAGCCTCGTCCCTGTGCTCGCCCATAAGACCTGGGGTTCACCATCTCCTGGGACAATGTGCAGACCACATCAGGGAAAGCTGAAACTGAGTGACAAGTTTTTGCCCCATAGACGGTCCCTGGGGTGCCCAAGGGTGGTTCAGCCACTAAGCAGCAACGAGCAGGGCCTCCTGGCATCTCTCTCCATCCTCCTACCGGGGTCCCCGAGGCAGCTCCGAGGAAGCACAGAAGTTGAGGGAAGATTGAAAAACTGCTGAGCCAGCAGTTAATTTGAACAGAATTGGATTCAGTGGACATGGCGTTGGGCAAGGTCTGAGCTAGAAGGCTTGCACTGTTGCGCTCTGCGCCACCTCCCTCCCTCTCTCTCTCTCCTTCTTTGTTTTGTCCTCTGCCCCCACCCATCCCCCTCTGGGCCTCCTTTCTCCCTTTCCCCCACCCCCTCCCCATCAAGATATGGCTGAAGGTGGCTTGCAGAGAGATGAAAAAAGGCAGAAGGTGGAAGATGATGGAGAGCTCATCTGGGCAACGGAGTTACTCCCGGCAAAGCACTTGGGATGCCTCAGATTTACAGGAACTGGTGGGAAGAGTAAAGAAGTCACTGAATAGGTATGTGAGCAGCTAAAAGACAGCCAAGGATAAGGGCCACCTGCTGAGCTGTCTGCCGCCGGGGCATTTAGGTGGTGCCGGCTTCCTGGGAGCACTGTGGACACAGCAGAAGGGCCTTTGCACTAGCAGGGAAGCTGGTTGAGTTCTTTTGCTGTGTGTCTGTCCTGCTTGCTGTGGTGCTAAGGAGTTTGGACCCCTCTCTAAGGAATATACTCATTATAGGAGCCTCTGAGTTAGCGTTTGGGGCTGTGGAAGCCAGACACCGGTCAAGTTGAAGTGTATGTGACTCCATGGTTTGCCAAGTGCTTGTGTGCACATGACCTCAAGGTTCCTCTGAGGTGTGCCGGGAAGGTATGTGTGAGGAAGGTGACACAGAGCCTGCTGTCCCAGACACTACTGATGTCACCAACTGTGTAGAGGAAGCAGGGCATGAATGGGGTGGGAAGAGAAACACGGAATAGACAGGCTAATTGCCGGGTGTTCTGGGTTTGGGATCCCACATATGCCCAGCCCCCAGGCAGGACGGTGGTGCTGTGCATTCCATTCCCGTTAGGTCAGACTGGCTTTGTGTTAAGTTTCCTGGATCGTGCCACTCAAATGTGTCATGTGTACTTGGTTGTCATAGCACGTTGCTCAAAGAGGATGATCTTTCAGGCCAAAGGTCACACGCTGGCTGCCCGCGCAAGCTGTGCTAGCCCCAGATGGGTTTTGTTTGGTCTGCATCAGGTTTAAAATTTTGAATTGGTTGCTAACGTTTAAAAATTGGAAGCTATCTGCATTTCTGGTTGTCTTGAAAAAAAATTGGAGGATCTGACAACATTGGTTTTTGCAACTGCCCAGTTCTGAGTCATGGGTTCATCACAGACCCGAACCAGCCCGCTTCGCTTCTCTGTACTAACTTCATGGCCCCATGTGCACTCGCCTTTGAGACCTGTGGCCTAGGCTGTTGTCTTATGTAACTTTCCATGTGGAATAGGGTTTGGTAAACTACAGCTTGGGGCCCAAATCCGGTCCTTGTCCTGTTTGTATAAATAAAGTTTTATTGGAACACAGCTACATTCATTGTTGACATATGGTCCATGTTTGCTTCCACACTTCTCAAAGTGCAGTGGTTGCTAGAGAGACCATATTGTCTGCAATTCCTAAAATATTTACTCTCCAGCCCTCTGTAGAAAAAGTTGATCCCTGCTAGAGACCATGGCCACAAGGCTGACTTTTCACTACAAAATGGCCCATCCGAGTGTTTTTTAAATAAAAGTGTTTTTTTTTTTCCTCTTGGAGGAATTCTACTTCATTTTCATGCTCTCGGGGCCTATTTATAACCTACCCAACTGAGAGGGGAAGCGGGGGACCAATTGTTCCCTGGGCCTGAGTTATTACGAGGTCGTACAATGTCAGTTTCAGTGGTCAGGGCCCTCAGGCAGTTGGCTTCCTTTCATGTTTCCCTTGCTGGCCCTGTCCGTGGGGAAATACCTGGAATTATTGGCATCCTGCTTTTCTGTAGACTCTACCTCTAATCCACAGGGACTCGCATTGCTGTTGTTATTGTCGTAAATGAGAACAATATCTCACACGTGTGCAGTGGAAGTGGCTGACTCACGGTATTCCTGTACCTCTTCTCACGTTCTCTTCCCAAGACTATCCTGCAAGGCAGGTTGCCTGCCCCCTGAACGGCCTTCTTCCTCCCATCTTCCTTGCTGTGGGGCCTAGCTTTAGGCAGTGACTGAACATGCCAGACTCTTGCTTTTCTAGCCTTCCATAGCGGCTGGGGTGATCACATGACCCTATTTCCGCTAATGATAGATAAAGGAAGTCTTCTGGGAGGCGTCTGGGAAATGTTTTCCTCCCTCATAAGAAAGCCTGATGTTCAAGAGAGTTTCCTGTGTCTCTTCCTTTTTGTTTCCGTGTGGCTTTGTGAGGATGTGATGGTTGGAGCTTTGCAGCCATCTTGGGACATGAGGTGAGGCATCAATGATACCCAGGGGATATTGGGAGGGGGGAGGAGAAAATCCTGAGTTCCTGGGGACATCGGTAAGCCTGGAGCTACTGCCCTTCAGATGGCTTTTGTTAAGGGAGATGCTAATAAAACTTTCTTATTAAAGCCACTTTGGGTCAGGTATCCCGCTCTTTTACAGCCAAAAATATCTCATTTCAAATTACATAATTTAAAAATCGTAACAGTTCTTACTATGGGTTAGGTACTGTTCTGAGTGCCTTCCAAATAGTAACTCACTTAGTCTTCATGATGACAGTAGAAAATAGGTATCATTATCCCAATTTTATAGAAGTGAAAAGTGACATTCAATAAATGCTAATACTGTATGAGGTCAGGCCTGGTAAGAGGCAGAGCTAGGGTTTAACCCTGGGTGGCCTGGCTCCAGAGGGCCATGGGCTTACTCACTGTACTGGAATCCCTCTCTAGAAGAGAGGAAATGGTTGGCTCCATGTCACATGACACAGGTTGTCTCACAGCACCTGGTGCCACCCTAAGCCTGGGACGGGCACTGGAGTGGTCTGTGCACCGTCCCTCCCTCTCCTTGCCAGACAGTGAGCTCCCCATCACCCTCCATCGTCATTACTCTTGAGCTGGGCACAGTCCTATACTGTAGTGGGTGCTCAATCCTAGGACTAGATTTCAAACCTCTTTGCTACTCACCTCAGCTCCTCCTACCTTCCTCCTGGCTGCATGCATCAAACCATTGCCAGCCTGGGTGAGCTCAGGAGGAGGGTAGCCAGGCTGGTACCCTGTGCCTTGTGTCTTCCTGAGGGCCATTGCACAGTGGCCACAAGTATGGAGTTTGAAGTCAGGCAGTGTTAAGATTAGTTGTGGCTCTGCAACTTCTAGCTGTGTTATGGGAAAATCCCCTCCCCTCTCTGAGCCTCAGTGTGCTCTTCTGTAAAATGCAGTAATAATGACCTAGGCAATGAGGTAATTTTGAGTATTAAATTGATAGGCATATAAAATGCTTAACAAAGTCCCTGTCATCAAGTCATCACCTAGTAAATAGTAAATACCGTTATCAGTGAGGCTGGTTTATTCTCACTGTCACTATGTGTGAGGCTGCTTGTGGGCTACAATGTCTTGGGACCCTCTGTTCTGTATGAGGTGGGCCGGAAGTCCTGGGAGTGCTTCCCCACCTGTCAAATGCGTGTGTCAGCTGAAATGACCCCTAAGCTTTCCCAGCTGGGACAGGCCCCCCTGTGAGATGCACCAGACACACAGGCCTCCATTCTCTCTGGGGCTCTGCACAGCCTAGGAGCAGTTACCATCCCTCAGGGCCCTGGTCAGTTTTCTTCCCAAACGCCCAAGGTTCCTATCCCATCAGCCACCAGTGTGCCCAGTGCCTGGCATGGGGTGCATGGTCAATAACTTAGAGCGGATGAATGAATGAACTCCACTGAGTGAGTGAGTGACCTCTGAAAGTTGGGCAGGTTTGGTTTCTTGTAGTGTAAATATTTAGAATATGACCATGATTATAGTTTTTGGCAGGGGGAATCACTTACTCATGGTCATGGCCTGAACCTGACCAGACTGGGAGCCAGCACCAGAATAAACTGGACTGAACTGCCAGCCTCAGAGCCAAAGGGAGACTGACTTTCCATTGACCCATGAGCCAGGTCTGGTTTTTAGAAAGAATTTTACAAACATTCCAATATCTAGCAAACCTATCAAACCAGATGCATCCTTGCATTTGCTTCTAAAACCCTGAACTGGGACAAAATTAGACCCCAAGTGATTCTTTTTTTATAATATTGCACAACATATGTAAATAACACAACATGTGTAAATAATACAACATGTGTAAATAATACAACATGTGTAAATAATACAACATGTGTAAATAACACTTGCAGGGCACATTGTGCTGAGTGCATTATCTCATTTATTCCTCAGTTAAACCTATGAAGTTGGTACAGGTGAGTACAAGTGAGGAAAATTCAACATCTAAGTAATTTTTGCCAAGGTCACATGACCACTAGGAGGCAGAATGGACATTGGAACACAGGGCCATTGGGTTCCTCAGCATCAGTGACGGCGACAGTGTATTGAGCCTGCTTACCAGGCAGTCCCCGGCTGGACAATTTGGGTGCGTGAACTCAATCGATCCCTACAACTGTCTGGAGTGTGCCATTATCAGGTCTCCGTTTCCCCTTCTGCAAAATGGGATGGTAACTGGGGCTGCCTCCTGGGGCTGCTGGAGGAGCAATGAGAAAACACACTTAAGAGTCTGGCTCAATGATGGCAGCACAGTTAACACCGAGTAGCTCTTATTGTTATTGGAGTGATCCAACAGCTGAGAGAGGTTTAAGAACCACTGCTCCATTGCTCTGTATACAGAAGCCCTGAAATCTTCTTCACAGCCTCTACCAGAGACACACGTGCTCTTGGGACACACGCACATGCACCTGCACACCTGGACATAACACAGGAGTGGCACACACATGTACACACACATGCATGTATACACTATATGTGGCATATATATGCTCATACATGCACACACGTACGACACACAACACATCTATGGTTATATATGCTTGCACATGTTTGCATGCACCCACACAAGTGCTCACACACACATTGCGTATGCACATGCCCTCCCCTTCTTTGGCTAACTAACACCTGCTCATGCTCAGCTCTCATCCTAAAGGTCACAGCCTCAGGGCTGCTGCCCTGACCTCCAGGTGAGCCCAGGTCACTCAGGCTGTGTTCTCTTGGCCCCTAGCACTTTTCCTCCTCTGTTTACATGACAATTGTCATTGAATAACCATGTAATCAGCAGCTTAGTTCTGTATTTCCTGCTAGAATGTTAGCTCTGCAGAGGGCAGGAGAAAAGCATATTCTTCACTGACCCAAAGCACCCAACACAGCCTGGCACACAGTAGGCCTTTGCCATTGAACAGAACCAGCGGTCCCTTTTTCATGCAGCATGGGGAATAAGCTGGTTCTGAGTGGGGCTACCTCAGGTAAGGTTTTTGGCCTTGGGGTCTGTGATGGTTTGTAGACTCACCCTGAGAGATCCAAGCCTCCGAATGCCGTGGAAGTTGGCAAGAAAGAAGCCCAACTCTTAGTCACCAGGAAAACAAGTGCTGGTGGTGGATGGAATGTCTAATAGGCCTGAAGTGCAGACAGCTCCTTATTGCTTCTCCCTCCGCCTTCCCTAGGGAGGTTAGGGGACACCAACAGCTGCCACAAGTAATAAGGTTGAGGAGTCATTGCCTGGGCTGGGACTGTGTTCTTTTCTCTCATCCAGATAATGCAGTGAGCAGGCCCATTAGGCACAGAGGGCAGGGAGGGTGGCCTGATGGAAATGGGAAACTGCAGGGCGGTGAACAGCAGGCGACTCGGGTTAGACTTCAGAGGGTCCCCGGCCTGCAATGATTTCACATAGTGATTTTCTGACTTCACGATGGTGTGAAAGCAATTTGCATTCAGTAGAAACGGTACTTCGAATTTTGAACTTTGATCTTTTCCTGGAATACCAGTATGTGGTACCATACTCTCCCATGACGCTGGGTAGCGGCCGCCCTGCAATCATGAGGGTAAACAGCCGATTCTGTGTTGCCAGCATTGTTTTGGATATTACGTTTTGTTTTTGTATCCCATCATGTCTGCAAAACACCCATCTGTGTCTCCTGCTTCTGGTGTGAGTGAGAAGATGGCAATTACAGATGCTTCTTGACTTACGCTGGGGTTATGTCCCAATAATGAAAGTGTTCTGAGCATGTTTAAGGGAGGCTAAGCTAAACTATGATGTTCAGTATGTTAGGTGTAGTAAATGCATTTCTGACTTACCATGGATTTATGGAAACTTAACCCCATTAAAAGTTGAGGAGCAGCTGTAATTTATTTTCCTTCATTTATTTACTTAAGGAATAGTTCTGGGCACCTTCTAGCTGCCGGGGATACAGGAGAAATGGGATCTGCATAGTCCTTGGCCTCTACGTGCTCACATCTGCTGGAGAGATGGAAAGGACACAGGCAATCAAAATGCTCCCATGGGGACGTGCAGATGTCGAGGTTCTGGGGTGGGGACTTGGGTGGCTTCTGGAGAGGAGGTGTCTAAGCTAAGACTGGAGAGTGAGCGGCCGTTGGGCAGGCTAGGAGGAGGGAAAAGGGGACCTGAAGGGGGAAGAGTTTCTGGGTGAGCCCCTGGGGGCAGGGGGCGGGGAGCGGGGGAGATGGCAGGAGTTCAGTGTGGAAGCTGCTGTGGGTCTGGATGGAGGGAGAGCAGGGTCTAGTGGGATGCATAGCTCATCCAAGTGGCCCCTGGAGCCCAGCCCCCAGGATAATGGCAGATGGATCCCAGGACGGAAGTACTCACAGGCTGAGAAAGGACCTTCCCTCAGTGAACTGGAGGTGTGTCTGAGGCTGGTGGGGGAGGGTAGGCAGGCTGGCGCATTCGGGAGCAGGGAGCGCCTCCACATCAGAGTGTAGGGAGGAGGGAGAGGAGGTGTCCCTCACTGCTGTGAGGCCATCCTCGGGCCTGTTTTCTCTCCCGGACAGGGAGGCCCTGGTGACCTCTCACACACTTCCCAGCAGCTGCTCCTGAGCTCTGGTGGCTGGAGCAGCTGTGTGTTCCCGCGTCCCCCACAGGCCACTGTGTGCCCTGCCTGGTGTTTGTCCCCACAGCCCCTTCTGTCCGGTATCCACCCTGGCCACCCGCCTCCTTTTCTCTGTCACTATCCAGAAGCTGTCACCACAGCAGCTCATGTCACATTCATGGGAACGTGACGGTGGTGATGATACCACTTCTTCACTGTCTTCCTGTGCCCTTCTCCACGCCAGGCACCTGCCTTCTCTCTCTTCCTCAAGCGCATGGAGCTTTCTTACCTGAATTCTTTGCCTCTTCCTTACCTCCCATCTCTGCCTGACCGATTCTCATCATTCAGTTCCAAGCTAAGCATGATTTCTTCAGAGAGGTCTTCCTGAGGATCCACATTCTCTATTCACACTCTGTATATTTCCTTCCCAACACTTGTCACAGTGGAATTTCACCCAGTGTTGTATGATCACTGAATGCCCACACCCCCTGTAAGACACACAGGGCAGGGGACGGATCCGACAAGCTCATTGCTGTATCTTGTCACCAGGCACTGTCCTGGGTACATACTAGGCATTGAGTGTCATTGAATGGCTAAATGACACCGCAGTGGATTTAATGCATTTCATACATATGCAAGTTATTAATTATACTCAAGCCAGGCCTATAGACAAGCTCAGTTTTTCTATCACAAACCATAGTGACATATCCTGGTCACTAGAGGGCGGTGTGAAACCATAAAGCTGGGTGGCCTAGGGACCCCCGCCCCTTTTCGAAAAGTGGAAGTTTACTGTGGAGCCACTTTCTAGTCTCTCCATCCCCTAGACTCGTCAAATAAAACTTAAACATATATAGACTGTTATGAGGTGGAAGGCTTGTCAGAGCCCTTTTGGTCCAATCCCAGACTTTGAGACCTGAGAGAGTGAGTTCCCTCTGCCTTGGTGGTATAGACTTGACGCCATGGTGTAGATTTGTTCCCAGCCGTGGACAACCCCTCTTTTTCAATGTTCGTATTCTCTATTACGTAGGACAGACCGTTGTCACTAGTCTGTCCATCCATCCAATACATGTTTATGGACTCCCTACTAAGTGCTGGGCACTGGGGTGGGTGCTGGAAATCCCTGTATACGAAACGGTCCCTATCTCATGGAGCCCACCATCCAGCTGGGATGACAGTTACCCACCGTGATTAGTGGGAAGGCGAAGGCCGAGTTTGAGGCCAGGCTATGATGGGGCTCTAATTCTTTCTCGTGGTCACTCCTGAAGGAAGGGCCATTTAGCAGAGAACTGGAGGCTGAGCAGCCACTGGCAAGCGATCCAAAGACCAGCTTCTGCCTACATGCCCATCTGGGCCGCCAGCTGCTGTTGGGCAAGTGTTTTCTGCTTGTTCACTATCCTCCCATCCACATAATAGGAGAAGCCTTCTGAGCCTGTTGATTAAGAGGGGCTTGTCTGGGGTACTCCTGGGCAGATTTCTCAGTCACAGGAGGGGGTCCAACTCTTGGGTGAAAAGGGGTGTCTGCACTGATGGCCTCTTCCAGACAAGGGCCAGGGACTGACCCTCCATGCTTTGCAAGCTCTGGGGAAGCTGCATTCAGGCAAGAGTACTGCGGCCTTAAGGCCCAGCCCCCAGCCCCCCTCTGCGTGGCTCAGACTGCAGGCCTCCAGGCACGGAGCTGGTTAAGTATACAGACCCCCGGCCCACCCCAGAGATAAGGTAGGTTGGAGAAAGGCCCTGAAACCTGCATGAACACGAGCCCTTCAGGTGATTCTGATGCATATTGAAGTCTGGAAATCGTACCCTTGACCTTTCTGTAGCAAGGACGTATGATTCAGGCTTCCAATTGGCCTTGATTTATATTCTGTTCTGTGTATTCCAGAAAAGTTGTGGCTAAACTCAATTTTTTTCATTCAAATTGCATCCTCAATGCACAGAGAGCTAAAGAGTCAACCGTTTGGGATGTGAATTTTCACTCTAATGGAATTCTGCCATGTGTGTTAATTTTCCTAAATGAGGGTCACGTATATTTGTGCTTCACAGACTAATTCATTCATCCATTAGAAACACCTAGAATTCAGCTTTGTGGAAGGTGGCAGTCTTAGTTTCCAGAGGGTGGGGAGATTGGAGAAGACCTGTGGCAGGAGGCACAAAGAATTAAACTTCAAAGCCTAGAGTTAAGCTCCTCCAGGTCAAACTATCTACTTATTGTCAGATTTATAATCACTGTCCACCTGGGACAGGTGAGCCCAGACCCAGTGTTCCCTATTTGCAGCTAAAAACCTGATGCCCTTGAGTTGGCTATGAGGCTACAGTTCCATGGCTCCTGCCCAGGACAGCCATCCGTGGGGTTAGCAAACACTCCAATCCCTTGTTCTGAGCTGACAAAGGGGTTCAGGCAGAGATGCCTTGCATCATGCACATGTCTTGGCTCTTAACAAGGAATATTTCGTTCAGAATTCTTATCTCCTTGATCTGTTGCTCTAGCCTTTGGCTTGCCCATCATTTCCCATTCATGGAGGCAGTTGTAGTAGGTGGCTGGGCTGTCCAAGTTGACCCATTCAACTGTCATCTGTCCCAGGCTGGCCAGGGATCCCTGAGGAAGGGATAGAGAGGTGAGGAGGGACAACACCATGCAGATAAGCGCAAAGGCTGCAGGTCTGTTCATGCGGTGGCTACTGCAGGTCATGCTGAGTCAGAAGCCCAGGCTGTTAGATCCAAAAGGACAATGAATTGGATTTGGAGCCCAAAGACCCCCTATCATTTGCATTGAAGCAGAGAGAGGAGATGGCATCTGGAGGGACTGGGGAGACAAAGTAAAAATAGCAGGAGCAGGAGATCAGCATGAAAGGAAGCCATGCCCCATGAAAGGGAAGAAGGGGAAAAGGTGGGCTCCAATGCTAGAAAGAGGCATTGGTTTTCATCATAAATGTTTACGTGGGTTTGCTGACATGTTTACTCCATGTACATTTCAAAAGTATACATGAGGGCTGTCCACGGACTCTCTCTGTATCCCTGCCACGATGTAAGACAGGCTGGTCATTTCCCCATTGCCAGTGAGGAGACCGAGGCCCCAAGACAGCGACTTCATGGCATGGCCAGGAGGAAGCCTGGGTCTCCCACCTCTATGCCCAGTGCATCCTGTGGGTACTCATTCAGATGACACTTCATGCAGGGAGCAATTGTATAGCAGTGGGAGCCGGCCCCTCTCCCATGCTCTCTCCTTGAGGTACCACCTTGGAACTCTGTTTGGAAGCCACCAGGGTGGCAGAGGTCACACAGAGCCATGGCCACTCCTTGGAGGGGGAGGGTGCTAGCTTGCTGTAACATGATGATGAAGACTGTGCTCTGGCAATTGAACCTGGTGATGCACACAGGAAAGATCAGGAAGGAAAAGATAGGAACAGGGGAGGGGGGGGCGACTCAAGAGGAAGTGGACGGTTGCAAAAGCAGTAAGGCATGTGCTGCAGTGTCTTATCAGGAACCATACTCAGTTGGTCACTGGCCCAGCAAAGGACCCTATTGGGGGAGTGGGTGGTCAGCTCGGGCCTGGAGAATTAGTGACCACAGTGCCTGGTCCAGGAGTTCCTGACCTTGGGGATGGGAGCATGGGCCCTGGAGTCAGACAGACTCAAGTTCAAGTCTCTGCTACTTCTAGGTGTGTCCTTGGATGAGACATGTAATCTCACTGAACTTTAATTCTTCATCTGTAAAGTGGGAATAATGATTGTGACGATGAAATGAAATCATGCTTAAAAAGCACTTAACACAATACTAACCACTAAATAAATACCGCTAAATAAAAACCACTAAATTATACCAGTTGTGGCCATCATAATTATATTGAACTAGAGGCCTGGTGCACAAAATTCGTGCACGGGGGGGGGGGGGGTGTCCCTTAGCCCAGCCTGCACCCTCTCCAATCTGGGACCCCTCAAGGGATGTCTGACTGCCCGTTTAGACCCGATCACACCGGGATCAGGCCTAAACGGGCAGTCCGACATCCCTCTCACAATCCAGGAATGCTGGCTCCCAACTGCTCGCCTGCCTGCCTTCCTGATTGCCCCTAACCACTTCTGCCTGCCAGCCTGATCACCCCCTAACCACTCCCCTGCCAGCCTGATTGATGTCTAACTGCTTCCCTGCTAGCCTGTTTGCCCCCAACTTCCCTCCTCTGCCAGCCTGGTCACCCCTAACTGCCCTCCCCTGCAGGCTTGATCACCCCCAACTGCCCTCCCTTGCAGGCCTGGTCCCTCCCAACTACCCTCCCCTACTGGCCATCATGTGGTGGCCATCTTGTGTCCACATGGGGGCAGGATCTTTGACCACATGGGGGCAGCTATCTTGTGTGTTTGAGTGATGGTCAATCTGCATATTACTCTTTTATTAGATAGGATTAGATAGGATAGAGGCCTGGTGCATGGGTGGGGGCCGGCTGGTTTGCCCTGAAGGGTGTCCTGGATCAGGGTGGGGGTTCCCTTGGGGTGTGGGGCAGCCTTGGCGAGGGGCCTATGGTGGTTTGCAGGCTGGCCACACCCCCCGGTGACTCAAGTGGAGGCCCTGGTATCCGGGATTTATTTATCTTCTACAATTGAAACTTTGCAGCCTGGAGCAGAGCCAAGCCTTCTGCTCCCTCCATGGTGGCAGCCATTTCTGTTGGGATTTATTTATCTTCTATAATTGAAACTTTGTAGCCTTAAGCAGAGGCCTGGGCTGGCCAGGGTGTGTGGAAAGCTTGGCTTCCTCCATTGCCAGGGGCAACCCTAGCCTCCTGCTCTCTCCAGCTCTGTGGCTGCCGTCATTTTTGTTGGGATTTATTTATCTTCTATCATTGAAACTTTGTAGCCTTAAGTGGAGGCCTGGGCCAGCCAGGGTGTGCGGAAAGCTTGGCTTCCTCCATCGCCGGGGAAACCCAGGCCTCCCTCCTGCTCTCTCTGTGGCCGCAGCCATCTTGGTTGGGGGTTAATTTGCATACTCGCTCCTGATTGGCTAGTGGGCGTGGCTTGTGGGTGTAGCGGAGTGATGGTTAATTTGCATGTTACTCTTTTATTAGGTAGGATAGCATATAGAAGGAAGGAAATTCTATTGACAAATTTGTCTCTGCCCTTGATAAATTCTTCCCTTGATTTCAACTTTCTGGGCTACCATATTACCTTTCTCACCCAAATTATAATATTTCAAGATTCCATGCAATGAAGAAAAATTAGCCTCATTCTGAGGATAAAGTGAAGTGACAGCATGACTGAGGTGACAAGGCTGACACAGGGAGTGGTGCTGGCACCGTTGTTCAAACCTGGTCCCGTAGCCTGTGGGCTCAGCCACTGCCTTTGAGCGGAGAAGATGGGCTGTCTGATGTTGACAGGAGAGCAAAGCCGTCGCCTCCACAGGGACAAGCTGAGGGACCCAGCCTGGCTGGGGGTCAGGAGGTGTCCTGAGACTCAGCAATGCACAGGGATGCAGGGGTCTCATGGGGGAATGCAGAGCTGGAGGCCGTGACTCCCAGTCTGAGGAATTCTCTCAGGATCTGCCATGCGAGAACTTTAAAATCCTAGCAATTATGTATTCACGAATGACCCGGTGCACGAAATTCATGCACATTAAAAGGGGATTAATTAGAGGAAATAATTTAATATTGCTTTCTCTGTAATAGAAGTGTCAGAGATGAAAGAAAATTAGTAAAATGTATATGAAAACCTGCCTCCTGTCAGAGTCTGGGGCACATCATGGGACGCAGAGTCAAGTCCCCGCCGACCCACATGCACCTCAAAATCGCGTGAGACCCAGACCCAGCCACGTGCCCGCCCCCCCGCCCTGCCCCAATTGGGTTAGATCCAGACCTGGCCAGTCCCACCCTTGTCAAGCCCTGCCAGGCAGGGGGCGTAGCCTCAGATCCCCTGGCCCAGCACCAGGATGGGGGCGTGGCCTGAGGTCTTCTAGCCCAGCACCAGGCCGGGAAGTGCACCTTGAGGTCCTCCGTCAAGCCCCACTGGGTGGGGGGCATGGCCTGAGGTCCCCTGGCCTGGCACTGGGGCAGGGGGTGTGGCCTGAGGTCCCCCAGCCTGACTCCAGGGCAGGGGGGCACAGCCTGAGGTCCCCTGTCAAGCCCCATGGGGGCAGGGGAGGGTGTAGCCTCATGTCCCTGCTGATTGCTTGTTAAGGCTCCTGATGGGAACGTGGCCTCAGCTGTGGGTGCAGCCATCTTTGTGATGGAGTGATGGTCAATTAGCATATTCCCTCTTTATTAGATAGGATTATGAATCATTAACGCAAGAGGCTCTGTTTTTACATTTAGGAGATGATAGGGGATCTCCTTTTTTAAAAAGAATATTTTTGTATTGATTTCAGAGAGGAAGGGAGAGAGAGAGAGAGAAACATCCATGATGAGAGAGAATCATTGATTGGCTGCCTCCTGCACATCCCCCACTGGGGATTGAGCCCGCAATCTGGGCATCTGCCCTGACTGTAATCAAACCATGATCTCCTGGCTCAACCACTGAGGGTGATCAATCCATGCCAACCAGGCGGGGATTTCCTTTTTAAATATACAAACACACATAACAACAATATTAGGTAAACAAGAGTAACTGTTTATGGAGAAAATCAGGACCCCAGAAGTCTAATGCCTGAAGTCTGGGAAACGGATTTTGTACTATCTTTTCTTTTTCTTTTTTATGATAGAGAAAACTGAGGCTCAGAAATACTAAAAGACTTGCTCAATGTCACAGAATGAGTTGGTGCCCAAGTTTAGTCATATGAAAATGTATTTCATTTCCCCCAAACCCTAAGATAACAGGAAAAGTGATACATCAAGTTTGCATTCTGGGCAACATTTGATTAATGATTCTCAGCTCTGCTGGCAGCCAGATTCTCTGATTAGAATCTTTCTGATGCTTTCCCTGTTTTTTCTCAAATTGATTTCTCTGTCTAGTCTTCCTCTGTCTCCCAGGTCCTCTGCCGTGGCGAGAGGCCTTGGCTTTAGAATGAGGATTTGGGGATGAGTCACTGGGCTCTCCTGGCCCTTGAATCATTAGATTACATCTGACTGTAAGCTGGGCTTAGCTGGTGATGGGGCGGGACAGACTCTGGACTTCGGGTCCAGATGGGTTGGAGCTCAGCTTGGCCTCTACTGTGGTGTGTGGCCACGAGTTAAACCCCTTCCTCCTAGGCTGCCTACCTCATGGAGTTGTTAGGAAGAGAAAAGGGGACCAAGCTTTTGGAGCTCAGATGACTCTGCCATCAAAGGGGCTCCTGGGACCCTGTCAGAAGCTACCAGGCACATGCACAGTGACTAAACCATCATGGCCAACTCCAGAGGGCACCCAGGGCCGACCCTGCCCTGATGCGGAGCCCAGACACTGCTTATGCTTATTTATCTCTTTCTGAGAGTGAGACACTGCAGTTCATGCCCTGGCCGGTGTGCTCAGTGGTTAGAGAGTCAGTCCAAGCACCTCAGGGTCAAGGGTTTGATTCCCAGATGCGTCTAACCAAATGTCCAGGTACTGTGGCCAGCCAAGTGGCAGATAAAATTAACCATCGCAGTATATAAATATACGAATGGCCTGGTGCACGTACCTCAGTTGCAGGTTCCATCCCTGGCCCGTCAGGATGTGTGCAGGAGGCAACCAATTGATGTCTCTTTCACATCCATGTTTCTCTCTCTCTCTCTCTCTCTCTCTCTCTCTCTCTCTCTCTCTCCCCTTCCCTCCTTCCCACCCTCCCATCTCTTCCTTCTTCCCTTCCACTCTCTAAATATTCATAGAAAAAATATACTTGGGTGAGGATTAACAAAAAATAAGTGCCATTCATAAACTAATATCACATACAGGATTTTAGCAATAATTCTTAGTCATTATTTTCATTACTGTCCTGGTAAGGAGGGAACTATAGCTGGGACCCAGGGAAGGGATCTGGCCCTGGTCACTTGGCTGGTGGATGAGTGGTGACCTGCGACCAGCCCACAGGATTTCTGCTCCTTGACAGGGGCCCCTGCACTGTCACTGCCTGCACGGAGCTACGGAAGGGCAAAGGGAGGACCCGACCGTCAGGGGTTTTGTCCATTCATTCCTGTATTTGTCATGAAAGGGTCACGAGTACCTCATTCTGTAGGTGAGAAAGAGGCCCAGAGAGAGACGGGAATGGGCAGAACTAGGATTAATCTCTAATTAATTTCTAGCCAAATTAGGAAAATCAGCCCCTTCCTTATAAGTGGAGGTGTTGGTGGCAGTTATAGGCTGTATGTTTATTAGGAGCTGAATTTCTAGAATAATAGAGGGAGAGAAAGAGAGAGATTTATTTTAAGAAATTGGCCCATGTGATTGTGGAGGTTGCCAATTCCAAAATGTGCAGGGCAGGCCAGCAGCATCCAGATCCAGGTCAGAGTTGATGTTGCAGCTGGAGCCCGAAGGCCATCTGGAAGCAGAACTCCCTCTCCCTCGGGGGAGGTCAGTCTTTTTCTAGTCAGGCCTTCGACTGATTGCATGAGGCCCACCACGAAGGAGGGTGATCTGCTTTACTCAGGCTACTGAAATAAAGCTAACCTAATCTAAAACATAACCTTCACGGCAGTATCCAGATGTGTCTACCCAAATGTCTGGGTACTGTGGCCTAGCCAAGTTGGCACATAAAATTAACCATCACAGTATATAAATAAACTAGTGGCCCAGTGCACGGATTCATGTGCATTGAAAGGAAATTAATTAGAAGAAATATTTTAATATTGCTATTTGCCCTTCTATTATAGAAGTGTCAGAAACGAAAGAAAACTAGTAAAATGTATATAAAAATAATATATAAATTGATTAATAAGTAAACAATAACAACATGATATAATAACAAAGACATGATATAAAAACAACAAAAACATGATATGAAACCAACATTGATAAAAACAATGACTGATAAATTGATTAAACTTATTCTAGTATCTCCTGTATACCACATTAAGAGTAAAAACACTTTCAGAGTGCTTGACTAATTTCCCTTGTGATGAAGTATTTACAACTTTAATGTCACACTCTCTTTGAACTCGGGAGAAAGCAACATATAACTGACCATGCCTGAAAATGGGTTCAGATAGGAATATCCCTACTCTGTCTAGAGTTTGTCCTTGTGATTTATTAATAGTTATCGCAAATGCTGGCATCACAGGAAACTGTCTTTGAATTAATTTAAATGGGAGGCCACTGTCAGATGGGGACAAATCAATTCTTAGAATCAGAACAACCTCTCCTTCTGCAGATCCTGTTAATACTTCAGCTTCGATTATGTTAGGTCACAATCTTTTGATAATAAATGTAGTACCATTACAAAGACCCCATTTACTATTAAGATATCTCAGTAGCATGATGATTGCACCTACTTTCAATTTTAATGTATGACATGGCATTCCCGAAGGAGTAATACTATTAAGAAATTCGATGTGAGCTTTATATGTATCGCACATGGGTGCCAGTGCACATCATATGTACCGGCCAGTTGGTCGGACGGATGGACAGTCGGTCACTTAGCCTTTTATACATATAGATATAAATAATGTGCAGAATAACACAACTAATATTTACTGACCATTTATTATGGGCCAGGTGACATAACCTCATTGAATAATTCCTAATACTGATTATGGTATGGTACCTGACACATAGAAGTACACGATAGTTTCAAATTTAGAAGACAATTTAGAGTAGAGTAATGAAGGAGGGTTTTGGCATCAGGCAGACCTGAGTTCAAGTTCTAAGGCTGCCACTATCTGACTTAGGCAAATTACTTGATCTTTCCAAGTCTCTTTCCTCATCTGTAAAACAGAATTAAAAATAGTGCTTACCTCATCAAGGTAGCAGGATCTTGGTAACTATCTACTGACAAATGAGTGTTGAAGGAGCCTCCAGGGTTGTTATGAGAATTAAGGGAGATCATTTACCTGAAGCCCCTTCCACAGTCCCTGGCACATGGTGAGAACCCGCTGAGTTTAGCTGCCTTATCCTGTGATTATTTTTCCTCTTGACATCTGCACACTCAGAGTCATGGCTGGCAGCTGTTGGCATCCATCTAGAAAGACTCGGCAAGACGTGGCTTCCAGGAAGGTCTGGCCTCTGAAGGACAAGACAGGACAGAAATCTGTTGCCTGACTCAGAGGCTGGCTTCTCATACTTCGACGCCTTCCTCAGGGTGGCTGGGTCTCTGCTAGTCCCAGAGCTCTTTTCTCAAAGCTCTGGCCATGGGCTCGGCAGGGAGCGTGCTCTAAAGAACCAGGTGATGGGGTCTGGAGCTGGGTGAGCTCCCCATGCCTCTGCCAGTGCATCCTTCTCCTCATTTGCAGGCCTGCCACTCAATGGAAAATAGCTGTCTCTCCTCCTGAGTTCTGTGACCTCCCTACAAACACTCTATCCATTAGACCAGTGGTTCTCAACCTTCCTAATGCCGCGCCCCTTTAATACAGTTCCTCATGTTGTGGTGACCCCCAACCATAAAATTATTTTTGTTGCTACTTCATAACTGTAATTTTGCTACTGTTATGAATCGTAATGTAAATATCTGTGTTTTCCGATGGTCTTAGGCGACCCCTGTGAAAGGGTCGTTTGACCCCCAAAGGGGTCGTGACCCACCGATTGAGAACCGCTGCATTAGACGAATCATTATCATTTGTTCTAAAGCAATTTTCACTACTTATAAGGACTTCAGGGTTACCACAAATCAGCATTGTGTTAATTAATTAATTCATCATTCAATACAATTTTGTCATGGAATCCCAGCTCTGACACAAACTGTGTGACCTTGGTCAAGTTTTTTACTCTCTCATATGCCTCAGTTTCTTCATCTGTAAAATGGGGACGATATTAAAATACACACAAAAGGCCTATTATGACATTTGAATGCATTGATCTATATAAAGCATGTAAAAACATGCCTGACCACTAGTAAGTGCTCAATAAATAGTAGCTATTACTATTATCATTATTACTATTGCTATTCTTCCTCTACTGTGTGCCAGTGACTCTACTGGGCATTGGGAAACAGCAGTGGACACAACATGGTCCATCTCTGCCTTTGTGATGTTTATATACTTGTGAGCAGGTGGGAAAAATAATTAACAGATAAAAATAAAAACCCAGCCCACGGGTGTGATTATAAATTGTGATGAGTGTTCTGAGGAAGTCCAACAGGAAATGTTGATGGAGACACACAGTGGGCTGGGGAAGGGCTTAGAGGGACAGGCCATGGAAGATGTTGCTGAGCTGCTATTATTTCGGTTCATCTCTGAAGGATGAGAAGGAAGGAAGGAAGGATGTCAGAGTCTCTCCTGGGCATTGTATGTCTGTCTATTCATCCAGGCCTTGCTCCCACCCTCGGAGCAGGTGCTATCCCCACTCAGATGGGCCTGGTCATGACCATTCACACATCACCCCTAGCTTCTTGCTGCCGCAGCATGAAGCACAACCTCTTAGCTTGACATTTGAGATGCTTCCACATAGAGTTACAACATAATTTTCCAGTTTTATTTCCTTTTTTCATTTTGGTGTTCACCTTAAATGTAATCTGTACTTATATAAGTAATATATGAATATATTTTCCTCGTGAAAACTTAAAACAATAGAATAGAGGTAAATTTAAAGTTCTTTTTTGTTTTGTTTTTACCACTGTTTTCCCTTCCCCATCTTGATCTCAGATGCTTTCAGTTTGCTATGAATCCTTCCACACATGTCTAGAATCTATGATTTATGGATATATCTAAAGAGTGCATAAAATGATAGGAAATATATGGAATCATTCAATAAGTACACATCTTAGTGGTTACCAGAGGAGAAGGGGGCTGGGGGTCATCCAAATGGGTGAAAGGAGTCAACCACCTGGTGATGGATGTTTAAACTAGATTCTTGGTGGTGATCACTCTGTCGTGTATACAGATGTCAGATTATAATTCTCTACACTTGAAACATATAATAAAAATAATTTAAAATAAAAGATAGAAATAAAAAATAAATACTCATTGCTTCCTTCCACCATCCAATGGCCAGAAACATCACGAAGCTCACCCAACTCAAAGGAGTGTGTGTGGCAGGGTCGGGGGTGGGGGGGTGGGATTATCATCTTCATGTGCCCAGAAACAGATGAGGACTGAAAAGGGGGAGCTCTAGAAGTTTCTACCACAGATAGTGATTAAAAAAAAAAGTCCTTTAAAAAATAAATATCTTGAAGAAAATAGTGGAGTCATTTAAAGAAAAAATGAATGCTAAAAATGGTGTAGAAGGCCTGCACTTACGACAACAATAGAGAAGGTGGCGTGAGGAGGGACTTTGCAGCCTGAAAGATCTGCCACCTGTGCTGCTGTGGAGCTGTCAGTGTTGCTGACAAAGGCTCTGGCATCTCCCTGCAGAGATCTAGCCCGCTGCTGCCCGGTGCCCCATCCATGTTTTCCAGGAGGTCCAGGCTGGAGGGGGGCTGGCCTCGTGTCCCCTTCCCTCTCTGCTCAGAAACCTCACTTCCCCTTCCCCACCCTAACCCCCCTCCCCCAAGCATCCATATTAAGACTCCTCCATCCCCCAAATGCCTGGAGACCTTGGCCCCGGGGGATGGCTTCTTGCGAGTCCCCAGCAGCCTCCACACCTGCTGACTCCTTCCCACCTAAGTCTCCACGGCTCCTGAAGAGATGATATGAAACCACACTTTGGACTGAAGAGGCTCGTGTGTTGTTTGGCAGGGTTCTGTTGCAAGAAGTTTGGGAATGCAGCCAGAGTGTGGAGCAGCTGTGGGGGGGAGGAGAGAGAGAGAGAAAGGGTGGGGGTGGGGATGGAGATTCCTGCCTCTTGCTCTCAGTACTTCATATTTCTTCTCATTTTTCATATTTTAAAATAAATGGTCATGCCCGGCTGGTGTGGCTCTAAGAGGTCACTGGTTCAATTCCCGGTCAGGGCACATGCCCTTGTTGTCTGCTGGATTCCCAGTAGGGGGCGTGCAGGAGGCAGCTAATCTATGTTTCTCTCATCCATATTTCTCTCTCTCTCCCTTCCTCTCTCTATAAATATCAATTAAAAATATATTAAAAATAAAATATAAAAAAAATCAGCACCAACAAGGCAGCTTTGCAGGGACCAGAGCTGTGAGGATGGGTGCGAGGCTGGCTGTTCAATGTCTCTGCTGGCTCCAGACCACTGGCCTGAGGAGGGGATCCTGGGTGGAAGAGGCTCTGCTGGCTGGATTGGGGGCTCCAGGAGGGCAATGGGTGTGGGTAGACAGGTGTGAGCTGAGACTCTGGCCCTGGGCTAGTTCCTTGTTATGTTCCAGCGACAAGTAACTTCATGCCACTTATTTCTGTGCTCCTTCCCCAGCTTTAGGAAGAACTGTTTATTAGGACCGAGCCCCCACTCAGAGGCTGTTAAAGGTAGAAAAGCCCCTGAAATTGCGTCCAGCCCAACCCCTCCACAAACATGCAGGGCCTGTTTGTCTCCTACGGCTGCGGCTGTCACATAGGAGCACAGACGCAGGGGCTAGTTAAACAACACAAATTCACCGTCTCACAGCTCTGTAGCTAAGAAGTCCAGCACAGGTCTCGTTGGCCTGCAATCGAGATGCCAGCAGGGCTGTGTTTCCCTCCAGAGGCTGGTCTGCATTCCTTGGCTCATGGCCCCTTTTTCCATCTTCCAGGTCAGCAGCTGTGGCTGAGTCCTTCTCACGTGGCATCTCTCTGACCTCCGCACCTATCTTTTCCACTTTGAAGGGCCCTTGTGATTACACTGGGCCCAGTTCTGTGGGGGTGGAGACGAGTCCATAACGTGCTCAAGAAGAACAAGACACTCAACAAGATAGATGCCGAGCTGCTCACCCCAGATTGGCATGGAAATCTGAAGACAACGGCCCCTCGGTGCGCCAGCCGAGCCACGCAGCCCTCGTGGAGGAGAGATCTGAGGCGCACAGTGAAATCAGGGGCTTCTAACCAGCCGGACAGGAAAAGGAAAGGCCCCTCCAATTGTTTCGGGAGAAGAGGAAGACCAAAGCAATATTATCTTTCACCAGCCACTCCCTGTGGGGGAATGAGCTTTCCACAGAGTACAGCCTCCTCTTAGCAGGACAGGGAGGAGCTGGCTTGTTCTTCACTGGAAAAGCCTAATTATAATCAGGTATCACATCAGTGAGAACTGGGATTACCTGAGGTCAATCCAAGCCGCACCCATGGCCGTGGCATTGACCTCTGGCCTGTTTCCGTGTGGGGGACTTTAGATTTAGGCTGCGGGTTTGTGAGGAGTCCTGGCTGCTATGCTATCGGCTGGGGACATAGTCAAAGTTCTGAGCCAGTTCCTGTCCCGAAGGGGCCATACTCTTTCACCGCAGGCACAGGGCTAAGTCAGTTCAGTGTAAGGGGACAGAGCATTGCCCTCCAGGAGCTCGGAGTCGAGCAGAGAAGCGAGGAAAAAGCTGTGGGTGTCAGGGCCCGATGCCAGTTCAAACTGGGAAAGAAATGAGAGACAGAAGGAAAAGCCAGGAGGAACGTCAGGGCTCAGCCGAGAGCCCTGGCCCTCGCAGGTTGGGAGAGGACTTGGGGGAGAGTTTCCCAGATATTAAAAGAACGGCTTAAAATGACCAGAATCAATCTTTCTCCCCTTTTAGCAAAGATGGGCAATACAATGTTTATCCTCTCCCAGTCCTCGGGGACTTTAGGCCTCTTATAGTTCCCCAAAATAAGAGCTGGTGGCTCCATAAATGCGTATTCAAGTCCTAGAAGTATCTCGAGTCCAGCACCAGGCTGCTCCTTCTGGCAAATCCCGGCCTGGCAGCCGCCGCCTCCCGCCTGGGCCTGTGTCCGCCTCTGCCAGCCGGAGGCTTTCGGGAGCCAGTGTGGGAGCAAACTCCCATGACTCATGGCTGGGGAAGCTGTCAGGGTGAGGGGAGGCGGGGGCACACCAGGCCAAGGGAATGGAGAGAGGGAAGGAGAGGGAAGGGGGAGTGGACAGGAAGAGGGAAAAGGGAAGAAGGAAGCAAGAGAGGGAGGAAGAAAAAATGGGGAATAGTAACAATAATAAATACTTTCCTAGTACTGACAATTTTCTTCAATTGTATGAAGTCCTTAAAACGCACAATCACCACCCTGGCTGGTGTGGCTCAGTTGGTTGAGCATCGTCCCATGCACCAAGAGGTCCCTGGTTCGATTCCTGGTCCAGGCACGTGCCTGGTTTCAGGCTAGGTCGCCAGTAGCGTGTGTGCAGGAGGTAGGTGATCCATGTTTCTCTCTCATTGATGTTTCTCTCTCTCTCCCTTCCTTTGTCTCTAAAATCAATAAAAATGGGTGGGGAGATTGACAAAAAAAAAAAAAAAAGAGAGAGAGAGAGCACATGGACATGGACAACAGTGTGGTGATTGGGAGGGTGGGGGGGAGGAGGGCATAGAGGGGATAAATGGTGATGGAAAAGATAAAATAAAATAAAAATCAATAAGAATATTTTAAAAGCTGACAATCACCTTTAACCCTGAAAACAACCCTATGGGGTAGGTTCCTCTATCACATCCTTTTTTATGGATAAAAAATAAGATGTGAGGCATGGAGATCTTCCTCTATCTGAAGACAAACAGGTTGGAAGTGGTGGATTCAGAGGTGAAAAAAAAGGGGGAAAGGGCTGGCATGGTGGTTGGGATGGAGAAGGCGAGGACGGCGTGAAGGACAGGGATGAGGTTGACTGGTGTGAAAGTGTCAGGGTGTGGGGGACAGAAAGCAGGGTCCTGGAAGCTGGAATCTGACCCATGGGAATTGTCTTTTGTTAATCCTCACCTGAGGATATTTTTTCATTGATTTTTTTTTTTTTTTTTTTTTTTTTTTAGAGAGAGTGGAAAGCGGGGAGAGAGACAGAGAGAAAGAAACATCCATGTGACAGAGACACATCGATTGGTTGCCTCCTGCACACACTCCGACCAGGGCCAGGATCGAGCCTGCAACCGAGGTACATGCCCTGGACCGAATCAAACCTATGACCCTTCTGTCTGCAGGCCGATGTTCTATCCACTGAGCCCAACCAGCTACGGCGATCCTTCCTTCTTAACAGGAAACATACAGGTGCCACAAATATAATCTTATTTCATCATGCTTGGGGGCAAGGGAATCATAGAAACAAAGAAAGGAAGTTATTGACATAAATACAAATGGCTTCTCTGTGCATTAACATCTGTCGCTCACTTGTACATCAGTTATGTCATGTGTGATTAAAGAAGGGTTCAGAGAGAGGAAATTCAATTAGTAAGAATCTGGGGTCCGAACTCGGGTCTTCTCCAGATCTTTAACTCTTTCCTGTGCACACATTCAAACTCATGCTCAGGTTCCCTCCAATGCAATTAATTGTTTTCAAACCAGCTTCCCAGAATGAAAAATTCTGTGGAACAAGACCCTGGCCTATTTATTACCATGAGGAGAAGATGAATGCTAATATCGGTTTAAAATAATATTGCTTATGTCATATGTCCCCTAAATAATTGTTTATAGAACAGCGTGTTTAAAACATTAAAAAACTGGTTCCCAAAAAAGTAGAGTGTGTGCCTGTCCTCCTAGGAGCGAGTTAATAGAGGCAAACAGTAGTGTTCTTGGAAATCACTGGGATAAATAATTTTGTACACGCCGTTCCCTTTGCCCCGCCTCACCTGGGGCCACACCCTGGTCCCTCTCTGGAATGGAGCTCTGCTGAAGTCTTATCTTGTTCTCAGTGGGGCAGCCTTCCCTTCCCCCACTCCGCCTCCCACAGCCCCATATCCTCTGTTTCTTTCTATGAAATTATTGTGGCGCTTCTTATCCATACCCCTTAGAAAGCGAGCCCCACAAGGGTAGGGGCTGGTCTTTCTTCATCGTTGCTGCTCCTAAGCAAGCTGCCTGGCTCGTAATAGTTGCACAATAAATATTTGTTGGATGAATGTCTGCCTGGGTCGCCAGCTGCGGAACACAGACTGGCTGGCATCGTTAATGTGAGTTCTCGCTTCCCATTACTTGTCTTTTCTATTTATATTCTTAGCACCAACCCTGGCACACAGAATGCGAGCTCTGTTAATGCTTGTCAAAGGAATCAAGGAGTGAAAGGAATAGTGAAATACTGTTTTACAAAACACAGCTTTCAACAGAAACAGAATTTTTCCACTTTGTGAAATAACATCCTATCTCTTCTCCTGTCCACGAAGACAGTGGAGGTGGGAGGGCGGGTGGGGGGATAATTTACAGTCTCTATACATGGGCACATTTGGGTGGTGGGTCTAATGGTCACAGATTCCTAAGGCTGCTGTCTGAGAGACAGCCTAACAATCGAGTGGCAGTAATAATAATAGTGATGCTTCAGTGTTATTGAGCACTTACTTTAGTGTAGGCACTGTGCCAAGGGCTATATTAATTTATTTAATTCCTACAACCAACCAATAACTGTGAGGCTAGTTATTGCCCCATTCAACACAGGTAGGGAACTGTGGCACAAAGAGTTATGTAAGCAGGGTTTACGATGCCTATGGGTGTGTGCAGAGGGACTTCTCTGCTGCCCTGGGGGTACGGGGAAGGGGCAAGACTGTGTGAAGTACAGGAAGGCTATCAGGCCACAGCCTGATATATATATTAGAGGTCCGGTGCATGGGTAGGGTCCCTCAGCCCAGCCTGCGCCCTCTTGCAATCCGGAACCCCTCGGATAGGGTCCCTAGGCCTGGCCGGCAAAATCAGGGCCAATCAGGGCTTTCCTTCCTCCCCAGCAACTGGCCCCGCCCCCACCACTGCCACTGCTTGCCATCTGTGCGGCACGGGCCCCCGCTCCCCGCCACTGGTCACCTCTCTCTGTGGGCAACCGGCATGGGGTTTGATCACTTGGCTAGCCTGGGCCTCCCTCTGCAGGGCGATTGTGGGGTGATGGCGGGGTCCCCTGACCAATCGCATCGCACCCACCTTTGCTGGCCTGGCACCAGTGCATGTTATAGTGTGGTCGTCTGGAAGATCGTCCGGATGGTCGTTCTGCTGTTGGGTCGTTCAGTAGATTTGCATATTATAATATATATATATCACCTATATATGTATAATACCGCCTATATCCAGAACAGTTATTCTGTTAAATATTTTATATATTGGGCTTCTGCAAAATATCTCTCAGAGGGATGGGGTTTTGTCTAGTTAGGAAAAAAGCTTATAAATTTAAAAAAATTAGATGTTTTAGTTTCACAGATAAGAAGACTAAGATTTCAGGGATGTGAAATTGCAATTGTCATTAGTGGCCAAGCCAGGTCTAAAAATCTCAACTCCAAATAGTCCAGGAATCTGTTTCCTGTGCCACGGCACCCAGGTGCCCAAGTGTCCTTATAAAGACACTTGCATTTGTACACTCATTGACCAAGACTGCTTTGTCCAGAACTTTTGTTTCCAGAGGTATGTCCTGAGCAATATGAGTAAACTACGGTAAGTTGAGAAATGTTTGTCTCACAGAGTTGTTAGAGAGGAAAACAGGATGGATGAGGCAGGCGAGACAAGGCAGAAATGGAAAGAAAACGCGGGGATGGAGGGAAGACCCGGGCGTGTGGAGGTGGGGTGGAGGCGAGGACCTGCAGGCATAGGCAGGCTCCTGGCCCTGGAATAAAAATGACAGCGGCAGTAACAATATCACTTGTTTTTTAATTGAATTAAATTTTATTTTATTTTTCCATCACCATTGATCCCCTAATGACACTATCTTTTTAAATGCCTAACATGGGACATGCTCACAAAGCTCTATGCTTGAGGCCAGTCAACTCTCTCTCTGTTTCCTTGAAGAGGAAACCGAAGCTTACAGAGCTGGTCAGCAGCCGAGAGAAACTCAACCAAGGCCTGGCTGGCCTCAAAGGACACGCTCTGAACCCTCAGCTACGCTGAGACTTCAAGGCCCCAGAATCCCAGGGACCCAGAGGGTCTTGCAGCGGCATCTCTTGGGACTGGGTCTGGCTAGGGCCCCCTCCCAACTCAGGGACCTGGGGGAAGGTTTGAGTTAGATCTCCCTTCACGGCCAGCTGAGCCAGGCTAGGCAATGCGCTGACCTGGGGACCACGCCACTGGTTCCCCTGTTGGAGATAAAATGCTGACTCTCGTTGGCCACGTTTTACTCGGCAACCAAGGAGGAAATAATGGCCAAAAGTCATCCTAAGGTCATTAGAGCGTGTTGGAAGCCCTATTTGACAGAGATGAAAGCTCGGATCAGAATGGAGGAAACATTTGTGAAGGTTACACACAGCTCAGACGTGGCTGACCTTGGAGTCAAACCCTGGTCTTCTTAGGTGATTTCCTCTTTGCAAGGTCCTCGGACACTGAAGGTACTTGAAGGGGTTAGGTGTCTGGAGGGAAGGAGAAGAGCTCCACCGAGGGGCCCGGAATACAAAGGAGAGCCAGGCCCCAGCTCTGCAGAGGGCACCGCGCTGGCCCTGTTCTCCGGGGCTGGGTGGGGGCCCGGCGGAGCTGTGCCCAGAGGTATTTTTGTCTTCTTGCTTCAACCCAGGCAGCTCCACTTGGAATGATTTATGATGATTTGGGTTTGTTTTGTAAACACAGCCCATACCACGGGAGGGAGTCACATTCCCAGGGTCTTCCTTCATGAGTGGGATTGCTCTAAAAAATTATCTTTGGCTGCTGCTTCAATGTGAGAGTTCTCCTATTGTTGAACCTAGAACAGTAGTCGGCAAACTCATTAGTCAACTGAGCCAAATATCAACAGTACAACGATTGAAATTTCTTTTGAGAGCCAAATTTTTTAAACTTAAACTTCTTTTAACGCCACTTCTTCAAAATAGACTCACCCAGGCCGTGGTATTTTGTGGAAGAGCCACACTCAAAGGGCCAAAGAGCCACATGTGGCTCGCGAGCCACAGTTTGCCGACCACGGACCTAGAACGTTAGCAGGGCGAGAGGCCTCAGGGGTTACCAGCCCATTTTATAGTTGGTGAAACTGAGGCCCAGAGAGTGGGATGCAGCCAGCCAGGCCCACCGCCGGGCTAGCATGCTTCACACCCTCAGATATTTCTTCTGTGGTTCTACAGCTCTGAGGAGGGGACTGTGGGCACGGCAGAGACAGTCTGCGGCTCCATGGAGCTTGCAGTCTGTCAGGGGAGATGGGTTTTAAACAAACAATTAAAAGCACGAGGAAGGATTAGAGGTTGCTTTCAGGACTTAAAACAACAAGCACCACCTGGCCTGGGGTTGAGTGGTGGCTGCCTTGAGGGCCTGAGGTTTAGAAGGAGGAGAGTTGGTCCATGGAGAGAAGGAGACAGCTTGTCTGGGCAGAGGGACCAGCCTGGACTCGGGACAGGTTGGGGGACAGACGGGAGGCTCTGAACACTGGCCCATGCGGGAGCTGGGGGGCACAAGAGGAGGCAGGGGAGTGGGGCAGGAGATCTGGCGGGCCTTGTGGGAGTTAGTGCGGATTCTAATCACAGCCAGGAGGGTTTGAAGCAGAACAGGGAAGGGATGAGGTTTGGATTGCTTTGTAAGTCAGATCGCTGCTCTGCATTGAAGAGAATGAGCTGGGGAGCACCTGATGTACATAGAGATGGTACCCTGTGCACAGCGGCCTCCATGCCTCAGCATCCCCCATTAGCATATGCACAGCGGGGATAGGGGATTCCAGCTATGGTTTCTTTTAGGAGTTAAGCACAAAGTTGGTCACGGGACACATGCTCTGTAAAACCCTTGTGGCCTACACTGGGACAAAAGTCATACAATGGTGTCCTTGCTGGCATCCAAGGGATATAGTGGATTGGGCAAGGCCTGGAGGAAGTGCCTGGATGGAGGAGGGGATGCCAAGGGGCCAGGTACAACCTGGGGGACTTTGTGGCTGGCCTGGCCTAGGTCTCCTGACCTAGATGGGGGCAAAGCTGGGCTTGCCAACCAGCCGCCGGAGAAAGAGATGAGTGTCTTCCGTTGCCTGCGAGTGCAGGGAGCTCCAGAGCTGTAAAAACGCTGCCCCAAACACTTCTGCATGCCAAGCAGCGCATCCAAATCTGGAGTTTTCCACCCCTGATTTCTCACACTGGCCCCAATGCTTCCTTTTACAGAGAATTCCACAGTTCAGAAGGCTGTTTTACATGCTCTTTCTTCTTCAGTCTCTTAGTCTTTTTCATCTGCCTTCTGCCTGTCTGTCTTTTCCTTTTTGCCTTAAAGGCAATATGATGCGGTTAAAAGCACGGGTTTTAGAAATAAGCAAGTCTGGGTTTGAATCATGGCTTTTCAACTTACCAGTTGAGTCACTTTGAGTAAGCTTCCTCATCTCTTGGATTCTCACTTTCCTTATCTGTAAAATGGGTGTATTAATTTTTTAATCACGGAGTTGTAAGGTTTGAACCAGGCAATATGTGTAATACATGCCTGAACTTGACACATAGTAGGTGCACAATAAGCTCATTCATTTGTTCCGTGTTTATTTTGTAGCTACTATGGGCCAGGCCCTGGGCTCAGCACTGGGGTCATAATGCTGATCCCTAAGACACCCCTTTCAAGACACATCAGTGTCCCTGTGTCCCAAGTGCACCTTGGGGGAAAAATGGCTCCTCCAGGAAAGATCTGGAAAGTGGCCCCAGATCTGCAGATGGACATAGAGGCTGTTTAAGAAACGCTGTGAAGGGCCCAGGCTCTCATCGTTTGCCATATTTTCCTCTTGCAGTTTCCTTGTTCAGTTCTTTTCAAATAATCAATCACACTGTGCCTATGTCATGTGGCAGGCCCTGAACCGGTCCTTCCCCAGACACCAAGGTAAGCTGTGGGCCTTGGCCAGTCTGCTAATGCCGACAGGATGGTGACTGAGAGGGTGATGGGACAAGACCTGCCCCATGAGGAATGTCTGCAGGAGCCAGTCTCTAGTTTGGTGGTAAAAGGCTCAGCTAGTCTCCTAATTTCTGAAGCCTAACATAGGAAAGGGGTCACAGGTAATTTTGGGGGTCCCTGGAGGCAGAACCTGCTAGAAATCACCATAAGGCTACTTGGTCCCATGAAAAGGAAGGGAGCTTTCTGTTCTGTTCGGGTGTCCAGCTGTCTGATAGAGAAGGCTGTCTCATAAACAGCAAGCTGCACTCTGCAGCGCTCAGCCAAACACCCACGCGGTGCTGTGAAGGGAATTCCTGCTTTGGGTGGGAGGTTGGATGGGATGACCTCCAGGCTTCCAAGTACCTGGGAGATGGCAAGGTTTCTAAGTGTTCATGGTCAGGCTTGGACCACCTTCCCTTGGACATTTGCCAGCTTCCTCCCTCTGGGGATTGCCCCGCAGCTTACTTCAGTCCTTCCTGAACCCAGCCCCGGAACCTCACACCGTCTGGGCAACGTACCAACCCCGGTCCAGCCGCTGGGGCATGTGCGATGCAGTTTCCAATCTGTGCTCTGGCTGGACGATTGAGTTTTGCTCTTGCATCAGCCCCTTTTAGAAATCTTTCCTCCTTAGGTACTTGTGTTTTCTTTCTTAGATTTCTCTTTCACACACATTTCCTGTCATCGAAAGATACACGCACAGCATCTGTCACTATACCCTTAGCCTGAGGTTTTGGAAAATCCAGCAGCTCCAGAGTCAGGATTCAAATCCCAGTGCTTACTCCTACTTACTCTCATGGTTGTCCTGGTCAAGTCCCTTGACCTCTGCAAGAGATTCACATCTTAATATCTGTGAGAGAAGGTAGTAGTAACTCCTAGCTCACAGCAATGCTGTGAGACCACATAGATAATGGCCCTCGAAGAACTTAGAACAAAATTCAACAGAGTAAATCTGAAGATCTAATTGGCTTTATTAAGCAATTAGTGAATACGGCACATCCTATTTAATAGCTAGGTGGGTGCTCCAAGGGGTTGTACAACATGGAAGGTTTTTATAAACAGGAGGGTGGGGCAAGGGAGTTATTAGCAAAAAAAACCAAAAAACAAAAAAAACAACAAAAAAACAAACCACAAAAACAAAAAAAACACTCAAAGGTTTATTTTTAGGCCAGGTCATCTTTTGGGGGGAAGGGCATGGTAGTGGTATCATGTAGATTACCTCACCAGTATCGATCAGAAGACTCCAGACTTATTGATTTATTTATTCATTTTTTTAAATCCTCACCTGAGGACATGCTTAGAGAGATGAAGGGAGAGAGAAAGAAAGGGAGAGAGAGAGAAACATCAATCGGTTGCCTTTTGTATACCTGCTACCAGGGATACACCTACAACCTAGATATGTGCCCTGACCTGGAATGGAACCGGCAACCTTTCGGTGCATGGGACAATGCTCCAACCAACCGAGCCACTCCAGCCGGGCCAGCTGGATGGATTTAAGATTCCACTCCTGGGAAAGGCTGAAAGATAGTTCATTAGATTATTATTGTTTTGGTTTGGTGAACTGGCTTAGCAAAAGGGACTCCATTTTGGCCCATTTTTTTTTTTTCTTCCAACAGTTCACAATCCTTTATTGACTTTCTATGTATTAATTTTAGAACTATTTCTCCCACCTTTTAGAAATCAGAATCATACTGGAATTGAAAAGATTCTAGAAGTTTCATGATCCAATTCAGCTTTTTGCTGCAAAGGAAAGTGAGCCTCAGAGGGGTGAAGCCACTTGCTTATCTAGTGGCAGAGCCAGGAAGAGGATGAAGGGGGGGTCTTTGCTCTTCTTGATTGATGTCTTTTTACGCATCCTTATTTCCCTAATGAGAATTAATTAAGAGTTAGCATAATTTTCTGGAAGGTTGCTTTAAAAAATAACCAACCACAAGCATGTAATTAAATAAATTAACACCAAAGCCCTTTCCATGAAATTTGCTATTTAAATAATGGAAAATAAAATAAACAAATAAATAAATAATTAGAAAGAGGAAAATGGGATTGTGGACAAAAAAGGGCCCACATACTAAGCATGGCAAGCTCAGGGGAGGCCAGCATGGCAGGTCCTACATACTCAGAGACCAACAGTAACCGCATAGGGGTGGTCTGAACATAAAAATTGCTCACTAAAGGGGGGTCACAGCGTAGTCACGCCCTAGACCTGTTGCTTCCTTGGCAAAGGTCAGTCTTAACCTTTTGTCTTTTGTCTGTCTTTAGCCTTTTGCATCTAGGATAACATACCTTTGAAATGTCAGGGTACTCTTCCTTTCTGGACCCCTCAAGGCACAACAGCAGACACCAGGAGGCTGGCCACAGAACCCTCCTTGTGATCTTGCTGCCCACATACCATCTCTATGTGCTGGATGTGTTTACTATCCTGTACCCACCGATGTCAAAGATGTATGTGTTTCTTGGTTTTACTTTTTATCCAATCCCAGAGATTTCCCCACTGTGCTTTCTCCCACCCCCTTACTCTACCACCAATGGATTTCATGTCACCCTCTTGCATCTCCTCCTTTGATTCTAATGTACAAAATAAGTGGGAAGACTGCCATTCTCCAGAGCATTCTCAATCTGTTGAGGTTTTGCTTCCCAAGAATTGTTATCAGTTTGGCTCAAATAAACTCATAAAAATTCTCTACAGATTTGGACGTTTCTTTCATTGATACGATTTGTATGCTACTTTCTGTGTTTCAGAGGATGTCAGACAATGGCTTCCAGGGGTCCAGCAGCCCCACCCAGCCTTCCATGCCTCTGAGAAGCAAGGGCCAGCCTGAACTAACTCCGTAGGAATGCCTCCTCTTAACAGTCCTCCTGGATTACTTCCTGGAATACCATTTCCAGGGCCAGTGCTCTCAGCCTGTGTGGTTTAAATCATTTACAGATGTGCTACCAAACTTTTTTCAGGGTGTGAAAAATTTCCTTTTGCTTCAGCTGCACATCACACTGTTGTAATGATGCCTGGTGGGGAGAACTTAGAGCTAAGTGTCTTGGAAGAGTGGGGTCAGCTGGTGTGATAACAAGGCATTTCAATGAAGACTTTTCTGGAATAGGTGTTGGGAATATATAAGAAAGCAGAGCCAAGGTCAAGTCAACCTCCAGCTAAGGACTGAGGGGCACCGAGTGAACCATACAAGTTCTGGCCCCAGGGAGAGACCTTGGTAAATACTAGCCCCACCCATGCGCATTGCCCATATTACCGATTTCAAGTGTGCTGCCCCAAATTCCAGAATCTGAAAGTGTGTTGTGAACAAAAAAGCCTGAGAGCCATTGTCCTGAGGGTCACAGGGAACAAAGTGTTCCCTGGTGACATAATTATGCAATACTGGGTTGCACAAAGTTCAACCAGATTCTTCATTGCAGGATTTCTCAGTGCCTTTAATGTGCTCATGAATGTGGCCACTCCCCCAGGGCAGGTTTAGAAAGTGGCCTTTATCCATCCTTCTTGGTCACAGAGCCCTGTTTTCCTTTTCAAGAACATACGTGGGGACTGGTGTTCAGAGGAAACACCTCCAGGAGGACTTCACCTTCTCTCTTTTTGTCTGAGCAAAGTTTAAAGGGTGTTTATACAAAGGGTTAATTCAAAGACTGACCCTTCATTGTCCCTGATAACCCATCTGAGCCACTCACTGGAGGCCTAACTCTACTTAACGTACTTTCTGAGCATATCTGAGAGGATTCAAAAGGCAACTCCCTTATGGAGGAGATGGGACCACTTCTTAATGCAAAGAAGAAAGCTGGTACCTCGTACACTCTACCTCAGGGTTAGACTATCTTTGGGGGACTTGCCTCCTTAACCAGATACTCTTGTAAGTTTCTTTTGCTTATAAGGCTGTTTCCATAGTGTAGCTGCCAGGCTACCCTGTGCAGGACACACTGTGTGTTGGAACTCAGTTCTCTCCAGCTCGCTGTGCACTGTGGAAAGCCTTCATGTCTTGGCCTGAACGCCCCAGCCTGGAACTAACTGTCTGGCCAGCATGTCATTAGACTGAGCAAGTTTGGTATGTTTCTCTTATGTTTTGGACTAATTTTTTCTCATCAGTAAACAAGGGGGTAAGACTAGGTGAAACAAACACGGACATTCAGTAAATCTATCCCAGCTAGAGGCCATGCTTTGGCAATGCAACATAGGGTGTTTGTTGTTGTTGTTGTTTTTGATAGATGTATGCCAATAAATTATAATACAGCATGTTGTCTGCAAGAAGTGCCACAGAGACAGGGAAGAGGAAGGGATAAATTCTGTCTTTAAGATTCCTTCCAGCACTGGCATTTGTTTTTTAATTGGTTTGAGAGAAAGAGAATCAAATAAATTAGAGAAACATTGATTTGTTGTTCCATTTATTTATGCATTCATTGGTTGATTCTTGTATGCATCCTGACCAGGGGTCAAATCTGGCATTTTGGGATGATGTTCTAACCAACTGAACTACCCAGCCAGGACCTACTACTTACATTCTTACATATTGTGCCTTCAGGATCTTTTCTTCTTGCTGTAGTTGGCCCGAAGCCTTCTGATTATCAAAAGAGCAGACCTTGACTTAGACCAGCCCAGCAGGGCTATCCTGACCCACTCTCCCAAGTAGGAGTGGACGCTCCTCCTGTCCACAAGTCTACCTTAGACATGAAGTAGAAATGTGAGTTTATCGCTCATCCTCCAGAGCCAGCCTCTAAATATGCAAGGACGAGGATGGGTCCCTGCATGGAGACCTCAGGCTCCTAGCACTTCTCCTGACCCAGAGGCAACAACTGAAATTCCTCGCCCAGGCTCCTAAACCCTCCAGGTGGGCTGCAGGGAGGGCACACATTCTGCTTTAGCACCTACCCCTCTTCCCTCCTTCTGAGATTTGCGGACTCACTTCCTCCTTCCCTGTTCTTATTTCTCTCCTCCTCTTTTCCCTCCTTTCCTCTCCTTCCACACTCCAAGTTCCATTTGCTGAGAATGATTTCAGAAACAATGCAATTATCAATACTAACGAGTTGCTGGTTCCAGTCTCAGACACACGGTCTGCTGATTCCCAGCCAACCCAGGGTGTGAGGGAAGACTTTGGCTCTGAGAGCCTTCGGGCACTACTAGAATACTCTAGAAAGCTGAGACTTTAACAACAACAACAAAAATATCCTATTCCACCAGGGACAAAATACCCGGAAGCAGCATTGTTAGTAGCGGTAGCACATGCCCCCCACCCTTAGCCCTCCCTCACCTTCACATCCCCAGGGAGGCTATAGAAAACAAAGAGTTAGGGACCAGAGAGCCAAGGGTGGGTTGGCACCAGGAAGCCTGGAGACCTGGAATGGGGGGTCAGGAATGGGAGGACCAGCAGGTCTACCAGCTGGGAGCGCTTTGCCATCCCTTCTGAGCTAGTCAGAAATCGGTCCTCTAATCTCCTCCAGCCTCCAATCCAAGCTCACACTGCCCCACTCCACCCAACCTCCTGCCCACTTGACTGATATGTCTGAGGCCACCCAACATTTTCTTCAAACTTTTAAGAATGACAACTACCATCGCTCTCCTTCCCTTCCTTCTTCCCTCCATCCCTTTCTTCCTTCCTTTCCTTCCTTCCTTCCTCTTTCTTTTCCTCTCCCTTCCTTCTGCCCTCCCCTCTCCTTCCTTCCTTCTCTACTAAATCTATCTTATTCTTCCCTTGTCCATCCCTGGACCTTCCCTCAGGGCTTCTGCAAAACCCCCAATTCCTTCTTTTCCCTGGCTCCTTCTCCATCTGACATACAGGGGAAGAAATGAGCCACCTGCTGACCCCACTTTTCACCCCAATGCTTTGTTATTCTCCATGCCACCACTCTGTCAGAACCTGCTTTTTTATGGGCAACCAATGACCTCCCAATCACCTCTTTTCCTTTTTTATCCTATTCAACTCCTTTGGGGCATTAATATTTAATAAAATTTGTACTATGAAAATGATACCCCCAAGTAATACCTCTCATTATAGAGTAGAAAGTGAAACATCACCAACCCCACCCCCATGCCATTCCCCAGAGACAGCCACTATAAATAATTTCATAAAGATTCCTCTATACTGCTGCTCATGAATTTACAAATTTGGATCATTTCAACGGACCCTTCTGCAGTTGACATTTTCATTTAATACTACGGTGCAGTTGTCTTTCCTTGTGAATATGTCTAGATAGGCATCTTTTAGAAAATATCCAAATGGTGTTCCATTATATGGCTACAGCATAATTCACTTAGCAAATCTGTGGATGGACACTGAGGTGGTCTTTACTTATTTATTGGCTTATTGATTTATTGGTATATTCTCTCATGCATGGATTCATTCCCATTTCAAACAACACTGCAATGAACTCCTTGTACGTCTGTCTTTACAAAGTTGTGCTCAGAGTACTGGACACGGCTCATCACTCTCTTTCTTGAGAGCTTGTTTGGAGGTTCTAGCAGGGGAGCACAGCTACTCGTATACCCTTGACCTGTGGTCGGCAAACTGCAGCTCGCGAGCCACATGCAGCTCTTTGGCCCCTTGAGTGTGGCTCTTCCACAAAATACCATAGCCTGGGTGAGTCTATTTTGAAGAAGTGGCGTTAGAAGAAGTTTAAGTTTAAAAAATTTGGCTCTCAAAAGAAATTTCAATCGTTGTACTGTTGATATTTGGCTCTGTTGACTAATGAGTTTGCTGACCACTGCCCTTGACCGAAGACCAAACACTAGCCCTCTCCTCTTGGGGGAAGGTTATCCTCTTTGACCAAGCATGCAGCTTCAGGAGGATGCACATGGATCGGTGTAGCAGGAGGGGGACACCCGCCTAGCCAGCCAGATCAGCGAAATCAACCCTGGCCATCAATGGGGTGACAGATGTTGCAGCCAGATTGCCCTCACATCCTCTTTCTTGACACTTGGTGCTTCTTGGTTCTCTTTGCCATAGCAAAACTCTCTTTCCCCTGAGCACAAGTTATGTGTTCACCTCCTCTTGCTTCTGTCCAGTCTCTCCTCCTGAGAGAACCACTTCCCACTTGCCCTTCCTGCCCAAGTCTCATGTAGAACCATCCCTGAATTCCTACACCAGTCTTTTTCAGTGGCTCCTATTTATGCAGCACTTACAAGGTGCTAGAGCAGGCATTTGTCACCCCATCCTGTAATAGTAGGGGAGGCGTGGACTCTAGTGTCAGCATTTAAAAAGTGATAACAACTGAACCTTAGAAAGTTAGGGAACTTGTCCAGGGCACCCAACTCGTTAAATGGAGGAGGAGCCAGGACTCCACCTCAGGCCTCTCCTACTGTATAATCCGTGAACTTACACAACCATCACCTCACTGCGCCTTTGCCTCTGGTGCTCACAGGACCTCACTCGTGTGCTAGCAAATTGAATCGTGGAATTCATTGATTGTCCTTCCACTCGCCTGGGAGCTCCACGATGGCAGACCCTCTGCCACTTCTTTCTGCATTTCCCGTGCTGAGTACAGGACCCATCATGTCAGAGGCACTAGCATGGATTTGAATGAATAAACTTGTGTTTGTTAAATGAAGAATCCCAGCCCTCCCGGAACCAGGTGAAGAGACAAAGTTCAGCACTAGCAAACACAGGCTGAGCTTGAAGTTCATATCCTGCTAATTTATGAACAGAAAATACCCTCCTCCCAGGGCCCCAATTAACTAAATTATAGGAAGCTTTTTGTAATGGCAGGAAGTAGAACATAATTTAAAAAATAGGCTCTGAGGTCAGACGGCCCATGTTCCGATTCCAGCTCTGCCACTTATTAGGCAAGTTCTTCAACGTCCATAATCCTCGGTTACCCAACGAGTAAAATGGAGCAAGTGACAGTTACTTGCTAATTGGGTTATCATGAGGATTCAATGGGGAAGTGACTAAGAAATGCTTAGCACAGTGCCTGCACACAGAAGGCACTCAAAATGTTAGTTACACTATGGCCATTAGGACCAGTTTTAGCTCCTCAAAGAGAAATAGACCAAGCATTTAAACCTTCAACGTTCACAAAAATTCTCTTTCTTGACCTTACTTGTAAAAGAAACGTTTTGTTGTTGTTGTTAATCTTCATCTGAGGATATTTTCCCACTGATTTTTAGGGAGAGTGGAATGGAGGGGGAGAGACACACAGAAACATCGATATGAGAGAGACATATCTATTAGTTGCCTCCCACAGTTGCCCCAACCAGGGCCGTGGATCAAGCCTACAACCCAGGCATGTGCCCTTGACCAAATTTGAAACCAAGGCTCTTCAGTCCACAGGCCGACACTTTATCCACTGAGCCAAACTGGCTAGTACTGTAAAAGAAACATTTATTGCCAAAACCGGTTTGGCTCAGTGGATAGAGCGTCGGCCTGCGGACTGAAAGGTCCCAGGTTCGATTCCGGTCAAGGGCACGTAACTTGGTTGCGGGCACATCCCCAGTAGGAGGTGCGCAGGAGGCAGCTGATCGATGTTTCTCTCTCATCGATGTTTCTGACTCTCTATCCCTCTTCCTTCCTCTCTGTAAAAAATCAATAAAATATATTTTTTTAAAAAAAGAAACATTTATTGAGTGCCTTCTGTTTACCAGACTCTTTCGGGTTGGTCCCTCACCTGTTGGGGAGTCTATAATAGGGAGGTAATCATGGCCTAGCTAGCAGCCCAAGGGAGGGTCAAGCTTTTGTGCTTCCTCTATTTGAGAACATTACTTGATTCTCTGGAAAATACACTTGTTTTTCTTTGCAAACTTCAAGGATTTGTTTTAAACCATTTTCTCATGAAAATCTCAAGGTTTTGTACCTTGGTACATGAAGGCAGTTTCTAGACTCTGACGCATAGAGGAGCCTGTGCTTTGTTCTGTGAGCCAAAAGGGTTCCTAAGTCATCAGCTCCTGAAGGTGACTCTAGGAACCAGCATTTATCCTGTGGTTCTGTGCACCGTTCCTACCCACATCCAAGTATTATTTTTTTAGGGAATTCATTGTTTTATCTGTGTTTTGTTTTGTCTTTCCAAGTACTCTATTTGGGAAGTCCCCCAACCCAGAATTCAAGTCCCAACAACAGCAAATGCCTCAGTACTAGCTTTCTAGACTTCGTCTATAGGTTATTAGATTCTGAAACTTCAAGTTCCCAGGGAAGCATGCCTACCATTTAGTTAAGGTATCTAAAAAGGAGGAAATTCCTTAGTAATGTCACTCAGCTCTGAAACTTGGGATTGTCTTCCCTTGCATCTAAGTTATCCGTCTTCTATTGCAAACTAAGGTGTCCCTTCTCTAGGTGACACATCTGTTTGGGAAATCCAGCTTCGGGGATGCAGGGAGACATGAAGGGGGAAGGGCTCACTTCTCTGGTGAGTGTCTGCAGTAGGTGTGGCTTCAGGTTATGCAAACACCTGGCTGCGTGCCCTGAGATACCTGGCCGTCAGGGGATAGGTCTCCTGCACCGCCACGTGCTCCAAGCTCAGTCACTCAGGTCTGCTGGGTGCTTCTCCTTGCTCCTTGCTGCCCTGGTGCCCTGGGCTCCTTGTCAGATGCTCTGTCACCTGCACTGCTCAGGCCCTGTATTCAGGTCAAAGGAGGTTGTGGGCCAAATAGCCAAAACTCTCACCTCGAGCCCACTGTGTGACCTTGGACAGCCCCTCCTCTCTGCCTCCGTTCCATGAACCGAGAGGTAAAGCATCCCATCGGAGCGTTTCTGAGCCGCCATCCCAGAACCCGTTGCCCAACCAGGCCCGTGACCCAGCGGTGAAGGGCAGTGAGAATAGAGCCGTTGTTTGGAATTCAAAGGTGAGGTGGGTGGGGCACCTCCCAATAATAAACTTCGATGGGGATTGGAGCAACCTGTTTGTCCGAACCTTTGGTGCAGCTGCACGAGGCCTGCCACTCCTTTGGCGATGCTGCAGGGACGTATGGAATGTGCTTATCAGAGACCATCAGGCTCCTAAACCTGACACTTCACCCTCCCACTCCATCCCGGGACCAAAAGAGACAAAACTTGCACAAGGGGTGGAGCCCAGAGGATCCTTGTTCAGATCCAGATTTCAGCTACTTCGCTCAGGAGCTCCTGGCCGAGGGTACACCCTCCTCTGCCTTTTCGAAAGGCTGGTTAATACTCTTTTCTCCCTGAGTGACTTTGTCCTCTAGAGGAACTGTGGGAGGGCCCGTGGGGATTTTGAAAGCTTAGTGCTGAGCTAATTCTGTTCCCTAATGGTTTTGAAAGCCGGTCCTGTAATTAGGGACTTGGTGGCAGGGAGTCTGGCACTGGAGGCCAGGAGACTGGGTTCCAGCCCAGGCTTTGCCATTACCTGGCTGTGTAGTCTTTTTTTTTTTAAATCCTCATCAGAGGATACTTTTTCCATTGATTTTTTTTTTTTTTTTGAGAGAGAAAGAAGGTGGCAGGGGGGCAGGAAGGAGGAGAGAAATATCGATAGAGATACATCAACTGGTGATACAACCAGGGCCAGGGATCAAGCCTGCAACCAAGGTACATGCCCTTGATCAGGAATTGAAACCATGACCCTTGGGTCCTTGGGCTGACACTCTAACCACTGAGCAACCGGCTAGGGCTGGCTGTATAGTCTTGAGCGAGTTGCTTCCCCTCTGTGGGCCCTGAAGACAGAAATGTTTCATCTTGGGTGTAGACTGGGGCCAGATCTACCCCAATTTTTTTGCTAGTCCATTTCTTCCCTCACATAGAGACATATCTTTGGTTGGAGGCTTGAGTCCCACCCCAAGCTCCTCCTCTTTGAAGGCATCCAAGAAAGCAAGTGAGTGATGTGGGCGTTTTAGGCTTGGAAGGGGCTCCGAGGAGCACCCCAAGCTATTTCTGGAAGGCCTCTTACTCCAGGTGTCTGGTGGGAGGGGCTTGGTGTGTTTGGGCACCAGCATTTCACAAAGGTAAAGAGCCCTGGCTTCAGACTTAGCCAGTCTTTCACACCCCAACCTTGCCAATTATTTCAGCCCATTATTCAGCGAATTTTTAAAGTGCCTATTCTGTGCCAGGCACTGTGCTAAACTAAGCTGTTTTGCATACATTACTGCTTTTAATCCTCACAACCCTGTAAAGGAGGGACTACCTTATCCCCATTCTGAAGATGAGAAAACTGACACTCTGAGAGGCAGTGTGACTTGACCAAGGTCACACGAATAGCAAGTGGCAAACCTGGGGCTTGAGTCCAGGTCTATGGACTCCGAAGCCCTGGTTCTCAGCCACTACACTCTGCCGTCTTCCAAACCTTGTTTTGTTTAATCCTCACTTGCTTTATTTCCAAGCTTCCACTCCAGTGCTTCTGAAAAGCCCCTGGCAGGGCCACTCCATGGATTAACAAGCGTGTCCACTTCTGAAGGAGGATGGAGATGACAGACCTTGGATGGTGGCGTGGGAAAAGCCCTGTGGGCTGTCCCGCCCCAAGGACTCAGCTTCTAGAACAGCCTGACCCTCATCAGCACATCTGATCCCCTCTGAACTCTATCAGCTGCTTTCCTCGCAAGGCTGTTCATGTAGGAGCAATTGAGGGCATGGCTATGGCAGTATGTATGAATTAAAAAGTGATGAAAGCAGCCTCATTCTTTATTATCCGTGTCCTACTTCGCTGTTTGTGTCACTCAACAAACTGGACCAGAAATTGCACGTTGCCCTCAAGAATCTTGAGATACCTCATGTAATGGTGCAATCCTTGGGGTTCTGTGATGATGGGTAGGAGGCGGGTTTTGCTCTCAAATGCCCAACACTCCTTCCTGCCTGACTCATTCAGAACTGCCATATTCAGGATGCGCGGCGTTAGGACGGTTGGCATTGTGACATGTGGTTGGCCCAGCAAGGCTGGAATGTGACATTCCTGAACAGATTCAGGCATGAGAAGAGAGAATAACACCACATCTGTAAACAGCCTGGGACTTAGGAGAGGCGCACTTGCTTGGGAAGTCTGTGGAGGTGGAGCCACCCGTCTGTCACCAGGTCTGATCATCCCTCAGGAAGCATGCAGAGCCCCTCCCCCCGGGGGTGCACCCTCGGACCACTGATTCCAGTCTGGTTGGGCAGGGGAGTCAGTTGCTGACATAACCACTCAGCCTTCCAAGGACTGAGAGGAGACAAACACCGAAGGTGCCGTCTGCAGGGGACGGACGAGCGCTGGGCCAGCATCACGAGTTTTTCCATCTGTGCATTAACCTCTCTCCTTTTGCCCTGTTGAGCTCAGGGTGTCTGGGAAGAGGGTTCTATTCCTTTTGAGACTTTGTGTATAGGGGGGGCCCCAGGCAGAGGGAGAGAAGTGGACCCACAGGTGCAGGGTCCAGGCTTGGGACAAGAGTGTTTCTTCACGTCAACAGAGTTCAGAGGCTGCCAGGGATCAAGCTGAGAGAGTTTGGGGGACCTGCCTGCATGCCGTGGAGCAGGGGCCTGTGGGCACGGGGCGGGGGTGGGAGGTCGGCTCTCACAGAGGTCTCCTCGCCAGCGCTGACCCCGCTCCCATCGTGGAAACTGCAGTGTGGGGCAATGGCATCCCTCCTGCCTAACAGTGAGCAGTTCAAAGGCGGTGGAGGGCCCCGCTTAGGGTGGCACCAGGGAAGTAGCCATAGTCGGGGAAGTGAGGAAGGCGAGCAGCAGGAGGATGCCCACAGAAATGGCCGTGGGGGAAGGGCCTGGGCCGCCGTCCCAGCCCGGTGCTGCTTCTGTGTGAACTTGGCCAAGTCGCTTGCCCACACTGCGATTACATTTTGTGAAAGAGGGTTAGGCAATGATTTCAAAGGTACCTTCCAACTAGGCTGACCAACCGTCGCAGCTGCCGGGGACTGTCCTGGTTTTACTACTGAACATTTCATGTCTAGGAATCCCTGCTCCCAACTAAAATTTCTGCTTTTTTAAAAAAATATATTTTTTATTTCAGAGAGGAAGGGAGAGGGAGAGATAGAAACACCAATGATGAGAGAGGACCATTCATTGGCTGCCCCCTACTGGGGATGGAGCCTGCAACCCGGCAAGTGCACTGCTGGGGAATTGAACCGTGACTTCCTGGTTCATAGGTTGACATGCAGCCAGAGCCACGGCAGCTGGACTAAAATTTCTGCTTCTTTTGTTCTTGTCACTTTCCTCTGAGGTCTCAATCCCTTTCTTCTTGGAGCCGCAGAAGCCTCTTCTCAGATTAAAATCCTTCTCCTAAAAGGGCGTGGGCAGAGATGATACTCAAAACACGTAACATCCTCTAGAGCAGGCATGAGGAACTTTTGTTCTGCCAAGGGCCTCTTGGATATTTAGAACATCATTCTCGAGCCATATGAAACTATCAGCTTAAAAATTAGCCTGCTGTATTTGGCCAAACGTTTAATTAACTCAACCCTAATGCCTTGGCAGGGCCAGACCAAACTGCTGTAGGCAGTTAGACAGACAGGAGCAGAGCAAGGAGCATGGGCCAGGTACAGAAGGTCACCAGGACAGAAAGCCCCAGGTGCCTAACAATGGACAACCAATTGTAGGGGGGGCTTTCCCCCAGGGTGACTTTTCCTCCCCTAGCATATTACTGGTCATGGGGTTTGGACCCCTGACCTTTCCTCCCTAGAGATAACATTTAGGCCTCCATTGTGTTTCAGCTCCAGGCCCAGGTAAGCAACAAAACCAGCCACGGCTGAAGTCAGGACCAGCTGTATGGAATAATGACCCCCTGCCCTGGTGCCGGCCAATCAACCAGTGGAGACCACAACCCTGAAAGGACACACCTGGAAAACTACTAAATATTCTATTGAGATCTTCCCCCAGGACCTCACCTAAACTCTCAGCCCTTAAAAGCCTTAGGACGGAGACCCCAGTGCGCTCTCCCTCCAGGGAGCACACCCGTCCTTTCCCATCTCTCTCCATTTCCCTTCTTTCCCTTTTCCTTCTCCAGGCCTGTTACCATCAGCTTCCTCACTCCCAAGCTCCAAGGGCCCTTTCTTTACTCTAGAGCAGTGGTCGGCAAACTCATTAGTCAACAGAGCAGCAAACCGCGGCTCATGAGCCACATGTAGCTTGAGAACCGTGGTTTGCCAACCACTGCTTTAGAGCTTGTTTCCTAAGCCCATTTCTTCTAGGAATGACTTCTGCTTCTGTCATTTACCAAATGTTCTCTCACAGTTTGGGTCTTGCTCTGAATTCTTTCCTAGGGAGAACCCAAGTACTGAGGTTGCTGAACCCAGGTTTAGTCTGACCCCACAGGTCAGATACCTGACGCTATTCCCACCGTCTACAACAAAATGATTTCTCAGAAGGAGAAACCAAGATGGCGGCATAGGTAAACACCTAAACTGTTGCCTCGCACAACAATATCAAAACTACAACTAAAAGACAAAATGGACACCATCCAGAACCACAGGAAAGCTGGCTGAGTTGAAATTCTACAACTAGAAGAAAAGAGGAAAGCACATTGAGGCTCAGAGGAGCTGCAAAAGGCTGAGGTACAGAGACTTGCACGTGGAGAGGATGGGCGGCTACGTGCACGGGCGGCTGAGTGCGCGACTGGCTTTCTAAAGCAGGAGGGAGAAGGAAGCTCCTGACTGAACTCCAGTCCCAGGTGAGATGCTGGGAAACTAGACTCATTTGAGGGGAATCTGGACTGTCAGGAAAAGAGAAAGCACACTGAGACTCAGGGGAGCTGCGGAAGGCAGAGGTCTGGAGGCACACGCGCGCAGAGAGGACTGACTGCTGAATGCACAGGAGGCTGAGTGCGCCGCTGGCTCTCTAAAGCAGGAGGGAGACAGAAGCTCCCAACTGCGCTGAACTCCAGTTCCAGGAAAGTTTCTGGGAACCCTGACTCATTCAGGGAGAAACTGGACTGTCCGGCAGTGGGTGAAACTCGAGGGTGGCTTTCTCTCAGAGGTGCTTGCAGTGATTACCGAGGGACACGGAGACCCAGGGGCCTCATAGGGCAGGGCTGACAGGAAGCCAACGCTGTCTGCTCTGCCCTGAAACGCTGCCCCATCCAAGCTGAGCACAGAGGCTTTTGCAATTTTGCAAGTCTTGTCTCATAAGAGTGTCTCCAGCACAGAAGTTCTCCCAGTGTAGACACAGCTGATCCTCACAGCCAATTGGCCTGGAGGTCAATTCCTTCCAGTGATACCATGAAAAATCAAGACTTAACTACAACAAGGCTGAGCACACAGTCCACAAAGGGGTGCACCAAGAGTGTCCACCTCAGGTAACTGGGGAAGCTGAGCCACTGTGCCCTAGAGGACACTTACCACACAAAGCTACTCTACCAACTCAGGGAAGCAACGAAAATGCGGAGACAAAGAAACAGCTCACAAATGAAAGAAATGGAGGAAAACAAATGACTGGATATAGAATTCAAAACCACGGTTATAAGGTTTTTCAAGAATTTCCTAGAAAAGGCCGATAAATTTAGCGAGACCCTCAAGGATATGAAAAAGGACCAACTAGAAATTAAACATACACTGACTGAAATAAAAAATATTATACAGAGACCTAACAGCAGACTAGAGGACCGCAAGAATCAAGTCAAAGAGTTGAAATACAAAGAAGCAAAAAACACTCAGCCGGAAAAGCAAAAAGAAAAAAAGAATCCAAAAATTTGAAGATAGTGTAAGGAGCCTCTGGGACAACCTCAAGCGTACCAACATCTGAATTATGGGTGTGCCAGAAGAAGAGAGAGAGCAAGATACTGAAAACCTATTTGAACAAATAATGACCAAAAACTTCCCCTACCTGGTGAAAGAAATAGACTTACAAGTCCAGGAAGCGCACAGAACCCCAAACAAAAGGAATCCAAAGAGGACCACACCAAGACACTTCATAATTAAAATGCCAAGAGCAAAAGACAAAGAGAGAATATTAAAAGCAGCAAGAGAAAAACAGTTAATTACCTACAAGGGAGCACCCATATGATTGTCAGCTGATTTCTCAACAGAAACTATGCAGGCCAGATGGGAGTGACAAGAAATATTCAAAGTGATGAATAGCAAGAACCTACAACCAAGATTACTCTACCAAGCAAAGCTATCATTCAGAATTGAAGGTCAGATAAGAAAAAGCTAAAGGAGTTCATCACCACCAAACCAGTATTATATGAAATGCTGAAAGGTATTTTTAAGAAGAGGAAGAAGAAGAAAAAGGTGAAGATAAAAATTATGAACAACAAATACGTGTCTAACAACAAGTGAATCTAAAAATCAAGTGAATAAAAAATCTGATGAACAGAATAAACTGGTGAATATAATAGAATCAGGGGCATAGAAAGGGAGTGGACTGACAATTCTCAGGGGGAAAGGGGTGTGGGGGGTGCGGGAAGAGACTGGACAAAAAGCGTACACCTATGGATGAGGACAGTAGAGGGGGAGGTAAGGGCAGAGGGTGGGGTGGGAACCGGGTGGAGCGGAGCTATGGGGGAAAAAAAGAGGAACAACTGTAATAATCTGAACAATAAAGATTTATTAAATTAAAAAATAAAATAAAATAAAATGGAAAGCAACAAATGAACAAATAAGAAAAACAATCAAAAACTCATAGACACAGACAACAGTATGGTGGTTACCAGAGGGTAAAGGGGTCAAATATATGGTGATGGAAGATTTGACTTTGGATAGTGGGCACACAATGCAATATACAGATGATATATCATAAAATTGTACACTTGAAACTATATAATGTTATTAACCACTCTCACTCCAATAAATTAAAAAAAAAAAAAAAGATTTCTCGGACCCTTATACGGCCCGCCGGCTGGACATTCCCTACCCCTGCTCTATGGCAAGGCACCAACCCAGCCACATGGACCAGCACAGAAACACCAGGCTGTCCTGGCCCACTGCTCCTGTCCCCAGACACTGGCAGCCCCTCATTGAAACTGAGCCTCCATCCGCTGGTCTGTGATAATCCCACCTTTCCCCAGTCCAGTGACTTCAGCACCAGCAGACCTGAAGGATTACCCAGCTTCTCTTTCGCTTCTTGTTCTCACACAAAAGGTGGTGACTTCCCAGTTCCCCGGTCAGATCAGGGTTTGTCCAGCTTTTTAACATACAGCCTTTTAAGGTGAGCCTGCTCTGGGCATTGGTGGCTACACCCAGAGAAGTTCTGCCCTGCTGGGTGGCAACTGACTTTTCATTCAGAGAGGAGCCCTTACAGTATTTGGGCTGGGAGAAGTTGGAAGTTTCAAATAATGGGCCACAGGTGTATCAGAGGGCGGAGGAGTCACGTGACCCCTAGCTCTCATTCACTCCACACCTGCTGAGCCCAGTGCACGTGGCCTCTGTCCGTCTCAGGGCTAAAGGTTTTGGAAAGAAGTCGGAGACGCCCCTTACAGTGGTGCCTCAGTGGTGGCAGGCCAGCATAGGAGCCGCTGTCCCGTGATGTGCTGGTGTGCTCTGATACCTCCGAGAGCCGGGGCAGCAGGCAGGGAACTTATCCTGCGGGGTGACATCTGTGCTGGGCCTGGAAGGTGAGGAGGAGCTACAGGAATACGAGTGGGAGGAGGCCGGCATGCCAGGCACCGACAATGGCACACAGAAGCCTGAGCTTTGTCCCACCCCCTCTGGCACTGTGGGTGGCACTGTGGGCGGCAGTGGGTCAAGGATTGCTGGGCCAGAGGCCAAGGCAGGCAGGCAGCCCTCTGAGACCGCCGGGCCCAGTCTGCCTGGGCACACCCAAGAGCCTACTTCCGATTTCACAGAGCAAATGGAGACCCCAGACACCAGCTTCCTTCCTTTTCTTCTTACTCCTCCGAATGCCTGCCTCCTCCTGGGTCAAAGCACCCGCTCTGACCCTGTCTTCATCTCCCAGGAGCCTCTCCGGTCTGTTACCAGCCACAGACTTTCCCTTCCCAGCCCTCGGCTCGCCACTCCCTTTCCCAGTTCCGCAGCTGCCACGACAGACAGTTCAGATCCCGGTCATCCCCCACCTGCGTGGCTGCAGCAGGCTCCCCATCTGTCCGTGCTTCGGGCCACTCTGTCCCTCACCATGCTGCATGCGCTGCCAGACGGAGCTGTCCACAGCAGTGCTTGGTGGACCTCACGTACCTTCCCTGAAATCCTCCTGAGCACATTTCCTCCGACCTCACCTTCCCCTGTGCAAACAAGGCCACGTTCAGCTTCGTAACCCAGTTGTCTTTGGCTCCTGCCTCTCTGCTGACACGGGACCTCAGTCTCTCCCCATGTAGTTCTGGGAACCCTCTGGGGCAGTATTGGGGTCAGGGGAGGGGGCATCTGGGCCAGTCTGTGTGTGTATGCAACAGTCTGAGACCAGGCCAGCTCATACACTGAGAAATGTGTAGAGGAGACTGTGACCTCTAGCACAGGTGATTCTGTTTACAAAACAAGCCACAACAACAACAACTCTGAGCCCTTCCCCACAGGTGAGCTGAGAAGTGCTGGCCTGGGGTGTCTGTCTCATCCACAAACAAGTCTGCCCCCTCCGTGCACTCCCTCATTGGCTCTTACTGGCAGCTCTGGAGTTGCTTTTTCAATCAACCTATCAATCAATCTATCAAAAGATTCAAATCGGTCTCTACTGCTTCTCTTCTTGAAGCCCAGAATGCTCACATAAAAAGCAGCTTGCTTCGAGAAAAGTACCTGCAATTCAGGACATCGGCCCTTTTAACGTTAAATTTGGTTTTCCTATTTTTAAACCATTCTCCTTTCTCTAAAGCACTTTTTCTGTTTATCTTGATAATTTAAAAGCTTTAAAATTAACTTTATTAAAACAATAAGTTCCATACAATAAAGTGCACTGGTTTTCAGTGCATGGTTTGATGAATTTTGGCAACAAATACACTTGTTAGATCATCACCTTAATTAAGGTATAAAACAGTGGTTGGCAAACCGCGGGTCTCGAGCCACATGTGACTCTTTGGCCCCTTGAGTGTGGCTCTTCCACAAAATACCACGGCCTGAGCAAGTCTATTTTGAAGAAGTGGCGTTAGAAGAAGTTTAAGTTTAAAAAATTTGGCTCTCAAAAGAAATTTCAATCGTTGTACTGTTGATATTTGGCTCTGTTGACTAATGAGTTTGCTGACCACTGGTATAAAACAATTCCAGCTGCAAAGTTCCCCTGTGCTCCGTTGCAGTTAATCCCCACTTCCATCAGCAGCCACGGGCATACCTGGCCTGCTTCCTGCTACTATTGATTGGCTTGGCTTCTTCTAGAACATCACATGAATGGGATCATCCACAGTGTGTGGCTGGCTCCTTCCCTCACTGTAATGTTTGTGAGAGTCATCTCTGATGTTGTATGTGGTGTCGTCCATCTTTTCAGCCTGGGAACCAAGGCTTTAATAAATTGTTGATTCTACATGCCCCTTAATTGGTTCCTCAGGACTATTTGGAGGCTCAGCTGGGAGAGCGGTGGAAGCCCTGCTGTCAAATCACCAAGGAGCAAGGTGGGTTTGGAACGTGGCCACTAGCATGTTCTCTGGGCTTTGTTTTGAAGGTAGTGAGGGACCACCTGCAAAGCTGTCACAGAATTTGAGAATGTTAGAGCCAGAGGGCAACTGGAGAACACCCCCATTTCATAGAAACCTGACTCTCCTACTGCAGAGGAAACAGGTCCAGAGAGGGACGGGATACCCTCAGGGTTGCATCATAGAGAGCAGTTCTTTGCAGAGGTCGATGGAGACTTGGCCTGCTGTGTCCCAGAGAGGTGTACTCCCATCTACCAGCCCACACAGCCTGATTAAAGGTCTAGCCTGCAGGCAGGCTGCTTATTCTAAACTTGTTTTGACCATTATGGGACCCGGCAGAGAGGAAATGGGGATGGGAGGTAGGACTGCTGTGGTTGGAGTCAGTGACTGTGCCTTTAAGACATGGGCCTTTCATTGGGAAGGATAGCAGACATGGCCCAGAGAACTGAAGTCCTATTTATTTGGGCTTTGGCTTTGGGCAAGTATCCCCAGGCCTCACCCCAAGCCTCCTTTCACACAGGCTCCCTCTTGCCAAAGAGTGAAGTTTGCATTTTCTCAGAATGTCCTTGTAAGTTACCAGCCAGTGTCAGGCTGGCTGCAGACAGCAGACTGCAGTGAAAGGCTGGGGAGCCAGCACCGCGGGAGAGGGTTCCAGTCTCCCTCACCTTCGCTGCAGGGGCCTAGCTGACGCTGCTGTCCCCAAGTGCAGAAGGAGAGAAAGGAGAGCTGGAAGGGCGGTTCGGGGGCTGGCCCAGTGCTCTCCCTATACAGACAGAGAGACTAGCCAAGAAAGAGAGGTGACTTTCTTGTAATCCCAGAGTTAATGGCAGATCTGGGAGTTGTCCCAGGCCTCTGGACTCCTCATTCTGTGCTCAAATCAAGAAATGATGCATAAATGCCTCCTGTTCGACGGGTGTTGTGCCAGGAGCGCTGCATTCGTTCATAGATCAAGGCCCTAGAGTCCCACAGGCTCTTGCAGCCTCTGGGCCTCCAAGCTGCTCAGGGACATTAGGAACCTGACTCTCCAGCACAGGGAATGGCTCTTACCTCCACATGGCTACAGACAGTCAAGGGATTGGGCAGTTACAATCCAGAGTGATGCTTGTATGGCGGGGGTATAGGGTGCCACTGCACAGGTAGGAGGGACATTTAATCTAGATTGATGGGAAGGAAAATCAGTAAAAGCCCCCCCCCCCCCCCAAAACAAAACAAAACAAAAACAAATCAAAGCTAAGATGAGAGTTTACGGAGAAAGCAGGCGAGTGGAAGGTGGGTGAGCGTGTCTGGATGGGAAGAGCACATGTGCAAGGCCCTGGAGACAGGCCCTGTGCAGTGAGGATCCGGAGGACATTTGGAGGCTGAGATGTGGAGTGTAAGGGGCGGGCAGAAATGAGGACCGAGGCAGGCAGGACCAGCTTACGAACAGCCATCCGAACAGCAGGTTTGACACTTGAAGACAGAACCCCTGGGGAGGTCTTAGCAGGTGGAGTCTCAGAGGAAGAGGGGCTCACCTGCTCTCTAGCATCTTGGTCCCTCAAGCCCTAGTAGCTCTTTAATGACTTCAAGCAGACTTTTAAGTGTTGCACTTTATCCAGCTTTCTAGTTGTTCTCGTGGACACTGCAAGCTACTCGGTCACAGACAGAAGCAGAGCAATGGGCCGTTAAATCCTCAGGGCCAGGGGCGCTACTCCCCCTGGGAGGTTGCCCTGGTTTTCAGGCGGCCTGCAGAGCAGCAGCACCACTGGGCTTTGCCGGCTGCTGCTTCTGATTCCAGGGTCCCCAGAGCTCTGCTGCATCACCTTTCCTCAGAGTCCTTTGTCTGTTGCTCAGTTTCAAAACCCTATTACCCTGCCCTGAGATTGGGTCCCCAGTGGTGGGGGCAGGCAGGGGAGAGGGAGCAGCAGGAGGTGGCCAGTTGGTTCTCAGTGGAGCAGTATTGGGCCCCACATGGAGCATTTGGACAGACGTGGGATTTTTCTTCCTTTTGTTGACACAATGATTGGAAAACCTACTATGGCCAGGGTTGCTTGGAGCAGTCCTGTCCAAAGTGGATTCCTCCCCGCCAAATATTGTTTTCCTATTAAGAAAAGATGAGCCCCTTTTACTCACACTTTGGATCTCACCCACTCCTCTCTTTTCCAGGACTTTTTTTCCAAAATTATTCCCTTTCTCTCCATACCTTCATGTTTTTTTTACTCAATGAGATCAATCCCATGAGCATAAAACAAGCTCTAGTGTCTCTAGTTAACAGCAACCCAAGTCAGACACAAGGATTTCCTTTATTTTACACCGTCCTCTCACTACCTCCTAAGTTCTCTGCTCCCTTCTACAGAGCATCTTGATCTGTGGTCATTGTAGGCTTTGTGGCATCACAGCTTGAGCTCAGAGGAAGACAAAATGCTTCCTAATTCTATTCCCAGCAGCAGGATGGGGTGTCCTCCTCACTGGGTTTCTTGGCCAGGTGCACCCTGGGCACCAGAAATAAACCAATCCCAGCTTGGATGCCTGGGAAATGGCTGCGGCAGCCCCAGCCAGACCACATGCCTCCAGGAGAAGAGGGGAGGAAAAGAGGGTACCTGGTCTCCACTAAGCTGCTCAGGGACATTAGGAACCTGATGCTCCTACGGCCAAGTCAGGTCTGAACCCAGTGGGCTCCTCCATACACCAGTGGACACACGCCAAGCTTGAGTTTCACGATGACCTTGGCCACGTCATTGTGTCATCATCCCAGGGACTCTGGATTTGCTGACCTCCTCTATCCTTGCTAAGCATTTCCTGGGTGGAGTGGAGTGGTGGCATAAGTCAACTGGCAGTTGGGGGACGGGAAAGCTGGCTAACAATATGCAAGACACAGATGCTGGGGGGGGAGGAGGGAGGAAGGTGAGCCATGTTTGCATGTTTGGTGTTACCCTTGAGGGACTGGACCCACGGAGGCAGGAAGCGAGGAGACCAGTACGTGGAGAATGATGCCTAGGACCTGTGTCAGGGCTGTGGGAGGAGCAGCTTGTGAGAGCCACGGTCAGCCACTCTAGTGTTTGTCTTGCTACCTGCTTTGGGAGGTCCCTCACCCTCCCTTCCTTTTCTCTGTCATCACATTTAGTAAACAATTTGGTGAGGTTGCATCATTAGAAGGCAAGGCATGCTGGTTTACTGCACTTTCCATTTGAGGCTCACTTTATACACTGATGCACTTACTGCTAACAATTTTGGACACCTGGCCATGGTGGGGTGGTGCCAGGGTAGTGGTGTCAAAGGATTATGCTATTTACTAGAGGCCTGGTGCACGAAATTCATGCACGGGGGTGGGGGGTTGTCCCTCTGCCCAGCCTGCACCGTCTCCAATCTGGGACATCCCTCTCACAATCCAGGACTGTTGGCTTCGAACTGCTCACCTGCCTGCCTTCCTGATTGCCCCTAACCACTTCTGCCTGCCAGCCTGATCACCCCGTAACCACTCCCCTGCTAGTCTGATTGATGCCTAACTGCTCCCCTGCCAGCCTGTTTGCCCCTAACTGCCCTCCTCTGCTGGCCTGGTCACCCCTAACTGCCCTCCCCAGCAGGCTTGATCGCCCCCAACTCCCCTCCCTTGCAAGCCTGGTCCCTCCCAACAGCCCTCCCCTGCTGGCCATCTTGTGGTGGCCATCTTGTGTCCACATGGGGGCAGGATCTTTGACCACGTGGGGGCAGCCATCTTGTGTGTTGGAGTGATGGTAAATCTGCATATTACTCTTTTATTAGATAGGATAGAGGCCTGGTGCATGGATGGGGGCCAGCTGGTTTGCCCTGAAGGGTGTCCTGGATCAGGGTGGGGGTTCCCTTGGGGCGTGGGGTGGCCTGGGCAAGGGGCCTGTGGTGGTTTGCAGGCTGGCCATGCCCCCTGGCGACCCAAGCAGAGGACCTGGTATCTGGGATTTATTTATCTTCTACAATTGAAACTTTGTAGCTTTGAGTGGAGCCAAGCCTTCTGCTTGCTCCGTGGTGGCAGCCATTTCTGTTGGGATTTATTTATCTTCTATAATTGAAACTTTGTAGCCTTAAGTGGAGGCCAAAGCAGGCCAGGGCTGCAGAAGCTTGGCTTCCTCCATTGCCGCGGGCAACCCTAGCCTCCTACTCTCTCCAGCTCTGTGGCTGCCGCCATTTCTGTTTGGATTTATGTATCTTCTATAATTGAAACTTTGTAGCCTGGAATGGAGGCCTGGGCCGGCAAGGGCAGGCGGAAAGCTTGGCTTCCTCCATTGCCGGGGAAACCCAAGCCTCCCTCTTGCTCTCTGTGGCCGCAGCCATCTTGGTTGGGTTTATTTGCATATTTGCTCCTGATTGGCTGGTGGGCGTGGCTTGTGGGCATGGCTTGTCGTTGTAGCAGAGGTATGGTCAATTTGCATATTACTCTTTTATTAGATAGGATAGGAGCGGTTTCCCATTGGTACTGCAAGGCGTACAACATCCTTCAGAAATGCAGCATCCCCATGCATCATGTTTCATTCATTCGCCTCTGGCTGGGAGGGCCATAATAGGGTTGGACTAACATTAAAACAATGTGTCACTGATCTCCAAGTAGAGACAGCACCATGAATGCCAAAGTCCATGTCTGAATCCAGAACTGACCTTCAACCCCACCCTACTTATCCTAGGAGCCTCTGTGACCTTGGGCTGGTTTTTTCACTTTCATTTTCTCATTTGTAAATCAAGGATTATAGTGTCTACCTCAAAGAGTTATTATGATTATTAAATGAGATAATGCATGAGTACACTTAACACAGTGCCTGGCAAGCATTCAGTACATGCTAGCAGCTACCACCACCACAACTAGTAATTGGGAAACAGGAATAAGAAAAATGGGGAGTTGGGAATTTAAGCCAGGGATTTGTCGCCAAACTATAAAACATGCTCCCTACAACTCAGCTGGTAGGCTACACTGCCCTTCTTGCACAAGTGCTGGGACATGGAGCTTTGTTCCCTACCACAGTGTCTCCAAACATTCTGGATCATGTGGGATAATTGTAAATACTCCCCTATAGTAGATGTTTGTTCCCTTATTTGCAAATACTGTCAAGTACATTATAAAACATAAAAAAATAAAACTTTTAAAAACCTGAGATAAAAAAATATCCAAAGAAGCTCTAATATTCCCTCCTTTTCTTTTTGAGAGTTCTGTGCTGGTATATGTGTGGGTCTGGGGACTTGAGAGAGGCCCTTCATTAGTCACACTTCTTGTTGCCAGGATCAAATGAAACAGCCTTTAAAAAGCAACTAGAGGCCTAGTGCATGAAATTTGTGCACAGGTAGGGTCCCTAGGCCTGGCCTGCGATCAGGGCTGATCTTCCCTGGCTGCCAGCAGCTGGCCCCACCCCCCACCACCATGCTGCTGGTCACTCGGGCAATAGGGGCCCCAGCACCACCCGAGTCAGCCGCCACCCATCCCTGCTTCCCCATTCCCCATCGGGCAATCAGGGCTTGTAGGCTGGGGGCAGCTCCTGCGTTGAGTGTCTGCCCCCTGGTGGTCAGTGCGCATCATAGCCAACTGGTCATTCTGCAGTCCGGTTGATTTGCATATTATGCTTTTATATATATAGATTGTGAGATTTTGAGTTATGTTTGTCACTATAGTTGGTTAACTCATGTACATGCATAAACAATAAGAAGAAAAGTCTCCTGAAAGCTAGAGTTCAATGGTAACAAAGAGCTTCACTTTGAAGGTTCTAGTTATCCAAACCTTACAGGGAACCTACCACATACCAAACGCCATGGTAAGAATTGGGGGTGAAGATGAATAAGATGCAACCCCAGCCACTGGCATCTGGAATTTTAATAGGGAAGACACACCCAGTGAATAAATACAGCACTGTGTAACTTATAAAATGAGAAAGGCATAACATCCAAATGAGAAGAAGGAGGAGGGACTCTCAGGGATGGCTTCCTAGAAGTAATTGCCTGAGTGTGGTTTTGAAAGATAAATGGTTATTTAACAGATAGAGAAGAAAGTGTGTGTGTGCTAAAGGCACAGAGGTGTGAAACAGCCTCCACATCCCTACACGCTGTCCAGGATGTTCAACATGGCGGATGTGATTGGACTGCGTGGGAAGCAAGGAAGGTGGTCAAGTGCCAGGTTGTGTGGCCTTGTGCCCCTTGACTTTGGATTGAAACCCAAGACAGGGGGATCTATGATAGGTTCTAGGCAGGGGAGTGGCATGGTTGGATTTGCTCTGCCCTGTGCATGGAGAGTAGTAAGGCATGGCACTGGGAGGCCAGGGACTCCTGGGACTCCAAGAGGGAGGGAAAGGGATTGACTATGGGAGGGACTGTGGGGCTGAAGAAGATGTGAAGAAACTGGAACTCAGGAATCCAGACTTGGAGTCAGCACGGCCCTCCTGACTCCTTCAGTCTATTAATTCTACAGGAGATTGAGGGGGCTCCTTAATCTTGAGAGGCGGTAAGACTTGAGTAGAAAGTTTTCAAGCCCAAGGTCTAAAGACCCCAATGCCTTGGACATTTTCCCAGCAAAACTTGCTACCTTCACTGAAATGATTCCTAAAAGCCAGTCTCTACTCGTAGCAGGAATCCCAGTCAATCAGAGCACCAAGGCTGCAGCCCCCAGCTGGAGCACGAAGGCCTTACACAGGGCAGCTTTAAATTAGTCTTGCTCGTCTCCAACATGCAACAGCCCAAACCACACCACCATGGCAAGCCCCTATGTTCCTTTACCTCTCCATCTTGATTTCTTATTCCTACTGATCCGCAGGCCACCTTTCACTCCCCCCTGACAGGCACTATTACCCAGCCACTTTCTCCTCGATATTTCCAATCAATCCAGCTCACATGGACAGCTTCAATGTTCTATTTTGACCATGTTGGAAGGAAGCAGAGGGAGGGTTTGTGGGACAGTGTTTACAGAGTCTACAGTAGTGCACAGGAATGTTCTAGGCTTTCACAGTCACTCACCACTTACTCACTGACTCACCCGGAGGAACTTGCAGTCCCGCAAGCTCCATTTATGGTAAGTGCCCTACACCAGTTTTTAAACTTTGGTATCATACTTTTTCTGTGTTTGTTTAGATATACAAATACCATTCTGTTATAATCGCCTACAGTGTGCAGTGCGGTAACACGCTATACAGGCTTGTAGCCTAGATGCAACAGGTGGCCGAGGTGTGTAGTAGGCTAGACCATCGACTAGTAGGTTTGTGAAAGTGCACACTACAGTGTTCGCACACCAACAGAATCATTGCTTAACCACTCATTTCTCAGAACCTACCCCCATGGTTAAACAATGCATGACTGTGCTCTAAACTTGACTGTCTTGAAAACAATAACAATCATCTGTTTACATCAAGACTTTACAATTTGGGCCCGGCTCAGCAGGGAGGGCTCGTCTTTTCTCCTTGCAACATCGGCTGAAGTGGCTTGACTAGGCAATGGAGAATCCACTTCCAAGATGGCTCCCTCATATGGTTGGCAAGTCAGTGCTGGCTGTTATCCGTAAGCTCACCTGGGGCTAAGGGTCAGGGACCTCAGTTCCTGGCCATATGGCCTGTCCATGTGGGCCTCTCTGCGGTCTGCTTGGGCTTCCTCACAACGTGGTGGCCGAGTTCCAAAAGACAGGAAGCAGAAGCTGCCTCCTCTTAAGACCTGAGCCCAGAATTTGGCACCTCATCACGGAACCTGGATTTAAGATTGGTGACCTAGAGCTCCTCTCAATGGGAGGAGTATCAAAAATTTTGGGGTCAAATTTTAAAAGTGCCACATCCTAATGATAAAAATCCATAAAATAAATTGAAGGGCTTTCTGTGACTTGGTGCTTTTAACAAATCCGTTATCTAATTTCATGATAACATCTCTCCGTGCACAGTGATCTTCTTTTGGTTCCTCCAATGCATTATGTTCTGGCTCACCTCCGGGCTATTGCACCTGCTATTTGCGTACACCTGGAATGCTCTCCCTCTCTTTACTCAATCTCCTACCTTCAGATATCAGCGTGGACAGTCTCTGCCAATACTAGTTTAGGTTAAGCTCTTCTGTTTTAAGCTCTCATACAATTCCTGGGTCACTAAGTGCATCCTAAGAATGGTTTTTTGTGTTTTTTTTAAAGAAGTGATTAAATAAATGAGAAAACCCCCCACATCTCCTTATTCTGAAATGCCTTTCCCACCTCCATGTCTTCGTGATGCACCCTAGCCCCAGCCAATGCCCAGTTTCTGGGTAGATGGACTCCTCTTGCAGCATTTCAACTCTTCTTAAAATTTCTCCAGGAAGGTGATAATGTTCCCTAGAACCAGCTCAGGATAAGCAGGCGGCTTTCAGGACTCCCTGGCTCCACAGCAGTGTGAATGGAAAGTCCTGTGTGCTCGTTTTCATGGAACCTTTGTTTCATGGTCGCAGTGTTCCTGTCAGCACTGCCACTCTTTATTTTGAAGCTCCTGGAAGGCAGGCACAATATCTCTATGATTCACTCTTCTCTATATTCTTAGAAAACAGGAAACAGATGGCTTGAGGGCCAGCAGAGTGAAATTGAATTTTAATAGGCAGAGGGTACAGAACAAGCAAAGACTGAGTGGGCTGGGTGTGCTCCCGCTGTCTGGTGGGCAGGACTTGGCTCTTACCATGCTGTGGCCTAGGACCAATTTCTGGTCAGGGAAGGAGACAGATCTTATGATAAAAACACACCAGACAGCAAGCCAGAGTCCTAGTTTACCACCCTCAGGGGCTGTCATTTAGCCTCCCTGAGAATTGTCCCCTTAACTATAGGACACTTAGATGAGGTTAACAGTGATTTTGACAGTGATTAGGTCCTCCAGCTCTGTAGGCAGGCAGATCAGGGTTCAAGTTCAGTTTTGCCCTTTTGATCTATGTGACCCACACTAAGTTTCTTCGTCTTTGGGTCTCACTTTTGTCATCTATAATCTGGAAATAGTTTTTCTTCCCTAATAAAGCTGTTTGAGAACTCAAATGATAAACTATTCAAAGTATTTCGTATGGTAAGCACCTAATTAATCATTTAAACAAACAGTTACTGAGAACTGCTTCCAGAAGGATGCAGTACAGTGGAGTGGTTATAATCTTGACTGTGGGGTCAGATAATACACGAGTTTAAGTACTGGTTTTATCATTTCCTCGCTGTGTGACCTTGGGCAGGAGACTTATCTTTTCTAAACTTTAGTGTTTTAGGTCTAGAATGAGGAGTGCATTCTCATCTCTTATTTTGATGATTCAATAAAATATCGTATATATAGTGTTTATCACGGTGCCTAGTAAATAACATGTGCTTAATAAATAAAGGCTGTTTGTTTGAGATTATTATTGCAGATAATTACTCTTTGTCAGGGAAGAACTTATAGTTCAGTTTGGTTGTCTGCACAAAAACATGTAGAGTAATAATGGGAAATATTTAGAAAAGAGGCTGGGATCACATGTGGTGGCTCTTGAATGCCCAGATGAAGTTTCTACATTTTATTCCACTGGCAATGACAAGCCCACTGAAGAAGTTTAAGCTTTCAAAAACATTAATTTCTATGCAGAATATAGACTATTTTAAAGAGAAGATATACTGGAAATGGAGGGACTTATTATTCATTTATTCATTCATTCTGTCAATCACCTAACGATTATTGAGTTCCTATATGCAAGGCACTAGTTGGTGAAGATGCAGAAAAAAGACAGATAATTAAATAATATTTAAAATGTAATAAATGCTAGAATATAGAAGCCCCTAAGTCAGATTTTTGGAGGGATTAAAAAATTCATCCAAAAGGAAGTAATATTTAAATGGAAACTTGAAGTATAAAGGAGAAGAGCGTTCTAGGGAGACATATCAAATGCAAAGGATGCATAGGCCAGAGAGAGCAGCATGAATAGAGGACATGAAAAACCTTCACTTTTAAGAAAAGTGGTAAAGAGAATCAGAACTCCGGTGATGACCACGGTGATAGAGAGGAGGTGATAAATGTGTGTGTCATTGTGAGATCAAAGCGAGAGAATTTGATGACAAACTAGGCATGTGGGAGATATGAGGAGTCAAGGGCGACTCTAATGGGACACCCACATGAGTGACCCTTACTTTGGTTTGCCTTTTTCTGCTTTAGAGTGTGTGCTGGATTTCGCTGTGTCAACTTGGCTTAGTTGGGAACTACATATGGTTCCCTTTATGGTTCCAGGCCAGAGTTGAGCAAAAGAGGAACCTGTACAAGATTTGGAAGGCAGAAGTGAAGCAGCAGCCACTATTACTCCCTAAAGGTCATTGTGGTCAGAGGTGATGACAGGTGCAGAGATACCTGGTAGCTTTCAGCTCTTCTAGCTTTTCCTCTTGACATCCAGCAGCTCCAGGCCTGCCACCTCCTATTTGGATCCCAGAGGCAGTAGCCTCTAAGGGGTGATGGCTTCCCACAGACCTCTTCAGGCACTACCCCTTTGTGAGCGCCCTTTGGTGGCTGCAGATGCTTAACTCTTCAGATTTACTGACTCCTTTTCAGATCTTTCAGATATGCCTTTAAGACGTTCCCTCTCCCAGCTTCTGCCATAACTATGTAAGGTCTAGTTTTTATAATAAAGTTCTTACTCTATAACAATGATAATAAATCTACCCCCAACTGATACTAGGCTTGTAAAGTTCTAGGTAGCTTGGATTCTTATCCTTGAGTATTTCCAGTTTACCTAAGCAGCCAAGGCTGGACTGATATGGGTGTTTATTCCCCTCAAGAGAGACATAGGTTATCAGCTCATCTAGTCCAGAACTAAATAAAGATATTTTTTTGAGACACTATTTTCCTCTCCTTTAACTCAGTAGACCAAAACATAAGAAATCATAAGCCAGATGACTAAGCAATAACATAAGACAGCGGGGAGGAGAAAGAATGTTCTAAGAAGAGGAACAGGATGTGCAAAGATCCAGAGGTCACAACACCTCCCTGTCTACCTTAGGCTTGTTGTGAAAATGAAAAGAAATAATGAATATGAAGGCACTCCATAACTGCTATAAAAGTGTGCAGATATGGAATCAAATCACGAGGACCTTTGTAAGAAAGACTTTTTGCTTTCTGCTCTTCAGCAGTTCTCAGGATTCTTCAGATGAACCTCAATGCTCCAGCCACCAGACAACTAGAATTTCAAAGAACATAATTATGTGGTTAGTGCCAGCAGGGCCTAGTGCATTTGGCTCAGGGAAAACCATTGTCTGTTCCTGAGCCACTAGGAAAAAGGAACAGAGAGTAGCTAAAGACCAGTTTGTTCCTCTTTCATGCCAGAACTTTTCTGAAATGGAAGTGTCCTGGCAACCTCAGAATTACTTCAGCTTTCCTGTTCTTGACCCATTCAATTTAGTTTTTCTCTTCTTTGCCTGGGATAAGTCAGGAAGTGACACTCCTAAAGAGTCTTGACTCCAACACTTACTTGCTGTGTGAATGTGAACAAGTTACTTCAACTCTCTATATCTCAGTTTCTGCATCTGCAAAATGGGGATTACGACTTACAGGGAAGTTGTGAGGATTAAATGAGTTATATGTGTCTTTAAAACAATGCACAGCTCATAATGCGTGATCAGCAAATGTTAGTTGATATTATGATAAAATAATAGTTGTATTATTACTATAGAATCAAAAGATCAATTATAGTCGTGCTAGTATCCAAATCAAAAGTTGTGATATTCTCTATAATCTTTATTTCTGGCATTTTGTTCTTAGAGAAATCAAGTGACTTAGAAGTTCAATGGTTCCTGTCTAGTAATAGTATTACTTATTAATTCCAGTGTATGTGAGAAGAAATTGGTCTAGTTCATCATTCAAATCATGATAACCATGAAATGGAAAAGAAGTAATTAGCCTAGGTTCTCCACCAACTACCGCTCCACCTTTCTCCTTGTCTTTAAAGCCATGTAATGTGTCTCCATTGGGCTATCTCCATTTCTTCACCTTCTATTCATTTGCTGATCAGCTACCCTCCTTCTCTTCCAACTCCTCTTTCTTCTTCTTCCTCTTCTAACAAATTCTTCTTCTTCTTCTTCTTCTTCTTCTTCCTCTTCTTCCTCTCCTCCTCCTCTTCTTCCTCCTCCTCCCCCTCCTCCTCTTTCTTCTTCCACTTATTCTTGTATTAGTCCTCACCCAAGGGTATTTTTCCTGTTCATTTTTACAGAGTGGAAAGGAGTGGTGAGTGGTAAGAGAGAGAAACATCGATGTGAGAGAGACACAATGATTGGTTGCCTTCCAGAAGCACCCCAATCAGGGCCAGGGATTGAACCTGCAACTCAGGGATGTGCCCTTGACCAGTAATAAAACCCGAGACCCTCCAGTGCACAGGTAGATGCTCTAACCACTGAGCAATGCCAGCCAGGGTCCTTCTCTTCCTCCTCCTCCACCTCTTCTGTTTCTTCTTCTCTTCCTTCCACTCACCTTTGTAAGAAAGGAAAGAGAAAACTTTTCAAAAAATAAAAACATGTCTGTTATATATTGTGAATAATTAAGGGAGAAAAATAATGAAGGAAAGGGGAGAGAGTAAGAAAATGAAGGAAAACTAGAAAAAGAAATATGAAAAAAAGAAGGGAATGAGAAGAAACTAAACAGAAAAAAAATCCTGGGTGGAACAAAATGCACATTTGGGACCATTTTTATACATTTCCCTGAGGTTTCAATTTTATCTAACAACATTTCAGAGATTTGAAGAAACTATGTGATTTCATAAGATTAGTTTTTATTTTTATTTTTGCTTTTCTCCAGGGTAAATTTACCAAATTATTTCTCTTGCTCAACAAGACATAGTTTTCATAGTCTTTAATAGTCCAGTTACTCTTTTTGGGTGGTACCAGCAGTTTGTCAGCATCCCTATTAGAGTGTGATGTTCAGAGTTGGACAAGATATTCCAGAATATTCCTCATGTGGGCTGACAAATAGAGTGCAGTAGGACTTACTTTCTGTGCTTGTCGCAAGGAGCTTCAATTTACTCTCCTTTGCTTTCTGTCTGTCTCTCTCTCAAACATTTATAGCAGTGATTCTAAAACTTCTTGGCCTTAGGTGTTTTTACTCTCTTAAAATAATAATTGAGGACTACAAATAGATCTAGTTTATATAGACTACACCTGCTGATATTTACCATATAAGAAATTAAAACGTATGTTTTTAAAATATTGATTTATTAAATTACTGAAAAATAACAAAAATAACCCCATTTCATGTTAACATAATAACATATTTATGAAAAGTTTTCAAAAACAAAAATAATATTGGGAAAAATGACATCTTACCTAATAATAGAGAAACATGTAAATTGACCATACCTCCACTATGCCCACAGCCAATCAGAGTGAGTATGCAAATTAACCCAACAAAGACGGAAGTTAATTTGCATATATACCTGGGTCCTGGGAACCTCCTCAGTACCCAGGTCACTCCCAGCCAGCCATCAGAGGGGTGGGGGCCCCCTTCCCAAGCCTAAAGCCTCTAAGGAAGGAGCCGAGCCTGCGATCGGAGGGGCCCCCTTCCCAAGCCTAAAGCCTCTAAGGAAGGGGCCGAGCCTGCGATCGGAGGGGCCCCCTTCCCAAGCCTAAAGCCTCTAAGGAAGGGGCCGAGCCTGCAATCAGAGGGGCCCCCTTCCCAAGCCTAAAGCCTCTAAGGAAGGAGCCGAGCCTGCAATCGGAGGAGCAGAGGGGGGGGCCCTGCCCAAGCCTAAAGCCGAGGCTTTAGGCTTGGGAAGGGGCCGAGCCTGTGATCAGAGGGAAGGGAAAAAAATCAATGGAAACATATCCTCAGGTGAGGATAAAAAGAAAAATAAAGAAATGTCATATCCTATGAAAGACACATCTTGAAAATGCCTAAAGAAAGTTGTCATTTTTTCATGGTGAAGAGACTGGAGTCGGTGTTGATGAAAATACCTTGGCAGCTGCTGTGACTGTCAGTAGCTGCAGCAGCGGGGTGATGGGGCTGGCGCCTTTTCCTGATCAGTCTGGTCACCCCCCTCAAAGGAAGGCCAAACTGCGGCTTAGGTCCACTCCCAAGGGGGAGCGGGCCTAAGCCATCAGTAGGACATCCCCTGAGGGCTCCCAGTATGTGAGAGGGGGCAGGCTGGGCTGAGGGACCCCTCCCCAGTGCATGAATTTCATGCACCAGGCCTCTCGTTGTTTTATATCTTTGCATATATTCTTTACATCTTAGAAGACAACTTGATTCTCATATCTGATTTTGCATTTAATCTATTGCAATATGCTGTTTTCTTGAAGTATATAAAGTCTGGCTTTGCTCAGAGGCACAGTTGGGAAATGGAGAAATATTTTAATGGTCTTTGCAGATAATTTGGGGATTCTTTGATATTCGAAACTTGACAAGTGATTTTGGAATGGTTAGTTGCAATGTGGAATCTAGAATCATATCAATGAACTTTTCATATTTTTTTTTTACATATAATCCATTGGTCTAAGTTACACTTTAAATGGATCTTTTACTATTCATGATTTTGTAACATCATGCATTGGTCATTGGTGAAATGCCCATTCACTGGACTCATGCTGATCTTCCAAATATTAACAGATTTCATTCTACAATCCCCCCAAAAAACCACATTCATTAATATTACCATCCATCTTATTAGAAAAATATCTAAGTATTTGGAAGCTGACAAGCTCATGATAGCAGATACAAGTCTTCCCACATTCACTTGGAAGCTTGCATTTTATCTTAGGCAGCATTGGCAGCAACTTTCCCTGAAGTGACAAGCTCCTTTAATTCATTTTTAAGAAAATGTCTGGTGGAACTCCCACATCTGAATAACATAATTTGCTAGTCAGTCTGTCAGTCATTCTTTCAAGTAAAATGTTTTTTCATGACAAAGGCAGCTCACTCATTTTGAAAATCACACATCAGCAGGTGTGAGTTTCCTCCAGACAACTCTCATTCTGCAGGGTCTACCCGAAGGACCTTACGCCAGGCCTGATGTTGTCACACAGAATTTAAAAAGAAGGATACTCAAGGGTCAAGATGTAATACGATTGACCATATGTACTGCTTCATACAACTGTGTTACGTGACATAAGTGTTTTTCTTTGTTTCTGGTAAAGAATACAGCGATGTTTGCACAGTTGGGTGCCACTGCCTGGATTCCTGCTAAGGCTCCAGCAGTGTTACTAGCCACTGCTTTTGCACCATTGGTGTAAATGTCAACACAGTGAAGGGACAAAGTAGAATTATCTTGGCAACAGTTTTGGTCTTGTGGATCCTTGAAAGGATCTTGAGGCTTCCCAAAGGTCTGTGGACCACACCTTGAGAAGTGACTTTTTCATGGATGCCTCTGAGCTTCATGTTGGGTCTTATCAGTGTGGGCGGGGTTGTCATCAACAGGTTGGGAGTCTTCAAAGAAAGAACATGAAGAGCAATAGGAGCTAACATATCTGAGCTGCTGGTCGGATGCTTTTCTTACAGTATCTCTCAGCAACCCTTGAGGTGGCTTCTCTTTTATCCTCACTTTCAGATGAGGAAACTGAAGATCAGAGAGGTGAGTTAACTTGCCAAAGATCACACAGCTGGTAAGTAGGAAAGCCGGCATGAAACGCTCGACAGCCTGACTCCAGAGCCCATGCTCAGAACTGCTTTGTTATTGCTGGAGAAGCTAACAGGATGGGCACAGTGAAGAGACTGCCGGTCAGAGGGGCAGGAGGTCAGAACAGTGCCTGAGAGTCTTGGACCCAAGGTCTAAGCAGCGATTCAAAGGTTTCCTCTACATCTATTTTCCCCATCGGATTCTTACAAAAGCCCTCTCTGAGTTGGCTGGTCAGAGTTGTTATTTCCATTTCATAGGTAAGGAAGTTGACGCTACTTAGCAGCGAAAGCTCTCCTTGTAGCCCCAGAGGACTCCACCTTCTCACCCAAGGCCAAGGACTCTGGACACTTCCTGGCAGCTTTTCCTCCTCGGGGTGTCCCACTGCCACATGCTATAGGGGGGACTTGGCAAAAGAGGCAGTGGTGGTCTTCTAGAGAGAGAGAGGCAGGGTGGACCCATTAGCCCTGGTGCCATAGAGAAGTGATCGAGGTTGATGCAGTGGTCAGACCAGTGGTGAGAGTCCCCCTCACCTCTGTGTCTGTGACTGAGGCTCAAAGTGGTTCCCCTTCGGGGGATGCAGTTCCATATCAAGCCGAAAGCAGTTTATCTGCTGACAGAAAAAGTGGCATGGCGGGGCTGGGCGGGGCATGAGGGGAGAACAGAACTGAAGCCTTTGAGGCCACTGCCAAGGGTTTGATGAGACGGCAGAGATGCTCCAGCTCAGATCTCTGTCTAGAAAAAGAGAAACCGGCCTGCAGAGGGGAAGGAACTTGCTGAACGGCATACAGATTGAAAAGTAAAAGTGCCACGCGGCCCAGTCCCCCTGATGCCAGTCTCAGCCCTTCCAGGACAGAGACCATATTTAGATAAATAAATCAAGCCTTCCTGGCGCCTCCCTCTGCTCTCTCAGAGCAACCATGCCACTGGCAACCAAGGCTGCTTTGCGAGCAGCAGCTCCAGCTCTGGGGACACGCACCCCTTCTATGAAGTTCTTATAAGGAGGGACTGAGAACCAGGGTGTAATGTCTTTGGTTTGTGGGGGCCCCTCCCCAGGGTTTGTGATGCCGTTCCTTTGGCATACCGCTCTGGGCATTTAAATGCCAAGTGGTTTTATGTTCTGTTCACTCTGAGATTCCTCTCCTTCCAATGCCTCGATTTTTGCCTTTGTTCTTTTGTTTATATTCCCCAGACAATCAACAGTTCCTGAAAGTTACAGCCTCCTGGATGCAGAAGAGGGGAAATTTCAGGACAGTTCCTGAACGTCCAAACCTTCAAAGCCCTATGCAGGCCAGCAAATAGCCTCCAGAAAAAGGGGGAGATCCTGCCCCAGTCAGGCCGTTCCAGAAGCAGGGCCCATCCTCTCCTCAGTCCCTCCTGGTCCCCCTGCCCAGGCCAGTGCCCCGGCCTTCCACATGGGCTCCATATAGAGAAAGCATCTCAGGACTACGGGAAGGTGCCTTTTCTTGGTAGCAGGCTGAATTCTGAATTTCAGCAATTAGAAATTAATTCTTTAACTTCAGGTTTTGTTCGTGAGGACAAAAGACAGCATTATATTGTAGGACTAGTTCTTCTTCCTCCTCCCCACTTCCTTCCACTCCTCTTCCTCCCCCTCCTCTCCTTTTTTTGTCCACAAATATTTATTGAGAATCGGCTACATTCCAGGCCCTGTTTTGAGAGCTGGGGATTCAGCAAAGAAGCAAATTCTCTGCCCTGGCGAAGCTGACGGTCCTCTCGGGGAGTCGGATAATAAATACTGTGATGTGAGGCTGTGTGTGAACAAGTGGAGGCAAGGAGCCTAGAGAGTGACAGCAATGGCGGTGTAGATGGGGCAGTGGGAGACAGGCTTACTGTTGGGAGGAGACCTGGATGAACTAGGAGGATGTGCCCTGAAGCCACCTGGGGAAGGCAGAATGGCCACCTGTGACACAGGCAGGGTCTGCCTTCCACCCACAGGCAGCACAGGAGTTTCCCTTCTCAGAAAATGTCCTCAGAGAAGAACAGAACAACATTAAACCCAGTTTAATCCTGTCACCAGGCGATGTCCTCCACACTCCTGAAGACCCTGCTTAGGTCCCGATGAAACCTTCTTATCCCAGCACATCTGGCTGTCATTTCAGCCTACAGTTATCTTTCAGGGTAAATTTATCTTTTTAAAAAATCCCCCCAAACAGCTATTCTACAATCTGGGGTGAGTTAATTAAATATTTCTTTTTTCTCCTTCTGCTGTTCTTGATCCTCATAAGATTCACGAGCTGGAGAGTTGGACGTGCCCTTGGAGGTCAGTGGCCCAAGCCACTCATTTTAGAAATGGAGACGCTTAGGAAGGGCCTTGCGTCTGGCTGGTCACAGGGCGAGTTACAATGCGGCAGAGGGGACCCACACCCAGGTGTTCTACTGACGCAATGCTGCGAGCCCCACGTAGAAGCCACCTCTACCCCACATCTATTTTCTGTCCTTGGAGAATAACAGTAACAGCTCGTGTTTCTCCAGGCCTGGGGTTTCCTCTTGCAATGTTGTTCTGTTCTTCTCTGAGGACATTTTCTGAGAAGGGAAACTCTCTGTAGGTTTCTTTTTTCCCCCCCTTTTAAACTAAATATTATCTTTTGCTGTGCACCAGGCTCTGTGCTACATGCTTACGCCCAGGACTTCATTAACCCTCACAGTCCTTTTGTGAGGCATTATTAGAACCATCTTTATGAAGAGACTGGGAAGCTCAAGTTCAGAGAGGTTAACTTGCCCAAGATCACACAGCTGGGGAATGGCGGGGCGGAGTGAGAGCACAGGCAGCGCAGTTCCAGAGCCTGTGTCCTCACCCCCTCGGCTAGTCTACTCTTTATCTGCAGCCTCTGGCACCAGCCAAGGCGGAGTGCTCCTGGGAGAACATTTGTCCCTGCAGACCGATGGAGCCTATACCTTTGGCCATTTTTATCACTCTTCTCACCTTCGTCATTATAGCAGGTGGGCTAGACGGCAGCCTCTTGTCCCCCAACTCTTCTCCATTAGGCTTCTGACACATCGGTTGGCTGGCTGAGTATTACCTGACCTTGACACTGGGGCTACAGGTAATGCAATACAGAATGGTGGCTTGACCCAAAGACTACTAGCTCTGACCTTGCCAGCAGCTAGGAGGGACGAATGCCCTGTCCAATGAGAGCTCTGTGCCTTGGCTGGGGACTGGCTACACCAATCAGATTTCATCTCTGGGAGAGCAGGATGTTCATCATCAGAGGAGGCAGTGATGACGCCCACGGCTCATGGGCATCCCAGTCACTGAGAGTGGAAAACTGTCCAGCGGCTGAAAATATTCTGGCTTCCATGGGGTTTGACCTGCAGTGCAGATGGTTTCCTATCTTCCTTCCTTCTCCATGAATTCTTAGAATAAACTCCTAGTAAATGAGGAACATGAGTGGGTCTCTGTCCAGGCTCCTACAGCGGTGAATAGCCCTCCTAAGTCTGCGTCCCTTGAGGTGCAGCAGTGGGCTCAGCTGATCACCCTCCAGCATCCACGGGGGCAGGACTTCCGCAGTGATCTGTTTCACTGGCTCAGGGATCAGTTTCCCGAAGGGAGGCCTAATCCGGGCAGATTCCCGAGGCCCACCTCAGACCTGCTGAATCCGAATTTCTGAGGGTGGTGCCTGAAGGATGCCTCACACCCAAACTCCTTGGCTGCTTTTTATAACTTTCATTCCCGAGTGATTTTTATGGATCCTAAAATTTGAAAACAACAGCCAGGGAGAGCTGGCTAAGGGTCAGCCACTCATCCTGGGTCCTACCAGATGTGGGGAGCATGTATTGTATGGAGAGTGGCAGGCCGTGTTCTGTTAGAGGGAGACCTGGACACTTGCTGGTATGTTTTAGGAATGGATCCACCTGAAATTGCCAAATGCCAACCATGAGCTGAATCTGCAGATTGTGGAAGTTCTTGTTTTAAGATTTTGAATTATGTGCCACCTTAATAATCAGAAGATTTCATACACACACACACACACACACACACACACACACACACACACACCCTGTCAATAAATCAAGCCTGCCTGATTTACTTTATTATTTTTACTGAGCCTTCATTCTGTGGCAATAATCGACTGCTGCCACCTTTCTATCAGTCCTGCGTTCCTCCATTTACTCAGCGCCCCCTTCAGCCTTTAGTCTCACCAAACTTAAGGCTGTGTCAGTGGTTCAAGAAAAATGGGAGTGAACACATTTCCTGGTGAATCTGAAGAATATTCCTTCATGTTTAATAGGTCAACTTTGTGACTGTCTTGAAAACAGCGCAACTCAAGATGACTCACTTTCCTCGTGTCTGATCCTTAGGGCATTTGAGTTGGGACCTTGGACACTGCCTCCCAGGTCCCTCTGTGGGGCTATACCTGGAAGCTGAGCATCCACCTTAAAACCAGAGGACATTAGAACCCAGCTGTGGAGATCAGCACCCTTGTACAGGTGGAGAGATGGTAGCCCAGAGAGAGGAAAGTCCTTCAGAGGACACCCAGGAAGTGGGGCATGGCCAGGGTGCCAGCCCAGCCTTCACCCCAGGGCATCCCTCCCTGCCCATTCTCCTTATCTACACCTGGCACTGTTTCCTCCAATTTTTCTTCACATTTGACCATACCATTTTCCCCTCTGGATGTTTACTATAGTCCAGGTGTAGTGTTCACTGAAGTGTTTTTTTTTTTTTTTTTTTTTTTTTAAATATATTTTATTGATATTTCACAGAGAGGAAGGGAGAGGGATAGAGAGCTAGAAACATCGATGAGAGAGAAACATCGATCAGCTGCCTCCTGCACACCTCCCACTGGGGATGTGCCCGCAACCAAGGTACATGCCCTGACCGGAATCGAACCCGGGACCCTTCAATCCGCAGGCTGACGCTCTATCCACTGAGCCAAACCGGTTTTGGCAACACTGAAGTGTTTTTACGAACATTTGATTTAATCGCCTTCCCTGTTTGACAAATGAGAAAGCTAAGGTTTACAGAGTCACTTTGCTTATCAGGAGAACAGCAGGGATCTAAATCCAGGTCTGAGCACCGTCCAAGCCTTCCCTGCCGGGCAGGTCTGATGCTATCCCCACTTTATAGATGGGGAAAGCAGGAGGGTCAGTGGCCTGTCCAGGATCCCATAGCCAGTCATTGATACAGTCAGGGCTGACTCCAGGGCCGGACTTATCAACCACAGCCTCTTGGCTGCTCTCTGCCCCTCATGGACCCATCTGGACCTTCCGGAGTTCATGTGCCTTGTTGGGTCTGCAATTGCTCTTTGGGACGTAGTCGCACATGTAAGTGTGGGTGTGTAGTCGGGCTGAGTCCCTCTGTGGCACACTGAATGCAGCTGTGTGGTTTGTGATCCTGCCACACTCTGTGCCAAACGCAGTGAGCAGCACCACTGCCCAGACCCTCAGAGGAAGTGACCCCCACGGATGGGGAATCTTATCCACAGACAAGGAGGGACTTACTTCTCCAGGGTCTCACGGGGAGTGTTAACTCTCAAAAGATTAGAGCCCAAACTCTCCACCCCAAACTAAGGTCTGGGTTTCCTTCTGCACTAGCCTTTCTCTCTCCAACACACAATGCTAGTTCCTTCCTATCCTAATTTAATCAGTAAAGGCTGTGAAGCGCTGTGACGTCCTTCTGTTGTCCTTATCTCACTTTGGGAAACAAGACGGCAGTGGCCATGTGTCCTTATCTCATTTTGTGAAAGATGTGGCAGCGACCTCGGATCCCTCAGAATCCTGACACCCCAGAAGGGCAGGACTTTATCAGTGGTTTCACACCATGCTCCACAGAACCCTAGCTTCTTCTGTAGGCACTTCTGAGATTTTAAAAATAATACCATCTTTGTCACCCAAGAATACAGATTCAAACTGACTGACGTACATGTTAATCACACAATGAAAAATATTTTTTTATATATTGTTTAGTACAAGATGTCATAAAAAAAGTTCTGCTGTTAAAAAAGATCTCAGATCTCTTCTAAAATGTCATGAGTTGGGGAGCGGTAGGATACATCTGCTCAGAGGGAGAAGGTGATCATGGATCAAAGTCAGATAGCCTGACACAGCCGAGGAAACCAAATCTTTACCGTGGGCTAACCAAGCACCTTGCCTTCCCAGCATCCCACCTCCCTCTGCTGGGACAGCAGTGTTTTCTCTATGCCTGAGGGCATGCACCTGCCCCATCTTTGCGATGCAGGCCCTGAGGTGCCCAGCTATCCCTTGGCAGGAGGGTCGGAGCTTGCTGGAAGCTCTCGATGGTCAGGCTGGTTGTGGGATTCTCTCCATCTCCATACTGTATTCTAGAACAGAGATTGGCTGCAGATCCTGGCACTGGGGACCTGGCCCAAGCATGGCCACGGAGGTGGGGACTGCTGGAATGGTTTCTGGAAATGGAGTTATAGCTGAGAGTTCCTTCTCTATTAGTACAAGGGATTAGAAAGATCCATTCACATAGGATCAAACTCGAGAAAAGCAAACAGATGAAGAGCTACACTCAGGCCTGTTCTCTCTGTACACACACACACACATACATACATACATACATACACACATACACACACACACACACACACACGGACTCATTCGGACTGGCTTCAGTTCAGCTGTAGTTCTTAGTAAAGTGGTTTGACTAGTCAGTTTAGATACCTACCTGGTTTCTCTGCTTCTCTAGCAGCCACCACCACTCCTGCTTGGCTTTTCCCACAGCAGGTAAATAGCCACGGGCTTCTCCCCAGCCCTCTTGGGCTGCTCGCCAGCCCTGGACCCCTTCTGATGCTCATCTCAACACCATTGAGGCCAGACTCCATACCATCGAATCCTGGAATCTCAGAGGTGCAGTCCTGGAGGGGATCCAGTCATCCCTGCAAGACTGTCTTTATACATGTGGGAGAGAGTGAGTCCAATGTCTCAGGAGGAGGAAGTGGCACCTCTGTCTTTTAAAGGAGCACCCAGTATCTCTGTGTCCAGCTGCAAACCCGTCTCAAATCAGATTTCACAAATAGCAGCCCTTAGGCTGCAGCCCACTGCCCCCCGCCCCCGTGTTTCGTTTGGGATGCCACAATATTATTGTGTGATTTGATTTTTTTTCCTTTTCAATTACAGTTTGCATTCAATATTATTTTACATTAGTTTCAAGTGTACAGCGTAGTGGTTAGACAATCACATACTTTACAAAATGTTCCCTCTGATATTTGCAGTACCCACCTGTTAGAGTCCCTCTTTCCATAAGCCATGTAGATACTTAAACTTCATCTCTGATGCTCCCCTTCACGGCTCATTGTTTTATTATTTATTATTCCCCCCACCCCCATTGATTTTTAGAGAGTGGAAGAGAGAGGGAAAGACAGAGAGAAATATCGATGTGAGAGAAACACCTTGATTGGTTGCCTCCTGCATATGCCAGGGCCTGGGCAAGGGAAGAGCCTACAACCAAGGTATGTGCCCTTTACTGGAATCGAACCCAGGACCCTTTGGTCCACAGACTGGCACTCTGTCCACTGAGCCAAACCAGCTAGGGCCTGGTTTATTGTTTTAAATCAACATCCAATGATCCACTCCACCCCGTTCATGCTTCAAATCATTGTTTTCTGTCTCCCTCCCACCTCAAATCCACTCTGCAAGGCATTGTGGTATCCGTGTCCTTAAAGCATTGGTCATATCACCTTACTCCTTAAGACCATTGCTGGCTCTCCACAGCCTGATGGAGGCAGGCTGTCCTTCTTCAATGTGGCCTTTGAGACGCTCTACGATGCTGGGGACACTTCTCCAGCCACAGCTTCCTGTAACTCCTCTTCATAGTCCAGATCTCCAGCCGAGCCGGACTGTTCCCAATGCCTTCCCTGACCAAGGACTTGTCCCCTCTGCCTGGAACACTCCACTGCTCGGCCTTCCCTGTGGAATCTCACTGTAGCTCTTAAGATCTAGCTCAAAAGCCACCCCAGGGAGGCTGCCCTGAACACGATCCCCCCCTCCCACGTTATTGCCATTTGACCGCTACTTATGGAACATGCATTACGTGCAGGCACGGTGGATACTTGTTCATGCATTCTTTCAACTTGGGCAAGTGCTCCCCGAGTGCTTACCGACACAAGAGATACCACATTCACTGCCAGGATGGAATATCCATGCAAGGAAGGAAATGCAAAGCCGCCGAGTCCGAGTCACAGGGGGTGATCATAGGCACATGAGGAATGGACAGGGCCCACCTGGGTCCACAGCCCCAGGGACACCTGCTCCAGAGATGCACAGGCCAAGCTGGGCCCACCCAGCATCCTGAGTCCTTTCTTGCTGACTGACCCTGGGCTGCTGGGCCTCCTGCTGAGCTCTCTCCAAGGGGAATGCAGCCACGAGAAGGATCTGCTTCCAGGGCCTGCAGATGTAGGAGCTCCTCATGGCTGGACCAGGAGGCTCCGTGCTGGGGCCAAGCGCCCCCAGTCAGAGGAGGAAATGCAGAGCTGGCCCACCAGGCAGCTCAGAACAGAGCCTACTGAGAAGGACAAGGGGTTGCAAGCTTTAGCCCGGATTAGCTCAGGTGAGATGATCATGCTGTGGAAACTGTAGGCAAGCTGGCTGCCTCCTCTGTGCTTCACTCACTCAAGTCTCTCCCTGTAGAATGTCCTCCCCTCTTCCTTCCTCCCTTCCTTCTTTCCTTCCTTCCTTCCCTCCTTCCTTCCTTCCTTCCTTCCTTCCTTCCTTCCTTCCTTCCTTCCTTCCTTCCTTCCTTCCTTCCTTCCTTTTTTAAATAGTTTTTATTGATTTTCAGAGAGAGAGAGAGAGGGAGAGGGAGAGAGAGGGAGAGAGAGGGAGAGAGAGGGAGAAACATTGAGATGAAAGCAAAACATCAATTGGCTGCCTCCTGCATGCCCCCCACTGGGGATCGAGCCCCAAACCTGGGCATTTGCCCCTACCGGAATCGAACCAGCAACCCTCTGGTGCACAGGATGATGCTCAACCAACTGAGCCACACTAACCAGGGCTGTCCTCCCCACTTTCCTCTCTGATGATGACGACAGTCGCTAAGGCTCCCTGCTAAGTGGCTATGTGGTTTTTCTCATTTAATGCTCACACACTATACTTATCGATACTTTGTAAGTGAGGACACTCAGGCTTCGAGGGGTTAAAGCATTTGCAGGAGAGTACACAGGCACATGGGAGTGTCAGAATTCAACCCAATCAGACACCAGACTCCAGAGCCTCATTATTTAACCAAATCATAGCTTAGCCTACTGTGCGGTTAAAATTACACCTCATTCAAACATTGCCTCTAACATGCTTTCCTTGGCTGCCTTTTCAGTCCCTGTGTATGGCACACATTATTGTCCTGAGCAGTAGTTTTCATTCATGTATTTATTCACTCACTCATTCAACATTTCCTGCAAACTGCTCTTTGATGGAGAACTGTGCCTCCTCTCGGGAAGCTCCCTGTCCAGTTACCACGTGGCAGGATCAGAGCTCCTATGCAAGATGCCTGATATGTTTGTATTTCCACCCGCTTGAAGCGGTAGCCACCATCACGTCAAGGCCTGAGAGTTAATGAGTCTTTCCTATACTCAGAAGAGCCACTTAACCATTCAAGTCAGACATATGGAAATTCAGCAAGCTGCAAAGCAAGCAGGTGCAGAAATAGCAGGATATTCCGGCAGGCAAAGCAGGGCTGGAGGGAGCACGTTCATAATCCCTGCCCCTCTCCCTGCGGCAATCCCGCAGAGCCGGACTTCCTTCCAAGTCCTCCGAGGAGTCCTTTGAGGAGAGCGATCTGCTGACCCTGGGCTCCCCGTGAGTCTGCTGTTGGGGGCTTTTGTCAAGTGTTTACGAAGTCACTTTGAGCAAAACCCCGCTTCTCCCTGCAGGGTGGCATCATTCTAGCACCTCCAAGACTAACCTGCCCCGGTGTAGAGGAAGCCAGGGTTAGGCTGTGCCCTGTGGAATTCCCAGGCACAGCTCTCCATTCCCACCCCGCTGGGTAGTAACTGCATGGCATTTCCTTAGGCAAATAGAAGACATTTAAAAGGGAGAAATGAGTCGTGGGAATCTAAGGTACAGCATAGGGAACATAGTGAATGATATTGTAATGACTATGGATGGTGCCAGGTGGGTCCTGGAAATAGCAGGGGAATGTTTTGTAAAGTAGATGAGTGTCTAACCACTATCCTGTACACCTGAAACTAATACAGGATAACATTGGATGAGCCCCGTTTGATGTCCCCAAAGTATTGGATGCAAACTAGGTGATTTTAGGTGGCACGTGGACAGAATTTGGCTTGCATTTTAGTTCCTGAGTATTCATTTTAATATGCACCAAAATCATAACACATCAAATCTGTTACCTTGTACATGTTTTGGGATGAGGCTAAACTAAAAAACGATGGCGAGACAGTTTGAAAGGGAGCGATATGGAAGTGACCAGCGGCTCAGGGGGCACCTGTGGCTGCAGAAAGGCTGGGAAGCGCTGTCCACAGAGGACCGAAGGTTTGGATGCCCTGTCCTACTTTGTGGAATCTCCTATCTCAGTGGTTGGCAAACTGCGGCTCGTGAGCCACATGCGGCCCTTTGGCCCCTTGAGTGTGGCTCCTCCACAAAATACCCTGGCCTGGGCGAGTCTATTTTGAAGAAGTGGCGTTAGAAGTTTAAGTTTAAAAAATGTGGCTCTCAAAAGAAATTTCAATTGCTGTACTGGTGATATTTGGCTCTGTTGACTAATGAGTTTGCCGACCACTGTCCCATCTGATTCAACAACCTCACTGCACAAATGAGGAAAGTGCGTTCCCAGTGGCCCCAGCGTAGCCGATTCCCGGGCCAGGGCTTTGCTGCTGCTGTCTTTATAGCACCATTCATTTTCTTGCTTTCTCTCTGTGCAGTTTTCATCTCGGAGGGCACAAAGGGATTCCTCTGGTTCGTTCTGGGAGCACAGAGAACTAGCAGGAACTTCCCATAGCCAGGTAGATCATCGTCATTTTACCAGGGCTTTTACAAATACTTTCCTTAGCCTCTTCTCTGAAAAAACAAATAAATTATATTTATTTCTAAGGGAAAAAAAATGTTTCAAAATGCTTGTCATTCCTCCCACATTGTTCCGGGTTTGCCTGTGTTGAGTCTCAGGAAATGAGCTGATGTTCTCCCCTGAGGTTATTCTATTTGGCTGGAGCCAGAAGACAGAAACAACTTTGTATGTTATGAGGCTTCTTTCAGTTCTGTGGACGTTGTGCTTGCTGGTCTGGTTGGCAGATTGAAAACTGATGATGTGTGATCTAAAGACTTGCTTTACATTCCCCGCCTGGTTAGCCCTGCCGGGAGCAGTACTCTGGTTATGAACATACATCCTGTTAAGAGGGACATGGACCTCGGGGAGCGTGTGTGGCCAGAAAGAGGGTGATGGGTCAGAGGAAACTGCCGCTGGAATCAGAGGAGCGGTGACAGCTGAAAGAACTGGCACTGGCCAGCGGCTTGCAGACCGATGACTCCAGGGCCATTCCAAGGTCACCATCTGCAGATGGTGGAGGGCTGTTGTGGCACAGGGCAGGGCAGGGCAGGCACGCCATGCTGCAGGTCTGCTGTGCTCCAGGCACCAGAGTAGGCAGCACGTGGAACACAGTGGGCGGGTGGAACAGAGTGGGCGGATGGGCACCTGGGAAAAGTGAGGAGAGGTAAGCTGCAGCTCTAAGGAATGTTGTCATGCAGGAATGCAGGCTAATTTTTTATATGAAATCTGATTTCTAAATGGTGGCAATTCATTTTTAAAATATTTGAACACATTATGTGGCCAAACAAAACACATCTGTGAATCAGATCCGACCTGTGGGCTATAGTTTGTAAGGGTCGGAGTTATTTTGGGGTTCCTGATGGCTGACCGCGTGCGGAGCCCAAGCATGGACTCCCCGTTCTCTGGGTGAGTTTCTGTGGCACGGCCCAGTGTTCGGGGTGAGTTAGAAAAGCATTTTGACCGCGCTTTAGGACCAAGGGAAATGCTCCAAGCGGTGCAGGGCTCTGGGAGGAAGGAGGGTCAGGCCATGCAGGGAGCCTGGTGCAGCTGGCACTTTCCTGGAACTGTCAGTGACACACAGGCAGGATCCCCAGTGGTCACATCACCTCGTGCAGTCCCCTCGTTGCATGTCCCGGAACAAGTGCCTTCTCTGGGTCCGTTTCTTCCTCTATAAAGCGAGAGACAGGACTGGATGGGGTTCTGCGATTTTATGACGGTCACTTCTCCCCATCCTTAACCTCACCCCGACAGGACTTCCAGTCCCTACCTCCTCTGTCCCTTTGTGCAGGGAGTTCCCATCAACCCTGAGAAATCCTTCTGCAGAACCTGCCGGGATCATGTTGCCCCTTTCCCGAACCTTAGGAATCCTTCTGCTTTCCTGGTTTCTTCACCCACTGACGGCTCATCCACTCCCAGGGCAAGCTCCTCCTGACCCCAGGCCAGGTGTGTCGCCCTGTCATATCGGCTTTTCTTCAGAGTCCTCGCCTTACTTGTGCTGCTCATTTATTTGTGAGTTATCGGGTGAATACCTCGCTGGGTTGTCCTGATGGTCTCTTCCAAACCTGGTGATATTCAGTGATTCTGGAATAACCAACCAATGAGGTGACAGCACAGAGCAGTGGTTCTCCAGCCGTGTTTCTGCCCCAAGCACCCAAGAGATTACGACACACACACACCCCACACCAGCGTGAACTGGGCCTCCTGGATTCAGAGACACTGGCACAGAGGTGAAGGGCACGGGCCTGATCTTGACTTTTCCCAGGCAGCTTGTTAGCTGTGTTGTTATTTAGATAAGCCGCACCGAGCCTCCCTGTTCTCATCTGCAACCCAGAAACAATAGCTAAGTCACTTAGCTACTGTCGGGCACGTAACAAGCATGCGATGCACAGAAACCATGCAAATATTTTCAGATCGCAGGTCGGAGCGTCCTTGCGCTATTAACCCAGGCTGGAGGTTAGGATGCTTGCCGCTTCACCAATCGGCACCCCCTCTCCACCAAAGGATAAGGGAGGCAGGAGGCAAAGTCAGGGGTTCTCAAAGGGAGGGGACAGTTTCCCCTGGGGGACATTTCTAGTTGTCACAGTGTGGGGCAGAGAGGCGCCATGGGCATTTGGGGCAGAGAGGTGCCACGGGTAGGGGTCGGGAGGCTGCTAAACAGCCTACAATGTGTAGGGCAGCCCCCATAGCACAGAATTATCTATGAAATGTCAATAGTGAGCTAAACAGTAACCCAGGGACACAGACTACAATGAAAGAAAATAAATTTACATTATATATGAAGAGATAGGGTGTGTACATGGACCGTACACTGTACACTGCATGTGAATATAAAATCTTGTATGTCCTGAGGTGCACGCACGTACAGTCAACTGACAGCGCGAAGACAAAGCCATGGCAGACTCCCAGCCACGAGGCAAACTGACTCACCCACCCGAGGCCGGCTTACTGGAATGGGAAAGTCGGCGTTTGATCTACGCACAACTTTTCAGGAAAGTAAAGCTTCAGGGAAGCCGCGGTGTCCCTGGTGTCCTGCATAGCGTGATCATGCAGCGTGACATAAATCTGTGCCCACACCCTCTTCCTGCCCAAGCTTTCCAATGCCGAGCCATTCCTGTTCCTCGGAAACTCTTTAGGAAAGTGAGAGGCGAGGGGCTGGAGGCAGCAGGGGAAATGGCGTGAGGCCTCCAGGTCCCCGAGGTTGTTGACTCACTTTCCCCTCTTTGGCATTCGTGCCCTCAACAGTGAAATACGTGTGGGGTGAAGTGACCTTGGCAGTGTTCTTTCTGTTGGGACAGTGGTGATGCATAGGCAAGATTGGAATTCCCTCGTGGAGGGCCTATTCTCCCAGCCACTGGGCGAGGCAGGAAATCAGAGAAATTGAAGACACCAGCCTGGGAATTAGAAAATCAGGCAAAGATGGGCTGGATACGTAGCCCTTGGAAAGTTACTTAACGGGGAATGGGAACACTACTTAACTACTTACCGCAATGGGCTAGGCAAGGCTGGCTAGCCTGGTACATAGAAACTGCGATATTGTTATTGTCATCCTGATCGTTAGGTGTGGGGTGAAATCACATGGCCTTTGTCTTTCTCTGACTGATTTATTTCATTGTTTTCACTAGGTCCATCCCTTGTGGCAAAAGGTAAGATTTCATTCTCTTTTTACGGCGGAGTAGGATTCCCTGGTGGAAATGTGCCACAGCTTTATTTATCCACTCGTCTACTGATAGGCCCTTGGGCCACTTCCATATCTTGGCAACTGTAAATAATACTGCAATGAACATAGGGGAGCATATATTCTTTCGAATTAGTGTTTTGTGTTTCTTCGGACATATACCCAGAAGTGGAATTGCTGGGTCATTCGGTAATTCCCTTTTCAGTTTTTTGAGGAAACTCCATACTGCTTTGCATAGTGGTTGCAGCAGTGTGCATTCCCACTCTCAGCGCAGGAGAGCAGGAGCGTGCCCTTTTCTCTGCATGCTCAAGGCTCCTTGTTTGTTGATTGATGGATGATAGCCATTCTGACAGGTGTGAGGTGCTACCTCATTGTGGTTTTAGTGATGTTTTTGTTTTCTTGGGTGGTGCCTTTTTAGCCAGGAATTCAGAGAGGGAATTTAAAGCTTGAACATCTTCCACTTAACCCTTCGTTGCTCTGTGAGGCTCACAGGAGCTGTGGATGTCCCGTCACCCCCAGGGCTCTCAGGGAGCAAAGCGATTTCCAGGAAGAGAGGGGAAGCGAGGAGTGAGGTTGAGACGCCAGGGCGATGAGGCAGGTCCTACACTGCAGAACAGAACCACAGACTTGATGTGCCAGCCAGCCCCCTCCTTTTCATGAAAGAGCCAGCGAGGGGGTGGGACAAAATGTTCTACACTTGGGGTGAGCAGCCCCCCCGGCTGCCCTGGCTGACCTGTTGTGATATTGCGTACTTCACCAGGTGGTAAAGGGTAGTGCACAGGAAGCCACAGGTGAAAGGACTATTGTCAGATGCACAGTGCGCCCTGTGAAACAAAGAGGCAAAGGTCTTTGCCGGGGTCTTTGGTGTGGCTTTATCTAAAGAGGAAAAGGTCTTTACCAAATGCAGCACAGTAAATCAGTGGGCAGGCTGCAGGCATGCCAGGCCCACCTGAACAGCTGAGGCTGGCCCTCGGCTCCAGCCACCGGCGCCTGGGCTGGGGCTGAAAAACAGCCAGAGGCATGTCTGGCACACATGTCAGCGGCCCAGCCTGCTCCGCCGCCCAAGCACGCAGGTTTGTTGTGGGAAGCCCTGGGGAGCCAAGAGGAAGAGCTTGGGAGAACATGGGGGAAATTGAGCCCGCCAAGAGAAATGAAAAACACATCAGCGGGTGTGAAGGGAAGAGGATGCAGAGGCACAATCCGAAGCTTCAATGTTTCCGTCATCTGAGGCAGAAAGGGGAAAGCGACCTTCTGCAGGGCCCGCCCGCGCCCAAAGCCCGGAGGCTTAAGCAAAATGCCTGAAGATTTCTCTGCCCGGATGTCTGCAGGGACAGTGACCGTGACAAAATCTCTGCCCTGTGGGCATGACACGGAATTTCCACAGGGTGGTTTTCAGGATGGCCCGGGAACCCAACTTGTGTGTACTCTGGGGATGAGAGTGGGATGGGAGGCTGTAGTCTGGTGACAAATCTCTTGACCTGTTGAGTCAAGAAGCAAGAATGCAGAGTGGCTTCCAGGCTAACTGCCTGCAGTTTGCTGAGTGAAGCAGTCACTCTATTCGACTCTCTGATTCCCCAGCAAGCCGTCTAGATGGGAACAGGATAGGTCCGTTCTGGTCTAAAGGTGGGGGGCCATGAGAGAGGAGGGGACACACACAAACCTTCACTAAGTGTCACTGGTTGCCCAGTCATCGCTCCCATATTTTACATATACATGTATATCTTTCAGCCTTTAAGGTTTCCCTTTGAGGACTGTTGTTGTTTCCAGTTTTAATATAAGGAATCTCAGGCCTGGAGAGGTTTTAGACAGATCCAAGGTCGCACGGCCAATAGTCACAAAGTTGGGGTTCAAAGTCATGTCTCTTGCTCTTCAAAGGCCACATAACATTGTGGCCACTGCTAGTCTTGCTCCCTGAAAATGGTGCTGTCATAGACCGTGCTTTCCTTGTTTCCCTCACGAGCCTATCCCATGTCCCAACTCTGGATGTTTTAGGGGAAAAGACCCCTAACTTGGGAGATGGGGCTCAGAAGATGTGTCCTGGAGCTGGCTTACATGGCCTCGAAGGAGTCGATTGTGTGCATCTTCTCAACTCCACGCTCAGTGAGGTCATGCTGGGAGCTTGACACTGGCCATGGTGGAATATATGGAAATAGGCACATTACAAACCAGGTCTCCCCCACACCAAGAGCCACTAGCTTACTAGCACACCCCCGGGTGTTGCCTCTGCTCCATCACCAGCTGGGAGAATCAGCATCAGCATCTAGAAACCCACAAGTCATTTGACATTGCATTACATCAAGTACACGGAAAGTGGACTTGTCTCCTTGAGCTGGGGTAGAGTGGTTGGGTGTTCGTGCGCATCAGAATTACTCAGGGTGCGAATAAAGAGGATCAAGAGCCAGGCCTCTCAAAGCAGGACAGGGTCCACTGTGTTTCTAGTAAGTTCCTCTGTGATTCTACTACCCGCCACCGTTTGAGAACTGCTGGTCTAAATGACGAACTGGGGATAGACCCCCCTCCCCTACTCCTTGACTTCCTCACAAAGACGATTAGTGTAGGCTTGAACCAAGAAAATCAGATTTTAAAAAAAGCAGTGCCTTCTAAATGCCACTCTGAGGCCCCATCACTGGGCCTGCAAAATGCGGATAATTCTGCCTTTGCCCCGTGGCTATGGAGACGGCGATTCTGTAGTAATGATTTTATAAATGGGAAACGGTATAATAGGCAGCATTGTGATGACAGAAATAGGAAGATGAGCTCGCCTTTGGCTCTATCTTCCTGGGAGGGCCGGGGAACACCCTCCTTTCCCCTTCTGCTCCCACATCCTATTTTTGAACCTGGCATTGGCTGAGGGATTAAATGACCAATATGGCCAACAAACCTGTGTGGCAGCCCTGCCACTAGCCTGTCAGCTATTCCGCCTCTTCCCAGTGCCTATCACGGGCCTCCGCCCCTGGGGTTAAGACACAGCAGCCCCCATCTCCTTTTCCAGGGTCACATCTCACAAAACTTGTCACTTAGCTTTTTACGTAGCAGCTGCCACCCCTCGGGAGGCTACGTGGCTTTAATTTTAAAGTACTCCCTTCCCCCTGTGTTTTGGAATAGGGCCAACCTGGCCTGGCCAGTGACCTCTCCTTATGAATAACAGACGAAGTCCCCATGCCTGTGGGACGGGGGTCACAGTTCCAGCGTGCGCTTGCTGTGAGCTTGCCAGCTGATGTCCCCTCTCTGGGACTCGGCTTCCTCATCTGGTGTTTCCCTGTGGGGAGCTGTGGGCAGTTCGTGTGGGATGATTCTTTATTGTCCCGGGCATTGGAGGAAGTTTCGCATTCCTGGCCACCGGCCACCAAATGCCAGCAGTGTTCGCTTGGTCACCGTGAGAATTCCAGACATCCCCACACATTTCCAAATGGCTTCGTGGGGCTGGTTCTGCCCCGGGACTATGTTCTGAAGGGTCTCAGTTTTCCATTCTGGTAAATGGACCAGAGAGGTTCCCTAGAGGCAAAGGGCTTCATTCAGGAGCAGCCATGAGGACTCCCTGGGCTGGAAGGCAGGGCTGTGGGGGTCTGCCCTGTCTCACCCGCATTCTGCTGGGGTTTGTTTAATCTATAGCAGTTCCACAAAATCACTTGTTTGGAAAAAACCTCCTGTGGCTAAAAAAAAAAAGGTGTAAAAACCACCGGACTGGATCAGAGGTTGCTACATGACAGCCCACGGGGCTGATGCGCTCTGCATACATGTTTTGGTTGGCATGGAATTTTAAGATATTTGGAGCTAACTTTTTTTTTTTTTTTTAATCTGGAGTTTAGGCATCTTGGGGAAATAAAAAAGAAAAACAGGAAAATGGAAAGGTTTGGCAACACTGAGCCCAGATTTCTACAAAGCAATGGTGGGTTACACAGCTAAGCGCAGGCTGCCCACTGAGGTGGGGCCTGCCCTGTCTCTCATTTCCTTTACTTGTCTGGCCCCGGAGGCAGCTTGGTGTTCAATGTTTGGATTAGATCAGTGCTTCTAAACCCAGAATACATGGAGGAACTTTCAAAATTCCAAAGCTAGGGCCCTAAGCCAGACTAATGTAATAACTGTCTCCGGGGTGGGGCCGAGGTATGAGTACTTTCAACATGTCCCCAGGTGATGTTACTGTGCAGGCAGGCACGAGAACCAGCAGACTCGAGAGCATCTCCCGTTTGAAAATCAGCCCCCAAAGCCCAAATTCATGAGGAGGGGGATGTTCCTGCTTTTTACCCTCCTTCCCCTTAGGATCCTCAGCTTCTTTCTCTTCCTCTGGAGACTCATGACTTCCCCCCACATCTCCATCTATCCACTTGCTCAGCTGAGGAGGTCTCACTTCGCAGTGTGTCCACCTGGCCTCCCACTGGGCTCTATGCTTTCTGGTTGGGTCCAGTCAATGTTCTGTTCTTCCCAAGGCCCCAGAGGGCTCTGAGCCCTCTCCTGGGGCCCTAGTTCCACCCACAGGGAAACTCTGCCAGCCCCATACTCACCAGCTCCTGTCAGCCTCTGCCACAGAAGCAAGTCCAGGCTCCTTCCTAACAGTCCTCTGGAATAACACCTTCAGGACACTCCTTTCTGGGCCTTTATTTGCATAAATACTCCACAGCAACCAGTAAGGCAGGGTTCTCAGCCTCAGCATGGTTGATTTTGGGGGCCAGATAAGTCTTGGTAATGGGGGCTGTCTTGTGCATTGAAGGATTGTTAGCAGCATCCCTGGCCTCTACCCGCCAGATGTCAGAAGGACCTCAATCCAGGAGACCCAAGATGGCAGTGGAGGAGGTGGAAGTTATACTCACCTCCTCCCTGGAATTACAACTAAAATATAGAACAAGCTACCTGAATAACCAGCTGAAGACTATCTGAAGAGAAGTCTTTTAACAAAGGATTTACAGACGAAGCCACATGGAGACTGGTAGGAAGGGTGGAGATGCAAAAAGGGCTGGCCCACCTCCCACGGGCAGTGGGTGAGATTCCGGAGGGATACCTCAGCTGCAGAGGTTCCCCCAGAGAAGCATGGGGTCTCAACTCCAAGCCGGACTCCCCAGCCCAGAGCACCAGAGCCAGGAAAAGACACCCACATAACATTTGGCTGTGAAAATCAGCCAGGATGCTGTCTGCCAGGGAGACAGGAGTCTGCTAGAGACACAGGCACCCTCCTAAAGGGTCAATGCACAAAATCTTATTTTCAGTCACTCACCCTGGGCTTCAGTCAAGGGAGGGAGGGTGGACTGGACTAGAATTGTGTGAGGAGAGACTGGGGTTTTTGGCTCTGGGGAGAGAGATGAAGGGACAGCCGCCAGGGCCCCAGTGCTTAGTTTGTCTCCTACACCACAGAGGCCATCTTTTTTGGGTGGAGTACTCCCCTCCATTCAGCATCAGCCTGGGGGAATGCAATAATCCCACCCGTTGAACTCTCCATTGTCCCACCCTACAAAGCTTGTGCCCTGCTGAGGGGTCATCTGCCTGGGCTGGGGTGTAGAGGTCTGGGGGTGGAGGCCATTTCCCCCACTTTCCTATGAACCTGATTGGTGCCTCCTCATCACAGGAGATTTGCTAGTCCCACTTCTGGGTTCCCATCAGACCCAGTCTCCTGACTCCTGGTGACTCCTCCACATCAAAGTCTAGGCAGAATCCAGGACAGACTGAGTTGTGTAGCTCTAGGGTGGGACCACTCCTCCCACCTTCCCCCAGCTTTATCAGCACCACTCCATCACAAGAGATCCACTTGCCCCACCATCCCAGTTCCTGGGGGTCCCACCATGTTGAACTCAGCCTCCTAGCAGAATCTTGGATAGACTGAGTTGTGTGGCTGTAGGGTGGGGGCCATTTACCCCTCCCTCACACGCCTGACCAGTGCAGAGCTCTCCCTTCATGTAGCCAAATCTTGGTCTCTTTGGTCCTAATAGACTCTGCTGGCCTCACCCTGACAACCCCCAAAGACCCTGCCCCACCACAAGGGTCTTCGGGCACCTAGCAGGTGGCAGCTAGACTTGGTACACCCCGGGACATTTGCTGAGTGGCCTCAGACCCAGCACTGGCACGGAGTTTGATCCTGTATCAGTTTGGTGAACACCGCTCGTCCCTACCTGGTGACTCACTGAGAACCTACCTCATGCAACTCGAGTACCACCAGAGGTGCTTTCAGTGACTGAGCCTAACAGGCAGCAGGCAGGTGGAGGCAGGTGAAGGCTGATCTCGGGGTGCCTTGGGATGTTTGCTGGCCTGCCCCCAGGCTCTGTGCTGGTAAAAGCTGGCTTTGGTGCACAGCTTCATCCTTCTTGCACACACACAGGCCCAGCAGAGGCATCCACAAACTCTGGGTCACTTTGTAGCTTCAAACAGGTTTCCCAGAGCCAATCAGACATTGGCCTACATCAGAGTCTTTCCCAAGAGGCCCCAGAAACAACACACCCAGTGGCCAGCTTCAGACTGATGGGTTGCAGGTTCGATTCCAGTCAAGGGCACATTCCTCAGTTGCAGGCTCAATTCCCAGCCCCAGTTGGGGCATGTGCAGGAGGCAACCAATCGATGTGTCTCTCTCACATCTATGTTTTTTCCCCTCCCTTCCACCCTCTCTAAAAATCCATGGAAAAATATCCTCAGGTGAGTATTAACAAAAGGAAAAAAAAACACTTACTAGTATACAATTCAAACAATCCAATTAAAAAATGGGCAAAAGATCTGAATAGACACTTCTCCAAAGAGAACATACTGATGGCCAATAGACACATGAAAAGATGCTCAATGCCACTAATTATCAGAAAGATGCAAATTAAAACCACGATGAGCAGATGGGCTGTCCAGTTTTCATAACGTTCTTATGGGTCATAATGCTTGGAGCACTGGAATTATTCTCGTCTGAGAACAGGGTAAGCATTCTACTTATTGCACTGTAAATTGCTCTGCATGTTTTCAGAACCAGACTTGAGAGAATATTTCATTCTCCTAAAAAATGTTTGTCATCTCACAGTGATAGAGAATTTCCTTATTTAGTTAAAGTGAATTTATGCAGAGGATTTCTGGTTAAAATCCAAGTGCCATAAGGTAGAAAACAAAACAAAAACAAACACAAAAAACAAAATAAACAAAAAACACAATGAGCTATCACCTCATACCTGTCGGAATGGCTATCATCAATAAATCAACAAACAACAAATGTTGGGGAGGATGTGGAGAAAATGGAACCCTTGTGCACTGTTGGTGGGAATTCAGACTGGTGTAGCCACTGTGGAAAACAATATGGAGTTTCCTCAAAAAGTTGAAAATGGAACTGCCTTATAACCCAGTGATTCCACTTCTGAGAATTGATCTGAAGAAACCTGAAACACTAATTTGAAAGAATATATGTACTCCTATGTTCATTGCAGCATCCTATATAATAAAAGCTTAATATGCTAACTGTCTGGTCGTCCAGTAGTCCATTCAACCAATCAAAGCATAATATGCTAATGATATGCTAAGGCCACTCAACCACTCACTATGACATGCATTGACCACCAGGGGGCAGACACTCCAACCAGTAGGTTAGCTTGCTGCTGGGGTCTGGCCGATTGGGACTGAGTGAGATGGGCCAGACATGCCCTGGAGCCCTCCTGCGGTCCCTCCCTGGCTGGCCAACCTCCTGTTTCCCTCCCCGGCCCCAGTCGTGCACTGGTGGGGTCCCTCAGCCTGGCCTGCACCCTCTTGCAATCTGGGACCCCTCAGGGATGTCGGAGAGCCAGTTTCAGCCCGATCCCGCAAGCCAGGCTGAGGGACCCCACTGGTGCACGAATTCGTGCACCAGGCCTTTAGTCTACCTAATAAAAGAGTAACATGCTAACTGACCATACCTTCGAAATGCCCACCAGCCAATCAGGAGTGAGTATGCAAATTAACCCAACAAAGATGGAGGGTTAATTTGCATACAGGGGCACCGAGTGGCCAGGGGTGGGGCAGGACACTTGCATCATCGCCATGGCGACGATGCAGGTGTACCGCACCACCCCTGGCCACTCCGGGCCTCTGAGTAGCATAGGAAGGCGGAAAGGCGGCAGCTCCGGGCTGGAGCAGAAAGGCAGCTCCGGCCAGAGAGAAGGCGATGCCAGCAGCCAGGGAAAGGAAGGCCCATTGTGGCACAAATCTTCGTGCATCGGGCTTCTAGTTATTTATAATAGCCAAGATTTGGAAGCAGCCCAAGTGCCCATAAGTAGATGAGTGGATAAAAAAGCTGTGGTACATTTATACAATGGATTACTACTTGGCCGTAAAAAACAATAACAAGGAAATCTTAAGTTTTGTGACAGCAGGAAGTAAGTCAGAGAAAAACAAGTACCATATGATTTCACTTATATGTGGAATCTAATTAACAAAATAAACAAAATAGAAACAGATTCATAGATACAGAGACAGATTGACAGATGTCAGAGGTGATGGGGGGTGCAGGGCTGGGTGAGAAAATTGAAGGGACTACCAAAACAAACAAACAAAAACAACAACAAACCAAAATCCATAGACACAGACAACAGTGTGGTGATCACCAGAGGGAAAGGGAGATGGGGGGAGAACAAAGGGAGCAAAGGAGGGTAAATGATGATGGAAGGAGACTTGACTTTGGGTCATGAACTCACAATATAGTATGCAGATGATGTATTGTAGAATTGTACACCAATATCAACCCAATTAATTCAATAAAATTTTTTTTAAAAGAACCTCAATCCCCTTCCTTCCCCCCACAACCCAACCCCCGCCCCACCTGAAGCCATGCCAACCAAAAGAGTCTCCAGACATTGCCCAATGTCCCTTAGGGCCAAAAATCACACCTGTGGGATACCATTGCTGAATTCAAGTTCTCAATGTCTCTTAAAGCATAGCTAATACTGGCTAATATACCAATTCTTATGCCACCCGCATACCTGTACACTCTTAAGCTGTGCTCCCTGGAATGTTCGTTTCTCTTCACAAATTGGTCTCTCTAATCCCACCCACCTCTAATGTTCATTATCACATCATAACAGAACGTCCATTAGCCCCATTGTTCAAAAGCCTAGATGACTTCTTTGTGTCCTCTGAGTCTCAGTTTCTATATCCAAAGGATCAGCAAGTCTTATAGGCTGTATATTTAAACATATCCCAAAACCCTCATCTTTCCATCTCCATTGTTACTAATTTTATCTATCATTTTTTGTCTGGACTATTTCAAGTGCCAAATCAGATTATGTCACTTATTTGATTAAGACCCTTCAATGGCTTCCCATTCTTAGAATAAAGCCCAAACTCCTTACTAGGGCCCATGAGGTTAACTTCTTCAGCCACTCCTCATACTGCTCTTCCCTTATTACATTCCAGCCAGACTGGCTGTCCCTCCACTTTTTAAATGTAACAAATGCTTCCCTGTCTCAGGGCCTTTGCACATGCTGTTCCCTCAGCCTATAACTTTTTTACACCCTGGTTTCCACAGCTGGTTTCTTCTCTAGCTTTAGATCTTAAGTACAACTTTTGCACCAGTCGGCCCCTTCACCCTAAATTATTCAATATCTATTGAATAAAGCGAATGAATCTATTATATTTTTATTACCTTCCAAGCAATTATGACACATTCATTATCTTGCTTATTTTTAAGTTTCCTTGTTTTGCATTTCGCCCCACTAGCATATGTTAGGGCTGATACCTCCTCTGTATTATTCATTACTGTACCCCAGGACCCAGGACAGTGCTTGGCACATGGCAGGGGCACAGTGAATTCCTACTGAAGGAATCACTGAGTACCCATAAGCTTCAGGTTCCAGACTCCTCAGTGCACTCGTGAAAGATGATGATCAATGTTCTTCTGGCTCTGACATTTGAAGATGCCCCAGACTCTGCACCAGCAAAATGTCAATGCACAGCAGGCCACTGGAAATTCTGCAAGTCACTTAGGGGGCTTTTACTGTCCTAGTGCCTCTTTGACCATAATAGGCCTTCTTTTGCGGAAGGATACTGATTTCTTCAATGTCAGCACTAGAAGGGAACTTACAGATGGTCAAAGCACAATCTCTTCACTTGACAAGTGAGGGATGCACCCTTTAACTTTGTCATCTACTGACCAATGTCACTTGCCACTGAGATACATTAAAAGTTATAGGGTGGTGAACTGAACATACAATATAACATACAGCCAATGAATTACAGAATTGTACCCCTGAAATATATAATTTCATTAACCAATGTCACCTCCATAAATTCAACAAAAGTTAAAATAGAATCCTATCTAATAAAGAGAGAATATTCTAATTGACGATCACGTCCTCACAAAGATGGCAGCACCCACAGCCAATAAGGAGAGAATATGCTAATTGACTGTCACACCCTCAAAGATGGCAGCGCCCATAGCCACAAGATGGTGGTGCCCAGTCCCCTCAGCCCCGCCGGGGCGGCAGGCGCGCAGCACGGTGGGGCCCACCCCATGAACCTGCCTCTGGAGTCCCCCAGTCCCCTCAGCCCCCCAGCCACCCAGGGCTGGCCCAAGGGATGACCAAATGACTGAACAGCAGGCTGCGTGGGGTGAGCAGGCCGGTTGGGGGGCCGTGAGGGGCAACCAGACTGGCTGAGGGGGCAGTTGGGGGCAACCAGGCCAGCAGGGGGGGGGGCAGTTGGGGGCGATTAGGCTGGCAGTGGGGGCAGTGAGGGGTGACCAGGCCGGTATGGGGGAAGTTAGGAGTGACCAGGCCAGCAGGGAGGGGGCAGTTGGGGGCGACCTGGCCAGCAGTGGGGAGCAGTTAGGGGCAACAGGCTGGCAGAGGGTGGCAGTTAGGGATGACCAGGCAGGCAGGCAGGTGAGCAATCAGGAGCCAGCGGTCTGGCAAATGGACATTCCCCAAGGCAGTGGTCGGAAAACTCATTAATCAACAGAGCCAAATATCAATAGTATAACGATTGAAATTTCTTTTGAGCGCCAAATTTTTTAAACTTCAACTTCTTCTAATGCCACTTCTTCAAAATAGACTCTCCCAGGCCGAGGTATTTTGTGGAGGAGCCACAGTCAAGGGGCCAAAGAGCCACATGTGGTTCACGAGCTGCGGTTTGCCAACCACTGCCCCAAGGGGTCCTGGATTAAACAGGGTGCAGGCTGGGCTGAGGCCCCCTTTCTCCCCCCCCTGCCCCCGTGCACTGGGCCTCTAGTATAAAAATAAAATTTTAAAAAAGTTGTAGAAGATAGGATCCATCTTGCTGAGAGTGTCAAGCCACCTTGTACCACTGGGGTGAGAATACCGCCAGTCTCCTGGGTGGCCTGGCGTGCAGTCAGAAGCTGTGGTCGTGGCCTGTACTTTCTGCCAGTAGAAAGCAAGCGATTGTACCATGTGGTTTTCACAGTAAGCCCTGAGGTTGGCAGCGAAATGAGTTTGTGATGATACTTTCTTACACCTAATATCAAAGGGGGAATTAAGTTATCTAGAAAAGTTCACACCTTCTTAATTTAAAATAGACATGGCTCAGTGCTAAGCTTTTGTTCTCCATCAGTGTAGAGAAGAAAAAGTCTATGAAATCGAGTTGTCAAACATTATGAGAAAGAAGAAAAATAAGAGACTAAAACGAAAGAAAAGAGGCATAAGGATGAATGGGAAAGGAGGAAGGAGAAGTTGAAAGTAAAAACTGTCATATGAGACTAATTTGAAATCCCAAAGTCAAGGAAGGAGGGAGGTTCCTCTGGGGCTGTGTGTCTGTGAGTTTGATAGCGTGCAAATTCCATGCAAATTCTGTCCTCTCTCTGGTCCTTTGTCAAGCGAACAGAGTGGAATAAATGCTCTAGAAGTAATTCCTAGAATCCTCTTTATTTGTCACTTTTTGATTCAAAGCCACAGACAGATCCTCAATACACTCGAGGGCCTGCTCTGACATCCTTTCAGATATGTGATAATTGATTCAAAACCTGACTGTGGTGGTTTTTGACGGCTGATGGGCCAGAGTGACAGAATGAGAGCCACTTCCCTTAGGCAATCAGCAAGGCATTGCAAAGTTCCTGATGATATCTGAACCCTACCACACTTCTTTGTAGAGCCTGAAGTTCACAACACGTGGGATTAAAACCTGTAATGAAAGCCCTTACATTTGCATACATGCCTTTTGAAGCTTTTGAAGGTATTTTATTTCATGTAAGTCTCACAATAAACATGGAAGGCATTGTTCTTCTCAGATTACCAATGAGGAAGCTAAGACACTGAGAGACAAGGGATTTACCCCAGGTCACCAGGGTGCCAGTCCGCCCCTGTTTGTTTTCCCCTGCTCTGCTTTGCATCAGAGAGACCTACATGTTCCAGGCACCCTAACCTGTTGCTTTAAGGCCAGGTTGGCTGATGGGAGTCTCTGATAGGAAATAGAGGGAGAGGAGGCGAGAAGCAGGCTCTGTCTTCTCTGTCGTTCTCCAGCGGCATCTCCATCAGTGGCTTCATGTGCTCTGTGCCTTCAGCTCCTGCCAAATCCATGCCCTGATCTTGTAACACCACCTCCTCCTGTGTCCCTCCGATGGTTTCTTTCTGCCGTTGCTAATCTCTAGTTCCTCACCATCCCATTTATAGCTTCTCAGTTCTTCTATCACCTGTGCATCCAGTTCCTTGTATTACATTTCTTATGTTGAAAGATCTAGAGTGGTTTCTGTTTTCTTGGTTGGGCCAGACTGCATCCCCGGGCTGGGAAATCATCTCTATGAGGAGCTATAATCAGGGCAGAAACCATGTGAGATAGACTCGTGTATGCGTGTGTATGTACGTGTGTTCATATGTGAGAGCCTTTCTCCCAGGAACCCAGCTGATATATCTTTGGATCTTGAGACGCCAGCACGGTGCCTGGCATGCAGGAGGCACCAGTAGATGTTTGCTGACCTAATATATTTGTTTGGTAAAACAAACCAGGCCAGAGTGGCTGTTTAGTTTATCTCTAAGTTTATCGCCAAGTGTCTATGAGATATAAGAAGGACAGGTCCTTCTGGTCTTTAAAATGTAGCAATGAGCCATTTGGCCACATTCTACAAAGCCACACAGGGAACTACGTTCATTGTGATTTCTTTAGGATCTTTCTGATTTTGAACCATTGTAGTTATTTCATATGGAAAGATATTGATTAGTTGAAACTTGGGAAAATGAACAATTTCCAAACTCAGAGAGTAGGTGAAAACGGATGGACAGCATGGGCAAACATGGGAAAAAAACATTCTTTAAATTGTGTTTTCTTATACTTATGCAGGCAGAGTTTAACAGAGTGTACCATGGGTTGGGAAATCTAGGTGGTGAGGTCAGCTCTGCCACCAGCCATGTAGCCTTGGGCAGTTTATTTCTTGCTGGAGCGTGGCTCTTCTTAGGAGAACAGATTAGGACACACAGAGAGGTACCAGGGATGTGTGTGCACAGAGGAGAGCCCATGTGAAGTGGTGGAAGGAGGGTGGCCTCGGAGGAAACCAGCCCTGCAAGCACCTTGACCTTGGATTTCCAGCCTCCACAACTGTGAGAAAATAAATATCTGTTATTGAAGACACCCTGTCTGTGGTATTTTGTTATGGCAGCCCCACCAAATGAATATGGAGATTTAGGTTTCATTCATTCATTCAACAAATATTTATGGAGCATCTATTATGTCCCAGGCACTGATTCTTGAAATAGGGCATAGAGTGCTGAGAAATCAAAGAGCAAAAAATGGCTTCTGCCTTCAGAAGCTTCATCTAGTGGGAGAGATTGACAATCAAAGATCACACGAGCCGTGTGGAAAGAGCGGGAAGGGGGTCCCCGTGCTCTGCAGGAGCACAGTGCTGCTGGGGGGTGGGGGATGATGGCAGAGGGACGTTTCATGGTAGGTGCTGGTTTATTCTCAGCACGACTGCAGTGCTGTGCCCTCGGCCAGTACTCTGTAAATGTGGGCTGGCTTTAATGGAAGGCTCTGATCTCTCAGTTCTCTATGTGGAATAACATGATTTCTTAGCATTCAAGGAAAGACAGCCCAAGGACAGACACTACTAAGTGCTGACTTTATAGGGCCCACAAAGCTGGGGCAGTGGGAAGGCCAATAGATGAGAAGGGAGAGGAAGTGGGTTCTCATCTCAGCCCCACCACAAGCCCGTGGTGTGGTGACCTGATACAACGCCCTTCCCTTGTCTGGACCTCCATTTCCTCATCTTCAAAAATGAAGAGATTGGAGGGGTTCATCTCTAAGATCTCGTCCAGCTCTGTGAAATCTTTTCTGAAGTCTAGTTCGCGAAAGATTAATCTCAAAGGGAGGAAGAACGGGACAGAGGGAGGCAGGGGAAGGGGAGAGAGGTGAGAGGCTCCCCCATTTTTTTGTATGAGACCTTGGCCAAGAGGTTGCGTCTGAGTCTCAGTATCCTTTTTCTTAAAAAGTGAGGGGGTTAGTTCTTTCATATTCATTCTGTCCCCAAAGATTTTATGTCTATGAGTATTAGGGAACTCTTGGATCTTCTGTACCTGTGTGTTCATTAATTTCAACAGGAAGACATCCCTGGGCCAAGAATCTGCAGTAGATGTCATGGGGATCGGCCTCCAATCCCCACACACATCATTCAGTTATGAGCACGTCAACTGGTTTCTTGCAAACAGGAAGTCTTAGAAACGCAACCCTTTACTCACCACTTATTTTTCACTTAGTAACTAGATCATCAACTAAGTCAATCCCCACTGAGAGAGACCATAGAAAACATACAAAACTAAGGATTGGTCTGTTGACATTTCCTGGAAAGAAAGATGTTACTTTCTTTTACCCAACTACTCACAGTGAGGAACAGTTACCAGAAGTATCTTAAAAACCAAATTTTATTAGAATGGTTTGGGCAGGGAGTAGATAAATTAGAAGATAAAATTAAGTTATCAATGTCCAACAATAGGGAAATGCTTAAATTAATTTTATTACATTCATATGAAATTGTATGCAGCACTTAAAATGGTATTTTAAAAGATTATTTTACAACATGTGGAGATACAATATAATAAGTGAAAAAAAGCAGGATACAAACCATAATTTAACATAATTATAATTTTTGTTAAATACACACTATACATCATACATATACATTAAAAAAGATCTGAAAAAATACTCCAAAATATTCACAGAAGTAATATCCAGAAGGAGGAAGTATGAGTGATTTTATTTGCTTCTTTATGCTATTCTACATTTTCAAATTTCCAGTGATGTGTATTCATTTCTTGGTTTAGTCATTCAGCAAATACTTCTTGTGTCAACTGTGAGCCAAGTATGTTGTAGGTGCTAGTGATAGAGGCGAATCTCAGCCCTCCTGCAGCTTAGCCTCTAGTAAGTTGACCCAGATAAGGAAGAAGAAAAATCAGTAAACAAGAGGATGTGGATGGTATTATGTGCTGTGAACACAGCCAATCAGGGTGATGGGAAGGGAGTGAGGGGGCCGTGCACCTGCCTTGCATGGATGGTCAGGGAGGGCAGCCCTGAGGAGGGGCAATTAGTCCTGAAACTGAAGGACATTCTTATCACAGGAAACGGCCAGGCTGCGTGGACCTGACCACCCTGGGCACCATGGGTCTGGGAAGACTTTGGCTTCTATTGTAGGCCAGTGGGGGCCACAGAAAGCTTTCTCATGAGAGTGACCAGGTCACATGCTGCTCACACAGATGGCTCTGGTTGCAGAGTGCAGAGGGGCTCCTGATGGTGGAGGCAGCGTAGAAGCAAGGAGACCTCTCATGAGACAAGTTTTTCTTTATAATTTGCCAATTCTGGGACATCAGTTTCCACTACTGTAAAATGAGAGGCAGTTGGGCAAGGTCAGTGATTTCTAAGAGCACTTCCGGTACTTAAACATTAAAATAAACCTTATTTTTGTGTACCTGTTGACCTGTTTTGTGAAAAACATATTTAAGCTTCTTAAACACAGGGCTCAAGCCTCTGTCTCTGTTTATCCCTAGCACACCGCCTCGCACCTGGAAGGCCCCCGTGAGGTACACAGTGCCTGCAGGGGTCTGTGGGGAGTGGGCAGTGTCGTTCTTGCAGTGAGTTTCCTCTGTGCTTCCTGCAAACTCACCTGCTGAGACCGTTGTCCTGAAGGCAATAGGAGCCACGGAAGGCTCTTCAGCAAGGCTGACTTCTGCGTGTTAGCAAGTGCACGGGGGTGGTGATGCAGGAGGTCTGGAGGGGGCCAGGTGTGGAAGCGGAGAGACAGAGAGACACCTTGTTTTACTAGAGAATCCCCCTGGGCTGTGACTTTTCAAGTGAGCCCCCCTGTGAAAGCAGGGACCTGCCAGTGGGGAAGGGCCACCTTGCATGAGCCCACCTCTGCGGGGGGTGGGAGGGGGCGCACCCAGGGAGGCAGAGTGCGAGCTCCGCCTATTCATAGTTGGGGCAATAAGGCACAAAGAGACCAAAAGACTCATGTGCCAAGGATTTCTGACTTCAGGGCCTCCTCTCAGCTAATGTGAAAACCAGACTCGACTTAGCGTGTCATCCACGGAGCAGGAGGGCTGTGCCTGTGCCAGATGGAAGGGAGCGTCGGGGTGGGGTGGGGTGGGGAGGGGGAGGCAAGCATCCTGGGCAGAAACCGTGACAAATGCTCCAGTACCTTCATTTGGACACTCCCTTAATCCAAGAAGGGCTAAAATTGGCCGCGGAGCTTGCCTTAGGAAAGCAGAGCGATCAGACAAAAGGAATAAGCCCGGGTTGAGTCAGCCTGATGGTAATCCTCCTGGAGAGCATGAACATCCAACGAAAATAGATCGGAGGCTCTTTCCCAAGACACGGAGCCTGGAGATGCTGAGACCACGCCCCTCACGTGAAGATGGGGAGGGACGGTGCCACTCCCTAGAGATGGGGAGGGAGCTCTGCCCACAGAGTCAGGGCTGGGACTCCGACCCCGCTCTTCCCATTTGGAGGTCAGGGCTCATCTCACTCCTTCAGTCTGGGTCCAACTCTTTATTTGCCAAACCTGTATTCAGGCCCAATGGCAGGGGGCAATTAAAGTGATTTCAAAGCCCCTTGTGTATATTGTGTGTTGCCATGTACACACACACACATACACACACACACGCATGCATGCTGCTTTAGTTTGGTGAGAGGTCTTTTTTTCCCCATTAAGTACTATGGACCCTTAATATTACTTAAATATCTGCATTCACCACCCCAATTCAAAGGCACAGTTCACAGAACCTAGAAGCAACTCTAGTCCAACCCCTTTGTCTTGAAGATGAGGACTGGGGTCCAGAATGGATGAGGCTGCAGCTACTGAAATCCAGAACGGGCCACGCAGGGCCAGTGCTCTTTCTAGGCCGCGTAAGGAAAGAAGCATGCTGTAGTACACATGCCTTACTCTATTTTTTAAAAATATATTATTATTGATTTCAGAGAGGAAGGGAAAAGGAGAGAGAGATAGAAACATCAATGATAAGAGAGGATCATTGATTGGCTGCCTCCTGCATGACCCCCACTGGGGATCAAGCCCACAACCTGGGCATGTGCACTTGGCCAGAATTGAACCTGGGACCCTTCAGTCTGCAGGCCAACGCTCTATCCACTGAGCCAAACTGGCTAGGGCAGCACAGGCCTTACTTTCTGTTCTCAAACACAGAGTCTTAAAAGGAACGGGGATAGAGAGCTAGACGATCTCCAGCTTATGGCCTGGGCAGGGGCCTGACATCTTGGCACGCTAATCAGTGAATTTCTAAAGAAGAGCTTTACCTTCGTGGACAGTTTTTGCTGTCATGGTCACAATCATCCATTAAATAAACATTTACTGAATGTCCACTCTGCTGAGTCTATTATGTACTTTTAATCTCTTTTAATTTCCATAAGACTCTGATGCAGTGTATCACTTCTTTTCTTTTTTTCCAGAGAGAAATATACTATAGAAATGTGTCCGGGTCATAGACTCAGGAAGGTGGCAGAGTTGGGATCTGGCCTTCTGCTCTCTTCTATTATGCCACGTGCCTCAGCTATGTGGTGATCTGGACTCCACTGTGGACACTGTGTGGTTGGGGAGGGCAAGTCTCACAAGCCTAGAGGACTGTGGGGCCAGGTTTCTCAGACCCCACCCTTCTCTGGGCTGCTCAGCTCAGCTGTGAGCTCCCTGTTGCATCTGAGGTTTATAAGCCCCACCTAGAGGCTCAGGGTGGGATTCCTAGCAGCCAAGGCCATGGTGGTGGGCCTGGCTATGAAGAGGCCCAGAGCAGAGCAAAGATCATTTGCTGGCAAGGACTGACCTTGAGGGGTTTGGTCCATAGCTCTGAAGGGAACGCAGTAGGAGCGAATTCAAAGGATTGGACTCGGACTACAGAAGAGAAATAGAGCCTGGGACATAGTTTTAAAGACAGTTTGCTGGAGGAAGCCGCCTTATGTTTTATGTGTACACACCTTTCAGAGCAGGCCCTGAGAATGTCCTTCCCAGGGCAGGAATTTCCTCTAGTGGCCCCGATGGCATTGCGTTTCTGCTTTAATGTCTCCAGGAACAGGAAGCTGATGACCTTGTAGACTATTGCATTGTTTAGAAAGTTCTAGTGTTCAACTGTTGCCCAGATGTGCCTGTGCGTTGGGTCCAGGTCTGCCCTTTGGTTTGCAAAAGCTCCACGGGTTTCCTCCCAGCAGCACTTGAGATCATTTGAAGACAACTTTCACTTTTTATGCCGGGGTCCCGCCAAGGGTGCTGAGCAGAGTAAGAAGTTTGCCCGCCGTTAATAGGTGTCCTCTCTAAACAAACACATCAGCACAAACAGACAAAAGCCCACAAATAGCATTCTGTGGGCATGCTAGGTTAAAGCGGGTCAACCAGGTACGTTTCCTGCAAGACTGTTTGTTCACAACTGTTACTATGCTGTGCAGAGTGGGAGCTGCAGCAGAAAATACTGGGCGTGCAATGTTTCCCGAGTGTTTGACCTCCCACACTTTTTATTTTTTCTCCCAATGTACCTTACTGTTTTCCATATAGACCGTTAGAAATGCTGTTTGGAAAATGCTTCCCTACACAAATCCAGGTTCTTTCTATCATTGTCTCCAAGCTAAAAAGCCAGGCTCCTTCAACTATTTATTTCAGGACAAAGTGTTGGGTTTTCTCAGAATCTTAGCTCCTGTTCTCTAGTAGGGCCGTCAGATTAAAATACAGGATGTCCATTTAAACTGAATTTCAGATAAACCATCTTTTTTTTTTGGGGGGGGGGGGCGTATAAGTATCTTCCATGTAATATTCAGAACATACATGACAAAAGAACTCGTTGCTTATCTGAAATGTGAGTTGAACTGCAGGACCTGTCTTTTTATTTGCTAAATCTGGCAAGCCTAGAACGGCCCAAATGCCCTTCTTCCCTGCAAAGACGTGTTTCCCTGAGAACTGGACACAGTAGCCCAGGGGTGGACTATGACTGAGACAATTGATGACCTTGGGAGCCACCTTCAATTCCATTTTTCCCGGTCATGTTTTTAAAAGGAAAATAGTAACATTGTTTTGAACGGTTAGTGGTCAGTCTGCGGTTGACACGTACCAGATAGCTTTCTGAACCCACTGGCTAAATCCAGAAACCAATTTCCCCTCCCTCACCCCTGTTCATCAGTATATTTAAGTTTCTCTGGTGTTGGTATTAGGGAGCTTGATCCAAACATCATTTATAATCCCCTCACATTGTCTGTCTTCTCCACTCGACTGTAAGAAGCTTAAAAAAATAGGGACCAACCATGTTTACCTTGGTCATGGTTGTACCTCTGGTAGCCGGCACCGGTGCCGGCATATGTACATGTTCAAAGAGCTTTGAATAAATGAATTAATGACTTACTCACACTTTGGAAAGCGAAGCAAACCAGATAAGCTGATGCTCCGAAAAGGAGAGCTTGCCAATGGGAATTTTCCTCGCGGTTGGGATTTGTCATCTACCCCACGTTTTCCCAGACCCATTAAATCCTGCTCACCTGTGTCAAAGCCAATTCCGTTGGAAGATGCATGTACAAAACAAGAACATCTAATTGCTATGACTAAAATAAAACATTTCAGCCAAACACGAGCCGTTTTCCAGAAGCTGAAATACTTCCGGGAGGCTGCAATTTTTATCGAGGTGTGGAACCTGGCCCTTTGCAGCAGGCTGGCCTGTGCCCAGTGGGTGTGGGAGTGGGGCAGATCACACTGGGTCTTCCCACAGAAACATCCTGATCCAGAGGAATTAGGCAACGTGAACAAGGGCAGCCTCAGTGGTGGGGCAGGTATAGGAAGCAGGACACAGCATCCCATCACTCTGACCTGGTGAACGTGCATCTGGTGTCTGGCACATGAGACCAGAAAGACTTGGAGTTTTTGCTCTAAGACATAGTTGATAGAACTGGACGCTGCCCCCTCCTAACATGAACTCACCCACGCTTGGGGCTTGTCAATATTGAAAGCATCTTGGGGATTGTCCCTGGAGCAGGAGATTATTTATCTACAGCTTGACAGCTGTGGCTTCATTGCTGGGAGTGTGTGTGTGTGTGTCGGTGGTGGGGGGGTGTTAACCCTGAATCTATATATATAAAAGGCTAATATGTAAAGTGTCCCCTTGGGAGTTCGACTAGCAGACCGCTCACTATGATGTGCACTGACCACCGGGGGTGGCACGGAACGAAGGAAGGCCCTGGCCGGCAGCCAGCAGCTGGGGAAGGGAGGGCTCGGCTGGCGGCTGGAAGGCCCCTATCGGCCCTGATCGCCAGCCAGGCCTAGGGACCCCACCCATGCACGAATTTTGTGCACCGGGCCTCTAGTTTATTTATAAGATAAAATGCAGAGAAGTGCAGCAAGGAGAGCTCTAGGTCCCAGGAGGGTAGTAGAGTGCAGTCCAACTTGTGTTGCTTCCTGAGGATAAGTATAAAGATCTAAGTTCAAGGCCCAATCCACGCCCTTAGGCAAGTCTTTTAACCTCGGTCTTTTTGTCTAGGAAATGGGAACAACCAGGCTGATCTCAGATTTGTGAGGAGTGGATAAGACGGCAGATTTAAAAGCCCCCTGTGAATGGCCAAGAGCTGGATCAATATGAAGGAGAGTTACGACACAGTGTCCCCTTGAGCACAGTGCTCCGGCCCTCGGTGCTTGATGGATCTGGCAGGTTGCTGCCAAGAGAGCACAAAATAGCACCCAACTGGGAGCAAAGAAAGATGTTCCTTGCACAGCCTGAAGCAAAATAAAAGGAGCGTCACATTACATTATATAATTCCTTTTAATCATGGAAGAAAACATTTGCCAAGCGCACACTTGAAGACATACACTCTCCGTGGGCAGAAGTCTTTGGACTATGCAAATCCACTTGGGAACATCTTTATGGCCCCGAGATGTAAGGCCACAGGTGAGCCTGAATGTTCACCCCGAGTCTGTTTCTGGCCTGGCCCAGGCCCTTGCTGGCTTTGCTGGTACACAGGAGCCAAATGTACACAAGTGTAGCTCTAATGCATTGGAGGGAAAATAAGGCAGGGTGTGTGGCTGCTAAGTGACTTGCTACTTCCTCTGAGTGAGATGCTACACCCACTGGAGGGAAATTCCTTAATGCGTAAACATGTGTGTACAAGAGTCTGCTGAGCCAAGGCAGCAGGGGACCGAGTCAGACCTCGTGCCTGAAGAGGGCTTTCCTGCGGGCTTTGTCTGTTCCTTCCTCCAGTGTCACATTCCCCGTAGTGGTCCCTTATGGATACTACTTCCAGCCCCACACGGTCCTCACCAGGACCCACAGACCTCTGATTCCCATCCTTCTGTTTACTTATCTCTGTTGCCAACTCTCTGCAAAGAGCACTCGGGACTTGGAGCTGGGCAGAGGTTCTGCTTATGACTCTGGGAAGGCACAAGGCAATCTTTATGCAACCCGACCTGCCCATCCTCCCCTCCTTGCCTGGGCCAAGAATAGTCAATGATCGTGTTCTGGAAGAAACCCCACCTTGTCACTGGGTGCTCTGAGCCGAGAGAAGGGGGAGCAGAGCTGGAGGCTCACGCATGAGGCCAAGCCGCAAAGCCCAAGGCTCCAAAGTCAGAGGGCTCTGCTCTGATGCGCCACTTCCCCATCCCTCGCCAAGGACAAGCCTAGTTCTGATGGTACCCTGTGAGGAGGGTGGTATAAATCCAATGCCCACTGGATTTATATACACCATGTGTATAATACATATGGGTATGTTCACTGAGGCAGCATTTGCAAGTGAACACTCATATGTAAGCATGCATTTCTAAGAAACACACAGTGTGCCTGTGAGCCCATATGTGTGCACCGATCTACCCAAGAATGCTTTTGTATGAGTGGGCATACTTTCAGAGATCGTCTCCAAGTTCAAATAGGATCTCTGCTATAAACATAGCCATGGCTCCTAAATGCTTTTAGGATAAAGACCTTAATGGGGCCTCAAGGCCCTTCAGGTGTGGCCCCTGGCCCCTTTGGCAGCTTCATCCTGCACCTGCTATGCTCTCCCTCTGCACACCAGCTGCACTGACCTTCTCTTAGAACTTCTTATTATGAGAGGTTTCCTTTCAGCACAGGACCTTTGCAAGTGCCTGTCTCCCTGAGTGGCATATTCTTCTCTCTTTCTCTAGAAATGATCTAGACCAGTGGTTGGCAAACTCATTAGTCAACAGAGCCAAATATCAACAGTACAACGATTGAAATTTATTTTGAGAGCCAAATTTTTTAAACTTAAACTTCTTCTAATGCCACTTCTTCAAAATAGACTCACCCAGGCCGTGGTATTTTGTGGAAGAGCCACACTCAAGGGGCCAAAGAGCCGCATGTGGCTCGCGAGCCGCAGTTTGCCGACCACGGATCTAGACTTCCTTAGCTCTCGGCCAAAACCTGACCTCTCCGGGAGAACCTTTACTGAGCTCTCCATCTTAGATGTCCCCAAAACACCTGTATCTCCTTCTTAGCACCTATCCCAGTTGCAGCTTTGCATGATTTTTCAAAAAATTTCTCTCCATTACGCACAGACTCGGGAAGAACACAGTGGACATGCATTGAATTAAGGGTTTATATACTTACCCAGGAAGAGGGGTCAGTATGAGCCTGCCCTTACGTAGCACTTAGGTAGCAGTGGGACCATGACTACTACACATGGCATGTTTGCTGATTCGGAGCACACGGAAGTATGCTTGGGAACCCCTGTGTGTGTATTTATCTAAGGAAGAATGATTAGACCCGAGTGTATCTGTGTCCTCTAGGGATGTGCATATTCGTATGGAAGTAGACACAGAAGAACCTCCAAGTGAACATACATGTATGTGAAAATGCATGTGGGTATCTGTGTCGGTATGGGTGTTGGCATCAATGACCGAGTCTGTGTGTGTGCCAGTGTGTTTATTTGGGAGGTGTATGTATATGTATGAGTCATACTCTTCTCTGCAGCTGGGCGGGTCCCCTTCAGATTTTGAAGTAGGCGGGTTGTGTACATTAGGCAAATTGATTCACATAGACCTCAGTGTGATCTGACCTGACCGAGGCAGAGTGTCCAGGAGCAAGGAGCACTGGACAAGGAGCCCATCCCGGAGCAACATCCCCCTCTCTTCCTGGGCTGCTCCTTCCTGGTATTCAGGCAGAGGCTCTGGGACCACGTGACAATGATGCTATTGGGAGGCATAACTGTTGTCACAAAACACATTTGTAATCAAGTGCCTGATTGCTCAAGGCTCTTGATTATCACCTTCCTTCTCTCTAGTCACATTGTATTTTTAAATTGTTTTCATCTACATTGTTTTATTTGATAACAGGAAAATTAGAATTCCGTTGATTTGCAGCAGCATTATTTTGGTGAATGCCCGCAGCTGTACGGGATCATGTTTTCCATGCCTACATCCTACATCCTTTTGAGCAGGGAAGGGTGGGAAGGGGAAGACAGTGTGATTTCTAGGTCCCTGAATGCGATCCTCAGAGCACCTGACTCACCTCCTCTAGAGGAAGTTGTGGCAAAACCCAATCGCTGGCCCTCAACCACAGCCTGTTAGATCAGAATCTCAGGGGTGGGGGTGGGGGATAGAGGGTGCAGGGAGAGGGGGAGGGGCATCAGGAATGTGCATTTTCTCAGAATTTTCCCCCAACTACTGTTGGGGCTCTGCCAGGTTTGGGACCTACTGCAGTAAAATAAAATACTGTCAGGAGATTTACACCAAAACTGACCCCACTAGCCCTTCCACGGTCCTTTAGGAAGAGATTTCTAAGGCTGGCCAGCGGGGCCCTGGAGCCTGAGCCGTTCTCTCGGGCTGAGGGAGCAAGGTGAGCAGCTGGATTTCTAGAGAAACACGGTGGGAACGTAAACCAGCAAGGGATCCTGACTGTTTGTGGGCAGAACAGGCTTATGGGTGCAATACATCTCACGAGAACAGTGAGTACCTCGCCAACAAAACAAAACAAACCAAACAAAGCAGGCTTGTCTGCAATATTTAGAAACATCTAATAGGCGTTTTCTAAAGAGAAAAGTGGGCAGGAGAATGGAGACAGAATGGGGATGGTGAGGGCAACTCCCCAGGAAGGGCAGCTGTGCTCTGGGACACAAGGCCGGGCTGCAAGATCAGTAATGGCGAGGGCAGGAAAAAAAACAGGGGGCTCCCCGGGACTCCGCTTTTGCTTTGTCATGGGTGTTGCTGCTGTGATTTTCACAAATATTTTCGCTTTCTGGATAAATGAACACATTCAGCAACTCCAGTCTTCCCCTCACAGCACTGGAAAAATAAGAATGGAACAAGCAGACGAGATGGTCCTCGCCTGGCCCCGGTCCTACCTCATGGCTGACCCGCCTCTGGCCACCCAGGCTCCAACGTGAAGGGCCCGCTCAGTGCCCATCCCACCCTGATAAGCTCTGATGTGAAACCTGAGATGTTGACACAGACCTGAGCAGAGAAATGGGAACAGCACTCCATTTCCAGATGTCAAGGGTTTCCTGACTCAAAAGCAGTGATTTGACTCAGCGCAAAGCCGTGGGCTGGTACAGGTGCCTTCCTCTGCCCCCGACCTGCCAGGGGCAGCTCAGTCCTGCTGAGCTGACTCAGGTGAAGGACACCGAGCTGCCAGCTCTCAGGGCAGCCTGGCTTCCTAGCTGCTACTTAGCCACAACCTACTTAAACAGCATGGGCTTACCCCTTAGTTCCAAGCTCAGAAATTAACCCGGCCTCTCTGGGAAAATCCCTGGAGAATCACCAAAATGCACCCGTAAGAAACACCCTCCCAGCAGGGCCTCTCTCCTCTCTGACCTGACCTCGAGCACAGGTCTGCACACCTGGCTCTACTCCAATGAGTCCTGTGATCTTCGACAACTTAACTCCGTTACGTTTCAGTTTCCTTTCCAATAAGATGGAGACCAATATAATTATGAGCCACTACGATCGCAAGAGGTGCTCTATGGACTAGAGACCCGCTGCTGCACTTTTCGAACAGCAGGGATTGGTCATCATATAACTTGAGTAGACGGATGTTAACACAAGTCCACAGGCCGGCACAGTGGCACATAACAAGGCAGCGAGAGCCTGCCCGGGTGCCGAGAGTGTGCTTTCACAGTCAGAACCCAGGTGCAGCGAGTGTGCTTTCAGAGAGACAAGTATAGAAACATCTTTTCATCCACCGGCAAGGGGTGGGGGGGGGGGGAGCATTCTGTTTAACTTATAAAATGCATCTCTGTAAGCCTGTTCCTCAAAATGTGGTCCATGGACCACCCATGTAGGAAAAAACGGGCAAACATGCTACAATGCAGATATAAAAAATATATATACAGTCTTTATTTGTTAAATTGATTGAGGTGACATTGGTCAACATGAACATATATAAGTTTTGGGTGTGGGTTTCTCTGACACAAGATTTGTATATTACACTGTGTGCTCACCACCCAAAGTCAAATCTTCTCCTGTCGCCTTATATTAGGACCCCCTTCTCCCTCTACCCGCTTTCATCTGGCAACTACCACACTGCTGTTTCTGTTCATGAATTTCAGATTTGCAGCAACATGGATGGACCTTGAGAACATTATGCTAGGTGAAATAAATCAGTCAGAAAAAAAAGCTAAGAACAATATGATTTCACTCATGTGTGGGATATAAAATGCAGATTCTGGAGCCACAGCTCAGATCTCCCAATCTAGATGCTCTGGGGGTGATAATTCGAAATTGTTGACCACTGTTCCTGCTAGGCCAGTAGACCGGTAGGAATTATCATACCTGGAACATATTATACATAAAATACACACAATGAGGCATGTAAAAGCATTAGGGGTGGATTTAAAATTCTATGAATAATCTAATTCCATTTTTATTAAAAAATGTATTTATACACATTGTCTAGCCATGCTTAGGACAAGGATTGGGAGGATACGCATCGCAGGCAATGGCTGTGCCTAGCCGGTAACGTTATCTGTGATTGAGCTCATTTTGTGCTTTCATAATTTTTTCAATGTTCTACAATGAGTTCTATTACCTTTTTAATAAGGAAAAGAAAGTGCTTTTAAAATAAAAGCAATGAAGCCAGATGCGCAGCACTGAAGACTTCCTGAAATCTTACAGATGTCAACCCAGGTATTTCTCACTAGAGATGATGAGACAGGCCTAGAGCAGGGAAGTGACCTGCCTGAGGTTGCCCACCCAATTAGTAGCTGGCTAAGCCAGACTCCAAGTCTCAGGCTCTGAGACCAGAGTGCTCCGAAGTGCTTGGTGCTGGCCAGGGACCTGCCTCCCTTCCTTCCAGGCCGTGAGGGTGACGGAAAGACCACAGGAAGTGCAATGATTCCGAGGGTGGGGAAGGATGTAATAGCCTTTGCAGACAGGACTGTGCAGCTCTCATTAGTCTCTCTCTGGGAGTTAGTAGGTCATTTGCAAAAGGCATGGGAAGAGCAGCTGATGAAAAGGTCTAATAGTTTGGAAAACTGCTTAACCTTCCTGCTCTATTTCTGGATTTTCAGGGCCAAAGACCGCTGAGATCTGATTTCCCTTGGAGGTCTTCCTGTTTAGGAATGCAGCGAAACCTCTGAAATCCCATTGAATTGGGAGCAGCGTAGCTGGGATTAGGGAACGGTCTGAATACTTTTTAAAAACATTCAGGTCTATTGTTTTCAAGGACATAGAATTCACAGACTTGAAAGGAGCTGAGTCCCGCTCCCGCTCAGCACAGGAACTCCGCGTGCTTCGTCCTACACTGAACTTAATGTGGGCTTCCTTGAATGCTCCCAATGACAGGAGGCTCACTATTCTGATAGGTAACCTATTTCACTCTTAGAAAAGTCTTTCCTTCACCTGAGCTGGAATCTACCTTCCTCTGAGGTTCTGCTTGCCTTCTGGTTTTCATACAGAACAGAAAAGCTCTTCTCCCTCCGATGGTTTGAAAATATCTGAAGGCAGTTATCATGTACCAATAGTCTTTTTCTGCAGGCTGACCCTCCACCAGGATATTCAACCATTATTTATATGATAAATGTCATCAACTCTAATTAAAAATATAAACTGCTGTCTCTACTTAGCCTCTAAATCTATATACCTATATCTATATCTATCCATATCAATATCCATATCCATTTCCATTTCCATACCCATATCCATATCTATATCTATTATCTTGACATCGCTATAGACATAGATATTCGGAGAGCTTAGAAACCACCTGCACAGGCCATTTGATAGATCCAGGATTCTTTTCACCTCACCTTGGCTCCTATTATTCATAAGACACCCGTACTTCTCAAGTTCTTGAAAGTGCTTGGGAAGTTTGTTCTCTTAGGTATGTCAAAAATGCCTCTTTCACTTTATATTTGCACAGTCAATGAGGTAGGGATTAGTACAGAGCTGAATTTAGTGTACGTTAAATTGCCAATGAAAAGTCTCATTCAAAGTGCATTGCCACTCCTTGCTCTTTGCTGTCAGATCACCTATCTCCCTTGCCCAGAATACTTCAGAATGGGTAACACACCTATAGGGCCACATAGGCCTGCACATTTTCCATAAGGTTCAGCTAAGTGCTCGGTTTAAGAGACCTTCCCAGCCTTGGAACCAAAAGTGAATTTGCCAGGACATGAGGCGGGCCGTGCTTCTGCTTTACCCTGTGCTTGCTTAAAAGTTTCACATCCTCTTTTCAGTTTGGACTAATTCTCTGATGAAAAGACAAAGCAAAGATTCAGAGAAGCGAACTAGGCATGCCAGTGATTGGTTCCCTGTCCCAGTCCCCAGCAACCATGCAGTCACATGCTTCGGAGGGAACATTCCTCCGTGCCCCAACCCACAGCACTCTCCCTCTTCTCTCAACAAGGTATTGCATTTCCAGTTCTTACATTTGTCCTGGCGCAGATGACAAGCTGCCTCATGCTGCTTCCTGGTTTGCATGTGTGCTGGTCTCCATGGGCGCTGGACTCACATGGTCCTGGGTTCCAGTCCTGACTCTGCAACTGGCCAGCTGTGTGGCTTTGGAAAGTTACTTAACCTTTCCGAGCCTCCGTCTTCTCATTTGTTAGATGAGGACAATTATGCTACCTACATCAGAAGGTTGTCAAGATGACTTAATGCCTAAAAAGGTGCCTAGCACAGTCCCTAACATTCAGCAAGATTCCTTACAAAGGATCTGTTTAATATTATTAATATGATGCTACAGGAGGCGGAGACTGAACCCTATATTTTTCTTGTACTGCACACAGTAGATGCTCTATAACTAGCCCCCAGCTGATTCTGGACTAGCCTGCCTTTGGCAGTAGGTTCACTGGATTATAAGCATCTTGTAATGACAGTTCCTATTTCCAAGCTCCTTTTCCCCAGATTCCTTCCCCCAATAACAATCTGGGAGTGGGGAGGTGGGGGGGGGGTGTATGTGGGGGAGGACCCACCCTGTCCTGCCACTTTGCACACCTGTCAACTTGCATCTCAGGATAAGGTTCTCATTTGACAGACTCTGAGGACTTGCTGTCCAGACAAAGAAAACTTTATGACCATGAAGCCAACACAGACCTTATGTAACCAACCTGTCAGCAAACAGAGGCACAGAGGGACACTGACAAATTCCTGCCCCAAAAGAAACAAATCGAAACAAAAGGGGGCAGAGAGCAAGGGACTGAGACATGCATATAATGCTCCTGCTTGTCAAGACCCTTAAAACTGATCAACATTCTTAAAGTATTCTTAAAAGGACAGGGATATGGCTAAACTCCCTTTTACTGGGGAATCTAAATTAACATTCATAGCCGAACTTTTAACTGACATTACATCAGATGCTCCTCTAACCAAACAAGCATATACAGTAGAATTCCCTAATTGCTGACCGATATCTGCTGAGGACTCTTGCTGAGTCAAAGAACATTCTTTCTCTTGTCCCTACAGCAGGTTTGTTTATTGCCTGAATTTTGTGTTAATAATTTTGTGTAAAAGCAATAAACACACCCAACTGAAATGAATTTGTTATGTGACAGCCCCAGGTCAAAGCCTCCACAATTGAGGGTAAGGGAAGAATTCAATGGGCATGTGGCGAACAGAATACACCAGTTCCCGGACCTCCTTACAGCCGGGTTCCCTGGCTGGAGCCCCATCTTTCATGTCCTTGGCTTCTTACCTTGAGCAGGCCATTCCCCCTTGTAGGCTTTTGGTCTCTGCCGATGTCGAATGCTTTCTATGGGCTCTTCCAAGTCCAAGATCCCGTGAAGCTATGAGGAGGTGGGGATTGGCTAGAGAAGCTGCCTGCATCTCTGGGTGTGGGGCCCAGAGCAGGAGAAGAATGTGATAACAGGTATGAAAGCCTTTGGAGAAAGAGTAAAGGTGCTGAATGGCAGACACTCTTCAATTCTCCATGGTACATTCCAAAATCATAGGCACCCAAGTTTCTCCTGAGAGCTCAGTGCTCACCCAGGCACCCATCACTGAACTGACAGGAAGCAGGAGGGGTCAATGCTTTTCTGGTTGGGGACCGTGGCTGGGACAGAAGGGAAGAGAAAAGTGGAATCAGCTTTATGAGCGAGTGAAATGGCAATGAACCCTGCAGGCTGATCTCCAGGCTAGCGTTGCCAAGGAGGGCGCTCCACCCGGTCAAACCTGGGCCAAGCCTTGGCTTAGACACACAGGCAAAAATAGAAAGGGGGTGAGAGAAGAAATGTGTTTACTTTTGTGATTTTCCCTCATGCGCCTTCTAACAGCATTATCTCTCCACAAACAGGCAGTAACAGCTCCCAGGCCTGGCTTCCATTGATAAACCCTCCCCAACCGTTCAGCCCATAGTCAGTATCTGGGCAGCTGGAAGGTGCGCTCGGAAGGCAGCAGAATGGAGTGAACAGAGCACTGGCCCAGGGTCTGCACTCACCGGTGAACCATGAAAAATCCTTCCCTGTGGCTGCGCAAAATTAAGTGCTTAATCAGAAAGAATCTAGAAATCTGTTTAGATTTTTGCGTTATATCGGTGGCTCTCTCCCAGGAGCAATCTCACCCCTCGAGGGGGTTTTGGCAATGTCTGGAGACATTTTTGGTTGTCACAACTCAGAGGGTGTTACTGGCATCTCATGGGTAGGGGCCAGGGATGGTGCTGAACATCAGACAATGAATAGGACATTCCCCACCACAGACAACTACCTGGTCTAAAGACTAGTGCTGAGGTTGAGAAATCTTGGTTTATCTTAAAGTGAGAAGAGTGTAAGGGAGAAAGGAAAGGGGACAGAAGTAAAGAAAGAGGAGGGATTAGAACCCTGTTTCTAGGTCATGGGGTGTTCATCAGCTAAGTGGCTTCCAGCTTTTCTCCCTCTGACCTATGTCCTTTCAGTTTCCCTTGAAATTATAGGGTGAAGTTTAGTAGTTTTTTTTTTTTTTTTTTTTTTTTTTACATTAACTTCTGACTTATCCCTCAAATGCCAAGCCCCGGTGCAGCACAAAGAGCCCCACTCCGAGACACAGCCAAACAATAAATATAAGCAGCTATTAAGCAAGTAGAACTAGAAGGTGGGTGGTGGGGGTGCACGAAGGGACACAACAGATGCTCCTAACTCCATGTCCATGAGTCAGTGTTTCTGATGTAACAACAAAGAGTAATCACCATAGGACCAGTGAGACGAGCTCGGCCGGGAGCAGGCGGAACTGATCTGGGGCCCTAGCATCAGGAGAGACCAAGGTTGCAGGCGACAGAATCAAAAGCAAGTGAAAGGGTTAAGCAATCAGGGCATGCCATTCCTGTGCCATTCCACATTAAGTCACCGGGCAGTTATTACAAATAGTTACCTGTGGTTTCCATTGGGGGAGGCAAGCACACTCCAGTCAAGGGGTTTTGGAGAAACAGGTGCAATGAAGTCATGGTCAAACAATTTATTTACTGTAAACTTTAGACTTTGCTCAGGAAAACAACGGAAGCTACCCCTGAAATGCCTGCCTACAACACCCTGTTTCAGCAAATAAGAGGAGCGTGTTCACAGCTGTCAGGTCCAGGATACTCCGGATCCTCCATCCGAGGGGGCAGGAAGGAAGGTCTCCTTCAGATACACATTACCAGCAGCAATAAATTACCCCTAATACTTGACTGATGAGGTAGATACGCAGAAAAGTCATCAAAACATAGCAGCCCCAGGTCCTCTGGGACAGAAGCCCTTCAGACATAAACGGACACGTTCCATGCAAAGAGGAACTGAACTGTACAAGAAACAATCACTCCAATAGGTGTTCTCTTTTTTACAGCTTACAAAAATAAAAAAAAGGCAGAAGGATGTTCTTCCTCCTGCACATCTCTATACAATTTCATTCTAAATTTATTACACTTAAGTTAAATAGTCTGTTTAGTGTCTTGTTGGGGAAGGGGGTCTGAAAAAGTAGAAAAGCTGCATTAGAGCAGTGAGTCATTTGTACTACAATTCCTCCCTTGTGAATCAATGCTATCATTCGGCACAGTACCTTGACGATTCACAAAGTCTTCCCTGCCCGGAGCATCCTCACACAGCAGTTTGCTGTCTTTCTCCTGTCCCAGGTGATATCCACTGGTTTCCCCTGTATAGTCAGACTTGTCATTGCTATTGGAATAGCCATTCCCATAGGCCTTCAGAGAAGACCTGCGCAGGCACAGAAGCTCCTGGAAGGCGCTCCTGAAATCTGGGCTCCGGCAGTAGATAAGGGGGTTGAACGCCGAGTTGACATAGCCCACCCAGTTTAGGAGGATGTAAACGTCCTTAGGGATGAGGTTATCCTGGATCACGTGCACAATGTTGACGATGAAAAAGGGCAGCCAGCACAGGGTGAACGTGCCCATGATGATGCCCAAAGTCTTGAGGGCTTTGTGTTCCTTCAAGCAGAACTTGGAGGACCTGCGATGTCCATGCCCGCTCCTGCCATCCTCCACTTGGCTGAGGTTCTGGGCATGGAAGCGGCCCTCGAATTTGTCGATCCTCTGGAGTTGCCTTTTGGCCACCTGGAAGACCCTGGAGTAGACGAAGACCATGACCACCAGGGGCAGGTAAAAGGAAACGATGGAGGAGGCAATGGCATATGCTTGGTTCGTGAAGAAGTCACAGCAGGTATCTTTGGCATAGCACTTGATGGCTTCGTCGTGGGTGGCCCGGTACCAGTGCATCTGGATGGGCAAGAAGGAGGTAAGGCCTGACACGATCCACACCATCAGAATGACCACCCGGGCCTTATTCTTGGTCAGCAGGCTCTGGTACTTGAAGGGTGACGTGATGGCAAAGTAGCGATCCACTGCGATCACGCACAGGGTCTCAATGCTGGCCGTGACGCACAGCACGTCAATGGAAGTCCAAAACTCGCACCAGAAATTGCCAAAAGTCCACATTTTCATAAGGATGTGGCTGGCCCCAAAGGGCACCACCGCCAGGCCCATGACCAGGTCAGCACAGGCCAAGGAGGTGATGAAGTAGTTGGTGACCGTCTGCAGACGCTCGAACTTGGCAATGGCTGTGATGACCAGCACGTTTCCAAACACGATGGCCAGGACGATGAGCGACATGAGGATGGCCATGCCCACCACCCACGTCTCATCCCGTTCCTGCGCGATGTCTTGGCCCGGTGCATGGCTTCCGTTGGGCGCCAGCAAGAAGACGGTGCGGTTCCCCGGTTGCCCCATGGCGCGCAGGCTGGCAGGTGAGCGCAAGGGCTGCGGGCGCACTGGCCGCGCCTCAGAGGGCGGACCTTCGGCTGGGCGCTGCGGCCAGCGACGGAACGCCTAGAAGCCTCATTCAGCCGCCGTGGGGTGGGTGTGGTGGGAGCCCGTCCTGCACTCAGCTTGTGGGGTGCCCTGGGCTCGCGGTGCCCGTCAGTCCCAGCCTGAGATCTAGAGCAGCCGCCTCCAAGTGCGCGCTGCCCGTTATGTGCACAGGACTTTAGAGGAACTGCCTCCCAGGTGACGTGCGGGAACTTTCCGCCAATGGCTCACCGGCCTCTCCAAAGGGGCGAGGCCCCCACCTCTTCCTGCCCCTCCCCTCCCCTCCCCTCTCCCGCCCCCTCCTGGGGCGGGCCCGGGCGGAGCCCAGCTACTCCGGTCAGGCGGGCGGGCCACCACCCCTCCTGGCTCCCCTGGCTGGCCCCGGAGGGATGGCGCTGGGGCTGGCACGCTTACAGCCAACCTGGGAGGTTTGGGCTCTTCTGTGGCTGCTACCTGTCCGCCCTGGGCGCTTGTGGGGACTGAGATCTCAGGTCAGAGGGCGGCACGCGGACACTCCCCCACATTCGGAAACAGAGGCGAGTGCCCAAGGAGACACGCACCGACAGGCACACTTGCACCCCGACCGACATGCTCGGGCTTATACGGAACCACAACCATCGACGGAGACACACCCGTCCAGCGCACCGACAAACACCCTGGCGAGCTCCGAAGCCGAAAGGCGCAAAGTCACCCTGCCCAACACAGAGACAAACACAGAAGCACCGAGAAGCAGAAAGGCATGGGCACACACAGAAGTAAACAACACACAAGCGCTCACTTGGAGGCCAGCAGAGCGCCCCATCCAGGTACTCCAAACCCCTCACCATGCACCCGGACCTCCACGCGGTCCCCCTCTCCTTCCACCCACACACATAGGGACGCAGGCATATTCCCTTTCAAACATTTGGCAAGACCGCAGGAGGTGACTTCAACAGCTGCTGATTTCCTCAGCGCGCTCGCTGTCAAGTACTTTTGGTGCCCTCCTTGGAAATTTGCAGGCATTGAGACATACAATTTCACCCTTCGGGTTTCATTTGGAGCTGGAGGATATTATATGCATGTATAGTATGTGTTTTGGGACGGAGAGAGAAAGTGGTATGCTTTAATTTTTAATTCTTGGGAGTGTGGCACCACTCCCTCATTTTTCTGTTGGAATGAAAACGCATTGAAAATGGAATAGTTTTCACTTCAACCTCAACTTCTTCAGCAATCCCATTGCAACTAGAAACATCCTCTCTTTCATCTGCTGGGAAGTTTGTTGATCTGTTGGGGTGAGCCATTTGAAATTGCCGCTATTCTGTGGCTTCCGACTTTGAAAAATAGCAATTTCAAAGGACTCGGGTTATTACTATGGCTAGCATTAAGGACGTTTTGCAGGCACAGAAAGCAAAAGATCATTTCTCCTTAAATAAAATATCAGGCCAAGCTTTCCAACTAGGGTCTTTGTCTATGAAATACAGTACTATCCTCTGGCATAAAATGACTTTACTATTAAAAAGAAATTACTTTTTCAGGTTTGATTTCACATGTATTAGTAGTGTGTGTGTGTGTGTTTTTTTTTTTTTTTTAAAAAAAAAAACAACCAAAGTATTTCCTACAGTGTAACCAACATACTTTGTTGATTACATAATAACAACAATGGATAACATTTATGGAACATTCTGCTATGTGCTTTTCATACATTATTCCATTTAATTCTTCCCACAATCCCATGGTGTGAGGAGGGGGTCGGTGGGTACTATTGTTAGCTTAATTCACAAATGGGGCTCAAAGAGGAATATAGCTTGCCCTGGGGCACAGGGCCAGGCAATGCCAGAGTCAGAAGCTGAGCCAGGCCTGCCTGAGTCTAAAACCCATCTTTTAATCCTTTCAATGTAGAAAGGGATGGGGTATAGGGAAGAAGACTCCAACTGGAATTGGGATACCCAGGTTCCAGAACACCCCGCCTTAGAACTTTCTAGCTCACTTTCCTTAGGCAGGTAAAAAAGATGGGGCTTAATTTCCCCCATCTCTAAACTAGGAATAAAGTCAGCTCCGTTGGTTGGGCTGAGTGAGAATCGAATGATATAATAAAGGTGAAAATGCTTTTGCACATATAAATGTCACACAAATATGGGTTATAAATACTGCACAAATATGGGTAATAAATAAAATTTATATAATTGACTTAGCAGCTCAGAATACGTTGTTTGTCTTTTCTAAGAGAACAATAAAATACTTGAGAAGCAAAGCCCAGAACCAGAATTTAACCTACACACTCCCTTTAACTTCCTTCACAAGCAGAAATGGGTTTTGCAAGACAGATGCCTTAAAAAACAAATAGTTCCCATAAAAGCCACCAGTATTAATGAAGGCCCTATTATGTTCACATAGTTTTCAAAATATACCCACCTCATGTTTGTGTTTCCCAAAATTGGTTCTGGCATGATGCATTTTCGGAAGAGGCAGTGCCTATTATGCAACAACATTTCTTTAAATATAGGTCTACCCCGAATTGTGGAACTAAGTCATTTAAAGGCTCCTTCCTGTTTGTGAAGCTATGGAATAAATACACATGTTGTTTAACCTCCCCATAACAAAACAGAACAAAGAAAGTCCTTTTAGGACAAGCACGAATTGATTATTTAGATATAAACATAAGTCACAACTTTGAATATTTTGGGAAACACCTTTAAAAAACCCCCACAAACACTAAATCAAGAGGGAACACTGCTCATGTCATTGAGGAAGCTCCAGGTCTTTGCCCACCAACCTGAGAGAATAGACAATCTCTCTCTCTCCCCCTCTCTCTCTCTCTCTCTCTCTCTCTCTCTCTCTCTCTCTCTCTCTCTCTCTCTCTTCTCTCTCCCCCTCACCGCCATCACCAAGTTGGTAGGAATTTCAAGGTTTTGTCTTCATGCCCAGAGTCTAATCCTGACTTCCTTTTAGAATTATAGGATTAGAGAGTTAGAATGGGAGTTTTAATAGATCATTTAGCTTATTCCCCCCACTCCAGTTTGCAGATGAGGAATCTAAAATGCAGTAATAAGAAGCGTCCAGTCCGAGGGAGCAGGGAAGATTAAGGGTCCCGGCTGGTCTGCTTCTAGCCTCACCTACTTTGAGTGCCTAACGCTGTCCTGTCATTTCTCAGCAGAGGAATGGTACTGGCACTGCTTACTGGACTTGTGGCCTCACAGAGTTAATGCTACAGCTGAACTGGGAAGTTCTTAGTAGACTAAATACACCTTTATCTGATGTAAGCAAAAGCAGGCTCTTTTATGGTGATTGATAGTGTCGAATTACATATTTTGTCAATCCCTTAAGACACCGATTTATCGTTTCCTGCCTGCCAAACGGGAAAAACACACACATATCTTGATTGACCGAAAGGATGTTTGAATAGGAGCAAGTTTTTGTGGAGCCAGGGAATGCCCGCACACCAGTAGCTGGACAGCTTAGGAAAATCTTATCCTGGTCTTGGTTTAGACAAGATTCCTTCCATTTTTACAGTCCTCGGAGCAAAGAAACATCTGTGGATTTCTTTCTAAATGACGGTCTTAAATGTTTGTCTTTAATATTATCTCTGTACAGTATCATCTCATGAAATTCACATTAAATAAGATTAAATGCATGTAAAACGCTTAGCATACTGCCTTGGGAAAGAGATAGCTCTTACTATTGTTATCTTCTTTTTGAATCAAAATGTATATATAGAATGCATATTTGTCTTTTTATATCATATTGTGAAAGGACCCTTTGAACATGGGTAATGAGTAATTTATTTTAAATCTAAGTTGCTGTGAAAAAGAATGAAAAGGGGGACAAAATTCGGTTCCTGAGAAAGAAGAATGACAATGAAAGTCACCATTATCATGGAGTTATAGAGCTGAGTGGGCTGCCAGTGGTTTTGAATGAAGCACTTCACAGTCTAGTCAGCCCCTTACACAATGTGTCCACCAAACTCTTAGACAGCCCTCTCCAGTTTGGGCCAGCTCGCCAGCTCTTGTCAGGGTATCTTTCTTCAGCTATTCAGATATTGAACTGAAATCCATCTTCTTGGAGCACCTACCCATAGATCTTAAGTCTGCCCCCTTGAGGCCACTCAAAACAAGTCTCTACTCTCTTCCCCAAGACTGTCCTTAAACTTTTGGGAGAATTCCCCACAGGTCTCCTAAGGTCTTTTTACTTCTAATTTAATATCGCTTGCTCCCTTGAGTCTAGAGTTTCCTTTACATCATGGCAGGTTTCTAACATTCATTCTTGGGATAGTTGATGTCTAACCTTAACATCAATACCTGGAATGATCCTAGAACAAGCCATCAAGCAATCAATTTGCAATCACCTTGGCAACCATAAAGTCGACAGAGCAACAAGGAAAGCTTTCAGAACAGCTGGTTATACCAGATGGATTTAATTTCCTGCTATGCTAGCATTTAATGAGAGACATGCTAATAAATTCTCCGAGTTTCAGGGGGACTGAACAAAAGGGAGATGGCATTAAATGAAAGCAGGAGAAACTTCAGTTGGTCATAGGAAGGACTCCTGGGCCTGGGGAAATTCAATCATTCAAAGGGCTAAACTCTAGTAGCTTTTCTCAATTGGTTTTAAAAAATATATATATTTTATTGATTTCAGAGAGGAAGGGAGAGGGAGATGGATATAGAAACATCAATGATGAGAGAGAATCATTGATCAGCTGCCTCCTGCATGCCCCCTGCTGGGGATTGAGCCTGAAACCCAGGTATGTGTCTGATCAGGATTCAAACTGCGACCTCCTGGTTCATAGGTCAACACTCATCCACTGGGTCACACCGGTCGGGCTCTCAGTTGGGTTTTTGCAAGAGAATTAACCCTACAGAAATTTATTTCGGTGGCCATTCTTCCCAAGGATGGAACATAGCTATTACCTTCCCAGGGACATAGAGTGAGATGAAGTCATTCCCTATTCTATAATGGGTGTCTTAGGGCATAGGTCTTCATTCTCTTGCTGAATCTGAGCGGGACTGATTGAGTGGGGTCTCCTTCCGATATGGGAATGAAGAGTGCGTCTTGATGAATCTTTCTTTGCAATGGAAGCAGTTTGGCGTAGAGGAGAGAGCATAGATGGGGATCGGTAGAACTAGGTTCTGATCCCAGAACAACTTGGTATTTATAACCTTAAAAAGTCACCTTCTTTCTTCAAGCCTCCATCTGCATTCATGAAATGGGAGTAGGAGTTTGGGCTAGGGGGCACCCAAGGGCTTTCCCGTTCTAAAATGAACAAGCCTGTAGTGGGAAGGAAGCACCTTGAGGGCCATTGAGGAGATGAGTTCCTGACTCTGAAGAGCCGCTGAGGACTTGGCAAGTGACAACTGTCAATATCCTCCAAAACAGCATGGTCACAGTTTTCTTTTCCCCATACTTCACCACTGGGATCTCTGCTATTCTGAGTAGCAGGTGTACTGTTATTTACAAAATATTTTTCTTGACATCAACTTGCTTCTAAAACTCAAATACATTTATTTTTAAAGAAAATTTTGTTTTACTTCCATTACTGCACGTGGGAAAAAAATGGTGTCATCTGCCATAAATAGAAGGTAACCAAGAGTACAAAACATTGTTAATTATTTCTAGCTAAATTTTGTTGCCTGCCAAAGTTCTGAACCTAAGACCTGCTCTCTTTTTATTAAAAAGGAAGATTAGTGAGTCTTGGGGAGATACTAATGGTATTTGTAGCACTAAATGGGGCTTCCTCCATCTATTTTACAAGATTGAAAAAAATTTGAAAAGGGAACAACTCCTAATTAGTACACTGTTATTGAATGTAGTGTTGCTGAAGGATTTAAAATAATTTTATTATATTTAAAGGTATTTCAGCCCTAGGCTTGTGCTAATGAGATGCATGCTATGATAGAAAGAGCATGGGCTTTGGAGCCAGGTGGATCTGGGTTCCAGTCCTGGTTCTGCCCTGAACCAGTTGAAGGCTTCAGACAATATGTTTAAACCCTCCAGGCCTCCAAGTGTTCCTATTTAAAATGAGGCCCAAAGCCCTCGGGTCTTTGTTGAGGGAATAGAAGAACGTGTGAGAAACTGGGTTTGGAAAGGAGAGAGAGAACCAACAGACAGGACAGGAGAGCAAATCAGGATAACTTGGAGTGGCTGGCGGTTGGAGGTGAGTCCGAGGAGTGGGGGCCATTGCCAAACAGGGGTGAGCTGAGCAGTGACACGAGTGTCCATAGGACAGGAAGGGTGATGGATTCAGGTAGGGCCATATCAATTCTGAGGCTTTGATTGGCCTTCGAAATGGAAGTTAAAATATCCTAATGATTAGGAGGTAGATTTGAGGTGAGGTGTCTGGCGGTGGCTGTCATTACAGTGGAGGTGTTCCCTGAATAGCTGTCTTCTCAGAGGGAGCTTCTCATGGTTAAATGAAATCATCTGAGGTTCCATTGTGTAATGGTTAGCACTCTGGACTCCGAAATCATGTGTTTAAGGAACTTAGCACAGTGTTTCCAGAAAAAAAGTGCTTAATATTGTCATTATCATCATCATCGTCACCACCATCATCATTGTCATCATTCTGGATTGCAAGCACAGCTTCAATTTCATGACATTACATTTGTTTCTCGAAGGGTGGTACTTAAATGAATAAATTGATCCAACAGGGGGGAAAATCCTTTATGTGAACTAAACTACTGACAGTGGTAGCCTTTGGCATGGATTTTTGGGAGATGTCTTAGGTTGGATTTCCTGGCAGCTGCTGCTGAGATGAGGTTTGTGTGCAAGTGATGGATGAAGGGAGGGCTCCCAAGAGAAACCAGTTAGGCAGTGGGAGAAGCAAAGCCGTGGTTTCAGATGAAGACCAGGCCAGGCCTGGTCCCGTGAGCAGCTCTAAAGCAAGCAGCTCGAGCCAATTGCTTGGTTTGACATCCTGCTTCTCCGATTCTTAGCTATAAAACCTGAACAAGTTACTTATTCTCCCTGTATCTCGATTCCCTCATCTGTAAATTGAGGCTGTTGATGATAGTATATCACAACCTCCTGGGGTTGGTGTGAGGATCACATGAGTTAATATCTGCAGAGTGGCTAGAACTGGCAGGGCACATGGTAAGTGCTAAATTAACTATTGATATTACATGTGGAGAGGGCATGGAAAGGGGAGGGGATGTGCAGCAGAGAACAGCAAAGAAGCAAAAGTAGAAATTATTATAATTTTTAGTAACTTCTTTGGAGGCGGAAGAGGAAGGATGTGAGAAGAAATCAGGAAATGAAAATAAAAACTTGAACAAATGAGGAAGCTGTGAGAGAAAAGGTTGAGCTTGCTAAAGCAGCTTCTGGGGCCTGTTTTCTGTTTGGAGTGTACACAAGTGCGTGCCCCTGCCTCTCTGTACTGATGTGGGCCTTTTGTGACAGTCCAGTGCATTAACAGGGCTATGAATCATCTGCTCCAGAATTGGAGTGGCCTTAAGGATTGCCTAGCTCAGTCGAGTCCCTGCTTCAGCGTAGGTGGGGTGGGGGTGGGGGACAAAGGGGGGAGACACACAGAGACCAGTTCCTCCAATCAGAGCTGCTCCACGTGTACCTGCTTTTTATATCCTGCTTCTGCATATTACTTTTGTGCAAGCCTTCCATTGCTAAAAGGGTACCCATTGATACTGCAACCCTTTCAGAGTCTAGATGAGGAAGCTGGGATCCACAGTGAGGAAGGGATTTGAGAAATGCCACAGAGATTGCAGAAGAAATGGGTCTAGAAGCTTCTGACTCTCAACCTCTGCTCCAGTTTTTTATTCTGACATTTTAGTTGAGACTGAAAAGACAAGCAAAAAGCCTGGAGACAAGTTTACATTTCACTGGCTTAAGCTGAAAGGGAATGTTGCTGGGGCGGGGGGTGGGGGGGTGGGGGGGCACAGAGAGGGGGAATATCCGACTCACAAAAACCAATAAGAAGAAAGAAATATAAAAAATGAGAATAGACAAGAAGAGGCAAATTAAACTCAAATATTTTTTTAGGACAAATTGAGCTATAAAATGGACATTTAACGAATTAAATGCCACAACAAATATGTATTGATTGCCGACTGTGGGCCAGGCACTGTGGATGCAGTATAAGTCAGATGCAATTCCTGTCCTCAGTGGGCTTGCCCTCTAGAGTACAGCGGGGCCGTTTGCACAGAACGAGAGCGGGGATTCACATACATAAGCTCTCATTCGATACACTCTTGATGGACCAATTATTGCAGATTGTGGCAAAGCCTGGTGTGCCCTGTCTGGCAGGAAAAAGATGTTGGCCTCAGCCCCTGTCAATGTCCGAGTCAAGAATTTAATCAGCTGCTCAGGGAGGCTGTGGAGCTGTGGAGGGAGAGATGAGAGCACTGCTCCCAGTTATGGTTGCAGTTAAGGGGAAAGAGGAGGAGAGGCTGGGTAAACACAGCGGCCAGGGGAGCAAAGCGAGCGTTGCTAAGAGGAAAGGGAAGGAGGAAGAGCGGAGGCTGCCGGCCTGCCCTGGCGCTGACGTGTTGATGCCCTAACAGGGAAAGCAGCCATTGGGTGACCTCCTACCAGCTCAGAGGGTGCAGCACAGACCCTCAGGACCCCAGAATCCTAGGGCTGCCCAGCCCTCCTGGTGTTGATGGGAGCTTGAGGCCCACGGGGAGAAGGACTTACTGAATGTCACAGTGAGTCGGAGGCAGTGCTGGGAGCAGAACCTGACTCCCCCCCTGCTCCGACCTGCCCGTTCCAGGACTATCACAGTGGTTCATTTCAGGGTGTCTGGGAGTCTGGTCAGCCTGGGTCTGCATTCTGGTTGTGCCTCTTGCTGCTGGCTTTGTGATCTTGGGGAAGTTTCTCTCTCAACCTGGATCCCTTCACTTGTAAAATGGGGCTGGTGATTGTAATTGCTATCATGGCTTATCTCCAAGATGACGGTCACTGATTCCTCCTATAAGCTCATGCCATGGTCCATCAAAAGGTGGCATTTATTATTTCACCCCCTGGAATCTGGTCTGACTTGTGACTGCTGTGCCCAATGCATCCAGCAGAAGTGACACTGTGGCAGTTCCAGGGCCAGTCCTTATGAGGACTGCCACTTTCTGCCTAGCTCTCCTGAATTACCTGCTCTGGGGGAAGATCTCCACCATGTACACTACCCAGAGACATCCATGCAAAGAGGAAGCCCAAACTTGGAGGAGCCCAAGGGAAGCGATACCCCTAGTCACTCCCGCGTAGCCCTGGCCTTAAGGTGACTCCAGCCCCAGCCACCATCTGGCTGTAAACGCATTAACAGCTCCAAGAAAAACCCGCCCAGTTGAACCCCTTCCACAGTCCTAAGAGACAAAAATAAAATGATGGTTGCTGAAGCTACTAAGTTTTGGGGGTATGTTACCCAGCAATGGGAAGGGGACACAGATCTTCTGAGGTTGTTGTGTGGGTTGGTGAGACAATGATTTGGGACAGGGCCTGGGATGTGTAGAATAAATGGTGAATTTTTACTTTAATGAACTAAAAGCAAACAACAACTTCCAAACACCACCATCAGTCTCTAACAAAAAGTGTGTCCGTGGCCTCTCTCTGGAGGCATTTGCAGACCGCACAGAACAAGCCTCATCCCTCCTCCGTCCCACAGCCCCTCCTGGTGCGCCCTCCACACGGGCCTTCTCAGTCCTTCCTGTGAGTCAGACATTTGCACATGCTGTTCCCCACACCTACAAGCCTTTCCTTCCCCTGTTGACCTCATGAGTGTTTACTCATCCCTTAGCTCTCAGCTGAATCCTCATTTCCTCTGGACATCTAGGTCCCCACCCTCTGGACACACCCTCACTACCCATGTTCCTCTCCTTCTCAACACTTATCTCAGTTTTGCACGTTTGCATGTATTTGTCAGATTATTCACTCACTATCTGCCCAGAAGACTCCCTCTGGACAGGAACCACATGGATTTTACTTGTTTTTGCTTATCCCCAAAGCAATAGTCCCCAAACCTAGCACCAGCCGGAACCCCTGCCACATGGACGTGCTCAGTAAATGATTTTTGCAAACGAACCAGCCAGCTCCCAGGTTTCCCTTGTGCCTTGTTCGAATTCAAGTGGAGCATCCCTGTCCCTTCAAGGTATAGGACTTGGTTCCAACTTTGTTCCTCTTCCCTTCCCCCAACTTCTGGTCCAGACAGCTCAGTCCACATGCAGCGACAGCTCAGTCCACATGCAGCTCCAGAATCAATGGCTTGTTTAGTCTTGTTGCTATTTAGGGAGAAGGCCTCTCTAATGCTAAGCAGTTCCTCCTCTGTAGTTGTCTGTTACAGAAAAAGGCACTTCCTTCCTCAAACTTGAACACTGCTACATTGACACCCCTCTTGGGCTCCAGGCCCCTCCCTGCATCAATTCTCCCAACACCACCCCCCCCCCCCCCGTCCTCTCCTCTCCAGCTTCCCTCTCCATTGCTCCAGTCATCACTCATCTGGAATTTTCTCTTTTCACCACCTCTAGTCTTTCCCCACTCTAGTATCTCCTTCTCGTGTGCTGCCTCAAGGATTTGGATCCTGCTACTTTCCTGCCTAAGACCTTGAATGAACCCTTCTCTTCCCTTTTTGCTTTTAGCAGAGGTGGCAAATTGGCAGCCATAGGCCACATCTGCCCTACAGATGTCTTTGGCTTGGCCCACAGAGTTAAAAAATTAATTAGGTACTAACATTAAAAAAAATTGGGGATTTTCACATAAAATTCCAGATGACCAATTTCTCTTTAAAGCATCAGTGACCCAGACACACCAGGACTACAGATTCATGGGTTGGAGCTAAGTAGTCCTTTGGTCACACGGTCTTGAGTTTGCCATAGTTTCCACCATTCCCTAACGTCTCTGTCTTTCAGGCCAGTGGTCAGCTGTCATTTATCATGGCACTTGCACAGGCTCATCCCAGCTGTTTCACTGGTTATAAACCTTCCTGGTTTCTGTAGATACCTGCATTGCTACCCCTGCCTGGCTTATAAGAATTATCAATTTCTGAGTCTGTTAAGAAGTAGAAAAGAAGGAAGAGAATATAGAACATTCTCACCAGTGGGTCCCTCATAATCCATTAACATTTGCAATTCACGGAGAAGTTTTCATTTTGTATGTGTGTGAGAGAGTGAACTTATGGTTAATTCCTATTTTTTTCTCCATGCTTTCCTATAGTTTCCAGATTCTCTACACTAAATGTGCTCCTTTTTTTAAAGCTAGAATTAAGTAAGGGATATGCCTACAGAATTTTAGCTATGTCTATGAAATCTAGAGTGCTTAGCTCTCCTTTATATATTTACTCACACTATTGGATCTGTTATCTAAGTAGGTCATTTCTTATCACCCGATACTGCCATTAGTTCATAAATTAAACTATATTTAAATAACCTTTTACTTCGTATAGCGTTGTGTTGTTGCTTTTTTAGTAATTCTTTTACTAAGGTCGAAAACATACATGTATGTGCAAAAATCTTAAGTATACTCAACAGATTTTTATAAATGCATTTTCATGCTTAATGCATTTTCATAAAATGACCACACTTGTGTAAATAATACCCGGATTGAGATACCACTTGCACACATATAAGCTCATTTGATCCTTATGATCTTGAGAGGTAGGCAGAAGCGCAGGGTACGAAAGTCAGGCTCAAAAGAGCAAAGATAAATGCCTTGCTGGCATGTGGCCCTGCTGAGTTTTGAACTGAGAGTCCCTCCACCATGACTGAACTCCCAACAAGGTAGAGCAAGGCCAGGACAAGAGGACCTGAAAAATATTGTTGAGTTAGAGCCCGTGTGTCTACACAAACTGTGCTCTTTTCACTGGCCTCCTCCCCACTTGCTCCTTCCCCTTCCTTCCCCCACCCCTGCATTTTGGTTATTTGTTCATTTAACTGAATGTGAGACATTCCCCTTTATGGGTATTTTGGAATCAGTTTGTCTAAGGGAGTCACCATATTGGAGCAATGCGGCCCTGACTTCCTTCCTCTGCCTTCTTTGGGACATGTAAACAGTAGCTGCAGAAAGGGGAAAAGGAAATGTCATATTTGTTTGATGGCTAAAGCCTGTGCTAGGATCCTCATGACAACAGCACTCAGAAATCCTCAGCAACTCCCTGGTGCTTCTCCTGTCACATCTCTGCTCCTACCTGGAAAGGCCCTTAGAGATCATCTCGCTCCTCCCCCTGCCGCGAATGGGGAGTGTGAAGGCCAGAGGAGGGAAGCTGCTTGTCCGAGGACATGGTCAGCCTATGGCAGGGCCAGGGTTAGAAACCCCTGGGCAGAATATTTCCTATTTACAGGAAATCTACCCAGCTTTGTATCAGGCTCGTTGCTTGTGCTGTGCATGTACCAACTGACTCTCAGCTCCTACCCCACCTTCTTATCTTTGCCCTGTGATGCTGGGGCTAGATGTCTGCAAACTACTAGGAGTTCCTTGCTAGGTATCCTGTGTTTCCCTCTGATAGCAGAGGACAGTCAGCAACTCTACCTTCAGCAACTTGCAGAGCACCCTCTATCAGAGGTCCAAGCTACAGCCGTGTGGTTTCTGCCTCTCTGAGATCTCAGCCTCAGCCATGCGTGGCACCGCCCTCTCACTCTTAGTTTCTGGTAACCTTTCCACTTCCCTTCTGTTCCCCCAGTCCTAGGAGTGATGGCAGTTTCCTGCAGTTACTCATATCTAGATTTTCTTAGATTCCCTCTTTTGCTTTTATACTCATCCAGTGACAGTGCAATCAATCCCCTGTATTAAATACCTTGTATTTGAAATACCCAGCAGGTTTCTGATCTTCAAACTAAACCCTAACTGACATGTTGCTTAAAAACGTTTGCTTTCTAATTTTTGCAGTTTTCTTCTTATAAACATTCATAGAAACATAAAATAGGTGATGCCCAGAATATGAAAAGGCATATTAGCATTCATTAACTCAACAAATATTTACTAAGAATCCATCTGGGCTCTGAGGCTCAATATTAAGCAATTCTTGCCTGTGAGTTATTTGAAGTCTTATGGGGAGACAGGTTGGTAAACAAGCAAGTATAGTGCAAAGTGACAAGGGTTGTGGGAGGTATTAATACAGGGACTCTGAAAGAACATGAGAAAGGCCCTTAATAGAATTGGTGGGCTGGCAAAATGTTAGGGAGGACTTTTCCAAGAAAGCAATTTCTAACTGAAATAGCAATATCTATCTCACTAGGAGTTTGCCAAACAAATTTGTGGGTGTGGGAAGTCGTTGGAAGAGATATTATTGGCAGATATGCCAGGGCCTGTTTCAGGTTGAATATGTCTCTCCAAAATTTACATGAAGTTCTAATCCCAATATCACACAATGTGACCTTATTTGGAAATAGGGTTGTTGCAGATGTAATTAGTTAAGATGAAGTCATCCCGGAGGAGGGTGGGCCCCTATAACATGACTGGTGTCCTTATGAAAAGGGAGAAATTTGGAGACAGACGCACACACCGGGAAAATGCTGTGTGAACATGAAGACAGAGATAGAGGTGATGCATCTAGGTACACGCCAGGGGATGCCTGATTGCCAGCAAACTGCCAGGAGCTAGGGAAGAGGTCTGGAACACAGTCTTCCTCATAGCCCCCAGAAGTAATCAACCCTGCCTACACCTTGATCTTGGACTCCTAGCCTCCAGGACTGGGAGACAATACAGTTCTGTTGGTTAAGCCATCCATTTTGTGGTCCTTTGTTATGGCAAGCCTAGAAAACTTAATACAGCTTCTAATCATTGGTATTATAAAGCTTGTTAGTAATACTGTACACTGAATGAGCACTTACACAACAGGCTCTGTTTTAAATGCTTTATACTTATAGGATCTAACTCATTTAATCATCATGACAGCTCTAAGAGCTAGGTACTATCATTATCTCATTTTGACTAATAAGGATAATGAGTACAGAGAGTTCAGGTGGTTTGGTCAAGGTCACCCAGTTAATAAGTGATGTTATGGGACTTGGCTTTGAATCCAGGCCGATGATGAATATCTAACAACCGCATGTTATCACTACCCTGAGAAAGGTTAATTTTACCTCGAGAGCAATGACTGTCACTGGAGATTTTTAAAGTCAGTTTTATTTAGGTATAGTTTACACACAGTAAAAGTTTCTGTCTTTATGAATGCAGTTCTGTGGATTTTGATGGATGCACATAGTTGTGTGATCACTACCATCATGAGTTGTGTAGCCACCACCATTGGCAAGTTTCAGGAGGAGCGTGACATGATACTGTCATGTCACATGTTTCATTTTAGAAATACCATCCTGGCCACTACAGTATGGAGCATGACTTGAGAGGCGGTAAGAGTGGAGACAGATGAAAGATGGTGGTGGCCTGGACCTGAGCAACAGGGGTGGACATGGAGAGACATGAATGGATGCCAGAGCTATGAAAACGTAGAATCCATGGACCTTACAAACCATTTCTTCTTAAAAGCTTTTAACATGTAAACTTGGGTCAAACACAATCTGAATGACCCCAGATCATCTGAGATCTTTCAATAAAGACATTTTTAACCTTAATTAGCAGCACACGAGCAATAATGTATACTCATCTATTGCTGGCCATTCCCCGTAACCTACTCCGGCCAGGAGTCACTCAGTTTAGCTTAGAACAATTAGTAATTACAATTGAATCTGAGCATATTATATAATTTTGAGGCTACTAAATTATACTAAGATTACATCATGAAATTGGATTCATGATGGAAGATTTACGGACAAAGGGGGCAGGGGAGGCTTAAACAAAGTTTCCATGTGCATCTGATTTAAATTTGAGGAATTTTCAAGTCATTTACTAACTGTGGACCCTCTTGAGGCAATAATGCCTTTACTTCCAATTTCATGTAGCCTGTGTTTGCTCATTTCTTATGCCTTCCTTTGCATTTTTCATTCTTTATTCAAAGTCCCCCCCCCCCCCCATATAAAATAGCCACCGTCCTGCACCTGCCAATCTCAGTCTTTATTTTCTTCTTCGGGCTTATCTTCTTCTAGAACTTTTAACCTGTTTATTCTGTATTCCTCCCCCTCCCCCACTTCTAAAATACAAGTTCCATGGATGCAGGGACTTTGTTTATATTGGTTATTGTTATATTCTCAGTGTCTGGAATGGTGCCTGGCACATAATGGACACTTACTAAATATTTGTGGAATGAATAAATAAAGCTATAGTCCACTATGGAAAGACTTCAGCCTCCATGATCTAAGCCAGCCACTGCAATTCGCAGATGGGGAAATTAAGGTCCAGGGAGGTGAAGCCATTTGCTGAAGGTGCCAATCAGCTGGTGGCTGGGCACAGGTGGTACCAAGTTCTCTGGTTCCAGACAGACCTCTTTCTGCTGCTTTTTGTGGTCTCTTGAGCCTATCCAGTCCCAGCACAGCAGAGCAGGTTAAGAACATGGACTTCAGAGGCCATCTGACCTGGTTTAAATCTGAATCCTACCCCTTGGGCAGCTGTTGCTTTGCCACTCTGCACCTGCTTTACTCAGAAGTCAATGGTAAAATAAGACCTACCCGGTAGCATTGCTGTGAGCCTTGAATGATAAAATGCCATCTAAGTGCTTTGTGCAGGGCTCCATAAATACTAGATATTGCTATTCCTTCATGAGAACCACCAGCGGGCATCATATCTCTTCTGGTTTCTGGTGAGCTTGAATAATTTCTCACTTAAATGTTAAGCTGTAGATGCAGCAAAGTACTAGGGGATATGTTAATGCATGATGGGAAAAAGGGGGAAAGGGTTCCCCTATATGGAAGGGAGAAATGCATATGGAAAGAACTAGTCCCCTTCCTCATTAAATCCTCCTTTCCTCCTCTGTAGGCTGAACTCCATAATCTCTATGATGCCGCTGACTATGTCTGACATCCTATGATTCATCCTCTGAAATTACAATGAGGTTAAAATGGTTCATGCTTAGTATGAGTGAGAAGTTGAAGGAAGGTAACCTGGGGCGTCCACCTCTTTTTCCCTCTAATAATAGCAGGCTATTTTGAAATTCATTTCTTTCTTAATGAATAGTCGCTGCAGGTCTCCTATGTGCCAGGCCCTATGATAGGCAGGGGAATGGCTTAGTCTATGAGAACCCGAATGGAGGGGGTTTCCCTGCTTCTTTCAGGCAAAAAAGTGCTCCTAGGCCAGATGCTTTCTGGAGCACTGTATTCGTTTCCTTGGACTGCCATACACTGGGTGGCTTAAAATAACAAAAAATTCATCGTCTCAAAGATCTGGAGGCTGGAAGTCCAAAATCAAAGTGTTGGCAGGGACTTTGAGGGAGAATTGGTTCCATGCCTCTTTCCTAGTTCCTGCTGGTTTTATGGCAAAATCTGGTATTCCTTGGCTTATAGGTACTTCACCCTGATCTCTGCCTATCAGCACATGGCCAAGTTTTGTAACTTGTCCAAAGTTCCCCTTTTCATAAGGATGTCAATCATATTGGATTAGGGCCAATCCTAATAACCTCACTTGAACTTGATCATCAGCAAAGACCCAAATAAGGTCACATTCACAGGTACTGGGAGTTGAAATAAGGTCACATTCACAGGTACTGGGAGTTGGGACTTCCAACTTTTTAGCGGGGGGCGGGGGAGAGGAGAGGGTAATTTAACCCATAACAAGCACCTTCCAGCCTTTTCCTGCGGATTCTGTCCTCTTGGCTCCAAAATTAGGCTCCCAGCTTCTGAATACCGTGTGCTCATAAGGACAGCCCAAGACTCATTTGGGTTTCTGGTCGTCAACTCCCATCACAGGCTCATGTTAAGCTTGTGGTCAATGAAAAGGCCCGGATTTTTTTTGTATTAGTTGGCAAACCAGTTCATCACACCCAGTGCTTGAACAGCTGATTTTGTGAAACTAAGTACCAAACGTTAGAGCTTCCTAAATGATTCATCTTTGAACGGCTCAGGTTGCTATTATGAGAACTTGAATTATTAACAACTTCAGATCCATCACAATTTCTTTAGTTGCCATTCCTCCATGGCCCCAGGACCTGGCTGGAGGGCTCTTCTGTCTGGTTGGTCTCCTTAGTCACAGCCCTACAGCTCCTAGTGAACAATCTTTCTCATCACTGGAGACTTACTTATAAGGTCTCCTCTGGCCCAGGCTCTGCAGGTCCCTAACAGGGTTGGGACTAGGGCGAGGTGAGTGAGGCACTTGCCTCAGGCACAAAAATTAATGCAAACATATCCATGATGAACAAAATGTCAAATTTTAAAATAGAGACAGGTTCCAACAAGGCCAGGATTAGGGTGAGGTGAATCATGCAGATGCAGGGATGGATCCCGTCTTGATTTAAAATTTGGATATTTTGTTCACTATGGATGTTATGTTTTCATTTGGACTTTAGAATATATTGCATGAAAATATTATTTATCTTAGTGCTCCCTTAAAATTTATACTTCAGGTGAATGCCTCACTCAACCTGCCCTGGTTCTGGTTTTTTGGTGTGGATTCTGGGGCAGGCGTGGGGGGTGGGGCGGTGGGCAGAGGGGAGTCTGAGAACAGCCTTGTCACTTGGAGTCAGGGCATCTGGGCCATCACCCAAGCTCTACTTTTAATTACATGTGCCTCGTGGAATAAGTTACTTCCCCTTTCTAAACCTCAGTTTCTCCAAATGCAAAATTATGTGAACAAACTACATGATTTTAAGTTACAAACTAATTTTAAGATTCAGTGATGCTGTCCAGAGCTCTAGCCAGAGGTCAGGCGAGTTTCCCCTCTAATCCTGTCTCTGCTGTTCACTGACTGTATGACCTTGAACAAGTCACTTTCCAACTAGACATAGACAGGCTTTTTCATCCCTACTAGCTGGGGTAAAATTAAAATGATCTGCGAGGCTATTTTGAGCTCTGTATTTCTCTGATCTTTTTTTCTGTTTAAAGGTGAACAAGAATATCCTAACACCATCAACAGTACTGGCAGCGAAGCGCCAGTTAGAAGGAACCATATTTTAACAAAGGGACTTTTTCAAGAGCAAAGCTAGTTATTTGGCAAGATGTCAGGAAGCCTTCTCTGAAAGGAAAGAGACTCCAATGTCAAACAGGCATTATCTATTGTTTAATTTTGAAACACCCTCATTAGAAACTTGAGCTCGTGTATTTTGCTGTTGACGAGGAAAGCACAGACCAGGACCCCGGCGTTTTTCACGAACATGCTGCCATTTCATCCGGAGACACGGGAAGAGCCCTAGTGCAGTTTGGTGTGATGTTGTGTAACCTTGAGAGGGGCTTATGTGACTTTGAAATTCTTTGTCACCTGTGAAAGGGGACAACAAGGCCTGCCCACAGGGCAGGTGCAGAAATGAAGTAAGGTATGAGACTATGTGAAATGCCAGTTTAAACTGAAGAGTTCTCATACTGGTAAGTTATGAAATTTTATTCAAAATTACCAGAGGGCAATTGGAAAATGCCATCAAAGATATTTTAAAGGCCTGAGTAACCCAGCCTCCGGGTAACAAGCCTGGGGAACTAATTAAGAATATGGACAAAGGTAGAGTTGTTGTATCTGTATTGCAGCATCTTTATAATGAAAACACATAAGCGAAAAGCCAGCTTAATGGTGCAATAATAGATTGGTTGAATATATTGTAATACTTTAATTTAATGGGATATTATGCAGATGTTGAAAATGACTTCTTGGAAACATTCATTGACATTCATAGATGCGTAGAACGTATCCTTGAAAATTACAAGGCTGTGTATATTATAAGCCCATATTTGTAAAAATGTGCTTCTGTTATTCTGGGTGTTAATATGAGAAACTTTATCTCCTCCTCCCCCGCCCCCCCTCTTTTTTTTTTTTTTTTTTTTTTTTTTTTTTTTTTTTTTTTTTTTGCTTACCTGCATTTTCTGATTTTTCTGCAATGAAGGTATATGACATAACATATATAGATATATCCAAGAAGTTGCTCTTTTAAAAATAGTATTTATCTCATGTTTAAAAAATTAACAAATATCAGAAATGTTTTATTTTTATTTTTGAGCAATGGCATTGTGTGGGATCTTGATCTAGATTATTTTCATTTTGCCCCAATTTTTCTACTCTACATTCTTTCGCTGAGCTCTTTGCTTAAACTCACTCATTGATTCCTTCACTTACCTTGCCAATATTTATTGAACACTTACTATGTCCTGGGCAGTGCTGTGATGTGGGAGCATTGTGGCTGCCTTGCTCTATTCCTTCTCCATTTCCCCAACACAAACTTGAACCATGTCCTGAGCTCCTAGCCTTGGATTCATCATTCATTCCACTCCTCACCCATCTGGTCACAGTTGCTGCTGATAACCACCTCCGGCTTCCCAACACTCTCTGCTCCCCAAGTCCCACTCCCATCCAGTTCTGATTTTATTCCTTCCTCCGAAGTTATTCCTTCCTCCTCCAGATCATCGAATGCCAAGCTTTTCGTGGTCATGTATCCCTATTCATAACATTTAAAAAAATATATTTTATTGATTTTTTATAGAGAGGAAGGGATAGGGATAGAGAGTTAGAAACGTCGATGAGAGAGAAACATCAATCAGCTGCCTCCTGCAACACCCCCCACTGGGGATGTGCCTGCAACCAAGGTACATGCCCTTGACCAGAATCGAACCTGGGATCCTTTAGTCCACAGGCCGACTCTCTATCCACTGAGCCAAACCGGTTAGGGCTATTCATAACATTTTTGAACATCCAAGCCCAATGTACATATTTATAAATCATCTGCATGTACCACTTTCAAATCACGTAATCAATATTCGAATAGTCACTTCTTTAAGATTTTTTGGAGCAATGTAAATATAAACAGACATCATAATATTTTCTTCACACACTCCAGTGCATCAACTTGCAAACTTTCTGGAATGTTTGGGGACCTCTGCTCCATCATACAGTTCTAAACAGGATAGCAAAAGTGACCTTTTCATGTTTTTATTTACTATGAACTTTATCAAACTCTGGTAAGTTCACCTTGGCCTCATATTAACCCAAAGTGCCCGATCCCTAGCTTCAAGGTCTATTACTTATTATATCCCTGCTTGCATCTCCAAATAGGTCTTATCTGGTTTTAAGCTGAAGTCGTTAAACTGGGGTTTCACACTGTGTTTTGTGTGAAGGGTTCTGTGGTCCAATAAGTTTGGGGAGCCCTGCCAATTTTAGCCCCATCTGGAGGAGTCCAGATGCAAATGAGCACCCCGCAGACTGTGAGAAGGCTTCCAGCGAACAGAGCGCCTCCCAGGCTTACTCACCCTTTCCTGAGTGAACTTCATTCCCATACCTGGAAACTGCTGTTCACATAAGGAGCGTTGGGGAGCACTAACTTACACAACTCCTTGACTTCTGCCTGCATCACGTGTTACCACCCCTGACAATGACTTCCCCCTTCCTGTGAGCCAAGCTGTCTTCTCTACAATGCAATCCACATTCACTCCTTAATGAAGTCATCCCAGTGAACCATGGGAAGCCCTGGACCCCCAGTGAGTTTATTTATTTATTTATTATTGTTTTAAGTTTTCAATTCCAGTTGACATTCACTATTACATTAGTTTCAGGTGCACAGCATAGTGATTAGACATTTATATAACTTATGAAGAGATTGCCCACCCCCTTAAGTCTAGTACCCATCTGGCACCATGCATAGCTATTACACTCTTATTGACTATATCCCCTACGCTGTACATTACAACTCCATGACTGTTTTGTAACTGTCAATTTGTCCTTCTTAATCCCTTCACCTTTTTCACACACACCCCCAACCTCCCTCCCATCTGGCAACCGTCAGTTAAAACCCCAGTTAGTTTAGACACCCGGTCTCTCACGGACGGCTCTGGGTAACGACCAGTGACATGGTCGTTCTTAAAAACACAGATCACATATGTCATTCCTCCACTCAGAACCCTTCTACAGCTTCCCAAAACATGCAGAAGAAAATACAGACTCCTTGGAGCCCAGCATTCTGTCCTTTCTGCTTCCCCAACCTAATTTCTAGATCTTTCTTATATCTTTCCAGTCACACTGGCCTTTCCGCAAAGATGACAAGCTCATTCCTATTTCAGGGCCTTTGCACTTACTTTCCCCTTCACCTGGTCACTTCTCAGTGAGGTCATTCGGGGCCTCTTGGCTTCAGGCCCTCATCTCCCCCACTGGCTACTTTCTGGCCCCAGGCTCTGCTGCTTCTCTTCACAGTTTTACCACTGCCCACCTTACATCATATAAACTTGGATCATATAAGACCCAAGAGAGAAAGGAATTTGCCTGCCTTCTTCACAACACTTTCCCCAGAGCCTGGAAGAATGCCTGGCACATAGTAGGAATTCAAGAAATATTTGTTGGGTGAGTGAATAACTAAAAATGTTTAATTGAGGTTCAAATTTTGGTTGTTTGCATGATTTAGTGGGATAACTGGGCCTCTATTTATGTTTCTCTCCCACAGGGCTAATGGTTTTAATAAATGGGATGGCCTGATTATTTCTGTTATTACACTCATCTCAACAACCCAACCCCTAGACTGTAAATTTAGGAAGAAAGGGATCGTATTTTATTTATCATTCTGAAGCTCCTAGATGTGAGCACAGGACCTTCAAAATAAAAGTCACTGTAGACGCAATTCCTTCCAGGCCTGATTAGCACAATTTATTAATACTTTGAGTTATAAAGTATTCAATATGTTGCTTGATAGTAATGAACTTGATTATATATTTTTTCCCAAGGTGAAATGCAGTTTTAACCTAAAGGGGTGAGTCTGGGTCACCCTGTCCAGTTAACTCAGGAACACGTCAGAGGCTGAGAGGAAAACTGGGAGGTGGGGTTGGGGAGAAAGGAGAGGCAGGGTCCTGGGGTGAGCTGAGGATTCAAAGAAAGAAGAAGTTTAGGAAAAGCACTGTGGGAAAATATGTGAAGGAGAAAAATGAGAAAGAGCCCGAGGGCTGACTCAGAGCAGCGTGGGGAGCCGCTCAGGGCGGGCAGAGAAAGTCGTTTGAGGTGAACCCTGGAGACACGAGGTGGGCCCGTCCTCTTCCTCAGGGCAGCCTTAGAGTTCGGGAAGGACTTTTCAGTTCCCGCCTCGGGGCTAAACATTGCTCCTTCCTGAGGGGTAACTATGCTTTGCTATCCACTTGGGGTGCAGTGAAGTTTGTCTGAGAAAGCCAGGTACTTAGTGAGTCTGAGAGGTTGACCAGACCTACGTTTAAATCAGCTCCTTCACGTATTGGCTGTGGAGTCAGGTTTCACGGATCTTGTGCCTCAGTTTCCATAACCACAGAGCACCTCCTTCAGTAGGGCACTGATAGAATTAGATATAGTTTTTTTAAATTAAATTTATTGGGGCGGCATTGGTTAATACAGTTACATGTGTTACAAGTGTACAATTCGGTGACATGTCATCTGTATATTACATTGAAGTGGTGGGCTGGCGATGTAGCCCATCACCCACATTCAGATCTCCTTCCATCACCATATATTTGATCCCCTTGACCCTTTACTACCCACCCCACCCCTGCTCCCTCTGGTAACCACAATACTGTTGTCTGTGTCTATGAGTTTTTGTTTCTTTGTTTTTCTTGTTTGTTCACTTGTTACTTTCAGTTTTATATCCACATAAAAAAAAAAGAGTTAGATATACTGTCTAACATAGGCTGCTGCAACTTTCTAACATACATGAGAGCCTGAGAACTACAAATGGCGATGCTGAATAAAAGGGGGGAAAGACTCAAACCATGGCCTTTGGTTATTGATGTGCAGAGAACTGTTTCTAGAAAACTCTACCTAAGCTACATAAAGCTTTTGGTATTCTGTAGCTCTCATATACTGAGTGGCCAGATTATTATGATCTCTGAATGCATAATAATCTGGCCACTCAGTATATATATTAGAGGCCCAGTGCATGAATTCGTGCATGGGTGGGGTCCGGCCAGCCTGGCCAGGGGGAGGGGACATGGGCAGTTGGCCAGCCTGTCTGCTGGTCGAACTCCTGGTCAAGGGAACAATTTATATATTAGCCTTTTATTATATAGGATATACACTGAGTGGCCAGATTATTATGAGTTCAGAGATCATAATAATCTGGCCACTCAGTGTATATTACCATTATTACTTGCTATGAGCCCAGTAATGGTTTCACACCAGACCCCGCTCATTGGGGAAGCTTTTGTCTTGTCCTTTTACCATTTCTGTCATTCTCTGTGACCTTATTCACTTTTCACTGAATGACACTTAGCAGTTTATACAAAGTGCTTTTCACTTACATGATCTTACTTCATCTTTATGGCAAACCTATCAGGTAGATGCTGTTATTATCCCCATAGTATAGATGAGGAAGACTGAGGCTCATATCCAGGGTGTGATTTCCCCAAGGCCGCATGGATTTTCTATCTCTAAAATCTGTCTTTGTTGGTTTGTTTGGCTGCTTAATGTGACAGATACTCCTCCAACTGTCCACCGAACTGTTGTGTTGATAAAGTAACCAAGGTAATTATGCCTTGAACACGTGGAAAATGCTACGTGTGGGGTGTGGGGTGTGGGGTTTGGGAAGCAAGGGTGGAGGACAGAGGAAACCAGGATGACTTAACTTTGAATCCTGGCTCTGCCCACTGGGCTAGTCACCTAACCATCTCTGAAACTCCATTTCCAGTTACTTACCATCTCTTGAAAATGTAGAATAATTGTTTTTACTCATGGGGTTATTAGGAGGATTGAAAGGGGTAGAGCATCTGAGCATTAATCTTAGCTGAAAATGTGCTTAATTAATCATGAATTACTTCATCATTTATTTCTTGCAATTGATCATTGATCCACAAAACACTTACTTACCTTTAATGCAAGGAGGACGCCTCTCTTGCCAGCTTGTGGTAGATGTAGTCAAGGCCCCTGAAGACTTGAGGAGCTTGGGCTAGCGGTTAGAGAGAGAGAGGCTGAGTCACAAAGACTGTTTCCAAAGTGACTCACTTTGAAGCTAGCGTTTTGTCTCAGTAAGAGTCAGAGCTGGAAAGCAGGGAGACCCATTGGGGGGCGGGGAGGGGGGGTTGGGGTTGGGGATGGGACATCTGCTTTCCGTGGTGAGCAGTTCTGTAAGAACCACGTGGTTTTCACTGGAAGAGTTGTTTCAGTTTACTGTGGCTTCTGATGATTACATATCCCCAGCCTCTTTCTTTTACTCCTCAAAGAACCTGCTCTTGGAAACATCAGCCATTCTCGCGGTGTGTTCTTAGTCAGATCTCTTCCCCTCTCTGGGCCTCATCTCATTCACACGTTAAGTGTTGGAATTGTGTCTGCTGTCCCAGAGGTCTATTGTACTTTGGCGTTCAGTCCCTCTGGAGGGGGGGCTGGAGACTCAGGTGAGTTCTTTCTGTGCCAAGGAGAAAGAATGACACGATCATCCCACCCATCTTTTTTTGGATTCTGACGCATCACCCCGTGGTCTCTGACTGGTTCCCAGGGCACCTCATGCCAACCAGTGTTTTCCAGCCCCCCTCCATCTCTGCCATCCTCCTGGCAGGAGGAGAATGATGCTGGTGCTAGAGAGATTAAGCATTTTCAGGGTCCAAATTTCCCAAGGGCCACTTGCTTTTCAAGGCCCCAGGTCAGTGGTCGGCAAACTGCGGCTTGTGAGCTGCGGTTTGCCGCTCTGTTGACTAATGAGTTTGCCGACCACTGACCTAGACTCTCGATTCCAATAATTACAGGCTGTTGTTGTTCCTTGTGATTAAGCCCCTATCCCAGTGGTCGGCAAACTCATTAGTTAACAGAGCGGCAAATGGCGGCTCGAGAGCCGCATGTGGCTCGCGAGCCGCCGTTTGCCGACCACTGCCCCAGGTGATAGCTCAGGATCCAGATGGATGTCCTGGACATCAAACAACACCACTTGTCCCGAGTCACTTCCCATTTATGGCTGGTTGTTGTGGTTACCAAATAGATGCACATATATGGAATTGTATTTCTCTCTCTCTCTCTCTATCTCATGTTTTTAAATAGTGAGGTGGGGCCATTGTAGGATTAGCTTAGAGCTATGAGTCACTGCGTACATGCTCCTATTTGTCTTAGCGTTTTTTTATTATTATTATTGAAGTGTGTGAGGCCCTGTGGTATGGAGCCATGCTTGGCCACCTCACCTCCAGATGGCCTCCATGATCCCATATATGTCACAAGCATCGTGAGCAATGGCTATGTAGCCTTCAGTAATGTTAAATTTGGGCCCAGATTTCTGCATACCTGACCAGTTTGCAGGCCCATCATGGCTGAAAAGTTTTTAGAAAGGAGCAGATGGAGAGAGCACTGAGTTGGGAATCAGGCGTTTAAGCTCACATACTATCATAATGTAAATGTGGGTCAATGATTTCACCCCTTTAAGGGAGGAGGGTGATTGGGACTGGTAAAAACTAATTAAGTTTATCCAGCTTGCCAGAACAGTTAGGTGGTAGCTGTCTGCTGTGGTGCGCTGAGAATTACGGACATCACTTGGGCCCCGGGGAAGATCTGGGAAAGTGTCAGGGGCTCTGTGTACAGAGCACAGGGTTTGATTAGCAATGTCTGCCCTGGGCTTTGAGGGTAGGAATGTCAGGGGAGTGGAGTCTATGCCATTCGGGCACCAGACGATCTCTCGAGTCCCATCTAGCTCCAGACTTTGCACAGTTAGAAACTAAAGAAAATTAACTTACCCCAGATCTGTCACCACTTCAATTTTCTCAGTGAGACTTGATTCCCAAGGCATCTAATGGTCCCACACAGCCACATTACCAGCAAAGCGCATGTCTTTGGGAGTTTTGCACAGTACACATTAGATCAGATTAAAAGCTCCAAACAGGAGCCATTGAAACTCCAAGCCATTATAAAAGAGACATCCTCTGCAATTCTCAAGGGGCCTGAACATAGCATGGGTGAACAGCGGGTGCCCTTTAGGGAAAAAGTCTGTTCCAAATACTTACTATTTTCCTACTATAAATTGCAAAAACCTCTCCACTTCCCTTTGCCCAACCCCTTCCCGCTCTTGGCTCACGGCAGGGCCACGTGTCTAAAGGGGTAAGAAATATTGCCAGTCATAAAATTGAGGCAGCCTTTTGAGAAGTCTACTTGGATGGAGAGAGGGGGAGCTGGCTTGACAGAAAGTGATGTAGGACTCTCTGCTCCATACAAACTCCAGTAGAGCATCTGGATGTTTGGGCTGCTAAAAGGCTGAGCTAATTTCCCCTAAATTAATAAAAGTATGATGGGGATAAAATCCTCTCCTACGCTGGCCCAGCAGGCCCACATTTGGGCAGTTATCTGCAGGTCTGAGCGCCACTGGTCAGACGGTGAGATTGTTTAGAACCATATGTTACCCTGCACAACAGGAAGATTGAGGCAAAGAGGAGGACTGGGGAGCCACGGGGGACAGCAGGGTTCTCTCTGGTGTCTCATTTCAGCTGTCGCTGCTCAGCTCCATTTCCCCCTTTTAGATGGGATTCCTCCAGAGTGACATAGCTTGGGTTTTCTGGGAAAAGAGAGCCTGCGATGGAGATTGGCTTGGAGTGTCCTTCAGAACCAGAGCTGTGCAGGGAAAGGAAGTGGAGGGAACAGGTGGGCCACAGTGTCTCACAGAGAAGACCTCAGCCCACCCTCGGGAGCTCTGCAGCTGGGAGAAAGGCCTTCGTACCTCTGTGTTAACCACTCAGAAGGGCATAAGCATGGGCAAGGCAGCTCCCTCTGCCCAGAGGAGAGACTCAGCTGCCAGCCTCCAATGGGTAGCACTGGTGGCAATGGGGTAGTAAATGTCAGGGTATCAGACCTGAATTCGATGGCACCTCTGGGTGGCCCATCACAGTGTCCACAACAACAAGGCCAAGGACATGGCCACCAGTGACCCTAGATTTATATATATATATAAAATTTGGGTTTTTTAAATATATTTTTCCAGTAAAACTGAGGAGCTCCTGGTCACTACTGCTATGGAAGGTTTTCAGCTGTAGCATGTGAGGATTGCCCAAGAAATGTCTGCTCTTATGAAAATGATTTCGATGGTGATTATGACTATTGAATTAGGGCTCATCCTTATGCACTCCACTAACCAGAGTGTCTGGCTCACAGACAGCATTCCAAAGTTATTTACTCATAGAATGGATGGTTTTAACATTCATTATTTTTATCAAATATTCTCTTGCATCTATCTAATAAAAGAGTAATATGCAAATTGACCATCACTCCATCACAAGATGGCCGCCCCCACGTGGTCAAAGATGGCCGCCCCCATGTGGACACAAGATGGCTGCCACAAGATGGCCAGCAGGGGAGGGCAGTTGTGGGTGATCAGGCCAGCAGGGGAGGGCGGTTATGGGCGATCAGGCCTGCAGGGGAGGGCAGTTAGGGATGACCGGGCTGTCAGAGGAGGGCATTTGGGGGGGACCAGGCCTGTAGGGGAGGGCAGTTGGGGGGGATCAGGCCTGCAGTGGGCGATCAGGACAGCAGAGGAGGGCATTTGGGGGGGACCAGGCCTGTAGGGGAGGGCAGTTGGGGGGATCAGGCCTGCAGTGGGCAATCAGGATAGTAGAGGAGGGCATTTGGGGGGACCAGGCCTGCAGGGGAGGGCAGTTAGGGGTGACCAGGCTGGCAGGGCAGGGAAGTTAGGGGCAATTGGGCCAGCAGGGGAGCAGTTAGGCATCGATCAGGCTGGCAGGGGAGTAGTTGGGGGTGATCAGGCTGGCAGGCAGGCAAGCAGTTGAGAGCCAGCAGTCCTGGATTGTGAGAGGGATGTCCGGAGGGATTTGGCCTAAACGGGCAGTCAGACATCCCTTGAGGGGTCCCAGATTGGAGAGGGTGCAGGCTGGCTGGGCTGAGGGACACACCCCCCCATGCATGAATTTCGTGCACCAGGCCTCTAGTGTTAAATAACAGCCCTTTACACCTTTTTAATATAAAAATCACACTGAATTCCTGGGGGGCAGAAAACAACTTATTTTTCCTTTTATTACTAGTCTGCTTTCTGTCAAAGGCTCATAGAATTTTATCACGTCGTTTTTTATGGTTTCTGCTTTTGTTTATCGCATGAGTAGTTTTCTTTGAATTTTTCCAGTTTTGCAATGGCAGGATGAACTGTATTTAATCACAGAGAATAATCCTCTTACCACATGGATGAATTCTATTTGCTTAGACTCAGTTGAGAATAATCCCAAATAAAATAATGACTTAAAGTCATTTTCTTATTATTTAAAAACATGGAGATTTTGGGTAAAAAACTGAAGGAAAAATTACCTGTAATAATATTTATCTTTTTGTGGTAACAATAACAGTTCTTTAAAACTTCTCCCAAGTAATCCCTTGATTCATTTGTCGGTTTACATCTCTCTTTACTTTTTGGGTTAATTTTAGTCATTTCTAGTTTTATAAAAGCTCCCTATGCCACTTGAAAATTTTGTCACAGATTATTGTCTTTTATTATCTATTAATTCATTAAAAACAAAAACAAAACAAAATAAACACGAGCCAGTACTGAGCCAGGTGCAGACAGCGAGGAATAAGACAAGCACCCTCCCTTTCTCTTGGCGCTAATAACATTATAGGAGGCATTATTTTATTTCATCTGTAGTAGGTATTGCAGAGGTGCACTGGGAACAGATGAAGGTTCTGGGAGAACTGAAGATGGCAGCTTATCATAAAGGCGTGCAGCGTATCTACGTTTAATATGAATTGGCTGGCACTAAAGGAGGTCTCAACATTTTTTATTTAAAACATCCAATCAGATTCCTAAGAAAACTGAGGCCCAGAGAAGTTCAGTGACTTGTAGTGTGCTGTTAGAAAACCCAATATTGGAATTTAAATCTGAATTATATTCAACGTTTTTTTCTAAACTGTGCTAACTCCCATAAAACACACACACACACACACACACACACACACACACACACACACATTCACACATGTATCTATACTTATATATACAGGCATATGGTATGTAACTTAAATGTTTCAAAAGTACATTTTATGAACTATGAGTCTATTTAAATTTTGGATTGCACCCACACATGAAGAACACATTGTCTATCATTCCATCTCTTTACCTATGTCATCATAGGCCACCCCAATTCTTTTCTGGAAGCAGTGACTTGCAGCCTTTCCTCTGAGGTGGGCCATGCAGGAAATCCATGTTTGTGGGTACAGACAGTATCCCCCTCTTCACTGTAATGCTCTCCTGGAAACTATTGAAAAGCAGCTCACCAAACAGCAGGTTTAATTTCCCCAATAATGTCATCATTGGTTCTTTGTTGGTAAACAAAGATGCTGTGTCAAACCAGGACTGAGGTTCCAAACATCTCGCTGAATGACCAGTGACGCTCAGACCTGCAGATAACAAACCATTCAAGGCCAGGACCAACAGGAGGTCTGAAAAGCACAGGTACAGCCATCGATGTACTAACATTTAAGGTTAGTACATCATGCTTACTTCCCTAGAAAAACAGTCATAAATACCTTGTGGCCATTGATCATTGCAAGACTCTCCATATGCTATAAATAACACATACAGAACATTCAATGGTTGATAATTTGCTTACGGAGAAAATGAGAAAGCAAATGGGGTTTGGGACCAGCTGCATGGAGTGTGACTCTTGACGTCATCACTTCTAGCCAGATCACCTGGGGAAGTTATATAATCTCTTCTGAGACTTGTTTTCATCCTCAGTAAAATGGGGATGCTACTTACACAAAGGCTCTATTACGAGGATTAAAGAAGTGAAGAATACAAAACACCCAGCACAGTGCCTAGGTGTTGTTGATACTCAATAAATACTAATTTGCCTGCCTCTGCCCTTTCTCTTAATTTATCAAATATAGCAAATCTGGACGATGGTTTGAATGACTCGGATCTCTGAGAATAACTACTTTGCTCATTTTGAATGTTTTCTGGGAATACTTTTAAAAATACTAAGCCAGTTGTTTTTATTTCAAATAACCTCTAATAGTCCCTAAAGTTTTTATAGTGCATAGTTAAGCAAAACATAATCTGATAGGGATATTTATTTAAAAAACAAAACAAAAATCTATCTTATTGAGAAGGGAAAAATACATTTCTCAAATCTAGGCCAAGATTTGAGCCAAGCCAGGAAAATTGCAGCATAGATTATATATTGACCATGGATTTAGGATGATTAGAATATGAAATCAGGGAAACTCCTGCCAGGCCAGGACAGGGAGTGGTACACATAAACCGGAGGTAAGGGAGGGAGACAGGCAGAAACACTTCAAGAGGTTTGGGAGATGCCAGAGCAGGGGGTGGATCCCGGGAAATGGCAGGGGAGGCCGGAGCGTCCCAGTTGGCAAGGCACGTGGCTCTTCTGCCCTCACGGCAGATCAGTAGAAGAGCACTGCCCCAGGGAGGTGCCTGGGGGTGAGGGTGGAGGTAGGAGTTGGGGAACCCTGGTCACCCCAGTTTAGTGAGAGTTTCCAGGGCCCCAGCGGGAAGTGTGAAAGAGCTGAGTGGTTTGACAGCCCAGAGGGACTGTGCTGGGCTGAGAATGCCCTAGACTGCAGACATCTCCCAATCAGAGTCCAAGGCAGTCAATGGATGCCAGTGCCACACCCACAAACCAGGTGGCGGGAGTCACATCCAGCTGAGGCCAGTGGAGGGTACCCAGCGTCTGGGCTCAAGAAAGCTCAGTGAGGTCTGGATTCCAGCCCACAGCTTTGATAGTCCTCACTCCCCAAACCAATGATGCCAATGCTTCCCCCACCCCCACCCCAGGTGCCATCGCAGGAGGAAGGGGCATGGAGAACCCAGGGTGAGGAATAGTCCTGAGATGGCATTTAAATTATGCATTGCTTCATTTTGTACCCGGAGTGGAAAAATAAAAAGTCCCAAGTTTTAAAAGAAAATTAAATTTGTGCACCTATTTTTTTTTTTTTTTTTTTGGAGGAGAGGAAGACTCAGAAAGAAAATTGAATTATGTTAGAAAAATAAAGACATTTCCATATCTGCCCATATATGTACCCGTGTTCCAGAGGTGGGAAGATGAGGGGTTGTGCTTCTAATGTGCTTTAGAGCAGCCAGTCAACCCCTGGCTGGGTAGTTCAGTTGGTTAGAGCGTTGTCCTGATACACCAATGTGTATCAAATTCCCATTGGATTTCTTGAGTGTGATTTCTATGTCTGCTTCAAACACAGGCCTTCACCTTTCCTCAGCTGATCAGCAGGAAGGGGCCTCCTGACGCTTCGTCACAAGTAGTACCTTTTAGTGTGAATGTCTGCTTGCCTCCTTCCCCCACTACCCCGAAGGAGCCCGAGGAGGCCAGCACTCTATGCTACTCACTCCCCCCGGTGTAGACAGGACTTGGCACGTGGCTTCTGGTTGCTGGGAATGGAATCTTAGCTTTGCCACTTGGTAGGTATTTAACCTCTCAGACCTCAGGTTCCACAGGGGAGATAATGACACCTGCTTGTTTTGGCTGTTCGAACGAGATGATCCCTGTAGTGTTTAGTACTCGCCTGGGTGAAATGTTTATTTCTCTTATCACCACTTTTGTTCCGAATCCCACTCTCCCCCTTCTCTGGACCGCTTCTCAGGAGACTTTTCCAAGTCCCACGTACATAAACTTCAGGTAACCTGCTCCCTGACAGCAGCCCTTGAACCCCAAAGAAAATGCTGCTTAAGCTCAAGTTGAGTCTCTACATAGAACTGATTCAATTCCAGTCATTAAGAATCTGAGCCCCAGCAACATGTACTTACCAGTGTATTTCATGAAATGAAATTTATGTGAGAACTGTGCATTAAAAAATATATTGTCAGTAAAAAAAAAAAAATCTGAGCCAAGTATTTACATAAATTAGCTTAATGGTTTATATTATTATACAAATGACACAAGTGCAGGATATAATATTCAGGCAATCTAAGAACATTTCCAATGAAAAATGCACCTCCCCCTCTCCTTAGAACCTCAGTCTTACTATCTTTTCTTAAATTTTAATTATTTAATGTATTTTTTCTTTTTTTATTGGATTTATTGGGATGACTTTGGTTAATAAAATTATTTAGGTTTCAAGTGTATAACTCTATAATAACACATCATCTGTATATTGTATTGTGTGTTCACCACCCCAAGTCAAGTCTCTTTCCATCACTATCCCCCATTTACCCTCTTCTGCCTCCCCCCACCCCCATTTTCTTCTGGTAATCACCAACTGTTGTCTGTGTCTATGAGTTTGTTTGTATTTTTGCTTCATCCCTTCACCCACCCCTAACCCCCCTCCCCTCTGGCATTTGTCAGTCTGTTCTCTATCTGTGGACCCAGAGAACATTATGCTAAGTGAAATAAGCCAGTCGGAGAAAGACAAGTACCACATGATTTCACTCATAGGTGGAATCTAATGAACAAAATTAACGGATGAACGGAATAGAAACAGACTCAGTCTCACTGTCTTGAGGCAGCTGCCTGCAGCAGTCTCTTGCACGTTCTCCCGGAAACCTCTGATGCACATACACTGATAGTCATGTGTGCTTGCAACAGGTCTGAGTTTGCTCCCCGATTCTGGTATAATGAATGTCTCTCCCCCAAACATGAAGGTTGATAGCAAATGAAACCTGTCATGCTTGACAGGATGCCTTCCTTAGGGGGTGTAAGACTCTTAGGAGCAGAAAGGGTATAACTGGGGAAGACCTGGTCCTGACTTAAGGGGCCACCATCACTATCACATCGTTATTACGTCCTCATTACTGCTGTGGCTGCTCCATGCGCTGGATGCCGCTGGTCCTCCAGATGGGCTCAGGGGTGGTCCTCATACCCTTTTCTGCCCCAAACCCAGGCTCAGCTACAGAGACCCTCTCTGCTTCTCTCCTGAACACATGGCTTAGACCCGTGGTCAGCAAACTGCAGCTCTCGAGCCACATGCGGCTCTTTGGCCCCTTGAGTGTGGCTCTTCCACAAAATACCACGGCCTGGGCGAGTCTACTTTGAAGAAGTGGCGTTAGAAGGTTTAAGTTTTAAAAATTTGGCTCTCAAAAGAAATTTCAATCGTTGTACTGTTCATATTTGGCTCTGTTGACTAATGAGTGTGCCGACGACTGGCTTAGACCATAACCTACAGACATTTAACAGTCAGTCCTCCAGAAAGTTCCCTGAAACACCACGACACTACTTAACCTCAGGGAAGCTACCTCTCAGCTGAGCTGTTTCCTTCTTTAATGTAAAGCCTGAGCTTCCATCCCCTGTAGGAATACTCAGAAGAATCCCCTAGATGCCTAGGCTGGGTGTGGTTTGTCATCTCCTCATCCAGCAACTTTGATTTTGGCTGTAAAACCAAGAGCTGTCGACAATCCTCTAGAGCAAGAGTGCCCTAAAATCCTGTCTGAGAAAAGAAGGAAAATGGGACAGGAAAAAGGAATACAAACAAAGAGACACAGCTTTTGCTTTCTTTCCAGTAGTTTACTGTCTAGAGTGGAAGAAAGTAAAAAAGGTTTTAAACAGTGTGCTAAGCACTAGCATAAAAGGATGCACAGATACAATGAAACACAGTGGAGATCTCTAAATGAGATTTGGGGGCATCCTGGAGGGCTGCATGGAAGAAGTGATACATAGATGCAAAAAATTTTTAAAATATTATTTAAAACAATAAAGCAGTTCGTATGGAATGAAGTGTTCAGACACCAGAGTTGACATAGTTAGGCTGCTATTCTGGCTCCTCCATTTGTCAGTTGTATGACACTGGGCAGGTGACATGCATATCCTTTTAAAGTCCAGTTTCATCATCTATAAAATGGTGATGAAAAGAGTACTTATCTTATAGTGTTATTGTGAGAATCAAATAACATAAAGCACATGCAGTTCTTAGCTTGGGGTCCAGAACACAGTTACTCTTTAATAAATACTTATTTGTTATTATTTTCATTGTTACCATTGTTTCACACTCCAGTCCGTATGTGGCTCTAATCAGGTTTCCTAAACATTTGGTCTTCTCTATAAATTTCAGAAGTATTTCAGAAAGGCTTGATTCCTTCATCAGAGGAGATGTGGTAGAAGTCACAGACGCACGTAGATGTATGAGGAATCGACGAGAAGGTGCCAGAGAGGAGGCTGTGTGGGACCCTGGGTGAATGCCAGTCAATCGGAATTTTTATATGGAAACTTTCCTGTAATTTGGAAACGAAGCTAGAAGCCAAGGTGGGGAAGGGTGGGGCTGCTCAGGACTTTCAGCATCCCTGACCACCCCGTCCCTGCTCCAGTGCATGGCAGCGTCAACAATGAGCAGGCCCCACCTTCTCTGGACTATCTTCTCCATCTCCGAAAAAACACAAACAAAGTGGAAGGAAGGAAAAGACACAATGGGCAACATGTTAGGAAACACTTTTTTTTTTTTCCCCCAGAGTTCCTGGCAGTGAGCAAGCTTGTTTGGGGGTACAATTATTTGGACATTTAAAATATCAGAAAGTCACAAGAAGAACGCTTTATGGCAGTCTGATAAAACCAGTCCATCTACCCATTTTCTCAATGAGGAAGTTGAGATCCAGACAAGTTCGAAGAGGAAACGGAAAGAATCAAGGGTGATGAGGACTGAAATCAATTACCTGAAGGATGTCTAGCGGGTGACAGCACCAGGCTGACCGAGGACCCATGGGTGGTAATGTTAGGAAGCAGATTTCAGTCAGGAGAAGAGGGCTAATAACCTTCAAAGCTGCTCAGAGGCAAAAGGGAGGCACCGTGGGAGGCTGAGCCACCGCCTCAAACACTGGAGGGTGGAACCAGTGAAGAGAGGAGAGGAATGCTGGGCCCTCTGGCCCTCTGGAGCCCTTCCTAACACTGGGCTTCTAATGTGCTTTATAGCAGCCAGTCAACCTCTGGCTGGATAGTTCAGTTGGTTAGAGCGTTGTCCTGATACTAGTACACCAAGGTTGCAGGTTCGATCCCTGGTCAGGGCACATACAAGAATCAATAAGTGCATAAATAAGTGGAACAACAAATCTTTCTCTCTTTCTCTCTCCTCCCTATCCCTCACCCCTCTTTCCTCTCTCTCTCTCCCCCCTTCTTTCTTTCTTTCTCTAAAATAATTTAAAAAAAAAAAGCAGCCAGTCGAAAGACATTGGGATCCTTATTACTTGGGCAATTCATGCATTTACATTTCACGAATCCAGTACATTTCCGGTGGTTTTCATAAATTACAGGTAGACATACCTGCAATTGTGATGTACCCATGTTCCGGAGGTGGGAAGATGGCAGAGAAGGGTCTTTGGAGCTCAAACACCATCGCCATTTATTGTCTGTGAGCTTTGGGGAAACTTGCTGGCAAAGTCTCTGTGTCTCACCTGGAAAACAGGCGGCTGTGTTGACTGAATAAGGTAGTGTATGTGCAGGTGCTCTACTAAATTGCTGATATGATTAATAATATTTAAAGATGGAAACTAGCTGTGACATATAGGACCACGCAGATAAGACTTCTGTGTGCTGAAACTACTTTTAAAAATACTGATTTTCCTTCACAGCTAATTCAGGTCATAACTAGAATCTCGAATGATTCATGTCTTTCATGTGTGTGCAGACCAGAGATAATCCCCATATTTTCCAGGTGAGTTTTTTTCCAGCTGGGAGGGAGCTAGGCATGTAAGTCACCTTACAGGAAAAGGAATCTCTATATATAAAAGCCTAATATGCGAAGTGTCCCCTCAAGAGTTCTACCGGGAGACTGAGAGTTCAATCACTCACTATGATCTGCACTGACCACCAGGGGTCAGCGCAGAATGAAAGAAGCCGGGGAAGGAAGGCCCCGATTGGCCCTCATCACCGGCCAGGCCTAGGGACCCTACCCTTACACAAATTTTGTGCACTGGGCCTCTTGTCTTGTAATAAGTTTGAGAATGGCCAGTGTTTGTTGTGACAGAAACTCCTTTAAAGTCTTTCTAGTTAAGGTTCAAGTCCAACATCTGGAGCAAAAATCCTGTCTCCACCACTTAGCTATGTAACCTTGGTCAAGTTATTTCAACTCTTTGAAAGTAGATCTTCTCATCTGTAAAACATAAAGGCTTTAGAATAGTAGCAGGAACAGAGTAAAGGTTTAATAACTCTAAGTGGTTATTACTGTTGTTATTATATTATTATTGGTGTTGTTTATTTTATTATTAGAAGTTGGTACCCAGAGAGAAGAGGGGGCGTGTCCAGCCACACATATGTACACTATGAATGGAATCCAAGTTTGTTTTTGTTTTGCCCTTGCAGGTTAGTTCTCTTTTCATTACAGCCCCTCTGGTTTCCAGTGAGCAATCTGTGTTCATAGATTCAGCTTGTAAAAGCCATTAAGCTACTGATCAGATTTCATACCTCTAACCTTCACTTCTACCAGCTTCCACTTAGTTCCCTTCCACAAAACCTTCCCGTATATTGCCCAGAGAAATATTGACCACTTCCTCCCCCCATAGAAACAGTGATCGTAAAACAAGTCCAAGGCATTTCGCAAGACTTGTCACTTCCCAGCTCTGGACTTTTATTTCCCCATTTGTAAATGAGAAGAATGCCAAAGAGTAAATAAACAATTGACTGTTGACTGGGAGCTGGGCAATGTGCTAGATGACAGAACAAAAGATGATGTAGACCAGCTCCCTGCTCCCAAAGATTTTATAGTTTTACCCCAAGAAACAGGAGAGGCTACAGATAGTTAAATGTGAAGTTAGAAGAACTGGTATAAAAACATCTGCTCCCCAAGAAATAGATTCTTAATTGAGATTTGAATGAATAGGTAGAAAAATGATTGTATCAAGGGTGTGGGGAGTTCGCAAAAGTGAAAGTTGATTTAGGTTTTCTTAACAGAAAGGGAAGAAGGAAAGGAAAGAGGAGTAAACAGCATGCCCAAAGGCCCAGAGGTATCAAGAAATAGAATAAAGTGGTTAGTAATGGCAAAAAAATTCTGTGTGCTAGAGAAAATTGAGGGAGGGCAGAGGAGGCAGTAGAGGAAGATGACGTTGAAAATGGTCTCTGCCTCCCTCATTAGACTATTGGCAAAGGGAGGACCAAGATCTTGGTCACCATTTCCTCCTTTTTTTGTCCAGCAGGTAAGAGGTGCATTTGCTGAAAAAGAAGAGGAAAGAGTCACATGGTGTGAGCATTATATGCCATGCTATGGAATTTGGATTTTCTCTTGTACCAAATAGGGGCACTGAGAAATTGTTGAATAGAAATGACCTAGGTAGACTGGATCTTTGGAAAAGAGGGCCTGGAAGCAGAGTCAAAAACAGATAGAGAATGTTGAGACTGGAAATAGGAGTGTCTGTTAGGAGGCTATTTTACTCATTTAGGTGAAAAAGGATAAGGCTCTGCAATCAGTGGTAGTAGGTGAAAAGGAAATCTTAAGGGAAGAATTGCTGGGACTTGGCAGGTAGTTGACTGTTGAGAGTGAAAAGCAGGAAGCATCAGGCATTATTGAGATTTCTCTCTTTGGAAGTTGGTGAATGGCATTCTGTTTGGCATGTTGGGTAAAATGTACCAGTGGATCATCCAGAAAAAGATGCCCCTATAGGCAGCCGATGCCAAAGTCTCTTCCAGGTCTCTTATTGCAACCTACTCTACTTAATTCCAACTTGCACTGGCATCTTTCTAGTAATGGTTAATAATACACCTTTCCTGGATTTCTGAAGCAGCCTTCTACAGCCACTCCATTCTCCATGCAGTAGCCAGCACACTTTCTTCTGAGACAAAGATATGAGTATCGCATCTCTTTCCTTAAAGCACTTCAGTGGCTGCTCATTACAATGTTTCATTCACAGTGTCCTAGATTCAATCTAAATTACTAGCATATAAAGAGTCAGGGAACTGTGGCTCATACTTGAGAGGAAAGGCAATCAAAGGAGAATGACTTTGAGATGACCCAGATGTTGGAGTTAACAGATAAAAATTTTAAAGCAGCTATTATAACCATGTTCAGGAATGCAAAGTAAAATAATTGTTGTAATACAAAAACAAATAAGGAATCTCGAAAAAAAAAGGACTATTAAAAACTGGAAATTCTAGAGCAGAAAGATACAACATCTATATATATAAAAGGCTAAGTGTCCGACCGTCTGACCAGTCGCTATGACACGAACTGACCACCAGGGGGCAGTCACTCAACACAGGAGCTGCTGAGCTGCAGAGACTTGGCAGCGGTGGTTCTTGGGTGATGCACCCTGAAACCAGAGAGGAGGGAGCCCAATTTCTTGCGGGGCCATGCAATTCCACCTTTGGCCGTGGGTTATGTTATTGCTGGGGCACTGTTGGACCCGAATCTGATTTACTGCACACTTGTGTTTGCATTCCACACCCCCTATGACAGAAACTTTGCAGAGTGCCCTCTCGCACTCTGGGACCCCTTGGGGGATGTCAGAGAGCCTGTTTTGGCCCAATCCCTGCAGGCCAGGCTGAGGGACCCCACCTGCTGGAGGGATCTTGCTCACTTCACAGACGCAGGGGAGGGACCACAGGAGGTTGGCTCCAGGGCATGTCCGGCCCATCTCGCCCAGTCCCGCCCTGCCAGCCACCTTCTAATTAATTTCCTTTCAATGTGCACGAATCTGTGCACCAGGTCACTAGTCTGAAATAAAAAATGTACTGGATTGAGTTAACAGCTGATGAAAGATTACAGAAAGAAGAGTCCATGAACTTGGAGATAGAGCAATAGAAATAATCCAATCTACAGAAAAGAGAAAAGAGACTAAAAATAATGTAACATATTTTTTGTGGCTTGTGGGGCCATATAAAAAAGGATGAACAAAAATATAAGGAATATGAGAAGGAAAGGATTAAGAGACTAGAACAGGAAAAAATATTTGAAGGAACAAATTTACAGATTCAAGAGAACAGTAATCTCAAAATATTTAAAATAAATACAAAGAAAACCATATCTAGGTATATCATAGTCAAATTGCTGAAAAATAAAATAAAATTTTGAAATGGCACATTCCACCAGGAAACAACACTAGGAACCACCTCTAACTCCTTCTTGGTAATGATGAATTCCAGAGGAGAAAGAAGCTGTGTCTTGAAAATGATGAAAATAAAAGAGAGAGAGAGAGAGGAGACAGCCAAGCTTAACTTGTCAACTGGGAATTCTACATCAGTTAAAGCACTCATCCTTCAAGAATTAAGATGAAATAAAAATATTTTCAGATAAAAGTAAACTAGATAATTTATTATCCACTAACCTATGCTACAAGGAAAACCAAAAGAAGTTCTCCAGGCCAAAGGGAAATCACACCAGATTGAAATGTGGCTCTTCAGTAAGAAAATAATTCCAGATATGATATAACAGGACAGTAAATATTTTTTTAAAAAGCATTTTTCCCTCTTTACATCTTTAAAATACATATGACTATTTAAAGCAAATAATGTAACTTTGAATTGTGGGGCTTATAATATTTACATATGAAAAAACTCTGACAACTAAAGCATAAAGGACCAGTGTTGGGAGGGGGCACGGTAAATGGACTTATGTGGTTGCAAGTTTCTTTCATTTAACATAAAGCGGCACAATATTAATGCTAAGGAGGCTGAAATGTTAAAAATGTAGGTTGCAATTACCTAATACTCCCCTGAATAATAATAATAATAATAATAATAATAATAATAATAACAACAACAACAACACCACAAAGGAATGTAGCTAAAAAAAGAATGTAGCTAATAGATAAAATGGAATTCCAAAATAGTTTAATTATCCTTAATAAAAACAGGAAAGGAAAAACAGAACAAAAACTAATGGAACAAATTGAAAATAAATAGTAAAACATAGGCCTAGCTCTCCATCAGAATGTAGGCGCTATAAAGACAAAGGCCATACGTACCTATGATTGACCTGAATGAGTGCGTGAGTGGCTGACTACATGCATGCTCCCTGGGCACCAGCTCCTCCGAGTCCTGGGGGTCTCCTCGTGACTTTTTGTGATAAACAGGACTGTATTTTGTATTTGTTTATGTTCTGCTCACCAGAAAGTTTTCAACATTTTGGGTTTGTAATTTCTTTGTAACTCCTTCTAATGTGTGGAAACACATGGGCTAAAAGTTGAGTTGGATAATTCTTTATATTGAAATTACACAAATCTGCTTGTCAAGAAAATAAGTTCCTTTCCTGTACATGGAAACTTGGCTGTGTACAGAGTGTTGCCTAAGGAAGTCCCCTGGGATTTGCTGGGTTACTTTGGCTTTTTCTGTGAGACACGGATGCAGAAATAGTAATAATAAGCACTTGGATCACATTATCAATTTTGAATTCAAGAAGATTCCAACTGTAGGGAGAAGTAGAAGGTCTCCAACCAAGGTCAATGGTTTTCGTGTCACCGAGAATGAGAGATAGAGGATACTTTTGAGGACCAAAGCATTACAGATTTTTCTGAAATGACATTTAAATATTTATACTTGAATACTTTTTTGGTACCCCAAAGGCCTCTTCTTTTGAAGTTGACTTCTAATGGATGTTTCCACTGAGGATATAATTTTTCCATTAACAGTGAGAAGTAGATTGAATGGCTAATATATTTAGCAACTATTTATTGAATATTGATTGTGACCAGTCAAGATTTTTATTTTTTTTCTCAGTTGAAAGATAAAAATGATGCCTAATTGAGGAACTCACTTTATTAGTCATCTATAGTAGAAAGAGGAACACATTGGGAAATCCTCGTTCACCCGTTATTTATGGGATGTCTGTAGTGAGGAAAGCAAAGCAGGTATGTCGGGCCAGGCTCAGAACTTGAATGTTAGGGAGACACGTTAGACTTACACATGATAGCCAGGCAGGAGTTACTGGGGGTTTGAGTCTAAAACCAACATGAAGAAAGTAGATTAGGACCATTAGTTCTGTGCTTGGTGGGTCAGGAGGTTTAGAGACCAGAGGCAGGAAAGACCACCAGAAGGCACTGTGTGGCTAAAGCCACAAGGAAGGAGGCAGGAACAGGAGGTAGTTCTGAGAGAGTCACTGCATTGATGGTTGTCAAGCTTGAGAGGCTGACCAACACCTTTAAGGGGAAACAGACCCTTCTCACAGTTCCCAGTGTTGGCCTGTTTCTTATATTTCAATGTTACCTGCAGACACACCAACACAGAAGAGTAGGAATAAATGGCTCATTTTATAGCGTGTGCACTACTGAAACAATAAAAACAAAGTTATAAATTAAATGCAAATGAAATGACAAAACAACTACAATTTACATGGGCAGAATTTATTATGGTGGTTAATTCTGTTTGGCTGGAAGGAAGTCTCTGCTGGCGCTTACTCTGACGCAGTCCTGGAGGGTTTGCCTCGTCTCCACTCCCTTGAGCCTCAGCTTGACCATCAGAGGTTTTCTATTTGCATTGTTGCAAAACAGTTGTTCCTTAAAGTTCTGTGGTGTCATTTGCTGTCACTTGATGTGAACACATCACTTATTAAGACTGCCTCTTTTTTTTAATTTTATTAGCCTTAACAATTAAGTGTTATTACTCGAGGGCAATTTGCTTATAAACTCAACAAATACGGGCACTGAAATCTCATAAGGCAGTAATGGAGGTGATGCAATTACTAAAAACATTTGACCACAAATTTCCAATTTATAGCTTTATCATAAGATGCTCAAGAATGTTTGGGTCTCTGAGACTCCATGGGGAAGCACTGGTGCTACAGGAAGGTCTATTGCACCTACAGCCTCTTTCCAAGGGAGCTGCCCTTTGCAAGCTTCTGCTGCTTAAGTGGCCATGTCCTGTGCCTTATTGCCCATCGGCCTTTCCCTACCCCCACCCTCTGGTCACTGTGGGGCGGGTCAGGAAGGAAGGGTGCACTTGAGCCAAGGGTATGCAATCCACTAGCTGGTCAGTAGCCACATAAAGAGGAGTGAGCTACATTTCCTCCCTCACACTTCTCTCCCTGAAATTTGGAGGGAGATTGCCATGACAACACGCTTGAATACAGAAGGGTGATGCCAGCGGGGGCTAGAGCGCTATGTGCCCACCAGCCAAGTGAAGTTATGGGGAAATGGACATCATGAGCATTTTGAATCATGCGTTAGTTCCCAGCAGGCAAACCCAGCACAAGTTAGTTTTAAGCAAAAAATAAAAATAAAAAGGAAAGGTTATTGCTCCAAGATAGGAAAGTCAATCATGTCACCTGGACCAAGTCTTTCACCTTCGGGTGGTTCTGCTGTCCTCTGTGTTTGATTCTTTCCCAGAAAGGGAAAGAAGGTAAGAAGGAAAGTGGGCACATCTCTCCACCAACCAGTGAAAGTGCTCTTCCCTCTCATTCACTCTGCCCAAGACTACACGCCCATCCCTGAAGCCACTGATGGGACCTAAAGAATCGAATGCCCTGATTCACACGCCCCATCCTGGGAGTGATGAATGGTGTTGTCAGAGCCTCGCGAAGCACAGCGACAGAGAACAGGGGAGGGTGTCCCCAAGGGAGAACTAGGAAAAGGGTAAAGGGACATTTGGCAGCCACACAACTTATCCACTGCAATCCTTTCTCTTCTCCGAGTTTCTCTGTAAAATGCGTATAATAATTCTGCTTTACCCACTGCTCAAGAGTGCAGTGAAATGAAATGAGTCAGTGGGTATAAACAGATTTCAAACTATAAACTACATAATACACGAGACACAAAGTAATAGTGTTTAAAGGGCTTGTTATCCCTTGTCAAGTACACCAGGGCGTGATCGAGCTCACTGGGCATCTCTAGCCTATGGACAACTTCCCGTTACTCGGGGGCAGTTCCTCTGGCAGGAATCAAGGGTATTCCCCTCATCTTATTTTGGGCAGCACATGTAGTTTGCAACTATTTCTATTTTAATGACAGCTGCTAGTGATCTATGGAGTCACTAATTTTTTTAACATATGTTTTTACTTATTTCGGAGAGAGGAAGGGAGAGGCAGAGAGAGATAGAAACATCAATGATGAGAGAAAATCCTTGATTGGCTGCCTCCAGCATGCCCCCCCTCAACTCAGAATCAAGCCTGCAACCTTGGGCATGTGCCCTGACCTGGAATATAACCGTGACCTCCTGGTTCATAAGTCGGCGCTCAACCATGGAGCCACACTGGCTGGGCCTCACTAATTTTTAATAGCACAGGGGCTTCTCCATTGTACCAAGTCTTTTCCACTTCACGGCTTAGAACTCACGTTTTTTCCTGAGATCTGGAAGGGAAAGAAGAGGAGGGGCACCCTAGGGAAGCCAGCACCCTCTGCATGTGAAAAGCTTCCTAGACGCTGAAATGTATGTGATTCAAACAACGAAGGAGCACCACATTCTTTGCGTGTCTTCTTTGGGAAGGTGCACAGTTTGAAGCCAGGGTTGTTAGGGTAAATGGGTGTTTAGATAAGCAACCCCTTAGGAGGGATGATCTGTGTGTGGGGGGGAGAGGGGCAGCAGGTTCCGAGCCCAGAAAAACCTCTCACGTGGCAACAATAACAGTGAAACCACGGGGCCTGCTCGCTGGGTTTCTTTGATGTGAAAACCGGAGGAAGAATGCCTGAAAAAAGCTGAAAAACTGAGGCATCGATGGAAAGATTCTGGTAGGACTTTGAGTTATAAGTTGGAAAAATGTAGGTGAACTTGAATAAACATCATGGTGCTGAATAGAAATCTCATCTTCAGTTTCAAGCAAATTTAATACATGCTTTTGCCTGCATCCTGCATTTTCTGATAACCTGCGTCACCGTAAGAGTTACAGAAGTTGTTATTAGATAATGTTTAGGGGCAGATGGCTTGGAAATACAGCAATTCCTATGCTACAAACACAGGGTGCCTTTGTGTGAGGAACAAAATGTGGCTGCCCCAGCTGGACCTGAATAAGAAGGTACCTTCTCCTCTGGGCTGATACAGTGCTTTCCCAAGGCCCAGAGCTGGGGGTCCCATGTGCAGGTGCAGACTATACACACCAGGGATTCTAGTTAGTTTGAATGTAAGGGAACAGGAAGGGCAAAAGAGTCACATTTGTTGTTTTAGTTAGCATTTGGGAGGCACCTCCTTAAAGCAGAGGTCCTTAGGGAAGGATCCTAATGAGAATGAACTGAAGAGACATTTTTTAGATTCTCAACCCAAGAAATTCCTACTTAGGATGTCTGGGGTGAGGGCTAGGCACGGACATCTTGAAAACGCTCCCTGGGATACAGTGATGCTCAGGCCTGGCCTGCTTAGCTATTTCCCTGACCTGACCGTTGAACTTATGGGATGCCTCTCTCCTTCCTTCCTCATTGGGTTTGGTGGGTTTCTTGATACCTGGTCAGAAAGAGCTTTAGGAGAGAAGCCTACTCCCCACTTAGGGCTTTGCTCCTCCGTCATGCCTCCCTCCTCTGAATTCTTAGACTGTGTCTTGCTCACACTACACTTATCACCACCTTCTCTATTGGAGTTATTTATGAACACGTCTTATCTCCTCACACACAAGCCCCAAAAAGGCTGAGACTCTGTCACACCCAGAGGTCACCCACTGGCCCTTGGATTGCATCCATCTGTAGATGTATTTTTCTTGGCTCTCGGAGTGCTTTAAACTTTTTAAATTTATTTGCCAGCTTTTAAAATTCAAAAGGTATTCCTCCCACTCCCAACTTTTCCCCTAAATATAATGACCATTGTGCAATGCTTTTTTTTTCCCTGTGGAAATATCTGAAGTTCCTGCATAGCTAGGATTGACTAGAACTGAGGAACAAGTTCCCCTTTCACATGGGGGTTGTCTTCTCCAATTCACTACAGTCCCCACCACTCCCTATTGTCTCACACTGGGCCACATCTTTCATTAATATTTCTCTCCTGACACCTGATAGGCATTTGAATTTGTCACCCTTTTGATTTCTGCATGGTATCTGACTTTTTATAAGTGCTTCCTAAATATTTGTGAAGTGGGAAAGTAAAAGGCTAACACGCTGCCAGAGATGGGTGGGTAAGTGGAACCTCTCGCTAAGCTTCCAGGTATGAGTCTCAATGAAGAACCAAAGAGTCTTTTAGATTTTGTATTGTGGCTTTCCCCAGTCAGGAATTATGAGCTAGTTCCTCATTTTCTGGAGCTTTATCTAAATCTCTTTATTCACCATCTGCCAAGTAGCTAAGCAACCTGAAGCTGGAGGAAATGACACTGAACATGGGAATTTCGGTGAGCGGGTCGTCCTTACCCAGCGGCTCTCTGAGTTCTTACAGAGCAGCCTGCTGGTCACCAGGGCTCTCATATAACTCTCACTGGAAAGCCCTCGGGGTCGGGTGGGGGGTAGTTTTTGTCTGGGAAAATCCCTTTTTACCGCCGCCAGGATCATCATCCCATATTTTGTAGGAGATATAAATGGAATAATACCTTCAGCACTCATTGATGAAATGCAATCTCCTCTCCTCAGTTTTCCAATTAAAATCCCCCCGAGTCTTCCACTGCCACATCCTAAAGTATAGGATGTGGACCACGTGGGAAATTTGTACATTTTCTTGGTCTTGTAATTCATTTTTCTGGTTGCCTGCTCTTAATGGCCAATGATACTGTGTGTGTGTGCGTGTTTTGTTTTTTTTTAATATACAGTAACAGCAATAATATTGTTTTCTTTAAAATATTTTAAGTAAAATATTAAGTTTATTGAAAGAAAAATAAGGAAATAATAGTTCTGATGGAGTGAGGATCAGGCAGAAATGGTGAAGTTGTAATGGGTGTGACCCTTGTTTGGGAAAGACTGGGTTTTAAGATAAAGTTTGGGCTCCTCTGCCAATGGGACACAGCCCATCTCTTTGGCCTCAGGTCTCCCTTTCCCACTGCACATCCTAATATGACAGAAACTTTTTATGGTTCCTCCAGTATACTGGGAGGGTTCCCCACCTTTCACAAATGGTTTCACCATGGCTAGGTCTTCTTCCCAGAGAGCATTTGTTATTCTCTCTACTAGGAGCATCCCCTCTGACCACCTCCCCCCCAGCACCCCACATTGCTTGTATGACAGGTGCTTTTCATAAGTGCTTCCTAAATATTTGTGAAATGGAAAAGTAAAAGGCTAAAGTGCTCCTGGAGATGGGACTCCATTAGAGCTGCAATGTCACCTCTGAGGAGAGGCCTCTCAACCACTCTGAATCATATAGATCTTGCTTCCTATTTTTGATCTCAGCATCTGACCACTTTCCTTCCTAATTCTTTCCACAAATTGTAATTTTTTTTAAAAAAATACTTCCTCCCTTGATTAAGAAATATCTCTCCTACTGCACTGTGAGCTCCTTAAGAACAGAGCCCTGGTGTGCTGTTCACAGCTGAACCTGACAGCCAGCAGAGTGCTGAGCACACATAGATGCTCGTGGCTATTAGATGAATGAGAGCATATCCTTCCAGCCTTGGTACCTTGGTGAATTCCTTCTCATCCTTCAAGGTCCACCCAGTCCAGGAGCTATTCCTCTGAGGACTTCCTGCACCCTCCTCAGCCAAGATGGGGGCGTAGCTCTCTCCTCTGTGTCTACAAAGCATCATATAAACACAGTTATAGTATCAAATACATGGTATTGTAACTGGATTAAAGGCCTATGTACCCAAAAAGACGGTGAGCTTCTTGAGTACCCAACCTCTCCCCCTCCACCATGTAGTGATCATTCTCTGTTTCTAATGCCAAAGGAAACAACAACTTCTCATGACTTTGTAACTGGAGCCGACGGGGTGGAAAGTGAGAAAACAGTTATTGGTATTTGTGGGATGTTCAACTAAGTATGCATGACTTGTAGACGTACCCATAAAACTATCTTCACAGAAGATGTTACTTCTCTAGAGAACTGTTTGGTTCTACGGTAAATCCTCCCACTCGGGAATCTCCAACAAAACAAAGCTTTCATCAGCAGAAATAAAAATAAAATAAATAAATAAATAAATAAAACTCCCCCACCTAGTGGTAGCAATCTTGAACTGCAAGGCATACCTTCATTATTAATGTATTCTCTCTCCCACTCAGCAGCTATTTATTGGCCAGCTGTTATGTGCCAATAATTGATACAGACAAGTCTCTGTTCTCATTTAGTCATTCATGTATTGATCACTCTCTACGGGTGACTCATGCTGTTTGGAGCTTTGGTGTCGTCGAGTTTAGATAAACAGACCCATGTGAGGCCAGGTTTCTTGGTGCAAAGGTCAAACACTGGCATCTCTGGGCTACATACAAGATGTTTTTCTGGCCTGGTCAGTGACTATAAAAAACATAAACAATTTGGGGAAATTTAAGGACACACACACACACACACACACACACACACACACACACCAGATGGACTTCTGGCTTCTCTGGGAAAATCAGGCAACAGTGCCCTGCATTCTTGCCTTTCTGGAGCTGAGAAGAGCTTCTCCTTCTAGTCAGGGCTACTCTGTCCGCCTCATTGGTGATCTATCCACTCACTCATGTGCGTGTGACCTCTATTCAGGCACACCCAGACTTTTGGTGGGTTTTTATTCACTGCTTTCATTCCTACGTAAGGACATCTCCACATCTCTCCATCACTCCCAAGGAAGCCCCTCTTTTCAGTAGAGATCATCATGTGGCAGGTGATGTGCCTCTTGGCAACCCCTGGATTATGGGTCATTTATTTCTCTGGCTTTCTGTGCTTAAGCTCTTTGCTTAAATATCCTACTTGGCCATTTCCCTTTTTCCTCCTTGCCAGGGGGTTCTTCTAGAGATATTGCCCATTCCTCTCCCTTATCTGTCCATGGTTCCATGGGAACATATAGAATGAACACTGGGACTAACATGGGGTAGAAATGGGGTCCCTGGAGAAAGTAACACTGAGGCTCAAACCTCAGGATAACTACGAGTTAGCCAATGAAGGACACCTGCACAAACGCCCACATTCAAGAAAATTGTTGGCAGTGGCAGCTGAGATTCGGGAGCGCCTGTGAGCTCTGTGAGGAAGCACAGACTTCATTCTGCCGGTGATGGAAGCCAGGAAAGCTTCTGAGCAGGTGAGTGAACATCCATATCCACATCTGCAGATTGCTCCACCCAGAAGTCCATTTTAAGAGATCTGGCAGAGAGCTAGGGCTGCTGGTTCCTTTGGGCCCCTCCTAGTGCAGTGTGACCGGGACAATTGGGTGGTGAAGGACACGGGGAGAGGGACCCTTGGCATCCTGAAGGCACAGTACGGATGCTCGTTGTACCGGTTCTTGTTTTGCCCTTTAATTCTTGTTGTTCTGTCTCCGCTTTTCCCGGAGTGCTCTCTGTTTTCTCCGTAGTTCCCTCCACTTTCTGCGCAATTCAGGCATCATCCTGGCACTGCTCTGGGCTTGCAGTTGCCCAGAGAACCACAGTAACAAGGCTGTGAACTCCCCACCCACCCCAGGGAGCCCTTCTATCAAAAAAGTTAGCTTCAAAGCCCAGTTGGAAGTGGTGGATATGAAGCAAAAAGTCAACAAACATTTCCCTGGAGTCTTGGCACTGAGATGTCTTTTTCTTTTTCTTTTTGCTCAATTCCCAGCTGGTCAGCAGCCTGAACTTCTGCCTACCCACCCCCCACCCCAGGCAGCTTCCAACCCTGCCATAGTAGTGCCTGCTGAGGAAGGTGGCACGCAACCTGACCTCTGACCCGAACCAGGAGCCCTGTCCCCTTCTGACAGGGGGCCACACTCCGCTCAAAACGAACTGGCTTCGGGCCTGGCACACCTGGGTTCTGGATGGAGCCGCTATTGGGGGCAGCTGTGTGGTCTCAGGAGACTTATTCCACCACCTTGGGCACTTGTATCCCTTTCTGTAGAGTGGGGATGGTAACCCCTCTTCTCAGGATGATTCTGAGGAGGAGAAAATGACTCTACAGAGTCACTCAATCATTTACAAACATGTATTGATTATTGGCTATGTGCCAGGCACTGGGGGATGAAAGCCCTTGTTAAACTGTAACGCGCTGTGCAAATTGGGCATTCTCAGGTGCAGGAAATTCACTACTAACTGGGTCTGATTGGGTGGGGTTGCTGTTTCCCTCACTTGTCTTGCCTCCAGGTAGGATCAACTGCTAGCTACCTGAATACTGTCCACCTGTAAGCGTTCAAGGCAAAGCTTTAGTAAGACTTAATAAACAGAAAATATCAACTAGCCTTAGAAAGATCTGTGGTGACAAAGCCTCTGTGTGGTTGGAGCTTTATCCTGCACCGGAAGGTTGTCTATCAAAGGATGGTCACATTGATGCTGCTGCTCCAGCATTGACAAGTAGGGTCCCAGCAATGGCCAAAGAGAAGCCAGCTTCACATTCTAAAGAGTTAGCAATAGCCTGGCCGGTGTGGCTTAGTTGGTTGGGCATCATCCCATGTACGAAGAGGTCGCCAGTTCGATTCTCAGTCAGGGCACATGTCCAGGTTGCAGGCTTGGTTCCCAGTAGCCGACAGGTGTTTCTCTCATCAATGTTTCCAACTCTCTCTCCTGCTCCCTTCCTCTCTCAATTTAAAAACACACAACATATTTAAGAGTTGGCAACAGTCAGTGCCCAAACACTCCTCTCCCCACAAATCCTCAGGGCTTCCGAACAGTCAAAACTGGCCCTGCCACTGGGGGCCTCTTGGCGTCCTCCTCCTCCTTCCCCTCTGGCCTACACGATCAGAGGTCCAGGAGCGGATGAGCAGAAAGGAGAGGGAGTCATCGCAGGGGTCAGCTTGTGGGCAGCGAAGAGCTCCACGGGAAGAGCATAAGGGCTAGGAGACAGAGGACACCCTCCCATTAGGACGATCTTCATAAAGAGGGCCACACAGGACCAGGTGGTCATCCAGGGATAGAAGCAGCAGAGTTATCACCACTTCTAGGCCCAAAGGGATGAGGGGAGGGGTCTGAAACCAGAAGCCAGAAAGCGAGAGCCATCTCTAGACCGGTTAGAAATTTTTTTCAGTGGTTGGGCAAGATATTGGTGCGCCCTACTTATAGCAGCGGCAGGCGAGTTGGAGAGAAAGGTGAAAATATGAGAGTTATTTTGAAGGTAGACTTCTGAGGCCTGCAGGTGGAAAGCATTGTGAAGGAAGAGAGGGAGGAGAGGGCAACTTATAGGTTCAGGCTTGCGCAACTGGGTGAACGGTGGTATCATTAATTTTTATTGGAAACCCAAGAGGATTGGAGGATCCACGTTCAGTTTGGGACCCGCCGGGTTGAGATGACTGTAAAACATCTACGTGGAAATGTTCCGTATTCCTTCAGTCAGAAATGGCATCTGAGGCTCAGAAGAGAGACCTGGGCTAGAAATACAGAATGACATTATACGCGAACAATTATTACTGCATATGCTAAAGTCTGCCATGTAACATGCACACAATGCATGAGATCTGACGCTGGATTTAAAGAAATGAGTCCTTGGTATTTTGAAAAATTGTCTGTGTTACCAACCTAGCTTATGGCCACTCCTGAAAACAGAATATTCATTTGCTGGCCCATGCTAATTACTGTCCACAGAACAGCCATTTAACAGAAGAGAAAATTGAGGTCCAAAGAGATAAAGTGTAGCTGTTGGGATTATTATTCTTACAAGGGAACAAAATCTCAGTTTACACCATCTTCAATAAACAAAGGGATTTATTGGCTTAGATCTAAGAGTGGTTTTGGCTTCAGGCACAGTTGGATCCAGAGGCTCAGAAAATGTCATTGAAACACAATGTCTCTACTCGTCTGTTCTTTCTGCTTTTCTTCAAACATTTGCTGGCTTCACTCTCTGACTGGCCCAGGTTCATGAGAGCAGGATGGCTGTAGTAACTGTGAGCCTCGCAGGCTCACACCTTCAAATCTAGTGAAGAGTAAAGAATGTTTCTCTCCCAGAAGCCCTTGTAGAGATCTCAAGTGTTCTCATTGGCTCTAACCAGTCCTGTCTTAGCCCTACCCATCTCTGTGGCCAGAAAAGCGAGATGTGCCCATTGGATCAGGGCAGTGAGAGCCTACTCATAGACTGGGGGGAAGGGTCGAGTCCACCTAAAATTAGGATTTCATGCCTGGCCGGTATGGCTCAGCCGTTGAGCGTCAACCCAGGAACCAAGAGGTCACGGGTTTGATGCCCCAGTCAGGGCACATGCCTGGTTTTGGAAGCTCAATGTTTCTATCCCTTTATGCCTCACCCTTCCTCTCTCTCTAAAAATCAATAAAAACATATTTTAAAAAATGGCATTGAATGCAAACTGTAATAGAAAAATAAAAATTAAAAAGAAAAAGAAAATTAGGATTTCATAAAGAGGAGGAGTGTTCCCAGCTGCACAAGTGAAAAACGGGGTGCTGCCACCTGAGAAGAGTCGCTGGGGAGGGAAACACACACGTGACCTCAGGAAGAAGGCACCTGATGGAGGTCACCCAGCACATCAGCGTCAGAGCCAGACCTCAGGTGATCGGCCCCGGTGATTTCTTCCTAACCTTATTGCCACCTGAGGCTTTGCTTCCAGCAATGCTCCTGGGCACGTAAGGTGGTCAGAGGCCAGAGGTGGGTTAGTAAGGAACATAGGAGTGACACCAAGTTAGAGAGGTCACAGGTCCTTAGGATCTTCCTGTGGCCCAGGGTCACAAACTAGGCCAAAGGTGGACTAGAGGGTAACAGGGCAAAAGGCACGGTGCCAGGTGGGGAGGCGGGAAACAAGCTGCCGGGGCCGCGGGCCCAGCCCACATTCCGGTGTCCTGGAACGAGGCAGACCACAGAAGCCAGGGAACTTTCAAGACCTGTGAAGAGCCGGTCAGGACCAGCCCACCGTGGTTTCTAAAAGCGTCTCCAGTTCATCTGCACGGTCAAGTTATTGCATGTGACTCTGCCACTCTTTCCTCTCTGCCTTCTCTGTCACACAGTTTTGCTGGTTCTGGTTATTTTTAGCTCAGTCTGGGCCCTTGGGGAATCATCACATCCAACTCTCTTGTTTTGCAAAAGACAGAAATGAGACTCTGAGTTGACTAAAGTCACACGCTTACTATCAGAGCTGGTCTCCGATGGGGGTCTCCAGGTGTCCAGCCCAGGATTTCCTTGCACCTGGCTGTCTCCAGCCACCTCTTCGTGGTCTTAGCAAGGCACCTATCTGGGCTCTGCCTTGTTAAAGAGATGCATGTTATCCCGGGACTCACAGGTCCAGGTAGTTCTTACCTTAGAAACAGGGTGAGTTCCCAAAGAAGACGGAGAACAGTTCCCTGGTTTTGCGTTTTATAGGTTCTCAGTCTCTTTTCATGAAGCTCACTAGACCTGGGGTACTATACACCAAGAGTGAAAATTCATTGCAAGCAATTGCTAAGTCCTGTCTCCCTTCCTAAGGGCTGGACACTGGGACACTGAACTTGTTGCTTCTTTACAGGAGGATCTCTGCAGCATGCTTGCTGTTGGGGAATTTGTCTGCAATCAGCCCAGGGCCCACTTAATTTCTTTGCTTTTGAATGGTCGCTTCCCTTTCCCTTTTTGCACTCTGTGCACTTGCACAGGGACTCAGGGTTTCTGCTCTGCTGTGCCATCTTGAAAGTCTTAATGATTTTATCTTTGAACTTGTGTTTTGTCGGTAAAGTCCAGTGGGACAATGGCACATGCATGGGAACAGCGGAGATGCTTATAATAACTTACACAGCCTCCCATGGAGCATTCACGATGCCCCTGAGCACAGAATTCAGCTGTACGCACGATGCATGAAGTTAAGCGAGACACAGAGTGAGTACAAGGTGAGTGTGTTACATTTGCCACCGAGAGGCCATGCTTCTGTTCAAATCAGAACCTGCTTGGAACACAGGAGAAGGCAATGGCATTGTAAGAAACACAAATGACCAAGGATCCCCCATCATATCCTTATTCATGCTACTTCCATGAATTAGCCAACACTTAGGCTGAAATTGTAACATGGGGGGAAAGGGAGAGGTAGGGAAACCTGTAGTTCCTTTGTCTCTCGGTTCTTCCTTGCTCATCAGTGAGGCAAAGGCGGGTCATGTAGGTAGGATATGCACAGATCAAGAAGTGAAATAAAAACAATCGAGCTATTTATTTTTGCAGCATTTGTGCTGTTCCGGTAACAAGGATATCCATACATGTGTGTGAGCTACAAAACACAAATTGTGCAATTTCAGTGATTCTGCAATCGCGTTCAATGCTCATATTTGCCCTTAACACTAACATTGCACAATATAAAGACGAATGGTAAAATTCATGCTCATAATCTTAAATTATTCTTAGATCAGCGCCAAATAACAAATATGAAACACCATAAGATGGGAGAGAGAATTCTTAACTTGAAAGAAAAAAAGAGAAAGCTTTATATTTTAGTATATTTAATGGCACGGTTTTTCCTGTGTTGTGAACAAAGGGGCCCCACATTTTCCTTTTGCCCTTGAACCCCATAAATTGTGAAGTCCTCCCTGCTTTTCTGGCCTTAGAAATTAGCTCCTCAAATTCTGTTGCTTCAAATCAATACCTTGAACCACTTGCTATTTTGATCCCCCGTCAGTACCTAACCATTTTTCTTTGAAATGTTAAGTTGTTACTTATACTTAATGCTGTTTAATTTATGGCTTGCTGTATTAGTTTGCTAGGGCCACCATAACATAATACCACAGACTGGGTGGATAGAATAACAGAAATTTTATTAAAGTTTTGGAGGTTAGAAGTCCAAGATCAAGGTGCTGGCAGTTTTGGCTTCCTCCAAGGCCTCTCTCCTTGGCTTGAAAACAGCCGCCTTCTGTAAGAAGTACTCACATGGTCACATGGTCTTTCCTCAGTGTACGCATCCCTGGTGTCTCTCTGTGTCCAAATTTCCTTTTCTTATAAGGACTTTCATCAGATGGATTAGGGCCCATATGAAGGCCTCATTTTCACTTAATCACTTCTTTAAAGGCCACTATCTCCACATATAGTCACATTCTGAGGTACTAGGGTTAAAACTTCAACATACAAATTTTGAATTTTGAATTCACCCCCAAAACAAGGGTTTTCACATATTTTAATTTTTATAACAGCCTTGAAGGAGCAACCAGTATACATATTTTGCAAATCCATTCATTCATTCATTTGACAAATACTGGGTGCTTACTAAGTGCCAAGGATGCTAAAGATATGACAATCAAAGAGACAGGCAGGTCCCCACTCTCATGGAAATTAGGCTCTAGTGGGAGGGACAGGCAAAAAGCAATTAAACAAATAAAACAATCACAGACTGTGATAAATGCAAGTAAGACCACTCACAAGGTGCTGTGATAGAAAATAAAGTGGGAGGGATCTTTGATAGGGTCAGGGAGGGCCATTCTGAGGAGGTGAGAGCTTTCCTGGTTTAAACAATGAAAGGGATTCCTTAATGCAAAAGAGCTCAGGAAAGGCAAGAGCACAGCCAAAAAAATAGCAAGTGCGGAGGGGTGGGGAAGAGCTTAATGTGTCCTAGGTGTTGACATAATGCCAATGTGCTGGATCATAGGCTGGGATGTGTGTGGAATGAGATGACAGGAGCAGGGGCCTGTCAATCTTGGTTTAGGAGTTTAGGATGGGTTCTAAGGGCAACAGGAAGTCACGGAGGGGTTGCTGGTGGGAAAGAGAGGGCATGATCTGCTCTGCAGTGCGGAGGGTGGATTGGCGGTGGGCAGGGTGGGAGGTGGAGAAACTGAGTCTCAGAAGCATTCAGTTTAGACTGCATTTCACACAACTGCTGAGTGATGGGGCGGGGCAGGTACCAACAGGGAGCGGGGATGTTGCATTATAGCCCCACAAACATGGAGGAGGGCGCCCCCTGCTATTTCAAATTCTCTTTAACCCTTTTTTGAAGGCAGGGCTTCTAGGGAGTGAGGAAGGAATCTCCCAGCTCTTGATTATATGGAATGTACAGAAATTCCCCAACCACATTTCCAAAAGACACATATAAACATTTGAGCTGAAGAGAAGGAGCTGAAGCTGGGTTGGAAATGGAATAAACAGGCCCTTTTATTTTTAATCACTTGATTGTTATTTTTAATTATACATACATGCTCATTACAAAAAAAAGAAAACAAATTGTTCCAAATCTTGCCACTCAGAAGTAACAAGTATTGACATTCAATGAATATGATTTTAGATGTGTGTATGTGTGTGTGTGTGTGTGTGTGTGTGTGTGTGTGTGTGTGTGCGTGTGTGCGCGTGCGCGCGCGTATGTAGAAGAACTCGGGAGAGGATTGGATTATATAGGTTGGACTAAAAATGTCCTCAATAAAGAGCCCTCTACAGTTAAAAAAAATTACTAAAGCAATTTAAAAGACACTCATTTTTAGGCCATATATTTAATTTTAGATATATGTATATATTTATATAATTTAGACATATGGGTATTATTTCAGTGTTATAAAATGGGTTAGCAAATGTTTTCTGCAAAGGGCCAGATAGGAAGTATTTTAGGATTTATGGTCACAATGATTCTGCTCTGCTACTGTAGCAAGAAAGCAGCCAGATGCATAAATGTATTGAGTGTGGCTGTGTTCTAATAAATCTTTATTTACAAAAGCTGGATTTGGCCAAAGGCTATAGTTTGCTGACCCTGCTACTAAAAATAAGATAATTACTGTGCTTAGCCTTCCTTCCCCTCATTTATCCAGATTTTGCTAATATTGTTTTCACCTTGATAGGGCTTATGATATGTATATTCTTTTGTGCTAGCTTCATGTGATTAGCCTTAGCTGTGAAATTTAAAAACTTTGTGCTTATCTTAGTTCATTTGGGCTGCTATCACATGAGTGCCATAAACCGGGAGACTTGTAACAACAAACATTTATTTCTCTCAGTTCTGGAGATTGGGAAGTCCAAGATCATGGCCGTGTCAGATTCGGTGTCTAGTGAGGGCCCACTTCCTAGACAGCTGCATGGTCACTGTAACTCACGTGCAGGAAGGGGTGAGGGATTGCTGTGGGGTCTCTTCTATAAGAACTCTATTTCATTCATGAGGGCACCACCCTCCTGACCTAATCACCTCCCAAAGGCCCACCTCCTAGCACCATCACCTTGGGGGTTAGGATTTCAATATGTGATTTTTAGGTGCCAGAAAACATTCAGACACAGCAATATTTCACACTAGTTCTTTTTTTCATAGTTTTTTCATTCATGAGTTTTTCATTATTATTCAACTCTTGTTCAACTGGGGTTATTTGTCAAATAGTTTCATTTGTTTTTGCTTTAAAAAGAGTTCATGAGTTTTATATTTCTTGAACTCTCTCATATCAGAAACCTCTTTCTTTTATTTGCATACTTGATAACACCTGACGTGGTGTAATAGTCTTGGGTCCCCTTGTTTCTCTCAGAGGGTTATGGTCCCTGCTCCATTGTCTCTGGGCATTGGAGTTGCCAAGGAGAAGCTTAAAACCCACCTGATTTCTTTCCCTCACCTGGCTGACTTGCCTTTGTCTCCCTGAATGTCTGAAGGATTTTTTTTCTTATCCTCCACATTTATCATATAACCAGGAAATATCTCAATTTCGATCATTCTGTATGAAATTTTCCTCACCTAACCCTGTAAGGTGAATACAGTTCTTCCTTTCAGGAAATTCTTCCTAGGTTATATCTTTGAATTCTTTGATGTTTTCCTTTATACTCTAAGGATGCCAGTTGTTCTCATGTTGAATAATGGATTGTCTCAGTATCTTTCATCTTTACTTTAATCGCGTTGGCTTTTCATTCTGCATTTTCTATGATTATCCCGGCTATCTCTCCATTACATTTTCAGCCCTATTTTTCTCTCCTTTGCCACTTATGATTTATTAGATCTATACCAATGTGGTTTTGTTCCTCAATTTTTTCCTTAGCTCTGCTTTCATCTTAGTCAATTACTTTATAATTTTTCTTTGAGATCTTGTCTTATTGAATTTATATTCTTCATGAATCTTTTCTACTCAACATCCTTCCAACACTCAAAGAGAATCAGCATGTCTCCTTTGGGTTTTATTTTCTTCCCATGGCTTTTTTGCTTGTTTATTTTGTCTCTTTCCTGCCTGATGCCTCCCTCATTTTTGTTGCAGTAGATCCGCAGCATTTCTTTTCATTTTGCTCAACTTTAAGGAGCAGCTATGTCTATAGTTTCTCTGAAATGGGTGGATGGACCTTCCTAAACACCCTTCCTGCTTTCTCTGGGACCATTTTAGCTGTCTATTTGTTCTTCAATTAGAGAGTATCATTTTAAATTCCCTAGTTTGTTGACTAACTCTGCTTTGGGGCGGGGGGGGGGGGTGGCCTCAGGAGCTGCACTCAGTCACATCTGAATCTCTTTCATTTCAGGGCTGCCAAACCTAAAAGATTATGGATCAAATAGTATCTCTTTCCTCTCTGGTTGCTGCTGATGAATGATTGGCCTTAAAAAAAAATAACCATTTCATCAGATATGAGATGTTTCTGTGATCTTGTTTTATTCTGCTATCTTTATGTGAAAGCTGGGTGTTAAAGTAAGAGTCAAGTACAATTTTTTAAATGTTATTTTTAAATTACAGTTTACATTCAACATTATCTAAAGAACAAGGTAAACAAATAAAACAGAAACAGACTCATAGATACAATCTGATGGTTGCCAGAAGGAAGGAGGGCTGGGGAACTGGGTGAAAAGGGTGAAGGGGTTAAGAAGTACAGATTGGCAGTTACAAAATAGTCACAGGGATGTAAAGTACAGCATAGGGAATATAGTCAATAATATTCTAATAGCTATGCATGGTGCCAGGTACATACAGGAAATATTGAAGGAACACTTTGTAAAGTATGTAATTATCTAACTACTATGCTGTGCACTTGAAATTAACACAAATAATATTAAAGAGTCAGGTACAGTTTTGAAAGAATTGAATTATGAAAAGAGACAGACTAGATCAATTTTAAAGTCTCTTAGCTTGAGATTCTAAAACACGATAAATATGTCAGCAGAGGTCACCCAACTATTACAAATGATCATGAAGTTCAAAATAAATTTAAGAAGAGTCATTTCAATGTTCGGACCGCTAGAGGGCAGGCCATGGCCACAACTTGAAATGGTTCCATAACACTAAATAGTTAACCATTGTCCAATGAATTATATGGAGTTCGTTTAAACTTTTGCAAAAAGTATGCAAAGGGAAAGCTTGGAGGGCAATGGAGCTAGGATTATCTGGCAGGCAGGAGCTGCTACTTATTTGCAAGATGAAGCCCATGCTTCTTTCTCTTGCCACCTGCATCCATCCCCCATGAGGATCTAATGTCTGCCAATTCCCCTAGTCCTCTATGTTTGCAAACTATTAAACTACAACCCCAATCCTTAGTTCATTGTGCTGTTTTCCAGCTACTGTACAGAGAGGTGGAACAGCTTATCTGAGTTATAGCCACCAGCTTGTAAACGACAAAGACCTGAAAGGGAGCCCCTACCTCCCTGCGCCCCTGGGCTTTCTGCAACCTCACAGACAGAGCGAGCTCTTGCTGCTGGTACTGCATTTTCAGGATCGCAGCCCCAAAAGATCCAATGCCACAAGAAATCAATCACAGTCCTCCCTTCAGCTTAGCTGCTGGCAGCTCCCTGTGGCATTCTGAATCAGGACTGGGATGGAGACTTTTGTGGCCCAAGGATAAACCTCTTTACAACAAAAACGATGCAAACCTGCCTCTGCTGGCAGCGGGGCTCCATTTTCCTCTTAGACTGGGCCTTGCCGCTGAAAGCACCATTTTCCAACATGAACTTTCAGCCTGTTGCTCATCAAATTCCTCCTTCTATCGTGCATAATGCTTCACCAGAGAATTCGAGGCTTGTTTTTCCTTCTTGGGCTGCATTTCTAGCCTCCGTCTTTGGTGAGCTGTTTAATCACGCACACGTAAGACAAATGCTCGCTTATGATATTCAGGGGAGCCCTGAACCTCCGACATCACTCCAACCCTGCCAAAGATTGCAGAGCCAACGATCGGACTCTCTCAGTAACACAAACTGGGAGTATCTTTCATAGGACTGTGTCCTTACAAAGGCTTTGTTTGTTTTGTTTTTCACATAGATTTTCATTTGGACTATCCCAGAAAATCGCTGATTTTTTTTCCTTGGGAAATATGTTGGCTTAAATATTGTTATTAGGTTATCACAAGACAGATTCCTTTTAATAGGCAGAGGGCAGATCTGATCTTTCCCCTAAGATGAGGTATAAACATGAGCTGTAGAAGGTATGATTCAGTTCGTTGGGGATTAAAGTGTTCAGTGTCCCCCCTCCACACACACACATCTTTTAAGACTAGATAAGCATATATGGAGGAATGTACTTTCTACCTTGGAATTGCCTTGTTTAGACCTGGCATCGTGGGAGAGGTATATTCTTGTTGTGATCCATTCTGGTGAAGAATTGAATTAGAATGTCTTCTTAGGTTAGTAGGGAGGCTTTGCTTCCTTCCTCCTTTCTCTGGTGTGGAAGGCAGTAAGAGCTTAGACTCCAGGGGCAAAGGAAAAAATTCAACAAAACTCCACTGGGGGTGGTGAGCCAGTCATTGAACTACAGCTGTGTGTAGAAGGAGGGAAACTAATCCAGATCTATGGATCCTAGGAGTTGTGCATCTAATAGCCAGTGTGAGATGTTTCTTTTCTTTGCACTATTCTCGCGATCTCAGTGGTGTTTGATCAGACATCACAGCTGGCAGGCACTGGCCTGCAGAGCATTAGGACAGGGCCTGTGTCCTCCTAGCCTGGGCTATGCTAAGATAGGGGCCATGTCCTTGGGGCTGTGTCCTTCGAGGAAGTCTTGTAATGAGAGCTTTAGAGACATTTGTGAGATGGTGAGAGATGCCGGCCGGGGGCTCAGAGCAGTGGTCCAGAGTGAGAGATGATGGGGAGTGATGATCAGAGTGGATTTGTTAGGACCATTGGACAAAAGCACTGCATTTTTCAAACCTTTTCATATCTGCTAACTCAATCAGGAACCTTGAATTCACACTCAAGAGTCGCTTACAGCCTCGACCTTCAGGTTGGATCCTGCAGCCAGCAATGACCCCGGGAGACATGGGTTCTTGACCATATAGGTCAGCCCAGAGGAAGAATCAGTCAACTTCAATAAACTTTGGTTTTCTTATGTGTAAGGAGAGTGGGCAATACTATTTCCCTTGGGTAAAAAGAAGGATGTATATTTTTATTTATTTTGCATCTTCAAAAACTAAAAAACAACAATACCACAGATAGATAAAACAAGGGACAAATCAAAGTGGTTACTTACAAGGGGTGAGAGTGGGAATGGGGCAGATGGGGACAGAGATAGGAGGGATGCTTCTCAGTGTGCAGCATCTTATTTGGGAACCATGTGAGAGAGTTATGCACGCATACCACAGCCCTTGCAGTTCTGTTGTGAGGATGACATGAGGTCACGCCTGGCACCTTGTCTAGCACCTGATGGCCCATACACTAAGAAATGACAAAGGTCATCAGTTGTATTCTCGGGGAACTGGTCTAATATTTACCTCCCCCGAAGCCTATGGTGACTCTTGCTTCCCTGCTGTCTGCATTCTTTTCTTCCTGCCTTCCTGCAGCCACGCTAAGTCCCAATTTGGGGCTTCATGACTTCATTCTGGCTCACTACTGCCTACCACTTCCCCCTTCCACTAGTTAAATGCTGATTTTCTTGTACAACAAGCCAGTAACTTATTATGTCTCAGATCAAACAACTCTAAGAATAGCAGGTGTCAAGATCTGTGCCAAGGAAAGGAGCTGGCTCTGAGTGCATGTGGTCACATGGGAAAGCAACGAAGTGAGGAAATTTAGGAGGCATTTGATTAATACGCGTAATGAAGAGATTCATTTGCCATTACTGGCTTCCAGAAACCTCCTGGGCTGACTTCACCGAGTTTCTGGGAGTGTCTCTCTGGGTCCGGGTTAATTTGTGATGAGATTCCCTTTACAGCAGCCAAGAGGAGGGTGTTCCTGTTACAGTGAGGGGTTAGAACTGGGGCAGGGGTCGGGGGTGGACACAGTTTTGAGTTGGTCCTAAAAGGCAGGGAAAGCCAGAGTAATAATAGCTATCCCATACTGAGGACCTACTAAGTGCCAGACTTTGCATCATATCTTTATATACATTACCTTTTACTCCCAATATCACCACTACTACTCCACAGTACATTTACCGAGCATTTATTATGTGCCAAGTACTGTTCTCTGTGTTTTTCATGGATTACCTTATCCTAGCCCTTATAAAAAAAAGTATGTGCTAAATACTTTCTATTTCTATTTCTTAGATAAAGAAAATGGGATAAATAACTCATTGAAAACCATGTCCCCAGGTCCTGTAGGCAGCAAGTGGCAGAGCTTGGATTATAACCCAGGCTTTCTGAGGCTTGAGTCCCAGTCACTGTCTTGCGATCTCATTTAGCTCCCAGGAGTAGCTCTTGCTTTTGTGCAACTTAGAGTTGATGATAGAGTCATTGAGGCTGTGATTTGCCAAGGACACGCAGGACCTTCTGGTGTCCTCAAAGGGCACAGTGGAAACGTTCGCCGCCATCTTGAACCCTGAGGGTGGGCTACTTGTGCCCAGCAGTCTCCCCTCCTCCTGCCCAAAAGTCCCCTAGGCCCTTTCCCTTTTTATATTCATCCTTTCCCAGCAGCCATCTCTCACAAAATCTGGAATAAACCTTTTTCCATCGTTTTTCCCTTCTTGTATTTTTCTGAGCTTATTACTGTGTTCCCACCAACTCCAGAGCCCGGCATGAGTTCCAATCTGTCCAGTCTGATTTCTCCTTCCTTTGGCTCCTTTTAGCCTCCTGGAATCCTGTTTCACACATAACAGACCTGCTTGGGACTTTGATGCCACCTTTCACGTGATGTAGAATATTTCCTGTGCGTAGACTCTTTCTTACTATAGGGCCCAACTCTCTACATCAGCAGCTTTGGAGAACTGAGCCTGCTGAGGCTGGGTTTGGCTAGCTCTAAGCCCACCTCTGGGGACCAATGCCTTACCTAGCCTGGGATACTCCCCTTTGTTGACCCTTCTAGCCCTGCATTTCCTGTCTTCCTGATCCCAGTTCAAATGGTTTGTGATATTTTCAACTAAAAGATTCTATTACCCTTTGATGAACTACAGAAGTGTATTATTGTTTCAAAGCTGAGTCTCTGTATTGTAGAAAAGGAATATATGTGACAGATACACCAGGAATGGTCTGGGGCCAGAATTTCCTCTGAAGCTCAACAATGAAGAGATAGATATCTGGAGACACAGACGTCCTCCACTGCATTTTTCCTTTAAAAACATTCTTGACAAGTATGTGCTGGCACCCAGCACAATCTTAGTGCTTCTCTCTGTCACGTATGGTGTGGAAGGGTTCCAGACTTAATGGAGGGTCGGAGCAGAGGCACAATGATGTACATATAAGGTGCTGTGCTCTGGAACTGTGGTCTTCCTAAAGGAGACCGATCCCTGCAATAGCAGGTGGGAGCATGGTCAGATTGTGGAGGAAGTACATTTCTGATTTCTCTTTCTATAATGCTAAGTAAAACACTTAAAATAAATTGCTGGGCAGACGCGACACCTACACATAAGTTTTAAGGAACTCGAGGATAAAATTTTGAAACGTTGGCTGAAACATCTGATTGCACTAGGAATTTTGCAGGTAGAGAAGGAAATGGAAATGTCACTAAAAATAAAGAAGCCATTTATTTAATGGGATTAGCTCACCCTGGGTTGAAATGACCTTGGCAAACACAATGGCACTGATAAAGTGCCCCTTCACCCCCAGCTGGCAATATAGACCAGAATTTATACCAAAAGCCTCCTTCTTTGGGAATTCATCCAATCAGGAAAAGTAACATGTGTCATTGACATGGGGTATTGCTTCTTGATGAAAGACAAAATGAGAGCAACTAAGGTAGCTGGGTCAGTATAGGATTAAAATGAAATGAAGCTGATATTTTAAAGCACTAAGCTGGAACATTTGAATGAATTGTCATCTTCTCTCTGCGTAAAATTCTGCCTCACTCTCTGATGAGGGTAATTGAAATGACCACCCTCCCCAGTGGGCAGTACCAGAGTCACACTGACCATTCTTAATCATAAATTTCTCATTTTCTTGGGCTGTCGCAGAACCACATGTCATGGGTTATATTGCTTGATTTATATTTTAACCTCCTCTATCATACACAGGAGACACCCTCGACTAATCAGCAACACATTCTTAGAGCTTATGATTACTTCTGCAGATGGTAATCTCATCTGCTTCATAGGGCTTCTCTTTGCTTTAGTTTTGGAGGGTGACTCATTAAAAAAGAAAATCGGATTGTTTACTTCTTAGTGTACAAGCCATACACATTTGATGTAGAAAATTTGAATGTAAACATAAAACACCCAAATCTTCTATAATTCCACATATATAAATAAAACATATTGGGCATAGCATTTGATAATTTACTTTTGATAAACAACTTAAAATCTGTGTAATTAAATATGTAGGCATGAGACTTTTTAAGTAGCTGCATAGTAGTATGTTCAGTGCATCATCCCTGGTTTACTTAATGAATCCCGTTGTGTTGAATATTTAGGATTTTTAGGTCAGAAATTTTGCTGCAATGAAGGTCCTTGTTTATTTTTATTGACTTTTTCCACTCACCCACGGTTGTTTTCAGAAGGTAAGTTTTCTATGTGTGGAATTGCTGGGTCAATCAATGTGCATATTTTAAGGCTTTTGCTAGATATTGTCAAACTGATCTCTTTCTTGGAAGGTTGTGCACTGTATTTCTGAATGCATTGTTGAGGATGCATGTTTCCTAGATGAAATGTGCCCTTTTATGACTTTGTCTCCAAATTATAGGACTTGTCAGATTTGACACCTATGAATTATTTTATAAAAATAGTGTATTTCCAATAGGACTTCTGCCCATGTTAGTAGCTAAGTTTGTTAGTCAAGTGAATGAGATTGTTTTTGGATAGAGCAGTACCAAATTCAAAGTCTTTAGTACAATGGAAAGCATGGAATATCAATTTAGATGAATTCTGGCTTTGAATTCTGGCTCTATGATCTATCTGAAAGAGGTAATCCTTTTAAGCTTCAGTTTTCTCATCTGTAAAATGAGGACCCACTCTGTCCTGTCTATCGGTAAGTGAAGTAGACCATGTGGTCTAAATGTGGTTTCATTCCCACTTAGAGGAGTAGGGTTTTTTTTTCTTTTGGTTTTATAGATTTATTTTCAAAGGACATAAACACTTAGACAATTTAAATACAAGTTTAAACAGAATTGCTCTGTCGATGTCAGCAATAATGCCAAAACACGTTCTGGCAGCCAGATACTCACCTGTATCTTCACATCTCCTCTCGGTGAAGAAAAGGGTCTCATACTTTATTCATACATTTCCTTCTCATCTGCAATGTAATCTACAATTTCTTGTGGACAATCAATTTCTCCACAACTATGTCAGAAATTTCAAACCCAAATTTGTCCTCCAGAGCCATGATAATCTCCACTTGGTCCAAACTGTCTCACCCCAGGTCTTTCATAAAATGGGAATTTACTGAGAGCTTCTCTGGACCGATCTTGTCGTAGAGTTTTAAGACATAAAGAACACAGTCCTTGATCCCCTCTAACATCAGAGGGGGTGCGTCACTATACTGGCGGCACAGCTTGTAACTCTGTCTGGTACCTGCTCTAGCGCTGAGCTGGGAGCCCTGGGCCTCACTGGGTTCCTGTGGGGCACAGCGTGGTCCTGAGTAGCCAGGCTGCGGCCAGCATGGGAAGCTGGGGCAGCTACACCAAGGCCGCAGGTAGGCAGTGGACACAGGTGGAAAGGACATGAGCCGCCATGGCTACTCCGACCCCAAGGAGTAAGATTTGATTGACGTAAACCCAAAAGTTCAATCCTATCAATTACCTTGCCTAATAATTGGGTCAGAGATGAGCATTCCAGTTCAAATCAATCATCATATAGCATTTGCAGAATTAGATTATATTCAAAATATATCAAGCTCATTCCATCTGGACTCTCCTACAGAAGGATTTTACTTCCCATCCTGCTGACAACAGGCTTAGGCAATGACTTTCTTTGCCCTACAAAATGTGGGTGGAAATTACATGTGCCACTTCCAAGTGGAAATTTTAAGAGCCAGCATGTGGTTCTGCCATCATTCTTGTCCCTCGCCACAGATTAAAATGCCCTAGAATTGTGTGCTCCTTTTGTCCTACTCCCAGAATGAAGAGGACATGGATGAAGTCTCACTTGTTTTGTAACAGCCTATGTGCAAGTTGAACAAAAAATAAAACTGGGGTTTTTAGGGTCATTTGTCACCACTGCACAACTTAGCCTAGGCTGATTCATACATCATTTCTTGGGTCTGAGTGAACATTTTGCAAGAGTGTGTGCCTAACCTCATTTTGTCTGTTACAGGTGAAGCTCAGGCATTTTTGACACATCTGGGAGAAGAGGCCCTCTCTTTCTTTGGATGCTGTGATATATGGTGGTGTCACCGGGAACTGATGTAGCATTTTGTGACTGTATGATAGAAATCAGAGGAAAAAACCAACAGATAAGAATAACACCAAGAAAACTGCCGAGAAATGGAACCAGAGCCCTAATCTTAAATCAATGCCTGAAGTTGACAGACCTTTGAACTCTTCAGCTTGGGAATCAGAAATGAGATATTCCCTTTGCAGTTTAAGCGACTTTGAGTTGGATTTTCTTTTATTCGCAACCCAAAGCAACACGACTGATTCAGCAGAACACAATGTGGGGAGCATGAAAACAGGACAGCACCAAGAGGTGAGAATTTCTGGCAAGTGGATGTGCTCCTAGTGGTTGAAAGAGGGCACAGGTGGAATTTGGAAGAGCTCCAGGTCAAGAATTCTGACATTAGGGTGCAGTATGCTTATTCCACTGCGGGGCAGACGCTGAAAACTGGGGGGTAGTGTGAAGAGATCGGCACTGGTTTCACACACACTGATTTCTAGTTTCCCCACTCCATATGGTATTCTTGTTTTTACAGGCCTCGTTGGGCTTTTCCCTGCCTGCCGACCCTCCAGGACTTCAAACGCTGACTTCGTACTCAGATGTCTATTTCCAGCCTGCCCTCCTCTGTCACTGTCTATACTTTTACCAGGGAGGTCTCTTCCTGGATTTATCACTTGACTGGTAGGGGGCTTACTTAATTAGCATTTGTAAGAGGTCCAGCTCTTTATTGGATTAGGGGTAATTAGGAAAGCAGAGCCAAGAGCTTTTTATTACCTTCCTCTCTGCTGGTCTTTTTCCTGCCTCTTCTGGAGAAACTGGCATTGATGTTGACTTAAATGAACTTGAACTTGTTATGCTGTCTCCTTTCATTTTTCATGAAATGCATTCAGAAGTCTCCCAGGTCCCACAAGAGAAACGCTTTCCAAGGATCAGTCGATTCTCCTATATGGTAGGCAAATTCAATGGTGGTAAATAATGCATGTTTGTGATCTCCACAAAGGGCAAAGTGTTTGCAAGCCACAGGGACTAGTAAAATCTGCTGGATTCTTACCGTTTTCTCTTACAAGAAATTCCTCTCCACTAGCCACTTGGGACATCTTACCGAGTAAGTTCCTCCCCACAGGTAATCAATGTGCCCTGAAAACGATAGATTTAAATGTTACGTTCTTTTGAATTTTTTTCACATCTTGATTGAAATTTTTTGGCCCTGCTTTTCTTATTTTACCACATAGAAGATGTTAGGAGCTGAATTTGGGTGCTAATAACAGAAATCTAAAATAACATGATTTAACAAGATGGAGATTTATTTTTCTCTCAATTATAGGCAGCCTGGAGGCTGACTTACTATAGTTGTTACAGGGGTCCTATGATACAATCCATGTCCCAGGCCTCTTCTATCCCTTTGTTCTGTCATCATTGGCATCTGACTTCCATCTTCAAGGTGCAACATGGCCACTGTAGCTCCATATATCAAGTTTATATTCCAGGCAGGAAGAAAGAGGAAAGGGAAAAAAGCAAAAGAACCTCCTAACTAAATTAATACCCCTCCTGAAAGCCTTATCCAGAACTTAGTTACCTTACCCCTAACTCAAGGGGAGGCTTGAAAAAGTTGTTTGGCAACAGGCCACATTGATGCCTCTAACAGGATCAGGTTTATTAAGGAAGAAGTAATGATGGATAAAAAGTAGGCAATTATCAGCTTCTAGCATACAGCATTCCTAGCAATATGTCTTAAATAATCACCCTCACTAATATTTATATTGTGTGTTAGGTTGTCAAAACAAACCCCTCCAATGGTCATAGCCTCTGAGGACCTCTGTGACTTAAGAGAACACGGAGACTATTTTATGTGAAAGAATATTAGAGAATCTTTATTTGCCACCTGGTACCCAGCAATGACCCATCTACAATAGATGCAGAGGGAAAAGCCTTCTCAACAATTTTAATAAGTTAAACATTGTACTCACTTCCCAGCTGCCTTCCAGGAGGCTCACCTGCAACTTCTCTGGAGTGAAAGGGACAGAACATGCTGTCCTGGTGCTCTCTGTGCAGGAGCCCTGTCCAATCTCTTGCTCTTTGAGTTGAACCTATGTTCTCTGCGGTGGATTCAGCAGTGCGTTTTTAATTTGTTAGATATCAATTGAAATGCACCCCAACAGGGGGTGCAGGAGGCCACTTACGGGATTCTAGACTTGGGGCAACAACAATAAAAACAAAAGATACTCATTGTGCAACGATCTGGCCATTGGCTATCTTCAAAATTGTTTGCTTTAGAGAGATAATGGCAGATGATTGTGGAGAGGGGATAGGGTAGGGAAGAGACTGGACAATTTCCAAGTTCAATGTAAGGAAAATACCCAGCTGATAGCAGGTTAGCATGAGCTCAGTCAATGTTAATTTCCTTTTGTGCCCTTTGTGGTTCTGGGGTGAGGACATTTAGAAACTGCCAGGGAGAACATCTCACAAAGGCATTTGTTCTCAACTCATTTTTGTACTATATTCAGAAATAATGAGAGAAACTGAGGCAAAAATGCTGAGACCTTTATCATAGCAAGGATTAGAAATCATCTTTTTGGGACTAACCATTTAGTATTTGTGGATTTGACCTTATCTGGAAGCTATTTCCATCAGCAAAATGCAGCTTCCTTCTCTCCCACCACCCACTTCTTGCCCTGTCTTGCCTCCATCAACTGTTGTTTTCAGAGGGCAGGAAGCAGAACTAATACACCCTTTGAGTCCCTTCTGGTGTCTATTAACTAGATTGTAGTTCAAGTGAATGGAGATGGCATCCTTCCGATGAGGTCTCTTTGTCCTTGTCTTCTGCTGATGCTGTCTTAGAGCAGCCACAGTATGCAAAGTTCAGGAACAGTGTCATTGCTTAAGGACAGCATGTGGAACCTAAATTTCATGTCTCCCCTGGGACATATGCTATTAATTAAAAGCAGATTCTAAAGATTGCACTCGGTAGAAGCATTGTCACACTGGAGAGAACTAAAAAAAACCCCACTAAATGTATTTCAGCTTCTTGTCAATTATTCTTTATTTGAGTGAAAGTAGTAACTATTGTATACCACATTTAACATAGGGAATTAAGACACTGCTTAATATCCTCTGTGCATTCCCAACTCTGGAGAAATTCTCAACTCCCTGAATAACCTCTAAAACCTTTTGTGATCTGGTCTCTGGTCATCCACTTTTTCAGCCTCACATTTTATCACTTTCTAATATGTATCTTATAATCTAACTATATCAAGCAAATAATAATAAAAGCTGATATTTTGGGGCCAGCATCTCTACAGAAACACTTAGCATTAACTCTATTTAGCTCAAAGTGGGAATTTCTGGAAATGGGATTGCTGGGTAAATTAAGGTCTGTGGGGCATACTCCTTAGATATGCTTGCATACATTGCTCATTGGCTATTGCTGTTCCATTCTTTTCAAATTCCCTGAGACCATCGTATGTCTTTAAGTACAATTTCCCTTAATTCAATTTCTGGTTGATGCTCCTGGGCTGTGGGGATGTCCTTCGTATCTCCCCAGGTCAGCACCCCGCTTCCAGTTTATCTACATCCTCTGGGCTGCAGCCACTTCCTGGAAGCCTCCTGGAGCACTTGCATTTCAGCCTGTAGATAGACACCTTTCCTTTGTCACCCTTAGGGAGATCCAGCACTGTCACCTGCCCAATCTTGATCAGCTATTACGGGTCAGCACTGGTTGCCAGAATGCAAAATAAATGGCAGAAAGGAAATTAACAGCAGGGCAAACTACACACCTTGATGCATCTCTTCCACACAGCTGGTTCTTGAGCTTCCATTGGTGGAGAACACGCACGTGAATACAGTGTGTATTGTAATGATTCATTCTATGTAATGTGCTGCAATCATTTCTATGTATATGCAGCATAGCTTAATAAAATGATATCAAAGACAACTTTATAACAAAGCAGCATTTTAAAGAGATTACAGCTGTACAATCATTCCCTCATTTGGTTCTTGCTAAAATCCTATAATTTAAATAAGTTAGATTAAATACTGTTATTATTATAGATGCAGAAACTGAGGCTTGAGATAGCTTAAGTGATTTATTTTAGGAAGTATAGATCAGAAAAATTCAGCCACTATGCCAGAGAGGAAGGGAGAGGGAGAGAGCTTGATATCAGCCACATTTTTTTGGGGGGGGGTCCAGGGGGAGAGACATTAGATTTTATTATTACTAGAGGCCTGGTGCACAAAATTCATGCACTCGGGAGGGATCCCTCAGCCTGGCCTGTGCCCTCTCACAGTCCAGGAGCCCACAGGTAGCGGGCCTAAGCCATCAGTTGGACATCCTTAGCACTGCTGCGGAGGCGGGAGAGGCTCCTGCCACCGCCGCTGTGTTCACCAGCTGTGAGCCCGGCTTCTGGCTGAGCAGCGCTCTCCCTGTGGGAGCACACTGACCACCAGAGGGCAGTTCCTGCATTGAGCATATGCCCCCTGGTGGTCAGTGCATGTCATAGTGACCAGTCGTTTCACCGTTCAGTCGATTTGCATATTAGCCTTTTATTATATAGGATAATGTTAAGGCATTTTAATTCACTAACAATTTCATATACACACACCCCAACACAAATCTAGATTTTTGTTGAAATATTAAAAGATATGGGAGCTCTAGGTCCTGCTTAGTGTCAATCACTAGAGCTGTGGAGGGGTTGTTCCCTTGAGTGGAGCATGGTCTCCTCGGCATGCCACAGTCTGCACTACTCTCTCTTGTCTTCCCCAGGACCAAGCCCATGCCTGGCTCCCATGGGCATTTGAGGTTAGGACCATTGAACAACGCTCTTTCTCTGTCACTTTACCATGTCCCTCCTTTTCAGGTGCTCAAGTGTTCAACCAACACAATCCACTTCTTTTCCTGCCTGGCTGTCACTCCCTCTTCCCAACACTTTCCACCCCTGCTGACTCTGATTCTGGGCAAACCTCACTCTTAGTCCTTCCTGCAGTGTGCCATCATTGTCCTTTAAATGCCTTGTTTACAGGAGCCCACTGATAGCTGGGCTTTCTCCAAGATTCTTGATGCTGGGCTTACTTTGCTCAGTACAGATTTGAATGATGGATGAATAAATGAGTGGATGAATGGATATGTGGATGTATGACTTGTTGACTTGAACTCAGGTGGAAACCACTTTCTACTCCCCTTCCCAGAGTATGGGAATTGAATATGAAAAGCCATCTGTTGTGACCTGCCCTTGACTTTGGACCAGAGCATGGCATGGACTTGAACTGCTTATTCATCTGCTCAGCAATTGCTTCTAAACAAAAAATATCCAGGAAGAAAGGATACAATGTTTTTTTCTTCCAAAATGAACTTAAAGCAGTAAGTAGTATTAAGCCACAAATAAAACTGGGTGGTTATTTAGCTTTTAAGAATTAAAAAGTACAAGTTTATCAGATATTGTAACTATTTTCTCTCTTTTCCGCATCCAGCACAGCTAGAGAGCGGGTCCAATTCCTGAGTAGAGGCAGCTGGGGATTGAGAAATAAAAGAAAGAGACAAGATACAGAGATAGAAAAGCTGGGGCCAGGTGGACTGCTGCCCTCTTCTGATGGAGAGACAGTGACCCAGAGCCAATGCAGCGTGTTTATTTTATACCCCCAAATACCAGGAAGTTTCACCAAAAGGTCAAGACAAAGGAGTTTATTTGCATTCTCGAGTAGGCCCTGAGCATTCCTGGTGCTAGGCTGGATTTAGATATCAAAACCCACTTCCCCACATCATGGGATGAAATGAAGGTCAAGTTGACAACACCCTTGCCCTTTTGGCAAGGTGTGTTCCCAGGGCGTGGCTTTGCCAATGCCACTGGGTTCAGCTGACAATAATCAAAGAATGCCCATGTGCCTTCCCAGGGGGCCCTCTACAAGATATTAATCATTAACTATAGTTGAATGTTGAATTTAGCACTGAACTTCTAGTAGTGAAAAAATTCTAGTCTACTTAAGAGAAACATTTATTAAACATGGCGTTATTGCCAAAACCGGTTTGGCTCAATGGATAGAGTGTCGGCCTGCGGACTGAAGGGTCCCGGGTTCGATTCCAGTCAAGGGCATGTAACTTGGTTGCGGGCACATCCCCAGTGGGAGGTGTGCAGGAGGCGGCTGATCGGTGTTTCTCTCTCATCGATGTTTCTGACTATCTATCCTTCTTCCTTCCTCTCTGTAAAAAATCAATAAAATATATTTAAAAAAAACAAAACAAAACAAAAAAAACATGGCGTTATATAAGCCAGCAAGTTTAAAAAAAAATGCCTCTTTATCTTATCCTTTTACTGAAATATTTTATTTGACTTTTGTCTTAACTAGGCATGCTGCCATCTGCAAATAATGATATTTTACATATACTTTCCCAACAGTTAGACTTCTTCCTTTGTAATTTATTGCAATTGCCCAAATCCCCAACCCAACATCAATTATGAAGTTCAATGGCAACCTTGTTCTTGTCCTTTCTAAAAATTTAAGTAATACCCTCATGTGATTAAAAACATAAGATGGAAGGCTCCTAAGAAATAGCGGTTCCTTGTCCCTCTTCCCCAGTTTCTCTCTCTAGTGGCAATCTTTTCCAACTATTTTTAGCTATCTCTTATTTTAATTAATGTAATTTTATCTTTTTATAAATATACTTTCATTGATTTCAGAGAGGAAGGGAGAGGGAAAGAGAGAAACATCAATGATGAGAGAGAATCATTGATCAGCTGCCTCCTGCACACCGCACACTGGGGATCCAGCCTGCAACCCTGACTGGGAATTGAACTGTGACCTCCTGGTTCATGGGTTGCTCAACCACTGAGCCACACTAGCAGGGCTAATTCATGTAATTTTAAATGCTATGCTTTTACTTCTTCTGTAGTAATTTTAGATATTGCCTACTTGACTCCTTGTTATGGAGGGTGATGATTCAACTCTCTTATACCTGCTCTACTTTATCCCCTCATCCTTGCCACGTGTACAGTATATGCCATATTTTAAAAATAAAATCCATATCCAGTCTTTGTTACTTGTGCATGTAATAGCCCCCTGTTTCTAACCTTTCTGCCCTTCGTTCTAGTCTCAGCACAGCCACCAGTGGGCTCCTTCTAAGATGCAAGAACAGTCTTGTCACTTCTCTGCTTCCAACCTTACTGTTACTCAGAGTAAAAGCCCAAATCCCTAAAATACCCTAAGGCCTGCATCACCTGGCTCTCATTACCTTCTGATCTAGGCTTTTACTACCCTTTCCTTTGCCCACATCTTTCCAGCAATGATGGTTTTCTTGTTATTTGTCAGACATATTCTTACCTTAGGGGCCTCTAGTAGGGCCCCTAATATTTGTATGGCCAACATTCCGACCCTCCTCTTAACCTGCCCCTCATGCCTCTCCTCAGCATTTTTAGGTCTCCTCATTCTGTTCAACCTTTTAATTTTTTTCTATCATATTAAAATAACTTACTAGTTATATAGCATTTTATTGTCTGTATCCCTGCTCCGGCTAGACCAGGAGCGCTATGACTCCAGGGGCCTTCATTTTGTGTACTATTGTATGTCACACCTAGGAGAGTGCTTAGCACATAGTAGCTGCTCAATAAATTGGAAAGGTGAGTGCATCAATATGATGATTTAATCTGAAACACTGCAGGGCCAAATATAGTAGCATGATGAGGTCATCTCCTTTCTTATCTAGTTTTCTTTTTCTCCAAGAGTTTAAAACTGCCCTTCCCTTCTCTTATCTCATCTGTTATCCATATGTGCTTCATCCCAAATGTTCTATAATATCAGGGTTTTGTTTTTAAGGAGAATGACTGATGTTTCTCTAAGTTTAATTTTGGCTTTATCATTTTAAGAGAGCATTCTTATACTATTTTGAACACAACTTCATTAGGATGAAATTCACAGATCACACAATTCATCCTTTGAAGGTGTACACTTTGATTCTGTTACAAGCTGGATTGTGTCCCTCCACCCCCAACTTCATTTGTCAAAGTCCCAGCTCCCAATACCTCAGAATGTAACTATATTTGGAGGTGATTAGTAAAAATAAAACCTTTAGGTGGGACCTTAGTCCCATGCAACTGGTGTCCTTATAAAAAGAGGAAGAGACCCCAGATGCGCCTGTGCACAGAAGGATGGCTATGTGAGGACAAAGCAGCAAGAGGGTAGCCATCGAGAAAGCCAAGGACAGAGGCTTTGGAGAAACCCCACCCTGATGTCAGATTATAGACTTCTAGCCTCCAGATGATGAGATAAGAAATTTCTAAGTATCCAGTCTGTGGTATCTTGGTAAGGCAGCTCTAGAAAACTAATAGGTGGTTTTTAGTATGTTCACAAACATGTGCAACCATCACCACAGTTCATTTTAGAACAATTTTATCATCTCAAAAAGAAACCCCATATCTTTTTTTAAGTTTCTTTATTGATTAAGGTATTACATATGTGTCCTTATTCCCCCATTACCCCACACCTTCCATTCATGACCCCACCCCCCTGTTGTCTGTGTCCACTGATTAGGCTTATGTGCATGCATATAAGTCCTTTGGTTGATCTCTCCCCACTACCCCCACCCTCCCCTACCTTCCCTGAGGTCTGAAGTTCTGATTGATGTTTCTCTGTCTCTGGATCTATTTTTGTTCATCAGTTTATGTTGTTCATTATATTTCACAAATGAGTGAGATCATGTGATATTTATCTTTCTCTGCCTGGCTTATTTCACTTAGCATAATGCTCTCCAGTTCCATCCATGTTGTTGCAAATGGTAAGAACTCCTTCTTTTTTACCGCAGCGTAGTATTCCATTGTGTAGATGTACCACGGTTTTTTAATCCACTCATCTGCTAATGGGCACTTAGGCTGTTTCCAAATCTTAGCTATGGTGAATTGTGCTGCTATGAACATAGGGGTGCATATATCCTTTCTGATTCATGTTTCTAGTTTCTTGGGATATATTCCTAGAAGTGGGATCACTGGGTCAAATGGGAGTTCCATTTTTAGTTTTTTGAGGAAACTCCATACTGTTCTCCACAGTGGCTGCACCAGTCTGCATTCCCACCAGCAGTACACGAGGGTTCCTTTTTCTCTGCATCCTCGCCAGCACTTGTCATTTGTTGATTTGTTGATAATAGCCATTCTGACAGGTGTGAGATGGTACTGCATTGTTGTTTTGATTTGCATCTCTCTGATAATTAGTGACTTAGAGCAGGTTTTCATGTCTCTTGGCCTTCCTTCTGTCTTCTTTCGAAAAGTGTCTATTTAGATCAGTTGCCCATTTTTTGATTGGGTTGTTTATCTTCTTTCTGTTAAGCTGCATGAGTTCCCTGTAAATGTTGATTAAACCCTTATCATTGATATCATTGGCAAATATGTTCTCCCATGCAGTGGGCTTTCTTGTTGTTTTATGGATGGTCTCCTTTGCTGTGCAAAAGCTTTTTATTTTGATGTAGTCCCATTTGTTTATTTTCTCTTTAGTTTCCATTGCCCTAGGAGCAGTATCAGTGAAGAAATTGCTTTGGCATATGTCAGATATTTTTCTGGCTGTGGATTCCTCTAGTATTTTTATGGTTTCTTGTCATATGTTTAAGTGCTTGATCCATTCTGAGTTTATTTTTGTGTATGGTGTAAGTTGGTGGTCTAGTTTCATTTTTTTGCATGTATCTGTCCAATTTTCCCAACTCCATTTATTGAAGAGACTGTCTTGACTCCATTGTATGTTCATGCCTCCTTTGTCAAATATTAATTGAGCACAGTGATTTGGGTTGATTTCTGCGTTCTCTATTCTATTCCATTGGTCTATATGTCTCTTCTTGTGCCAGTACCAGGCAGTTTTGAGAACAGTGGCTTTGTAATACAGCTTGAAATCTGGTATTGAGATCCCACCTACTTTGTTCTTCTTTCTCAGGATTGCTGTGGCTATTCGGGGTCTTTTTTTATTCCAGATGAATTTTTGGAGAGTTCTTTCTAGGTCTGTAAAATATGCCATTGGTATTTTAATGGCGAGTGCATTGAATCTATAGATTGCTTTGGGTAGTATGGACATTTTAATGATGTTGATTCTCCCAATCCATGAACATGGTATGTTCTTCCATCTGTTTACATCTTCCTCTATCTCTTTTTTCAGTGTCCTGTAGTTTTCTGCATATAGGTCTTTTACCAACTTAGTTAAGTTTATTCCTAGGTATCTTAATTTTTTTGGTGCGATGGTAAATGGGATTGCTTTTTTAGTCTCTCTTTCTGTAAGTTCACTATTGGTGTATAGAAATGCCATAGATTTCTTGGTGTTAATTTTGTATCCTGCTACATTGCTGAATTCATTTATTAAGTCTATTAGTTTTTTGATGGAGTCTTTTGGGTTTTTTATGTACAATATCATGTCATCTGCAAATAAGGACAGCTTTACTTCTTCTTTTCCAATTTGGATGCCTTTTATTTCTTCTTCTTGTCTAATTGCTATGGCTAATACTTCCAGTACTATGTCAAACAGGAGTGCTGAGAGTGGGTATCCCTGTCTTGATCCTGTTCTTAGGGGAAATGGTTTTAGTTTTTGCCCATTGAGTATGATGTTAGCTGTGGGTTTATCATATATAGCTTTTATTATGGTGAGGTATGATCCTTGTATTCCCACCTTGTTGAGAGTTTTTATCAAGAAAGGGTGTTGGATTTTGTCAAATGCTTTTTCTGCATCAATTAATATGACTATATGATTTTTATCTCTCAATTTGTTTATGTGATGTATCACGTTTATTGATTTGCAAATATTGTACCATCCTTGCATTCCTGGGATAAATCCTACTTGGTCATGGTGTATGATCTTTCTGATGTAGTGCTGGATCCGATTTGCTAGAATTTTGTTGAGGATTTTGGCATCTATGTTCATGAGGGATATTGGCCTGTAATTCTCTTTCATTGTGTTGTCTTTATCTGGTTTTGGTATTAGGGTGATGCTGGCTTCATAGAATGAGCTTGGAAGTGTTCCTTCCTCTTGAATTTTTTGGAATAGTCTGAGGAGGATAGGTTTTAGTTATTTTTTGAATGTTTGGTAAAACTCCCCTGTAAAGCCCTCTGGCCCCAGGCTTTTGTTTGCTGGAAGCTTTTTGATGACTACTTCAATTTCTTCCATAGTTATTGGCCTATTGAGATGTTTAGATTCTTCCTGATTGAGTTTTGGAAGGTTATATTTTTCTAGGAATATGTCCATTTCCTCCAGGTTGTCCAGTCTGTTGGAATAGAGTTGTTCATAGTATTTTTAAACAATCCTTTGTATTTCTGTGGGGTCTGTTGTTATTTCACCTCTTTCATTTCTGATTTTGTTTATTTGGGTCCTCTCTCTTTGCTTCTTGGTGAGCCTGACTATAGGTTCATCAATCTTGTTTAAACTTTCAAAGAACCAGCTCTTGGTTTTGTTGATCTTTTGTATTTTTTTTTGTTTGTTTTTGTTTTGTTTTGTTTTGTTTTGTCTCAATGTCGTTTATCTCCACTCTGATCTTTATTATTTCCTTCCTTCTGCTTACACTGGGCTTTTCTTGTTGCTCTCTTTCTAACTCTTCGAGTTGTAGGGATAGGTAATTTATTACCATTGTTTTTTGTTTTTTGCAATAGGCTTGTAGAGCTATGAACTTCCCTCTCAAGACTGCTTTCACTGTTTCCCATAGATTTTGGATTGTTGTGTTTTCATTGTCATTTGTTGCCATGATGTTTTTTATTTCTTCCTTGATCTCTCTGGTAACCCAGTCATTGTTTAATAGCATGCTGTTTAGTCTCCTTGTGTTTGATTTTTTTGGATTGTTTTTATTGTAGTTGATTTCCAGTTTTATGCCACTGCAATCTGAGAAGATGCTTGATATGATTTCTATCTTCTTGAATTTAAAGAGACTTTGCCTATGACCCAACATATGGTCTATCTTTGTAAATGACCCATGTGCACTTGAGAAGAAAGTGGCTTTGGGATGAAATGTTCTGAAGATGTCAATTAATTCCATCTGGTCTAGTGAGTCATTTAGGATTGATGTTTCTTTGCTGAATTTTTGTTTAGAGGATTTGTCCAATGGTGATAGTAGGGTATTAAAGTCTCCTACTATGATTGTATTGCTGTCAATCTCTCCTTTGATATCCTCCAGGACTTGTTTTATGTATTTGGGTGCTCCTGTATTGAGTGCATATATGTTTACCAAAGTTATTTCTTCTTGTTGGATTGCTCCCTTTAGTATTATGAAGTGGCCTTCCTTATCTTTTGTTATGTCCTTCACTTTGAGATCTAATTTGTCAGATATAAGTATTCCTACCCTAGCTTTTTTTTCCTTTCCATTCGCCCGAAAAACCTTTTTCCATCCCTTCACCCTCAGTATGTGTGCGTCTTTTTTTCTGAGGTGGGATTCTTGTAGACAGCAGATATATGGGTCATGTCATGTTTTCTTATCCAATCCGTTACCCTATGTCTTTTGATTGGGGCATTTAATCCATTTACATTTAAAGTTATTATTGATAGGTACTTATTTGTTGCCATTTTTATTTTTTACCCCTGTGTCCTTCTTCGCTTCCTATTTCTTTTTTCTTTATTTTTATTTTTTTTTATTATTTATTTTTTTTTACAGCAGACACTTTAGCATTTCTTGCATTGCTGGTTTGGTGGTAATAAATTCCCTTAGTCCTTTTTTTGTCTGTGAAGCTCCTGATTTCACTTTCAATTTTGATTGATAGCCTTGCTGGGTACAGTATTCTTGGATTCAGACCCTTCCTTTGCATGACTTTGTATATTTCATTCCATTCCCTTCTGGCCTGATGAGTTTCTGTTGAGAAATCACTCACTAGTCTGATGGGGCTTCCTTTGTAGATAACTTTCTGTTTCTCTCTGGCCGGTTTTAAGATTCTTACTTTGTCGTTGGTGTTTGTCAATTTAATTATAATGTGCCTTGGTGTTGGTCTTTTGGAGTTCATTTTGCTTGGGACTCTGTGAGCTTCTTGGATTTGTGTGGGATTTTTCTTCCCTATATCAGGGAAGTTTTCTGTCATTATTTCTTCAAACAGGTTTTCTATTCCTTGCTCAGTTTCCTCTCATTCTGGAACCCCTATTATGCAGATGTTGTTTTGTTTCATGTCCCAAAGTTCCCCTAGGCTCTCCTCCTGCTTTAAAAATTTTTTTTTCTAGAAGCTGCTCTACTTGGGTATTTTTTCCTACCTTGTCTTCTAGCTCTTTGATGCGGTCCTCTGCTTCTTCTAGTCTACTCTTGATGCTTTCTATTGAGTTCTTTACAGCAGCGATGTCACTTTTCATTTCTTCTTGGTTCTTCATTTCCTCTTGGTTCTTACTCATATTGTCAAATTTGTCTTCCATTCTTTTCAGCCACCTTATGACCATTTCTCTGAATTCTTTCTCTGGCAGATTGCTTGCCTCCATTTCGTTTACTTCCTTTTCTGGTGATTCCTGCTTTTCTTTCATACATGGGCTTTTTCTTTGTTTCCGCATGGTCTCTCTTCTCCAGGTGTCTGATTATGTAGTTCTCTCTCTCCTTCATTGATTTAAAGGCACAAAATACAACATAACCAGGTACAATACACAAGGCACTGAACATAAATGTATTCACGATATTAATAACCCCAAATAAAGGTGACCACCAGAGAAAGGCAAATTAGGGGATAGGAGAGAAAGAAGAAGAGGAAAAAAAGAAAGAAAGGAGTGCCAAAGTGAAATTGGTAAAAGGAAAAAAAAAGTAAGAGAGGAAAGAAAGAGAATAAGGAAGAAAAGGGGGAACAAACTATATATATGGGGAGAAAACTCCAATAGAACAGCCACTAATCCCAGCAAATGCCAGCAACAAGTACCTGGAGATGAATACAAACTACAAACAACAACTAATATCAAGCGAGATGAGGGAAAACAGAAGCAAAAAACAAACAAAAACAAAGCAAACAAAAAAGCAAAACAAATAGAGACTAAGCAAAACAATCTCACAAACAAGCATAAAAAATCGATATAATCAACATTCAAGCAAACAACAACAAAAGGACAGAGAGAAAAACAATTTTTTGGATAGTAAAGACAGAGAAGAGAGAGGTGTGTATGAACTCGGAGCAGGGGATTGGAAATTAGATATATAAGCAGGGTGAAATTTTAACAGGGGGTAAAAAGAAAGAATAGGGAGAATCTAAAGCAGGAGAAGGGTAAGAGAAATAGGACAACAAAAGGGGAAAAGTTAGAAAGAGAGTGATGGCATAAAGGTAGAGTTGAGATAGAGTAGAATGATGCTAAAGGAAAGATGAAAATAGAATGTAGAACACTAATCTCAAAGTCAGATAAAGAGAAAATAAAATGGCACTTTTTTTTAAAAAATGGTAAAATAGTAGTAGTAATAATACTGATTGAAAATAAAAATGTAATAATTAAAAAGGTAAAATCAAGTGAAAAAAATTAGTTTCTTAATGAAAGATGAAAAAAAATAAAATAAATAAAAAATAAAAATAAAATGTGCAGTAGTGAAGGTCATTCACTTCCTCTATTGTTCTGTTTGGCACGCCTGTTTCCCAGTCAGGACAGTATTGCAGTTCCCTGCGTTCCACTGCTCCTCAGTGTTGTAAGTCAGTCCTGATTTTTAAGCAGGCAGCGTGTCTTACTCTCTTGTATTCCTTTATTTGTGATTACACCAGAGTCAATTTGTGATTCAACCACTGGGTGGCAGTGTTTCTGGATTGACCTCCGGGTCTATAGGTCCTCTCTAGCCTGTGCTTAGATCCTGCTTTCCCTGTGGCACTCAATACCGGTTGGTGGGAGTGGGCTGCCCCAGAGCTGGTTCTCCGAAGGTCACTCCCCGCTCCTACCCCCAGGTTCCAGAAAAACAGCTTTGCCCTGCAGTCTCCTAGGGTGTCCCCAACTGGGTGATCCCATGCTCTGGGCTCAGCTATCAGAAGCAAGGATTTAAAAAGGAGAAAGCACAAGTGTGCGAACTCTGGGGCTGCGAGAAAGTCTATGCAGTCCTTCCTTCCCCCGCCACTCCCGTGTCCAAGCAGCCAGCACACTTTAAAAATTTTTAGGTTGTCCTTCTGCGTCACATCAAAATGGGTTGCTTTTTAGAGATCCCCTCTGTTAGCAGCTCTGAGAACCCCCTTCCACATTCATGGATCACGCCAGCCCCAACAGCCACAGATTTTTCTAGGTGCAGACTTCCCCCGGTCCTCCAGCTCCCACAGTGCGCATTTCTCTGTCCTGCCGGGACCAGAGACCTCACCTTATCCCAGGCTAAATCTGACCTTTCCATGGTGGAGTGTAGAGCTCCTCTGAATCCGCGTGTTTGCGCCAATTGGGGACCGGTTCTCTGGGGTTCGCAGCTTTTTGGTGGGTGCCGCAGTTGTAGATTTTCAGGCTTCTGATAACATCCACTTTCCCCTTCAAGATCGAAATCCTATATCTTTAAGCTATACTACCTCCTGCCTTTCTTACCTATCCCAGCCCTGGGCAACCACAAACCTACTTTCTGTCTCTATAGATGTACTATTCTGGAAATTTCATATAAATGACATCATCTTCTAGCATGTAATAATTTATCACCTCATTTGATTTGATTTTTATTGAAAAATTCATGTCCATAAGGGGAAAACTCAACATAGGGGTATGTGAATGAGTGTACAGCCTAGTCACAATTAAAATTAAGATGGTTATTTCTTTTTATAGTAGTTGAGGTAGTTTGCTTTTATTTCCCTTTTTTTTTTTTTTTTGAGGAATGACAGGTAGTTAGGCTTCTATTTGAAAATTTGGAGAGTTTTGATCTAAACAAGTTTATCCAGTTGTGTTTGTGCGGTGTATGAACAGTTTTTCAACATATTTAGTTACTGGATATTTAAATTTCTTCTTTCCTATTGTGACTATTTTAATCACATTTTTAGGATGGAAAAGTATAAATAGTGTAGATATGGATTTGAATTTCAGCTGCATCCCTTAGTAGCTGGGTGACCTTGGGTATATAGTGTCATTGCTCTAAGCTTCAGTCCTTGTTTGTAAAGGGAGGACAGATATTTATCTCACGGGGTTATCACACATACACAAAACACCCAGTACTGTGACAAGGTGCATAGTCAGTACCCAGACAATCCCCTTGCTTTTGAAAAAATACTTTATTTCACTCGGCCAGTGTGTCTTAGTGGTTGAGCATTGATCTATGAACCAGGAGGTCACGGTTTGATTCCTGGTCGGGGCACATGCCCGGGTTGCAAGCTCAATTCCCAGTGTGGTGCGTGCATGAGGCAGCTGATCAATGATTCTCTCTCACCATTGATGTTTCTCTCTCTCTCTCCTTCCTCTCTGAAATCAATTTAAAAAATTTAAAAAAATACTTTATTTCAAATGGAATTTAAAATAATTAGCATTTAACTGTGCAAAGTGTTTCCTGATACATTTTTCCCCCAACTTCATTATCTTGGATGCTCTATTTCCTGCCTCATTTATAATTTTATTAGTTTTTTAATGAATTTGCTATCTGTTGGACATTTGTTAGTCTTTTAAAACAAGTATTTTTGGTTATATTAACCACTTTCTAATTTATTTATTATTCAACTAATTCGTTGTTTATTTTGTCACATTTACTTTCTTATTCTCCTGTGGATTTTTATTTTTATTTTTTTAGCTCATTTCCTTATCTTATAAAATAAGGTGAGAACTTAGATAATTTCTTTTATTCTTTTAAAAGAAAAAAATAAAGACAAGTAAAGCTATACACTTTTTTCCAAACACTGTTTTGATCATTTCCCATAGATTTTGATCCATGATTGTCATTCTCTGCATATTCTGCTATGGGGTTCTGAGCATGTGATTAGAACCAGACTTTCAGGGATGGACTAGAAGCAGGGAGACTAGGAAAAGAAGCCATCACAACCATAAGCTGAAAGGCTATAGACAACTACCTAGTCTGAGAATAGGAATGGGTGTCAAAATATCTGGGGTCTAGAAATACAATCAGTCAATACCAGTTGAATGCCTATTATGTGCTGAGCACTGTTCTCCCCAGGAGCTTTGCCTGTGTATCCCCTTAATGCTCACAAAGTGTTGTGACATTGTTTCCTTCCCTTTCTTCTGCACCTGAACATACTGGAGTAGTCAAATGACTTGCCCAAGAGGTAGAGCAAACACAATGCATTTCTTGGGAATCCCAGTTGGGTAGTCTCTCCACTATTATATCATGTTATGAATCTCTTATAGGCTTGTTTAGGGGCCAACTCTTATTCTTCAGATGTCAATGATGGGCATTGCTATCTTTTACTTAACTGTTGGATACAGAAATAATTTTTGCTTACTTTGCAGTGTTACCTAAGAGAAGGCATGGGTGTCGATGACAGCAGTTTTACATATAGGAGAAGGCTTACATGTGGAAGAGCTTGCTGATCTATTTCAAAAGACTCCATAGGCCAAGCTAAGTAAGAACAAAGTGCAGAATATTAATTGTAGCTACAGTTAATTAAATAACTACTATGTGCCAAGCATTGCTCTTATAAAAATATTATATGCATTATTTTAATGAATGCTTACCATAGTTATGAGAGGTGGGTATTATTATTTTTATTCTCTCTTATTTATAGATTAGCACATTGCCTCTCCAAAGTGTTAAGTAATTCATCCCAAATTGCAGAACCAGGAAGTGGCACAGATGGCAAATTAAATGCAGGTTATCTGACTTTAAAACCCCAAACCTTATCTTTTTCTCTTACTTTCCTCTCCTTGGAGCCATAAAAAGGCAGAATATTAATCAATATGAAAGAAAATATTAAGGATGTGCTGCTTTAAGAGTTGGTGGGCCATTTGCTGCTGGAAGGATCTAAGCAGAAGCCTGTGATCCTCTGTCCACAAAAACAAGGGGAATGCATGACCTGCAGCTACAGGTGCTGACCCTGAGGAAGGCCAGAAGAATTTGTTGCAAACAGGGAAGTGTGTGGTAGAAACATCAGACCATCTTGTGAGATAGTGAGACTCCTGTCAATGGGCCAGGTGGAGCAGGTAGAATATTTTTTTGCACATAGAGTCTAAATTTGGATGAACAGTTGAACTCGATGGTCTTTTAAATTTTCCAGTGACCTTTCAAAACTTTTGCAAATCAAGTATCTTAAATATTCATTTTGATTTTTCCAGAAAGAGAAGTTAGAACAGCAGTTCTCGGGTTTTTGAGTGTGTGGCTCATGTTCAAACACTAGAAATATAAGCTAGCTCCCTTCAAGGGATGAAGAGATTCAAAGGGCGGTAAACAAGTAAGCAGTAGTTGCAATGCAAATACTAGTTTCATGTACCAAATACTAATCCCATGTCTCAGAGATTCTATACAAGCATCCACGGTTGTGTACTGTGTAACTTCATCACCCATCAGCATGTGCATCTCCTTGAAGAGGGCACTCTACTGCTCTCTCTAGCCCCTCCTATATACACACACATCCATACGCCAGTAAACATGCACCTTTTTTCTTAGATGCCAGCTGGATAGTAAGCTGTACCAATTATTCCGACAAGTTCTACCAACTCTTTGCTATTTCAATAAACCATTCAACTCAATGTTATATCTGACATTTTTGCCGTATCAGTGCCATATCAACAGTTAAAGCAATGTTACATTTATATATTGACCAACTTTAGGGGCACACCTGTGATGAGTCCATAGAACTGTTATAATGATGAGCAGTATAGAAACTGGCTGGGGTGCAAGCTGGTAGCTGAATTAAGAAGTCCTTTATCATTACTGTCCATGAACTAGACTTTCTCAGTAAATCTTGAACATATCTTAATGCAGAGGGAAGAATTGTTGGGCTGAAATAACCCCTATCTGGTCTTCAGACAGAATGGGGGCATCTGGCTATGACTGAGTGGCCACCATTGTCCAAGGTGAGCAAACTCCATGAGCCCCTCTTTCCAAACCTCATCCTCTTCAGTTGACTTCCTGCTATGCAATCTAGGCAAGTCATTAAATTTTTGTGAGCCTCAATCTCTTTATCTATAAAATTATGATATTAATAACATCTCCTCCGTAAGATTGTGCTAAGGAGGTGAAATGAGACAAGGACAAAAAAAAAGATTTTTATACACCGTAAAGTGCCATCATAGAAATAGTCATTATTATTTTAAAAGTGATGTTCCAGCAGGGTCTGGACTGCAGCCGAAAGCAGGCTGACTCAGAGGCAGGTTTGTAGGGGAGCTGGAAGCCTGCTGGGGCATCGCTAAGGAAACTAGCCAAGACACATACGTCACTGAGCCCCATCCTTATCTGTCCACTGCAGAGTATCTACCAAGAGCACAAACTGTGCAAGGGACCAGTCATGGATAATTCAGGAAAACACACACATCAGATTCCATCTTAGCAGGGAGAGAAAGTGGGAGCAGTCTCCAAAGAAGGAAAATGTTTCTCTTGGTTACGAAGAAGAAAGAGCTTCCTGAACATTTCTAGTCGACATGTGTAATGCCATCTGGAAGGCAGAGGAGAGAGCTGGCTCTTAGGTTTCCTTTCTAAAGGGGAAGCCTTTGTCCCTGGCATCCTTTGGATATTTGTTAGGATATGAAGTTTAGTAGCATAAGCCCTGGGAGTCCCTTTGTTGAATATGACAAGTTTGGGTGAAAAATTAGTCTTGTGACCCTGGGAACTAAAATTGTGGAAAGTTCTTGTGTGTCCCTCTGTATCTCTGCAGCATCTCTCATGTAACCTTCTCCCTCTTTGCCATGAATACTTTCCAACCATAGTCTTGATGCCCATATTCAATTATTTTTCTTGCTCTATTTATTTTATTATTTTTTGAAATATATTTTTATTGATTTCAGAGAGGAAGGAAGAGGGAGAGATAAAACACCAATGATGATGGAGAATTATCGATCAGCTGCCTCCTGCATACCCCCTACTGGGGATAAGCCCACAACCCAGGCATGTGCCCTGACCGGGAATTGAACCATGACCTCCTGGTTCATAGGTCGATGCTCTATCACTGAGCCACACAAGCTGGGCTTTTCTTGCTCTCTTTATACATGACATGAAGGACACTTAGTAGATGTTCCAAACACAACTTTCCTTAATAGAACTCCTTATTGCCCATTCTTACCCCCATGAGAGTTTCTCCCCTACATTAGCACTTTGTACCACCATTGGGCCACTCATGCTACAAACCTGGAGTTTATTTTGACCCTGTCATTTTCCTACCGACTGATTTTATCTTCTTAGATCTGCCTGGAATATATCATTCTACTGTGACTTTCCTGGTTTGGGCCTTCATCATGACTAGCCTAGACCATGGATTTGGGCATCACATCTAGTTTCCAGTTAACCTTAATCCCTCTTCCTGAAGCTGCTAAAGTCACCTTCCCAAAAGGTAGATCATATGTGCCACTCCCTTACTTGAAAGTTTCTGATGGCTCCCTATTACCAACAGGCACACTCTTCTCTATGGCATTTGAGTGAGTTCCTTTTAGGGGCAATACTGGGGATTGTTTGACCAAACAGATAACTGTAGTGTCAAGTGGGGCTTAATGCATTGTGGTCTAGAGCTAAGCTCTTGACATGCTCAAGATTCCTTCACAGGCAAGAAATTGTTGTAGGGAATACAGAGAAGACTGGATATGTAATCAAAATTGTTTTTAAATAGTGTTTTCTGAAAATTCTATTGGTCAGTAACAGCTGTTTAGGTTCCTGAATTACTTTTGGCTGGGATAACTGGGACTAGTGGAGTTGCCATGTGATAAATGAGAGATGTGTTGAATAAACAGACTAGAAAGTCTTTTCCATTACAGGTTTGTAAGCATGGAAATTGGACTTGAGTTCACCACTATTGAGAATAAGTAGGTGGAGTTTGTTGAAGGAAGCCATTTATGGCCTGTTTTAACATTAGATCACACTCAAAATTATATATGTTTTGTTTAGCAGCTTATGTATTCTCATTTTAATGCATTATTTATGTCTTCAAATTAGATTTAGAAAACAAAATATCTGGCTCTTTTAGAAATAGAAATCTTTGGCTGGAGTCCCTATTTCTAACCACTCACCACTCTTCTACTTAGGGAAGGGCTTGGAAATCAGACTGTACAGTGTTTGGTAGATAGACAATTCAGATAGCCACATGGAGAAAAGAAATTGGGCCACCATAACTGATTTTGTTTAAGACTAATTAAAAGCAGACATAAGAAATGCTCACATGTGCTTAAGATATTCAAATGAATACACATGAAATAGTGAACAGTGGTTCCTTCTGCAACTGGGAGGGGCAATTTTGCTTCATATTTTACACTTTCTACATAGGCATTTGTTCAACCATGAGTCTGCCCTACTTCTATTAAAAAATAATTAAGCATATTTATATGTGTTGCCATGGATCCAGAATATATTGTTAATTATAAGAAGCAAGAAGTAGATGTTATGTAATGCATAATTCAATTTTAAAAATATATATATGTGTGTGTACAATACACACACACACACACACATACATCCATACATATAAGAAATGTCAAATTGTTCTCTCTAAATTAAATGAAATCTAAATCTGAGTCCCATCTTGACAGGAGAGCAGGAAATTCAATCCCCATGATTTTGGGGTGGTCCCAGTCTTCCACGGTGACCACCGATAAACTCTTTTGTCCACGTTAGTAGGTATCCTCAATTGGGCAATAATGTGCCTTCCATGTTAATCTTGGAGGGGAAACTTTGCTAACACCGGTCTTTCCCTCTGAGGTCCTGGTCCCTTCTCGGGGACAGCTCTGGAGAGCCCAGAGACATTCTTATCTTGAGGACTGTCCTTCCTCTGGTACCACCTCCCTTGGCACAAAACACTCCAGAGCTCCAGGCCCAGAGGCAGGCATCTCCTTCAAGCTCTAAATCAGAGGCACAAAAGGCCTAGAATTATTGTCCTTGGAATTCTGTGTGTGTGTTTGTGTGTGAGAGTTTGTACACATGCATTTGTGTGAATGCACGTGCGTTTGCACACATGCACAAGTGCGTGGGCGTTTATGGAAGGTAAATGTGAGGATAAAACAATGAACTATCTTAATCAGTCATGGTGCCACGTGCATTTTACAGATAAGGACTCTGCAGTTCCGGGAGATGAAGCAACGTGTACAAGGTTAAGGAGTAGTGATCATTTTAAATTCAGATCTCTCATCCCCAAAGCTCATTCCAATTTCCTCAGACTTAGCCACAACCACATTTTATAGTAAACATAAAGACTGGAAATTTCAGGCAAACCTTCCCAGATTTTTAACTGTTAGTTATTTTGAAACTTATGGGAAAAATGACAAATTGCCTGATTATTTTTTTCTTCATTTTCATCCTGCATCAGAAGGATGGATGCTTTGGTGGAGAAGCAACCTTATAAGGTCCTGGGATGGCAGGAATATAAAAACCATAAAATGCTAGGATCTCGGGAGAATTTAGGGACCACCGGCTGTGTGTATGTGTGTTTCCTTTTAATAAGCACTATGCCTAGTTATTTGATTTGAAGCAACAGAAACCTAGTGTATGCCAATGAGGAATTTATTGAGAGGATCTGGAGTAAGTTACAGATTCCAAGGCAAGCTGACATACCAGACCTTAGAAAGAACAGGTCTGGGCCTCAGAGGAGCAAAGCTCTGGGGCCCAGGCTTCTCCGTCTTTTCTTGGGGATTCAAGTGCTCTACTTTTGCTGCACTCTTGAATCTCAGGCTTTACTTTCCCAGGGAATCTGATCGCCCTGACATGGTTAGGGGACCTTGACTGACACTCCCATTGAAACCATGCATAGCTGGGGTGGAGTGGTTGTGTTTGCCCAAATTGCCCAGCAAATCTGTCCAGGAATTATAATCCAGACCTTCAAACTCCAATCCTCCGCGTTGGATATTATGATTACTGTGCCTTCCATTCTAAGCTACATCAAAGGAGAAGCTACGTTACATAGCTGACTGGGGGTATTTTTAGGTGCTGAGTACTTTTCAAGGGTTTTTAAAAACAACTATATCCAAACAGTCAAGAAGAAAAATTGCAAACATTGTGGGCAATGATTATCATTTGTCAACGGAGAGCAGACATCCTACAAAACTGTTGCATGTAACTGATCTGCTGCCTGATTAGAACTGAATGAAACCGGGAAGCCTTTCCCAAACTTGGCTCCATGTCAGAGTCAACTGTGGATTCCGTTAAGTGCTGGCTTTGGCGCTGTTTGACCCGGGTTGGGTCCCAGCTTTGTCTCTACCCAATTGTGTGGCCACATAAAGGATGCTTAAGCTCTCCAAGCCTCAGTTTCCTCATCTGTAAAACAGTGAAATTTTACTTTTAACTTCATCAGGTTGTTGGGAAGAATAAACAGATTCCTTTGTGGACAGTGGTTATCGTCATGGCCTGACACCTGATAAGTGCTCAGAAATGTTAGTGGTGTAGGCAACTGGATTCCTCTTCCTTTAGCCTGGCTCGTTAGGATGTGCAAAACCCTTTCACACACACACCTCATCAATCTTCAGCAGCTCAATAAGATGTACTGTAAAAGCCAGACTCCCATCAGACTGCAAAACAGGTTATTTCATGAAAGCAGAATTTCAGAAGTAAATTGGAATTGATCTACTCTTAGAAATGAAAAGTGTTTGATCCAGTAGGCTATTATATTTAAATCGAACAGTTCTTTCAAAAGCCGCAGAAGAGACTGTCAAAGGCAGGGCAAATTGCTCTCCCCTTTGAGGGTGATCACTCTCTTCTGGTGGGAAAATAGTAGTCACCAGCAGCCCCACTGTCTACTCATTCATCTTTGTGAAGTGAGAGGCTACAGAGTGGAAGGCCAAGAACCAGAGCAAAGAACTGGTTAGTTGCCTCTTCTTCCTTTCTGATCGCTAGAAGCCTCCTCCTCATGGTATCAGGGCAAGAAGGATGGACAGGCAGGTGGAGGGCAAGAAAGGCTGTGGCTGGCACCAGGTACCCACAGAGCAATTCCCTGCCAGCACTAGGGTAGACCTGGGAGCTTACGTCAAACTCCCTGTGATGACAGGAGGGATCTACTTCCAAGAAAACAGGTTATGATGAGTAAGAAGGCAGAGTTCTGGTCAAATCTGCATGCAGACTGAGCAGTGAGCCATGCCAGGGTTTGTGAGAAAGGTGGCAATTTGTGAGCAGGTGTTCATCTCACCCAAATTTCCCTGCAGCTAGGGAAAACCAGATTCACATACAATATCCATTTCTTTTCTCATCTTCGGTAGCTACTAAGAGTGATTTTGGATTACCCGTTTGTTTTTCCTCCTTAGAGAAGCAAGATAAAATTGCAAAGTCTGTTAAAATATCTTTTTCAAATGACCTCTCTGGTTTTGCTATATGTTTTTAGGTTGTGTAATAGTATTGAACTTGTGAGGCCATTAAAACAGAATTGGGAGGGGAAGCCTTAGGTAAGGCCTGGAAAGGGTCCTGTGTCATCCTACGTAGTTAAGTTAAACACCCAAGGGAGGTCTTACCAGTAGATTGTCTACAAACTAAAAAAGGAAGGAAATGGACAAGAATGGGTTTCAAGAAACCTAGATCTTAGGGTTTTTAGCTTCTTGTTCTGGTTCCCTAGGGCCATCTAACCTAATTTTCCTGCCCCCTTGCAAAGAAGGAGCACAAAACACCACCAGCCATATAATTATACTCACAGATTCTAGGGGTCAGGAAGTCAGAAGAGGCTGGTTCCCGCTTCACAATGTCTGGGACATCGGGGCGGGGGAGGGGGCGGGGAGAAACCGGAAGGCTTGAGGTGACTCAAAAGCTGGAGGCGGGAGTTATCTCAAGGCTTGCTCACTCCTGGGTCTGGAGGTTAACGCTCACTGTCCACTGGGGCCTCCATGGGGGCGGGAACAGTTCACATGGTCTTTCCCTGTGGTGTTCCTGCTTCCTCACAGCATGCTGACTAGGTTGCAAGAGGACCAGGCAGATGTGGCAAACCTGTTATGACCTAGCTTAGGAAGTCACATGGAGTCCCTTCTCATCACAGTCCTGCCCAGCTTCAAGGGGCAGAAACACAAACCCCCGTCCCTTCTTGGAGGAGTAGCCACTTCATATTGAAAGAGAAGCAAGTGGGATGGGACATGCGCTATGGCTATCTTTGGAAAATATACTGAGCTGTACTGTTTGATACCATCCATCCATTTCCAGAGCTTACAATCCTTCCATGATTTCTGATGGCATATTTGATGAAGTTCAATATCCTCAGATGGCCCGGCATGGTCTGACTCCAGCCTCTCTGTCTGCCCTCACCTCCTACGCTGTCTCATTTGCTCTGTGAGCTCCAGCCACACCAGCCTCCTTTCTGTTCTCCAACATGTCAACATCTTTCTCGCCTGGGAGCCTTCAAGCACACTGTTTCCTCTGCCTGGAATACTCTTCCCCTCTTTATTGCGTTTCTTCCAAAGGGAGGGAACAGAGCAGGGTTACTTTCTGTTTTAAACTTCTTGGCCCTGTTTCTGCAAGCTGTCAGAGCCGCATGGTGCAAATGAGCAACCAAGCATGTCCGCCTTTCATTGCTCACAGCTCCACCTGGAGCCGCTGACCCTGACAGTGGGGAACGGGAATGTCAGCACTCCAAATACCGCCAGCTCCTTTCGCCCTTCCTGTGTCTGTGCAGCAGGATAAGGGAAATGGGATCAGGTCATCACAGCCTTGGTGTCACCAGACGCTGGCTGCCTACTTCTGACATGGGAGATGGCAAGTCCCACAGGCAGGGACTTTTGTTTGTTTGTTTTGGATGGGCCACTGCACCTGGAACCCACCCCTGCAAGTGACTGCCTCATTCTAGTAGGGACGAAGTGGCATACTACATGAAAGTGAAGGCTTCAGCGGAATTCTCAGTTTTCTCTTAGGAACACGTGGGGCCAGAGAGCAGGCCACTCACTTTACACAGGTTGAAGGGAATTGCTCTGTGGGTACCTGGTGCCAGCCACAGCCTTTCTTGCCCTCCACCTACCTACCTGTCCATCCTTCTTGCCCTGATTCCTCGAGGAGGAGGCTTCTATTGATCAGAAAGGAAGAAGAGGCAACTAACCAGTTTTCTGTTTCTTGGCCTTCCACTCTGCACTATGTTAAATATCCGAACCCTTTCCTTACGCAGCAATGTCAATACTGACAATACTGTCTTCTCAAAAGAAACACTTTGTTGTGATCCAGGAAAAGAGTCATGGCAAATGTATTCCGAAAAGGGCCAGGCAGCAGATATTTTGGGCTTTGCAGGCCATAGAATCTGGGTCACAACCACTCAGTTCTGCTGCTGTTGCAAGAAGGGAGCCATAGACAATAGGCAATGGATGTGACCCTGCTGCGTTGACATGTCACATACAAACATGGAAATGTACATTTCAGATTATTTTTCTAAGTTATGAACTAGTCTTTGGTGAAAACCAATCTTATCTCATGAGCTGTACAAAAGCGGGCAGCAGGGCCAGATGTGGTTCATTGGCCCTAGCAGTTTAACTCATTACTTTGGAATACTCAATTCCCTCTAAGCTACAGTTTAAATCATCAGGTCAAATAAGCTGCCAGGGACAACTGGTCGGATGGCAGTATTTTTCCAGTACCTACACCGGGGCACCACTCCTCCTTGCTTTAACTATTACACATTCTTTAAATCCCAACGTGGTGGTTCTATTTTTAATTTTTAAAGGTACCTCCGGACTGCATTCCATAAGGTCTGTACCAGTTTTCATTCCCACCAACAGTGCAGAAGGGTTCCCTTTCCACTACAGCCTCACTAACACTTGTTATTTCTGTCTTTTTGATAACAGCCATCCTAGCAGGTGTGAGATGATACCTCATTGTGATTTGGATTTGCATTTCCATGATGATTAGTGATGTTGAGCACCTGTTCATGTACCTGTCGGCCATCTGTCTGTCTTCTTTGGAGACATGTTTACTCAGGTCTCCGTCCATTTTTAAATCTTATTATTTGTTCTTTTGCTATTGAGTTGTTTGAGTTCTTTATATATTTTAGACATTATTGCCTTATCAGATATATGGTTTGCAAATATTTTCTCATGTTCCATCGGTTGTTTTTAATTTTGTTGATGGTTTTCTTTGTTGAGCTCCAGGTAGTACCACTCTTGTTGCTTTTGCTGTCTGTGCTTTTGGTGTCAAATCCACAAACCACTGCCAAGAACTTACTGTTTTCTTCTAGGAGTTTTATGGTTTAAGGTCTTTAATCTATTTTCAGTTGCTTTTTGTGTAGGGTATAAAATAGTGATCCAGTTTTATTCTTTTGCATGTGACTATTTGTTAGGCTTAAAAAAAGGAAACCCGGCCATTTGCAACACCATGGATGGACATGAAGCACATTATGCTAAGTGAAATAAGGCAAACACAGAAAGACAGATACTGTATAATCTCATTTGCATGTGCAATCTAAAGGAATCAAACTCAAATAAGCAGAGAGTAGCATGGTGATTATCAGGGTGGGGGGTGGGAGGAGCAACAGGGAAGGGAAGAGATGGTCAAAGTTTCAGTTATGCCAGATAAATAAGTTCTGGAGATCCACTATGCACCACAGTGCATCTAGCTAACAATGCTGTACTTTATACTTAAAATTTTCTAAGAGAATAGATATTATGCTAAGTGTTCTTACCACACACATAAAAAAGAATAATAAGACAGGAGAAAACTTTGGAAGGTAATGGATATGTCTATGGTTTTGATGGTGATAATGGTTTCATGAATATATACTTATCACCAAACTCATATACATTAAATATGTACCACTTTTTACATGTTAACCATACCTTACTAAAGTGGGTTAGTAATTCTCTGTGAATTTCAGTTCTTAGAAAAAAGCCTTTCAAGGAACTGAATTGGAATTAAATTATGTTTTTGCATAGGTTCCTGTACTTCTTGGCATTTATAATTTGTATTTATGTCTTTATTTGTACAATCATGTGATTACATCTGCCTCTCCTCCAAGACTAGTGTGAGGAGGACAGAAAACAGGTCCATTTTGCATCCATTGTATCCTAAGCTGTAATGCTGAACACACAGCAGGGACCCATAGCTATTAGTAGAATGAATAGAATCTAGTTTCTTGTCTGTTTCTGAAGAGAAGCAGAGCCTCTAAAAGAAAGGCATTTGAAAAGTCAGACTAACTTTAGAGTCCCAAAATGAAGGCAGCTAGAACTGAGCTCAGAACTCAAACGTAGAGAAGAATGTGAGTTGCAACAGACCATCACCTTCCATATTCTGCAAGCTTAGCCTCTATTAATTAGGTTATTGTTGCTCATGGTTCTCCTCATTGCATGCTACTTACTGTAATTGTAATTATGCATTTATTTGTGTGATCATTTGATTATTGTCTGTCTTCCCTCCATGACTGCAGAGATTAAGGACATTTTGTCTTAAAATTGTCAAAATATAAGACTTTTAAGGCAAACATAGAACTAGGAAGTTGCATGAAATAGGATAAATCAGTGGTCGGCAAACTGCAGCTCGCGAGCCACATGCGGCTCTTTGGCCCTTTGAGTGTGGCTCTTCCACAAAATACCATGGCCTGGGCAAGTCTATTTTGAAGAAATGGCATTAGAAGAAGTTTAAGTTTAAAAAATTTGGCTCTCAAAAGAAATTTCAATCGTTGTACTGTTGATATTTGGCTCTGTTGACTAATGAGTTTGCCGACCACTGGGATAAATGAACTGGAAAATGAGTCAATTAGGCATATGTATTTGGAACCCAGTGTTGGGTCAACTTTCTTTTTCAGCTCTTAATGTTGTCTAGTTCTTGCATTGTCAAGTTAACATAACTGCCTGATGCTCTGACAGGGGTTTATAATGTGTCTAACATATTGTTTGAGAACAATGCCAGGGAATGCCTGAGAATGTATTTGTTCATTCAACAAATATTGAGAAGTGCAAGATTACAGAAATATGGTTCTTACCTTAAAGATACGTAATGTGGAATATGCATACCACTTCTCTTCTCCATCCCTACCCCATCCTTGGTTTGTTCTTGATTCTGCATTCAGTTTAGCTGAAATCCAAGGAGCCCATAACCAACCAAGAAATGTACACTGGTTTCTGGCCCTCTGTCTGTGCCTGAGACACTCCCATTAGTGAGGGGGACTGCCAGTGTCTTGGATCCTCCACAGCCTGAGTATCCCCTTTCTCTGTATCTGTGTGGAATGAGACCCCAACAATGAGACTTGGCTCCAGCGCTGTACCGGGACTCACCTGCCAGCAAAGGAAGGAAGTATGAAGGGCACTGGACTTGGTTTCATCCTGGATCAGCCACAAACTCATTACATGTCCTTAGACAAATTCCTTTTCTCCCTCTGGACCTTGATTTTCCTATAAGAAAATGAAAAAAAAATTGTATAAGGTCTTTTTCAGGGCTCACTTTTTAACTTTCTACCCATCACTGTATGGCTATCACTGAGAAACCACAAAAAAAACAACACTAAGATTCATGGTTTTTAGTTTTATAACCATCTTGTTTTGTTAAACATTATTTTTTTAATATTTCTAAAATAGCAAGTTCAACTCTTTATTAGGCCTCTGGCAGAAAACAGATGAAGATTAACAAGCTCTAAAGTGTGAAATGGCAATGAACTTCATTCAGCAAGGGGAAGGTTTCACCCTGATTTTGAAAATCCTTTGGGGGGGCTTCTGTTTGGATAAGCCCCGATCAAGTAACAGGCAGCAGGAGAGGGCTTGGATAGTTCAGAACAGTTAACATTTATTGAGCACCTGTTAGGTGTCAGGCACTGTCCTAATTGCTTTGCATATATTATCCCATTTAATCCTCTCTGCTACAGAATGTCATTCAAACAGAAAATTAAAAGAGTTCTTTTCTAACAGGGCCAGCATGGAGCAGGATGCTTAGCATCAGGAGGAAAGTGCTAAGGGAGCAATTAGGAATGCATTTTATTGAGTTTGTGGCTCTGCAATGAAATGCTGGTGTTTATTTTATTCACCAAAGGCTTTCTAGCAGTCTTCTTGGTCCTGGGAAGAGCCACTAGCTATCCCATGTCACTGCAGCTTAAATCCCATCCTATCTAATAAAAGAGTAATATGCAAATTAACCATCACTCTGCTATACCCACAAGCCACACCCACCCACAAGCCACGCCCACAAGCCACGCCCACAAGCTAATCAGGAGCAAATATGCAAATAAACCCAACCAAGATGGCTACCGCCACAGAGAGCAGGAGGGAGGCATGGGTTTCCCCGGCAATGGAGGAAGCCAAGCTTTCCACCTGCCCTTACCGGCCTAGGCCTCCACTCAAGGCTACAAAGTTTCAATGATAGAAGATACATAAACCCAAACAGAAATGGCTGCTGCCACGGAGCAAGCAAAAAGCTTGGCTCTGCTCCAGGCTACAAAATTTCAATTGTAGAAGTTAAATAAACCCCAGATACCAGAGCCTCTGCTTGGGCCGCCAGGGGGCGTGGCCGGCCTGCAAACCACCACAGGCACCTCGTCCAGACCGCCTCATGCCCCAAGGGAACCCCCACCCTGATCCAGGACACACTTCAGGACAAACCAGCTGGCCCCCACCCGTGCACCAGGCCTCTATCCTATCTAATAAAAGAGTAATATGCGGATTGACCATCACTCCAACACACAAGATGGCTGCCCCCATGTGGTCAAAGATCCTGCCCCCATGTGGACACAAGATGGCCATCACAAGATGGCCAGCAGGGGAGGGCAGTTGGGAGGGACCAGGCCTGCAAGGGAGGGCAGTTAGAGGTGACCCAGCTGGCAGAGGAGGGAAGTTGGGGGTGACCAGGCCTGCAAGGAAAGGCAGTTGGGAGGGACCCAGGCCTGAAGGGGAGAGCAGTTGGGGGGACCAGGCCTGCAGGGGAGGACAGTTAGGGGTGACCAGGCTTGCAGGGGAGGGCAGTTAGGGGCAATCAGGCTGTCAGGGGAGCAGTTAGGCATCAATCAGGCTGGCAAGGGAGTGGTTAGGGGGTGATCAGGCTGGCAGGCAGAAGCGGTTAGGGGTAATCAGGAAGGCAGGCAGGAGAGCAGTTGGGAGCCAGTAGTCCTGGATTGTGAGAGGGATGTCCGACTGCCCGTTTAGTCAGACATCCCTCGAGGGGTCCCAGATTGGAGAGGGTGCAGGCTGGGCTGAGGGACATCCTCCCCCCCATGCACACATTTTGTGCACTGGGCCTCTAGTTTAATTATAAAAGACAATGGAGAAGAATGAGGTGGGCCTACTAAAGAGGGAAAGACCTGAACAAGTAGGTGTAGAGGGTTATGTGTTTGGTCCAGATTTGTTTACCCAGAGGATGTTCATGCAGTTATAAGTGGGTGAGTAGTTTGAAAAGGTGAATTGAAGAAAATTAGTAGGAGGATGTGATTGTATGATAAAATCACTATGTTTGTTTGTGCGGACTCAGAAGCCAAATTATGTGTGGTTGGAAGTAACAGCTATAAACAACTACTGGAAGTGCTAGCAGGCAACAAGGGGAAGTTAGGATGTAGGGCTCACCATAGAGAAAGGATAAGGAAGGCTCAGGGATGTGTGCAGGATGGAAGCAAGTGGTAGAGGAAGGACTGAGGAGGGAGAAGGGAGAGAGCCTGACTATCCAACGCTCTCTTTAGTTGATCTATTTAGGTCTCTCAGTTTCCTCAAAATCAATATTTCTCACCTTTTTGGGAAAAATAATCAACCCCAGTATTCTAAATATTGACTTTATTATAAAACAATAGGCATTTAAATTTGTTTTATTCTATTACAGAATTTTAAAAATGTTGCCCCAGTATTTCTCAGCTCATTAAAAAACATAACCCAATTGTTTAGACCTGAGACCTGGAAATCATGCTTGACTCCGTCCCTGGCCTCCTGTATTCATAAAGTAAAATTTGTTGAGCTTCTTCCATGGTCACATTCTATTTCCCATTCATGGGAGCTTCCCCCATTCTGGTGTAGGAAGTCAGACAATGAGCCAAATAAACAATGAAATGATACAACATGGTAAAGGTGGAAAGTGCCAAGAAGAGCAACACGGCAGAAAGGGTTATAGGATTGCTCATGGGGAGCATGCAGTTTTAAAGTACATGGTCACAGGGGGCTTTGTTGAGGAACATTTGAGCAAAGATGGAAAGAGTTGAGGGAGGGGCTGAACCATGAGGATATCCAAACATCCTGGGGAAAATGTTTTTGGCAGCGGGAACAGAGGAACATGACTTGTGTGTTCAAGGAACAGTAAGGCCAATGTGGTTGGAATGAAGTGGGAGATGAGAACCAAGTGGTGAGGAAAGGGGCAGATTCTACAGAAACGTTGGCTACAGAAGAGCAATAACAAGAGCCATCAAAACGTTTTGAGCAGAGAAATGACACAAGTCCTGACGTGCCTACTTTCAAAATATTCCTCAAGCACATCCGCATCTTCCTGTTTCTACTGCCACCATCCTTGTCAAAACCACCACCATCATCCTGAACTTCTTGGAAAGATCATACCTGGCATTCTCATCTTGCTTCCCCTCAGCACTGTTCTCTAAGCAGCAACCACAGTGACCTTTGAAATGTATATTGGATGATAACACACTCCTGCTTCCAGTGCTTCAGTGACTTCCCATTGCACTTTGAGCAAAATCTAAATTCCAATTCACCGCATGCAGTTAAATCTCCCTCTTTTCCACTTTGCTATGGCCACATGAGACTTCTCTCCATTCCTCAAACACCCACTCTCCCTGACTTAGGCTCTTTGTATCTACCTGGAAGAGTCCCCCCAGCCCCACCCCTCACCCCTGCTCTTCATAGACCAGTCCCTTCACTTCTCCAGGTTTCTCTCATCTGAAATGCTTCCTCCTGAGAAAGCATTCCCACCATCCCTCCATTAGTCTCCATCTGAGCATCTTGAAAGTTCCTGGATGTCACCTGTGCAATTTGTAAGAATATATTTATTTGTTTACTTACTTTTTATGTTGTCAGTTTTTCTTGCTGGACTGTGAACTCCATGAGGAAAGCACTCCTTTGGTTCTCTTAGTCATGGTTGTGGCCCCAGAAACTACAATATCAGCACATTGTTGTTGGCACTCAGTAAAAAGTGACTGAATGAATAAATGAAAGCAAGAGAGAGGATCCTTGAGTGATATATATATATATATATATATATATATATATATATATATATATATATATATATATAATTTATGTCTTAGCCAGAATATCATAGACTGGGATGGGGGGGGGGGGCTTAAACAACATTTATTTCTTATACCTGGAAAGTTCAAGATCAGGTGCTGGCATATCTGGTGTCTGGTAACGGCCCTCTTTCTAGTTTTCAGATTGCCATCTTATTCTATCCTCACATGAAAACCATCTCTTGCCTGTCTGCTCTTAAAAGGGCACAAATTTCTTTCATGATGGCTCCATCCTCATGACCTAATCACATCTCAAAGGCCCCACCTCCTAACACCATCACCTTCAGGGTTTCAACATATGAATTTTAGGGGGATACAAACATTCAATCCATAATAATACACATATGAATTGTATTATTAGGATAGAGGAAGTAAGCTTTGTAAGGAATAAAGATCATTTTATAAGCTGTGGTCAACTTTCTCTTAAAGGATATAAAGGGCAGCAGGTACAATATTAATACTTGAAGAAGTGACATTCTCTTAATTTGTAAAATGGTATTTTTAGTGTATTCATTTCTCTGTAATTATTGCTGTACTTATTTTGGTTCCCATGGGAACCTAGACATAGATTTCTCCTATTTCCCCCACTCCTTTGGGCTTCCACAAAGAAAAATGGACCACAAGGGAGTCTTCAAGAACTGCTTCAAAATTCATTGTTCATCAGGTGGCTGAGAATGATGAACACTTGCTGGGATAGCTCAGTGCCAGATGCTGTGCTTGGTATTGTGGGAAAAGAGGGGAACAAGCTATAATGCTTACCAGGGAGGGCCAAAACTAATTCTTTCCATTTTGTCACATGCTCATGAATAGAATTTGTGGGATTTAAGTCTACTATAGACATAAAATCCTAAGATGTGAGAAATAGAAGGAAATCGGGGTCTAAACGTAATGTTCTTGCTTTACGGGTGAGAAATCTGAGATGCTTAGAAGGGAAGCCAAAGTAGCTTCCCAGGGCCAGGAACCATGATAAGTGAGACCATATGTTCTCTTCATTGAGGCTCAGAATTTAATTTCTTCCTATTGAATTCTCGTCCCGAGAAGAGTCCATTGTGTCACAGTGGGATCATAACGCTACCTAAAATATTCTTCTCATGAAGCCAGAACACATGTTTTTCCTTCTATTTTTATGTTTGGATATGGTAATGCCATGTTTAAAAAACTGCCTTCCTTGTTGACATTTTCATTGAGTCTTTCCTCCAACCCAAAATAATGAAATGCATAACATGGAGCAAAATGTATAGAATCATCCAAATGCTTATTCTTGGCTATGAACTGCCAAATTAAAGACTTGCCTTTAGCAGGAAGAGAGTGTAGAACAAATGATAGAAATAATGAGGTGCCTGGCACTGAGCCTAGAGGTTTGCATGCAAAGACACACTGAAGCCTTTCAGCACACCTGTGCATGAGCTACCTCCATGTTTCCACATCACAGGCGAGCAGAGGTTCGGAGAGGTTAGGCTTCAGGATAGAGTTTAGAGCCAGCATCCAAGCCCAGGTATGAGAAAATAAAAGTTTGAGCTCCTGATCTCTTCATTTGACTCATCAAAAGACAATACATTGATTCAAAGGTGTAGTCATTTTACATCCTCGATTCCACAGCCTGTTGTGTCATAGATGGATGTATGAAGGAGCAGTTTCCACTGTGTTCAGAGCGCTGAGAAGGATTTAATTTTAGTGGACTCTGTGCTATGGGCTGTGAGAAGTCTCATTAGACAGCCTGGTGGAGGCAGATCAACCCTAGTGCCATTGGTGACAGTTTCAATATCTTATTAATTCCTGTCCTGCAACTCTATCTACTGATTCCTCTCTTTCCTCTAGCATGTGTCTGCTCAGAATATTTTTGGATTCTTCGGCCAACAGCTAAGTCAATTCTTCCTTAGCAGGATTGGCCATACACACAAAAGTGCACATGCATGCACATACGTGTGCACACACACCCACCACAACTTGCCTCTTTTGGTTTACAATTCATTGCCAGCGTTTTTCTGATTTAAATACTGACCCAAAACTATCTTTACATTCCTTTAATGGTTATTACAACTCTTCTTATCTGTTAACTTTTTATTTTTTGTTAATCCTTGCCCAAAGATATTTTTTTCTATTGACTTTTAGAGAGAGTGGAAGGGAGAGGGGAAGAGAGAGAAACATGGATGTGAGAGAGAGACACATAAATTGGTTGCCTCCTGCACTTGCCCCAACTGGGGCCGGGGATTGAACCTGCAACCCAGGTACATGCCTTTGACCAGGAATCTAACCTGAGACCCTTCGGTTGTGGGCGGACATTCTAACCACTGAGCCAAACCTGCCAGGGCTGTCTGTTAACTTGTAATCATTGGTATAGATCCGTGGTCAGCAAACAGCGGCTCTTTGGCCCCTTGAGTGTGGCTCTTCCACAAAATACCATGGCCTGAGCGAGTCTATTTTGAAGAAGTGGCATTAGAAGTTTAAGTTTAAAAAATTTGGCTCTCAAAAGAATTTTCAATTGTTGTACTGTTGATATTTGGCTCTGTTGACTAATGAGTTTGCCGACCACTGGTATAGATAGATAGGGCTACAGCCACTGTGAAGTAGCTGGGTTTTAATCAAGAACACAAGCATAGTGGTTTTTTTTTTGTTTTTTGTTTTTTTTTTTTTTTTTTTTTGTCATAGACCCAGGAAGAGATTCAAATAGCGGTAGCAACTGTTCACTCAAGGTAATGCATTTTCCTATAACTCCTTTGTGGATACAATGCCTTAGCCCAGTGGTCGGCAAACTGCGGCTCGTGAGCCACATGCGCGGTTTGCCGCTCTGTTGACTAATGAGTTTGCCGACCACTGGGATAGGGGCTTAATCACAAGGAACAACAACAGCCTGTAATTATTGGAATCGAGAGTCTAGGTCAGTGGTCAGCAAACTCATTAGTCAACAGAGCGGCAAACCGCACATGTGGCTCATGAGCCGCAGTTTGCCGACCACTGCCTTAGCCCAACCGATGGCTCTCTAGGGAAGATTTCAGGCTTGGTGATGGCCATCCATACTCCTAGCAGTAACAATGCAAATGACTCTTTTATGTCTATTTCTAGCCCAATCTCTCACTCAAAGTCTTTTTCTTTAATAAAAATTTTGAATTTTATTCTTCATCATTACACTGTGTGGCGCCAGTTTGTTTGTTTGTTTGTTTTTCATGTACCTCAGGCATGAAACAGCTCTGGCCACCGACACAGGCATCAAGCTAGGATGAACTAAGGACTGTACATCGCCCCTGATTGATATAAGAGCAACACCACCAATCAGGTGTCTCCTTGCCCATTGCCAGGGGGTGTGTGATGCCAGTTTTAAATGCAAAGCATTGAGCTCGCATGAGGTCTCACCAAGATCACAGAATGTGTGTTTCGTAGTTTGTACATGCAAATGCATTTTGTTCTCACCAGAACAGTGAAAAGACCGAAAGATAGTAAGACAGATACTGTAATTGTGGCAAAATACAAGTAACAAAATTTACAGTATAACCATTTCTAAGGGTATAGTGCATTCTCACAAAAGTTCAAATTGCTGTGCAATCACCACCACCTTCCACTTCCAGAACCTTCGCATCTTCCCAAATGGAAACTGTCCCATAAAACACTGCTTCCCCCTCCCCTCTCACAGCCCCTGGCATCCAGCATTCTCTGACTCTCTCTAAGACCTTGACCTCTCAAGGTGCCTCAGACACAGGGAATCCCGCAGTCTGTGTCCTTTTGTGACTGGCTTATCTTATTTAGCACATCCTCAAGGCTCCTCCAGGTTGTAGCACGTGTCAGAATCTCCCTCATTTTTAAGGCTCAGTAATATTCCTACAGCTGGACCTCCATTGTTAGCCACCATAGGTCCATGGACACCTGCGTGGCCCCACTTTTGGGCTGTTGTGAATAGTGCTGCTGTGAACACAGGTGCGCAGGTAATTGAGGTTCTGCTTTCGGTCCTTTTGAGTAGATACCTAGAAGTGGGATTGCTGGACACACACAAAGACTGACAGAGATGGAAAGAAACAGATAGAGACAGACAGAAAGAGAGAGACGAAATAAATGGAGAGAAACAGAGAAAGAGACAGGGAGAGACAGAAGGTTGCTGAGCTGGTCCAAGAGATGGAAGGAGGGCCCCTGCTCACTCTGGGCTGCAGGCACTGAGCCAGCATGCCTTTCTCCAAATCCAGTTAGACAGCCTGGCTGGAAGGTGCTGGGATTTCCAGCTCCCTCACTGGCTGGTCAAACTATATAAAAGCCTCCCCAGGCCCCCGGGGGGTGGGGAGCAGGGTTCCCAACTCGAATGTATCATGTGGTGACAAGTCCTTTAGCCCAAAGAAAATAGCCTGGAGAACCTGGCTAGTTCTCACCTCAGCACCATGTTGTCCAGTGTGAATTATCTTGTGGTTGAGGTTGGTTTGGGTGGTTTCCAGGGGAAGTGTAAGTGGCTCTGGCTCAAGAGATGGGCTCAGGCCTCTGTGTGCGTGTGGGTGTGTGCATCTGTGCACGTGCGGTGTGAATGTGTGTGTGCGCATTGCTGTTTGTGGCTCAGAATGAAGGACAGGTTTTGACTCCACAACCCTCACCAACATGGGCGCTGACAGTTCCCATTTGTGTAGCAGTGCCTTCCGGTCTCCACTTTGATGCCCTCATCTGCGCACCCCCAACCCCCAGGAGATGGGTACTGTGACAGTTTTACAGAGGGAAAAACAGCAGCTTACAGAGGTCCCTCCATGGCACAAGCTGGGACGTGGTGGCCAGGACCTGTACTCAGCCGCTAGGAGCAAAGCCCTCTGCTCTTTCCTCCACATGCTTCAGGGACATCCTGCCAGGAGCTCCCCTCAGAAATAAGAGGGTACAAATCTGGAATCCAAAGTCTTATCTGAGACCTGGGGGGAAATAGAAAAACACCTCTGCAAATACTACTGTGCCTACTGCCACCTAGTGGCAGCATACTATAATTGCAGGGAAACTTTGCATCCAAATGGGCAACAGACACAGGCCTGCAGATATGGAGATGACCCCTGAGCAGACTTCAAATCCGATGAGGCAGAAGGTGCTGGAGCCCAGGCTGAAGTGGAGGTGGCAGGAAGGGAGTGGGCTTTGCTCCGTGCCCAGCCCGGTGCCAGGTGCTCACCGTCCAGATCCTCTCCAATCCTGCACAAAAGGAGGTTTTGAAGCTGGAGAGAGGGAGGGAGGAAGGAGGGGCCAGCTGGTGTGTATTTTTGGATTGCTTCTCAGAGATCTCCTCCTCCTCCTCTGACACCATGACAACCAGGCTGCAGTTAGGGGGGCCACCTGTGAGCTGGGCTGAGTTGAGGGGGAGGTGGGCTGGAGGTAGGGACCTCTGCTCCCCCTCTCTGAGCCTCAGTTTTGGCGTCTAGAATATGGGCATGACAACCCAGTTGCTGGCTCCTGTCAACCCAGGTGCTCCAGGAAGCTGAGGCCCAGGCTGGACTCATTAGGGGAAGGCCCAGGAGGTAAGGGCGGGGCTGAGGAGTGCCCTGCCTCATCCTGCAGCTGGGGGCTCGGCAAGGCGGTCCTCGAGCCACGTAGCCTGCACTTCCCACCAAGCAGCCTGCCCTGGTGTGCCCACTGCACTGTCACTGCCAAGGAGCCCCCGGAGGAGCGGAGACTGGGCCGAGGCACAGACACAGGGATGGATCTCCCTGTGAGCCCTGCAGTGAGAGGTCTAGGGGGTCTCCCCTGCTGGAGCACAGGGCTCAGCAATTCCCAGAACCCAGTCAAAGCCCCAAAAGGAGGGGCAAGGAGCGGTCTATTTCCTGGGGCCGCTGCTCCAATGACCACAGACTGGCCTAAACAAACAGGATCATGTGCTCTCCCCGTTCTGGGGCCACAATCTGAAATCAGGGTGTCTGGGGCTGTGGTCTCTCTGAGGGCTCCAGGGGAGGGTCCTTCCTGCCTCTTCAGCTTCTGAGGGCTCCTGGTCACATCCCTTCAATCTTCACATGGCCCCACCCTCTTGTTCACATGCCTATACTCCAGTGTTCATGTGGCCCCACCCCCTTGAGACCTTGCATGCTCTGTTTCGGAGTGCCGCCTCCCTGGTTGGCTGTCTGCCCCTGCTCTCACACCTGTCAACAGTCCCTTTGCCAAAGTCCTTCCAGAAAATCCGTTTGCACGTGCCATCTCTTTCCTGCTGGGACTGTGACAGCTGGGACTGAAAAGGAGACAGGAGAGCAGTGGCCCATCCAGAGTCCATGCAAGGGGTCCAGAGGGGGCTGTGCAGTCCCTGAAAGGCTGGGGGAGGGAAGGGTGGTGAGGCGGGGTGCTGATTAGGGTAGCGGTATGCCCTCAGGGCAAGTGGGGCACACACACAATCACCCCACACCCCTGTGAGGAGCAGCTGTGGCCCATTGTACAGGTGAGGCTACTGCAGCACAGAGAGGGCGAGCGACTTCCTCGAGGGCACACAGCAGTAAAAGGGCAGAGCTAAAAATGGAACCCCGGGCTGCCCACAGCCTGTGTCTCCTTTACCTGTGACCTCTGGGTAAGCGGCCCCTCACCCTGTGGCCATTTGCTCTGATGGGCTTCACCCTTCCCCTCACTCCCCTCCTCCATCCCCAGCGGACAGGGGTCCTGTCCTTGCACCAGTGCCTCTGGGCGGCTGCTCTCTTTGTCCCGCGGTCCCTCCCAGCTGGTAACCTCGGTGGAGTCCCGCTGCGTGGGGGCGAGGGCCTAGTGTGGAGAATGCCCAGCCTTCCTTCGCCCCGCCATCTGCCTTACTCAAAGTCTTAATGCTTAACCGTCAAGTGCTTTGGAGACATTGTCTTTGAGCCAAAGCAATGGAACTCACTGGTGTCTAGAACTGTGCTGTCCAACATGGTGGGCAAGTGGTTCCTGGGCCTGTGAAATGCAGTCCGTCTGAATTGAGACGAATGGTGAGTGGAACGCGCATGCAACTTCAGAGACTGGGTATGAGGAAAAGAGTGCAGAATATCCCATTCATGATTTTTATACCGATGACATGCTGGGATGACATGTATGTATACAATTAAATAAAACATAAGCGAATTTCACCTGTTTCTTTGTAAAATGTGGCTATTAGAAAATTTCCAATGATATACCAGTATGTGGCTTGTGTATATCTATTGGACAGTGTTGTACTAAAACATCAAAACTGGGAGGGACTTCTGATCCCCGCCCTCCTTTCATGAGTGAAGAGTGATAATGATAACTCCTTCTCGAGTAAGTTTTGCATGCCTAAAAACGTGCCTTAGCACTGACAAGTTGTCTCATTGAATCTTGTGAGGTAGGTACAATGGTTATGCCCATTTTAGAGATGAGGTCTCCTGAGGGGAAGCAGCTTGTCCAGTGCTACCTACATAGCTTGTAACGTGGATGCTCTGCGTAGCTTCAATTCCTGTGGGTGTTGGAATACACAAATACTTCCCAAGACATAGATGCCGTGGGTGTCTCCTCGGTCTTCTCTCACTGAATCCATTCTCTGGTAGCCACTGTGCAATGGATTCACTCCTCAACTATCTCTGCCCCCAACTGTGATCTCATTTTCTCTTTGAAAAGAACTTATGTCCAATGTAAAGGAAAAAATCATTTCCTTGGAGTAGGGACTTTTATGATGACTGCAAAATCGATTTTCTTAACTACCAAAGGCAAAGGAAAGTGGCAAAATGTCAAGCTGAATGACGGAAGGTGAGTTTCGCTTCTGCCCAAAGTGGCATCTTGTCATGGCAACACAAGCACGCACATGCACACGCACCCACACGTGCGTTCCCACACAGAGTAATCCCTCTTCCCAGACTCTGTAGTTGCAGTGCGGCGACATCTTAGACCTGGTCTCCAAAGGTAATTGAAAGGTGACAACAACACATGGGCAGAAATTATAGGGTCGGTGAATTTCCTTTTAAAGGACAACCTTGGAAACCAGCATGTCAACTCAGCAGGCTTCTCCTGCAGCTTAGAGCGGATTGTTCTTCTGCAAGGGAGTGTCAGACAATACTGCTGGTTGGTACTGAGAGGACATGTTATACGAAAAGTACATCGCACTTCGTTCATTTCAGGAGAGGTACCTGAGAACTGAGAGCAATGAGGGGAAGGCAGCTCATTCTTCTCATCTCATGCAACCCTCCGACATAGTCACTGAGTGGAACAGAGAACAGAACTGCCCCTAAGTATTTCAATTGTTTCTCTATCCCTCTGTTTTTTGACAAGCATATAAAATTGAATTTGTGTCAGTTAAATAAACACACTTTACCTCCCAGCCCCTCTGGTAAATTATGTTGGCTTCTTCTGGGTCTATCATGCGTGAAGGTGCTCAAGGAAGGCGTTTTTGTGACAGTGGGATGTGCAGCATCTATCTCTGGTGGGCTTGCAAACTCATGAGGTTATTTGCTACTCTCAGAAGAGCGGCTGAGTGGCTGTGTCCCAGATGCTGGCCCAGGTACTGAGGAGTCCGAGATGAATTAAGAGACCATCTCCATCCTTCAGCCACTCAGAAATGTTAAAGGCTTTGTGCATTTAAAAAAACAACTTGCCCTAAGCATTATGGGTATTGTCCCTAAGGAATCAGCTGTATAGTTTACATTGTATGTCATTGCCATGATTATCATTATTATTAGAAGAAGGAGGAGGCAGAGTGGAAAGAAGTTTGAGTGTCAGAGAAGGCATGGCACACATATTGTGGGGACTCCCATGGAAAAGAGTTAGAGAGACCGGAATGGCAAATTGTTGTTTTTTGCGTTTTAAAGCATTTCTGTTTTAAACTGCGTGGGACAAGTGCAGACCAGAGAACTCACCTAATGAACCAGTGTCAGTCTTATATCGGAATCCTGCTCTTTGAGTAATGTTGCTGTGTAAATTTCTAGTTTAAAAACATCGATCTTGTCCAATTATCTCATTTCTTTAGGTTATAAAAGGAAGCTTAGAAGGAGGGCTATCAAGTTTCCAGTTTATTCCCCAGATAATTGTTCACCTTAGAAATTTTTTTGGCTTCATTCTCCCATTAAGATCTTTATATTTTTCTTTGTTTTCAAAAGCTAATTGGCCGACTCGTTTCAAAGGCGCCTCTTTGACTCTGTCCTCAGTCTGGAGTTTATTATGTTTGCTGGTGCCGACATGAGAGGCTCTACATCAACTTTGTACCTTCTGTTTTCTCCACTCAAGGTACTTTATGACCCGGACTGCCTTCTGGATCAGGAAGATACTGGAAGCTATAAAACGCACAAAGCCAGGCTTTGTTGTCGCGTGAGTGCGCCCTCGGACCCTGGCCCTGAGTGTTGCCACTGCGTGGCCCTGTCACATGCTCCTCTGTTTTCCTCACTCCCCTTTCCGGGTCCGTCCCTGGATCGAGGATGGGAGAAGCCGGAGTGAAGCCTGGCTACCTGGGCCAGCTGCCCATACACGGAGGCGAGATGCTGAGCTCCTCTGGGCCTGTCTGGAGTGTGTGGGACTCACTCTCTGCTTTAGCAGGTTTGTCTCGGGCCTCGCCTGTCGCTGTGCGCCTTGAGAGCTTGGCCTTGGGCATGACCGGAAGGACAGCCCAGTCGGCGTTGGAGCCAGGCTGCTCCATTTCCCAGGGCTCTGAGCCCAGGTGTGGTCATGTCACATTCTTTAGTCTCCCTCCACACAGCTGGTACTCCCGAACAGCTATATTATCCATGTCCAGGGCCCTTTTCAATTCAAAAATATCTTTAAAACATTTGGAAGAAGGCATATTGCTTCTTTCTGATTACCAAGTAAGACATACTCAATGCAGAATATTTGAGAAACACTGGTGTGTATAAGGAAAAACAAAACAAGTATGATCTATGATTGTGTCACCCAGAGACAACCACCGCTAATGTTTTGTGAAATTCCTCACGGAGTTTTAATCCTGTACCACAGGCGTTTCTGCTCTAGAGATGCTCAGAAATGTGCTGGTAGGCCTTCTGCTTTCTCTCTTAGTAATATGCTGTGAGTATCTTCCCATAGCATCTAATGGTCTATGAGGCCATGCTTGGGTACGTTTGTGTGTGAGCACACAGGTGTCCACAATGCTTTCTGGCGATTTCTTCCACAACTTAAAGCCTCCGTTAGACAGACAACTGTACAGGATTCCTGGCTAACATTCGTCTTCACTCGCGGTAGCCATGGAGCCCCCACACATCGTAGATTGTGATGTTTTACTGCTTACTCTGCGGCTTCTCCGTGCCTAACTGCGTTGTCGTTTCAGTTTATTTTTTCATCCAAGTTTACAAATTAAATAATGCAGTGCTTATAGGAAAAGTGACAATCACCTGCCTATCTTCTCACCACCAAGAATCAGTGGTCTCCAGAAGACAGAATCATTTTATTTTTTTTAGTTCATCTATGGAGACTGTTTCATTTGCAAATGACAGAAAAATCATCTGAATTGGTTAGAAATAGGTTTATGGATTATAATGAAAAATACAAATTCACAGTAGCTCACACACTTATCGTTTATTTTCCCAGGTAAAAGAAGCCTGAAGGTACTCAGTCCATCCTTGCTTTGGAAGCTCCATGCTCATCAGGGACCAGGCTCTGCTATTTGCGACTCCCTGTGGCCTTCATTTTAAGTGTCTACAGGTTGATTCTAGAAGTCTAAAACAGAAAACAACATTTAAATCATTATGACTGTATAAATATTGCCCCTGAAGTCCCAAATAGTATGCTAGGTCAGTGGTCGGCAAACGCATTAGTCAACAGAGCCAAATATCAACAGTACAACGATTGAAATTTCTTTTGAGAGCTGAAAACCAACTTCTGCGCATGGGCCACGAAGTTTCAATTGCACTGTATGTGCGCGCCCGCACGTGGTATTTTGTGGAAGAGCCACACTCAAGGGGCCAAAGAGCCGCATGTGGCTCGCGAGCCACAGTTAGCCGACCACTGTGCTAGGTTATATTTCCTTGCCAGGGGGTCAAAGAAACAGGTCTGTGCCATTCAAGTTCAAATCCTTCTGTTTTGAAACACCACCAAACACCTTCGCCGTTTCTGTAAATGTTCTAAGATCTTACAGAAACTAGTAATTCACCTTTTCCCCCCACCCCCACCCTCACCCCTCCACCCCCTGCAGAGATCTCTCTTCCATGGTCATGCAGGCCATGTTAGACCAAGTGCTCCCCCACACAGCGGCATGGATATCTTACAGCCAAGAGGTAGAGCTGGAGCTCAGAAAAGAATTCTGGGCTGGAGTGCAAAATTTGAGAGTTGTTGGCATACAAATGATAATTGCAGCAAGCATTGTGGATGAAATAGTGTGGGACCTATAGAGAGGGAAAGAAAAGGAAAGGCTTGACATTTAAGTGTAGGCCTGAAAAGGAGCTGGCAAGGGACTGAGCTTTTCAAATCTCAGCATCATCGGAGAGTCAGTGAGTTGGGGGGTAGCAGAGGTGATGTTGAATGTTGCACCTGGAACAGTGGTTCTTACTTTGCGTTTCTGGCAGATGGCACCCAGGCTGTGCTTTGGTACCTACAGTGCCAGACGGCTCCAAATGTTGACAGTCTTACACCAACCTGAATTGTCTCTATAATATCCTGGCCCCTGTTCTGCTTTAGCAGCAGAAATCCAGCTTGATTTTATTGTTTTCTCTGCATAATAGCTCTCAAAATAGTATGAGATAGTTAAGCGCCCAATAAAAGATGATCATCAGCCATTCATGTTGTTTATACATTATTATTGTTATTGTTAATGATTTTTATTTCATGATTGATCAAAGCAAAGATTTTAAAGTCAGGCTGAGTTCTAATTTTGGCTCTAGCCCTTTCTAATCATGTCATGTCATCTGAACATCAAGTTCCTTAACCTTCCTTAGCATAGTGACTAGCAAATAGTATGTGCTTGATAAATGTTTGTTATTCTATATCAGGGGTGGGCAAACTTTTTGACTCGAGGGCCACAATGGGTTCTTAAACCGGACTGGAGGGCCAGAACAAAAGCATGGATGGAGTGTTTGTGTGAACTAATATAAATTCAAAGTAAACATCATTACATAAAGGGGTACAGTCTTTTTTTTTTATTTCAATAGTTTTATTCATTTCAAACATTTTAACACCAGCGTTGATGCTAATGTGCAGTGGTGCATGTTAACACAAATGCCCTGTAGCACGCATTTTTACAGGCGCAAGGGGGAGAAGCAAACGCAGCGCAAAATGCATTTGTTTTGCCGCTAACACATGCAGTTGGTGGCCACAGTAGCGTTTCTGATACCGCATCCATATCAGCAAAAAAATGCAGCCGCAGCATGGCTAGTGTGACATGTCCTCTGTGTGTCTTTTTCCCTGCTGCGCGCGTCCGCAGTGGGAAAAAAAACTGCAGTGGATACAAGCCCTAAAAGCTGAAAGTCTTTGTTGTTTTATTAACAAGTCATTGTGATGTACAGAATGTGGGAACAGGAAAAAATTGTGTTTGAGTAGAGCTCTTAATCTTACCTCAGAAAGGCTCTGATACTGTGCTCTCCAGGGGCATGTCTCCCTACATCACCACGATAACGTGTCTACGCATTCCCAGGGTGATGTTGGGTGACGCGTCCGCGGGCATTACAAAGAGCCTCTGGAAGATTGAGAGGTTGTTCCTTCTACTGAATGGGCGGATATAAATCCGCCCACTCAGAAGAAGGAGCTGAGGCCGTGTTTCCCAACGTTGCCATGTTAACACTGCTGCTGGTGAAGGAGCGGAGGGGAGAGCAAGAGAACCCTCCGCTCTTTCGGCTCTGCGGGCTGGATAGAACAGCCGAACGGGCCGGATCTGGCCCAGGGGGCCGTAGTTTTTCCACGGCTGTTCTATATAGTAAAAGGCTAATATGCAAATTGTCCCCTCTACTGGGAGTTTGACCAGGGGGCAGGGCCGGCCGGCCAACCACCCTCAGCCCCTCCCTCCGGCCGGCCTGGCCTGATTAGCCTCAATTGGGGCAGGCCAGCCAAATCCCACCTGTGCACAAATTCATGCACCGGGCCTCTAGTGTAATAATAAAATGACAATAAAGTAATAAATGCCATGAGCTTCATTTGCCACCTATGCTTACCCTATCAAGTTTCACAATGTGTTGAGATTATCTGTGTCCATCCCTATTCCCTCTAGTTGGCTCTGTGTGCTTTGAAAAAAAGGGGGTCCATTTTTTCATTCATCATATTCCCCATGGTTGATCACAGGGCCTGTCCCATAGAAAACTAGTAAAATGTTTGTGAGACTGATATATGCCAGCTCCCTAGCTACCCAGGTTGCCCTTGTTTAAGCTTGAAATACACTGAGTGGCCAGATTTTATGATCTCTGAATGCATAATAATCTGACCACTAAGGTGCATGAATTTGTGCATGGGTGGGGTCCAGCCAGCCTGGCCAGGGGGAGGGGCCATGGGCGGTTGACCAGACTGCCTGCTGGCCGAACTCCTGGTCGAGGGGACAATTTGCATATTAGACTTTTATTATATAGGATATACACTGAGTGGCCAGATTATTATGCGTTCAGAGATCATAATAATCTGGCCACTCAGTGTATAGTTCACATCATTCACCAACCATTGTATTGTAAGTGCCCCTTATTATCATTAAGAGGCCCCAAGGGATCCCACATATGCTCCCATGATCCAAACATGTCAGCCATACTCACTGTGTTCCTCTCCACTCTGACTACCTCCATTGCCGTCAATGCTGCTAGGTGATAGGTCACTGCTACCATTACCCATCATGAAATCACCAATGTCTGTGCCAGGGAATCTGGCTCTGAATGAACTGCCTCTCTGGTGCAAAAACATGGTCTCCTCCTGCCTCATTAGTTGGGTCCTGAACACAGAGTCTTGACTTGTGCCCAGCCTCTCACAAATCCTTTACAAACACTCCTGTTGGTTTGCATTTCTGACCCCTTCTCTCTATAGCTCAAAGCAGGCCAAAGCATCTGGAGAGTGAAAGGCCATTCCATATCTGCCCACTTTCCTCTTCTTCCCACTGCAGCTTCTGCTCTGATTAGAGCCTCATCTCCTAGTTACAGGACAAAAACTTTCATATTTGTGAATGGGACAAACTGATGGAGGGCAGGGGAGGAGAGGCAGTGTGCAGGATGAAGGGACTTGTTCTGGCTGGCCCCAGCCAGTCAAAATTGTCCCATCAAATAGAATATTTATAACTAGAGGCCTGGTGCACGAAATTCGTGCACAGGTAGGGTCCCTAGGCCTGGCCGACAATCAGGGCTGATTGGGGCCTTCCTTCTGGCTGCCGGCCAGGGCCTTCCTTCATTCCACGCCGCCCCCTGGTGGTCAGCGCATGTCATAGTGAGCAATTGTCTCCCGGTCTCCAGGTGGAACTCCCAAGGGGACACTTTGCATGTTAGTCTTTTATATATATAGATAAAGATTATCCTCAAATAGCCTTGTCTGTATTAAAAATCAGTTCTGCCATAAACTGGAAGTGGTAGTGGTTACACAACATTTGTCAAAGCTCAGAGCACTGCAACCCCAAACCCAATGAATTTCACTACATACAAATTTTAAAATAAATTGTAAAATTTCGGTTGTGCCCAAGTTTTGTCTGGCAGGTCATACTCATGATGTCTATCTCATCGACTTAGCTGCTCTTGCAAGACTTTGTTTTCTAGTTTTTCTTCCTGATAGGCTAAATATCCATTTACGTGATTTTTATTGATAATAAAACATAAATTAGTTAACGACCTTTTCAAACATAAATTGATCAAACCCAACAATATCAGGAAGACTAGAGGACAAAGAACAGCTAAGCACACACAAAAAGGACCAGGAGCCTCTTATCTGGACGGTGATAACTCCGGTTGGCTGCCCTTTATCTTCCTCTATTCTCTGCGGCTTAAGGAGGTCGGCTTTTCAGTGTTCAAACAGCAGGTCCATGCAGACTTTGCCACACAGCAAGTTACTAAGAACACCTGTCTTGAATTTGCAGTCTCAGACTCTCTTGCTCAATCACATTAATTCCCTTTGGAATAGATGGACTACCCGGCGGCTCTTTCCTAGTTAGAGGCAGCCTGAGCTTCTCCTTCTCTGGCTCCTCATCCACATGACATCACTGCATCAGGACCACCTATTCTGTTTCACAGCCCCTCCTGCTCACAAGTCTATTTCTCTGAAGCTACATCCTCTCATAAAAGTGATAGGTCACTCTTTTATCCACAGGGATGTGGGGTCCCTTGGTTACTGGGTACCTCTGACCCCTGGAAAGCACAGAAGCTCTGAAAGCAAATCCAGTGGTACAGTTCACAGTCCCATCCATTCCACTCTCACCAAGGCTGTGTCCACTCTCAGCCAGGCTCTTCCTGAAGCGCAGAGTCTCTTACCTCTAGGACCTTAGGTTTTACTGGAGAGTCAGAGAGTAAACAAGTAAAAAGCACATCACTGAATTAGTCACAGAGTAAGATCAGGGCTATAAGTGACATGAACAGAGTGCTAGGACAGAGAGTAATGGGCTGGGGGATGAGTGGTCAAGAGGAGACCTCTCTGTAAAAAAGATGTTTAGGCTGAACCAGAGGAGAAGCATTTCAGGTCTATGAAACAGCAAATGCAGAAGTCCTGAGGCCAGAAATGGCTGTGCAGAACCCAGTATGGCCATAGCCCAGCACAGCCTGAGCACAGCGGGACGAGAGTGTCGTGAGCTGGGCCAGGAGCGGAAGCAGAATCCAGGCAAGTGCTCCCTGGCGGCCAAGTTGAGGAGTCTGAGCAAAGAGCCTCGCTCATCAGCTCTGATTTGGGTTTGGTGGAGAGGAGATAATCATACACTCCGGGATGTGGGGAAATAAGAATAAACATGGCCCTCTGTGGGAGAGTTGACAACAAATTGCAAAGGCTTCTCCACTCACCACTTTTGTGAGAAGTTGTTTCCTGAAATAGAATGCTTGTCTGTGAGGTAAACTGAGGACTTCTATAAATAACCCAAGTGCTCATGGATGCCACTGCATCTTGTTCTAGGGTTTTATTTATTCTGTGGTGTTTATTAAAAAGAAGCCAGCCGCCCAGCCTCATTACGGGAAAGGTATTCACAGTTTGGTTTCCATGCAGCTGCATTAACACTCTTTTTCCTAGCCCAGCCAGCATGGCTCAGTGGTTGAGCTTTGACCTATGAATCAGGAGGTCATGATTCAATTCCCAGTCGGGACATATGCCTGGGTTGCAGGCTCAATCCTCAGTGGGGGACACACAGGAGGCAGCCAGTCAATGATTCTCATCATTGTTTCTAGCCTTTTCTTTTTCTCTCTGAAATCAATAACTAAATCCTATCTAATAAAAGAGTAATATGCAAATTGACTATACCTCCGATACACCCACCAGCCACACCCACCAGCCATGCCCACCAGCCAATCAGGAGGGAATATGCAAATAAACTCAACCAAGATGGCTATGGCCACAGAGAGCAGGAGGGAGGCTTGGGTTTCCCTGGCAATGGAGGAAGCCAAGCTTTCCACCTGCCCTTGCCGGCCCAGGCCTCCACTCAATGCTACAAAGTTTCAATTATAGAAGATAAGTAAATCCCAACAGAAATGGTGGTAGCCACGGAGCTGGAGAGAGCAGGAGGCTAGGGTTGCCTGCGGCAATGGAGGAAGCCAAGCTTCTGCAGCCCTGGCCTGCTTTGGCCTCCACTTAAGGCAACAAAGTTTCAATTATAGAAGATACATAAATCCCAACAGAAATGGCTGCCGCCACTGAGCAAGCAGAAGGCTTGGCTCCACTCCAGGCTACAAAGTTTCAATTGTAGAAGATAAATAAATCCCAGATCCCAGGGCCTCTGCTTGGGTCGCCAGGGGGTGTGGCTGGCCTGAAAACCACCACAGGCCCCTCGCCCAGGCTGCCCCACGCCCCAAGGGAACCCCCACTCTGATCTGGGACACCATTCAGGGCAAACCAGCTGGCCCCCACCCGTGCACCAGGCCTCTATCCTATCTAATAAAAGAGTAATATGCAGATTGACCATCACTCCAACACACAAGATGGCTGCCCCCATGTGGTCAAAGATCCTGCCCCCATGTGGACACAAGATGGCACCACAAGATGGCCAGCAGGGGAGGGTAGTTGGGAGGGACCAGGCCTGCAAGGGAGGGCAGTTGGGGGCAATCAAGCCTGCTGGGGAGGGCAGTTAGGGGTGACCCGGCCAGCAGAGGAGGGAAGTTGGGGGTGACTGGATTGGCAGGGGAGAGCAGTTGGGGGGTACCAGGGCTGCAAGGGAGGGCAGTTAGGGGTGACCAGGCCTGCAGGGGAAGGCAGTTAGGGGCAAACAGGCTGGCAGGGGAGCAGTTAGGCATCAATCAGGCTGGCAGGGGAGTGGTTATGGGGTGATCAGGCTGGCAGGCAGAAGCGGTTAGGGGCAATCAGGAAGGCAAGCAGGTGAGCAGTTGGGAGCCAGCAGTCCTAGATTGTGAGAGGGATGTCCGACTGCCCATTTAGGCCCGATCCCACTGGGCAGTCGGACATCCCTCGAGGGGTCCCAGATTGGAGAGGGTGCAGGCTGGGCTGATGGACCACCCCCCCAGCACGAATTTCATGCACTGGGCCTCTAGTATATATATATTTTTTAAAAAACACCTCTTTTTTTCTAACTGTTTAAGTTTTCAGCAGCTCTTAAGTGGATGGAAGGTGCACAGACTTTATGTTTGTGAGTTCAAGAGAGGCGTTGATCTATTTTAGTCATTTGGATTTGGAATTTAATTTCCATTTTCTTTGTTCCTTCCTTTTTGTTCTCTCTCTCCTTAACACACACACACACACACACACACACACACACACTGCCCCATTCTATTCCTAAGACATCCCAAAGCAAAATAAGCTTAAAACAAGCTCTGAGACTTTTAAGATACCCACAAGGTGTGGTGCTGCTAAGGTGCCTCAGCTGTGAGGCAGTGAGTACCTAGCAGGACATTTATTTGTACCAGTCAAGCAGGGTGTGGACAATCAGAAGAGAAAAATAGTATTTGTCTCTGCAGTCTGGACAAAATCAACAATAGAAAACCTGAACATTTTTCAAGTTTATGGAATCAAAGACTTCATCTTCTCTGAGTGGTGTTTCTGCCTGCTTGAGATGAGGTTTGGTACTGGAGGCTCCTGCCCTGAGCACCTGCCCTCCTCCTTCAGAGATTGGGGAAGACACCACACAGACCCACTCTGGGGTGCCCCCAGTCTCTCTCCCCCATCACCCTCCATGTGGGCTGAGCAGAGAAGGGCAACTCCCAACAGCCACTGCACTGTGTAACCACTGGTACAACAGCTTCTTGGTGCCTCAGTTTCCCTGGCCTGTTCCAAGCCAGGAAGCTGGAACACCCTGGCATATTGAGGGGCTCTTAGTTGCTATTATTTATTTTCAGGCTGCCAGCTTCCATTTGCACTTCCTGACAGCACCCAAAATTTACCAGGGAAATAAAGTCTCCTCGTTGTGTGTAGCCTTGGTGGAGGGACCTCCTCACTCTGATTCAGAACAGGGAGAGGAGGAGATGCAAAGCTAACCCTGGCCAGTCTGGTGTGTTCTCCAGAGATTTTGAACTTGGGTGAGTGACCCAAGGAGGGAGAACTGATGGAGGCCATTCACTGTGTCCGAAGGCATGGCCCACTGTCCCTGATGGAGTTTCTCTGTGAATTAGTTGCTGCACTTTCAACTTTTTGGTTCTCTGGGGCCTTTCTGATACTGGCTTCTCCAAACCTGGATTCTAGAATCCCAGTTATTCTGTGAGCCTCTATCTAGTTCCAATAATTTTTTTTTATTTATTTTTTATTTTTTTTTTTTTTGCTTGCTAGCTAGCATCCTTTTCTGTGGCTTGCTATCAAAGGTCTTAATTGAGATGGTTCAATAACTACTCCTAGAACGAATACATTTATGGAATGGAGACAGGCCTTGATAGTATCTCAGGTCTTTTGGGACTTCTTCCTTCTTTTGTCATAATCAGAGAATTGAATCTCACCTGTAGATGGGTTTTCTTGGAACTTGGAGAAGCATCGAAGTTTTCTACAACTCTCCTTTTGGAGGCAAAGATGTTTTTATTTTTATTTTTAAATTTATCTTCACTGTTGAAAGTATTACAGAGGAAAAGATGTTTTTAAAAAATAATTAAACTTAACTTTTAAGTTTATGCTTATTGTATGGTATTTAGAAAATACAGATAAGTGTAAAAAGAATATAAAAACATTCATAAACATATTTCTGTATAAGAAATACTAGTTGTCAAAATCATGTTTAATACCTGAATGATATTTCATGGTAGGGCTAATATATTTAGCTAATTCCCTGTTGCTAAATGTTTGGACTATTTCCAGTTCACACTTATAAAAGATTCTGCAGTGAACATCCTCTCTGGTAAATCTTTGTGTACATAGGCTTGTTACCCGTAGGATACATTTTAAGAAGTAGAATTCTTGGGCCAAAGAGTTTGCATGCTTATAATAATCCAATTACAAAAGCATCCTTTTAAAAATAAAAACTGATTAAAAACATAGCCCTTTTATTGTGGGACTCTCCTTTAGCAAAAGAAAAACAAACATAACACCAAGAAAAGTCTGTTTCAAGGTATGCATCAAAGCAGCCCATTTAAAACCACATCATATTAACTTAGGTGCTTCCATTAACCAGCTCCATTAAATAGAGACAGATCATGCAAGAAAATTTTATGAATAGCTCTGTCTGTTCAACACAACCCAACATGGCACTTGCTCTCTTCATCCATTTTTTCACAAAACAGTTACTGAGTCCCTACTGTGTGCCTGGACTGGCTCAAGGGACTGGGACATGGAAAAGGAGGTAAGATGTGGTCTCCATCTTTGAGGCGCTCACCACCCTGGGCCATGCAGACACATAAATGACTCAAAGACCAAGCGTGGTGGTAACTGCTGCAGTCCAGAGATGAACATCGCTTTGTGGGAGCAGAGGGCCAAGAGCAATTTCAACCTGCGCACCAACAGTCTTCTCTCTTTTCTTCTCTTCTCTCCATTAAAAAGCATCATTTGAAATGGAATATACCTTGAGAAAATGCAAAGTTCTGGGAAATCGAAGAAGGGAGAGATCTGGACCAGCTCCATGGAATCCGTGTGTGTTGAGGAGAGGAAGGACTGGCAACATCTGGCGGGCATGCTGAAGAGGACACTGGTACAGACGAGAGAAGAAGAGAAGGTGTTCCAGGAACGGATTGCTTAAAAACACAAGATTTGGGTATAACAAGATGGCTAAAAGTAAGGACTACCTTGGACTGCTCTTAATAACAAGATAAGACACTCATGTGTGTCTCCAGCAGTAAAAGAGAGGCATTGTACTAGCTATTGCTGCTGCAACAAATCACTTAATGGCTCAAAGTAACACATTTATTATGGTAGAGCTTTCTAGATCAGAAGTCTGATATGAGTCTCATTGCATTTAAATCAAAGTGTCTGCAGGGCTGCCTTCTTTTTTGAAGACTTTAGCTGAGAATCTGTTTCCTTGCCTCCCTTAGCTTCTAGAGGCTGTTTGCCTTCTTTGGCTCAGGACCCCTTCTTCCATCCTCAAGGCCAGCAACAGCTGTTCAAGTCCATCTCACATCAGATCACTGTGGTGCCTCTCTCTTACACTTTTAAGGACACTTTTAAGGGCCCACCTGTATAATCCAGGATAATCTCTCATTTTAAGGTCCTTAATTTGATCACACTTGCAAAGTCCCTTTTGCCCTGTGAGAGGACATATTCACAGGTTCTTGGCATTAGGAGGTGGTTATCTTTGGGGAGATGTTTTTTGTCTTCATGGCAGGGTTTTGGATCAAGAGTGACATCACTGGGGACCTCCCCAAAGAAGAGCATGCTGACATCAGGAAGGAGGAAGGACTGGAAGGCAGAGACCAGTTAGAAGATCTTTTTGCTGATTCCAGAACAGATACAGTTCCGTCCTGTGGGAAGAGGGAGGCAAGGACAGATGCCAGAGGTAGAGCTGGGACAGACTCCACGGGAGCTGGCAAGCAGTTGAGTGGAGAGCGAGGAGAAGCGGAACAGAGAGAGGCATCAAAGATGATTGTGAGGATAATGGTGTCGTGCTGTCAGATGCATTGGATGTAGGGAAATAGCATCGTGATCAATTCCAGTTTGGATCTTAGTATCTTAGTAGATAAATAATTTAATGCTTCCACTTTTAAATTTTGAATGGGGTATATAAGAGGAATAAAGATTCAGGACATATTCATGCCAGGGAGAGAAGTCACAGGTGACTATCTGAATGGCAGAGAGTGAGTGGTGTTGAGACAGAGACAAAGCACAAAGATGGTAAAGAAGAGGTGACCTGACGGGGACAGACTGAAATGGGAAGAGAGGGAAAGGAGAGAGTAAGGTGGGGGAGAAATATAGACCACGAGGAAGACAGACATGGCAGAAGAAGTGGGAAAAAAGAGGCAGGAATATCAACAGAGAGAGAAGCTGCGAAGGGGACCTGCTCAGAGTTTTTGGCATGCTCAGTGTCAATTTCCAGTTCACTTGGGTTGTACTCACAATTGTGAGTTAGTCGTTTTTAAGATTGTCTTGGGAGACATTTGCATTCAGAGCTTAGTTACTGTCCCGGCTTCTCTGTTATGTCAAGCTTCCACGCAGACGCGGTGGTCCTGAGGGGGTGAATTCTCTGGCTAGCAGGCCTTTTGGCCCTCTCAACTGTCTCACCAAAGGAAGGTTCTTTCCCCCTCCCTTCCCAGCATGCCTTAACTCTTGACCTGTGTTGACCCTGCAAGTTAAGACCTTCATCAGATGTGTCGAGGAAAAACGTTTTGCATTCTGCCACAGTTCCTCACAGACATGACAAGCACTGGGTAACACCCGGGCAGGAGCTTTGGTAGGTCTCAACACAACTGCCAGCTCATGGTCCCATTTTACAGACAGGAGCACTGAGGCTTGGCTCGGGTCTAATCACGTGCTCAAGGTCACAGGTGGACAGAGCTGGGAGAAACGCTACCTCCAGATCCAGAAAGCAAATAGGGGATTAAGAAATATTGGCGAGATCATTTATGGAGACTTCCGGATAACAAAACATTGCCTCTGTTAAACTTGGGAGCCTTGTATCTAAGGGACAATGGACCTCACTCTGAACCCAGCTCCCAAACTGACCCGGCCCGGCAGTCAGGCGTAAGGAAGTAAGCTGTTGAGGGGCAGGATTTCTCCAGGCACGGGCACCGCACGCGCTTTCGCCTTTCATATTTACCTTACAGCGGAGGAAATGGGCACTCAGAGATGTTAACTGACTTGCCCAAGGTCACCCAGGAGCCGGCAGCGAGCCCAGGACAGCTATCGTTCCAGGAAGGCGCGGGCTGGCCAGCCCCGAGGGGTGAGGTCCTTCCCGCCCGCGTCCGCGCCCACTCCCTGTGTGCTGGGCCGCGCCCCCGCCGTTCCCACGCCCGGTGGGGGCGACTGCGGGGACCGCCTGGGCTGGGGGCTGTTGAGTCCAAGAGACCAGGCTCGACCGGCCCGGGAAGAAGACGATGCACGGTGCGCCCAGGTGAGCGTGAGTGGGGTCCTGCCGCCCGCAGCCCGGGGCCGCGCCTGCAGCCCGGCGGCCTCCCCGCGTGGGGGCTGGAGCCGGCACCCGAGGGGGCGGCGGGAGGCGCAGGCAGCGGCGGGGAGCGCGGCGGCAGCAGCGGCGGCAGAAGCTCGGCTCGGCGGCTGGGGGTGGCCGCTCCAGTCTGCCCTGGCGCCTTGCTCCGTCGCCGCAGGCAGCGGGTAGGTGCGGCTGGTGCGCGGGGGTTAGGAGCCCGGAGCCCGCGTGTGCCGGTGGGGACGCGGCGGGGGCGGGGTGGCAGGACCCGGTGAGAGGCTGGGGGGCTCTGGACTCCAGAGCCCGGGCTTTGCCGCAGGGATGGGCTGCGCCGCGGCTCAGGTTGTAGGTGGGCTGGCTGCTTGTGCAGGACGCGTCTCCAGCGTGGGACCGCCGTAGGGTCGGAGCTAAGCACTTGTGTACGTAAGTACTAGTGAAACGGCTTGTGTGCTCACTGACTCTGGGAGGCTGTGTGTAAGGGTGTGTGTGTGTGAATGAAAGAGAGGGAGAGAGAAACGGAGCGGGAGAGAGAGAACATAGGCTGTGCATCTATAACGTGTGTGTAACCAGATACATGTGGGCTATGGATGGTCCTGGAGGTGGAAGGAGAGCGCGCACTCTAACTGTGTGAGTGTGTATGTGACAGGAGACGCACGTCCCGGGTGCCTACCTGGCTGTGTGGGAGAGTGGCCGCGAGTGTGTGGGCACGCTGTGCTGCATGGAGCGTTCGCCGTCACTGCGGTTGTCTTTCACAGAATCCAAGCCCAATTTCAGATGCATTTGCCCCCAGCTTGCTGCTGTTGGCTGCCTCTGGAAGTGGTGGCCCCTGGCAGAGGTGGGGCAGTCACGGACACCGGCTGGTCTTACGATAGACTTCAATGTTAAGGAAAAAAAAATGTTGGCTTGGTTTTTCATTTAGTCCATTACAATGAATAAAAATTTCTTAGGGTAACCGATTTGGCATCAACCAAAGGTGGCTTTTGATGGAAAGACACTGAGGCAAGTTTGCCCTCCTCGTCTTGACATTGCTGGGGTGACTCCCCAGGTCAGAAAGCTGTGGGTGACTGGCGGTGGGGGTGTTTGCCTGGCCCCCTGTGTGGAACTTGGGCAGCAGTGATGGGGGACAAGTTGCTGTGTGCTGCTGTGAACACAGGTGCTGAAGGAAAAGGACACTGGTGATGGATGGGGTGCCACTCAAGGAAAAACTCAGGACAGGCCATGAGTCTCGTGGAGTCCCTGAGTTCTAGGAAGTGATGAGTGTGGGGGGAAATTAGTGAAAAGCAAAGAGGCTGGCAGCATCCTCAAGCCATCTTTTAATCTTATCTTTATTTTTCCCATGCACCCTGATCCTAAATTAATTCCCGCTTGTGTTTGCATCATTTCCCCCCATGGGAAACAGCTTTATTATAAATGTTATTATACAGCTGAGCAGGTTATCATTTCACTGCAGCACATCAGAGCCAGCAGGAGCTGAGGACACTGGTGCTTTTGCTACCTCTGAGTTATCTGGATTTTACTCCTGAAGCCGGTCCTTCTGGGGACCACAACTGCCCCATAGCCAACAAATTCAGTGTGTTTTCTCCCACTCAAGTTCTGCTGGAACTCCCTGACACTGTTCATCCCCTCAGCTTCTTTCCCCCTAAACAGCACTTGAAACCCAACCTACGCGACCTGCTACCCCAAATCACCTCCTGATTTTCCCATGTGCTATTGAACCACCAGCATCCTCTGCGTCCCTTCCCTGGGAACTGGTCACCTTTTTAGTTCTCCTCTTCCTTCATCAGTCATGGCCACAGTTTGATAGGCAGGTTTTATTCTTTTTCCCTCAGTACTCTTGAATCCTTCTCCTTCTCCTTCTCCTTCTCCTTCTCCTTCTCCTTCTCCTTCTCCTTCTCCTTCTCCTTCTCCTTCTCCTTCTCCTTCTCCTTCTCCTTCTCCTTCTCCTTCTCCTTCTCCTTCTCCTTCTTTTTTAACTTGTGCTGCCACCACCTCATCAGGTGAAACCCATATTCTGGGATTTCTGGAAATAGGAAATAGATTGTGATCATCGGGAATATGTATAGATTTTGATCGTCGGGAAAGAAATGCAAAGCAAATGCACAAATAGGAGATCCCTGATATTATCACTGTCTGACTAAGAAGTTAAATAAATATTTGGGAAGAATCTGGACCTTCTGATAGTTGTAACATTATGTCCTAGGTCAGTGGTCGGCAAACTCATCAGTCAACAGAGCGGCAAACCGTGGCTCGCAAGCCGCATGTGGCTCGCGAGCCGCAGTTTGCCGACCACTGTCCTAGGTCAAGTCTCTTGGCTTTTCTAAATCTCAGTTTATTTCTTTGTGAAATATGATGAAAGATTTCCACTAAAACCTAGTTGCTAGATCATTTCTAAGGTTTCTTCCAGCTTCAGAATTCTCTGATTGTCATTGATGGTCTTTGTGTTTAGCAAGAAACATTTTCCATAAAGCCGTAGGGTTACCTTCTAATATCTTACCACCTTTTAAAAATGTTCAGTTTGTCTCTAGGGAAAGGAAGGAGGCAAAGGGGAAAAGTGTGAAGATGCCCTATTGACTTAAGTTTGTGGTTGAGGGTCAACTACATATATCAAGCCTTAGAGTTGAAGGAATCTTAGATGTCACCCATTCTCACCTCCCATCCAGTGCAGAATCTTCCATGCCATTGCCTTTTGAAAATTGAAAAAAATGTGTCAAGTCTTATTAAGATAATGTCAACCAACGTTATAATTCAGGGCTTCTCAAACCTCTGTAGTCTTGACATTTTGGGCTACATAATTATTTTGCTGTGAGGGACTGTCCCGTGCATCGTAGGATGTTTAGCAGTGTCTCTGGCACCCATTAGATGCCAGTAGTAAGCGCCAGTTGGGACAACTAAAAATGTCTACAGACATTACCAAATGTTTCCTTGGGGGACAGTCACCCCGCCTCAACTCCTGTTGAATCCAGTTGTAATTCAAACACAAGTCTTGTGGCCTTGTACAGAAATACCGTAATGTATTTTAATAAACGGATGAATTGCTGTGTTGCTAGCAGCTTTTTCACCACCTTCCAATTTGGCCACCCTCACACATTTACCTTTATGCCTCCTGGTTTCTCACTGCCTTGTTGCTATGCCTGGAAACGCTCAAGATGTTGCTGAAGGCTGACAAGCATTTCAGAGACAATATAATAATAATCATAATTGCTCACATTAACCCAGCCCTTGATATGTGCCAGGCATGGTTCTAAATGCTTTCCATGGATGATCTTACTTAATCTTCATTAAGAATTCCATGAGAGATGCTTTGATTCTCCCCATTTTAGAGACGAGGCAACAATCTTACAGAGGTAGACTCTCATATGTTCTGTTCTCTCAACTGGGATGTGATGGAGCTGAGGTTGGTTGGTAGGTCATCCGGCTCCAGAATCTATATTCGGAACCCCCACATGCAACTGCCTTCCACAAATGGGATCTTGATATTAACAGGAGGTAATGATCTAAAACATCATCTCATTCAATTGTAGAATCATGTCTGCAACTAGAAAGGCTAAAAACTGTGAGGTTGGCAATTGTGTTCAGTTGAAATAACGTGCTTTCGCCCTTTTGTTGTTCTTCCCTCTGTTATTCAGATTGTTCATAAATAGCTCCAAGGTGAGAGCCCTGGGGTCGGGGTTGGGTAAATTAGGGGAGAGGGGCTCAGGGGAAGGGAAGGATGGCGAAAAGGAGCAAACAGTGAACAAGATGGTCCTTTTTCTATGAAGTCCTCACCATCATCTAAACCTTAGATGTCTCTTCCATCACTGAAATTAAAGTTGTCATTTTTTATCAAATCCTTCCCTCTGCATTGTTCTTGGCCTGTCCTTTCATTCTTTCATTGTGCATGCTGTTTTCATACTGTAGAGGCAGTAGGAAGTGGAGTACCTTTGGCAAAGGCGAAAGAGGGATGTAAATGGCCATCAAGTAGGCTTATTGATGGGTAAGAATGACTCCTTACCAATGACTATTAAGCTTGAAAATCAAAGGCAAGCTCTAAGAAGTATGACTGTTGCCTCTAAGACACTATATCAACAAATCCATAGGTCTGGTGGCTGCCAGTGAGTAGAGCCTTGGTTTTGCAAGCCTCTGAGTTTGGTTATGACAATGGTTCTCAAACTTTGGTGAGCATCAGAATAAACTACAGGACCTGTTAAAACACACACTGCTTGGTCCCCACCTCCAGAGTTTCTGATTCAGTGCTTGTGGGCTAGGGTCTGAGAACTGGATTTCTAACAGGTTCCCAGGTGAAGCTAATGCTGCTGGTCCAGGATCACATGGTTAAGACCTAAGTAAGTGAAGCTCACAACCTGAGCTTATCCTATATAATAAAGAGGTAGTATGCAAATTGACCCTCATGCCCTCACAAGATGGCTGCCTACGACCAGGCCAGCAGGAGGGTTAGTGAGGGACGACCAAATGACTGAACAAGCAGGCTACATGGGGCGACCAGGCCAGCGGGGGTGGGGGGACAGTTGGGGGCAACCAGGCTGGTAGTGGGGGTGGCAGTTGGGGCAATCAGGCTAGGACGCAGAGGCAGTGAGGGGCGATCAGGCTGGCGGGGGAGGGGGAGCAGTCAGGGGTGACCAGGCAGGCAGGAAGGCAGGTGAGCGATTAGGAGCCAGTGGTCCCAGATTGGAGAGGGTGCAGGCTGGGCTGAGGGGACACCTTCCTCCCCCCCCCCCCCCCCCCCCCCCCGTGCACGAATTTCATGCACTGGGCCTCTAGTTTTTAAATAAAAGAGATTTTATTTTTAAGATAACTGAGCATTTGGATTTACGAGAAGCAATGGATAGAGCAAGATTAAAAGAACAATAAATGCTAAGGACTAGTTGACATCTCTCAGTCAGCATCTAAGCTTTGCCTCTCATTTTGAATTTCAGAAAAACCTTTGCTTTTTCTACTTTGGATTAATTCTGATCTTAGATCTTTCCATTCTCTCTACCTCTACCCACCCCCCACTGCTACCTCAATCTGAAAGATAAAATCCCTCATTAATCACAGGATAATCCAAATAAAAAGGTCCTTTAATATCTTATCTACTGCCAGATAAATTCTGACTAGCCCCCTGTATGTTATCTGTCTATCCAGTTTTTGTTTCCTATGTAGTTGCTCCGTATTTCTTCCTCTTTCAAATCAATATTAGCACCATAAAGAAACCCCACAGAAACACAAATCAGACATTTATGTGTAACTAATTAAATTTTAAAAATTTTAATCTGAAAAGGTTTCCTTTAAATCCAAATTTAAAACTCAACCAATCCTCCTTCTTGTTTAAAAAAAATTTAAATAGATTTTATTTTTTACAGAAGGGAAATTTAGGTTAACAGTAAAATTTACCAGAGAGTAGAGTTCCCGTACAACTCTTTCGCCAACACGTGCAAAGTCTCCCTTCCTACCAACAAAGGAAGGATTTTTAATATTTTTTGTTAATCCTCACCAGAGGATATTTTTTCATTGATTTTTAGAGAGAGTGGAAGAGAGAGGGAAAGACAGAGAGAAACATCGATGTGAGAGAAAAACATCAATTGATTGCTTCCTACACAACCCCTGCCCAGGGCCTCATCGGGGGAGAAGCCTGCAACCAAGGTACATGCCCTTGACCGGAATCAAACCCGGGACCCTTTGGTCTGAAGGCCAATGCTCTATCCACTGAGCCAAACCGGCTAGGGCTGGAGTGGTACATTTCTTACAATTGATGAACCTACATTCACATGTTAATATCACTCAAAGTCCACAACTTGTCATGGCCTGCCTGGCTCAGTGGTTGGAGCATAGGACTGTTAGAAATAAGGTGAGCCCCCCAAGTCAGGGGTTCTGGTAGAATACAAAACACTCGGGAGCCAGGCAACAAGGCAAACATATTTACTTCTATGTAGAAGGGTGCACACACATGGTCTAGAAGCGCGTGCACACCGAGCAGGCAGTCTGCTTGGATTTATAATCCCTTACGCACGTGACCTGTCCTTTGCTCTTGATTGGAGTTCAGGCGCACAGTCTTTCGCGATTGGCTAATTCAAAGAGAGGGGTTGGCCTTTGCTGTTTCAAGATGGCAGCCCCCAGGGGAGCTGCAAGCCATGCGGCCAACATGGCGGCTGCCAAGTCACGCGGTCCAAAATGGCGGCTGTCTAAACTGTTCTTTGACAGAAAAGATGACTTGTTTATTCTCACAGGACTGAGCCCCAGAAGGTTGCAGGTTTGAGTCTCAGGTCAAGGACACATACCTTGGTTGCAGGTCTGATCCCTTCCCCCCCATTCAGCATGTAGGCAGAAGGCAACCAGTCATTGTGTCTCCGTCACACTGATATTTCTCTTTTACTCTTCTCTCTCTTTCTCTCTTTTTCTCCCTCTTCCACTCTGTCTAAAAAATCATTGGGAAAAATATCCTCACTCTTCAGGTGGGGATTTTTTAAAAAGCGCACAACCTACATTAGAATTCACTCTTGGTGTTGTCCTATGCATTTTGACAAACATATAATGATATGTACCATCACTACAGTATCATACAGAATAGTTTCTGCCCTAGAGAACCTCTTTTCTCCCCCTATTTATCAGTCCCTCTTTTCTAACCCCTGGAACTCACTGATCTTTTTACTGTCTCCATGGTTTTGCCTTTTCCAGATGTCATATGGTGGGTATCCTACAGTTAGTAGCCTTTTCAGAGGGCCTTTTTATTCAGTTGGTAATATGCATTTAAGTTTTTTCCATGTCTCTTCATGGCTTAATGACCCATTCATTTTAGTGTGGAATAATAGTCTATTGTCTGATTGTACTATATAGTTTATCCATTAGCCCACTGAAGGACATCTTGGCTGCTTCCAAGTTTTGCCAACCCATCCTCCTGATGCCCATCCTCCAGATCACCAGACATAAACATCAAAACTGCCTGACATCTGACTGACAACTGTCCTGGACCAATCCTAGGGCTAAGAATGCAGAACTTACTATTCTCAAGATCATACTTTTTACTCTTCTTTAAAACACTTCTGGGCTAGTTGTGTTTCTGGTTTGCAAACCTTAAGACCCTTGAATAAATCTATCATGAATTTCTAGCCAAAGCCTCCAGATAGCTTTTGAGTTCATTCAACAGCTGCTATAGACATCCATGTAGAGTGTTTTGTGTGTCCATTATTTTGAATTTATTTGAGTAAATACCAAGGAGCACAATTGCTGTATTCTATGGCATGAGTATGTTTAGGTTTGCAAGAAACTGCCAAACTGTCTTCCAAAGTGGCAGCAAAATTTAGCATTCTCACCAGCAAAGAACGAGTTTCTGTTGCTCCACATCCTCCATAGCATTTGATGTTATCAGTGTTCTGGGTTTTTACCATTCTAGTAGGCATGTAGTGGTATCTCATTATTATTTTAATTCCAGAGTGACATATATTATTGTTGTATTTTTGTCTTTTTTGTCTTTTCAGTCTGAAAATGCTCTAAATTTTTTTAAAATTGTGGTAAAATACACATAACACATCTTAACCATTTATAAATGTACAGTTTAGTTGTGTTAAATATATTCACATTGTGGTACAACCAATCTCCAGAACTTTTGTGAACTAACAATTTCTAATTTCCCATTCTCCACAACTCCTGGCAACCACCATTTTACTTTCTGTATCTATAAATTTGACTATTCTAGATACCTCATATAAATGAAATTTAGAGTATTTTTTTAAAATCTTTATTGTTGAGGTTATTACAGATGTCCCTCATCCCATTTCCCCCTTCTACCCAGTTCCTGCCCTGCCCCAGGCTTTCACCCCCCTATTGTCTGTGCCTATAGGTAATGTATATATGCATATAAGATGTTTGTTTATCTCACCCCCTCACCCCTCTGAGGGGTTTATCCACCCCTCACCCCCATTCCCTCTGAGAATTGTCAGTCTGTTCCATTTCCATGCCTCTGATTCTATTTTATTCACCAGTTTATTCTGTTCATTAGATTTCTTATTTATTTTGATTTTTACATTCAATTGTTGATAAGTATGTATTTGTTGCCATTTTGTTGTTCACATTTTTTATCTTTTTCTTTTTCTTCTTCTTCCTCTTCTTAAAGAATACCCTTCAACATTTCATATAATCCTGGTTTGGTGGTGATGAACTCCTTTAGCTTTTTCTTGTCTGTGAAGCTCTTTATCTGACCTTCAATTCTAAATGATAGTTTTGCTGGGTACAATCTTGGTTGTAGGTCCTTGCTATCCATCACTTTGAATATTTCTTGCCACTCCTGTCTGGCCTGCATAGTTTCTGTTGAGAAATCAGCTGACTATTGTATGGGTGCTCCCTTGTAGGTAACTAACTGTTTTTCTCTTGCTGCTTTTAAGATTCTCTCTTTGTCCATAGCCCTTCGCATTCTAATTATGATGTGTCTTGGTGTTGTCCTCTTTGGGTTCCTCTTGTTTGGGGTTCTCTGTGCTTCTTGGACTTGTAAGTCTATTTCTTTCACCAGGTAGGGAAAGTTTTCTGTCATCATTTCTTCAAATAAGTTTTCAATATCTTGCTTTCTCTCTTCTTCTGGCACCTCCATAATGCGAAGGTTGGTATGCTGAAAGTTGTCCCAGAGGAGGCGGGGTCTTAGGAAATCACCAGGGCAGAGCAAACAGAAATGGTTGCCAGTCAGCCCTGTGACCCCTGGGGGAGGTCCCAGCATAGGAATGAGGATCCCTGTGAGCACCTCCATCTGGGAGAAAGTGACCCTCGAGTTCCTGCCCCAATGCCAGACAATCCAGTTTTTCCTCGTATGTGTCTGTGTTCCCCAGAACCTTGCCCTGGTGCTGGAGCTCAGAGGAAGTGGGACCCTGTAAGTTAAGTTGGTGGTGCCAGCCTTTTAAGGGGAATGGCTGGGTTTCTAGCAGCCTCTGTGTCACGGAGCCCCAATCTGCACTGGTTTCTACAGCCTGTAGTTCTTACTGCCCTTTAGGGACTTCTTTTCCCAGCTCTGGGACCCTGGGCTTGGGGTCTGATGTGGGGCTGGGACCTCTTGCTCTTGACAGGCAGCCTCCACAGAGATGATCTCCCTCCCGATTAAGAAAGTGGCCCACGTGGGTGCCAGCCCAGCCCATTCTGCACCTCCACACCTCCTGCCAGTCTCAGTGTGTTTTCTTCTTTACTTCTCTAGTTGTAGGACTTCCATTCAGCCAGTTTTCCAGCAGTTCTGATAATGGTTGTTCTATATTTTAGTTGTAATTTCATGTGGCTGTGGAAGGTGGTAGTACAAGCATTTACCTGTGCCACCATCTTCAAAAATCTCTGACATAGATAATTTTACAAAACTAATATTATCTCTCTTCCATTTCAACATTTAAAAGTAATTTATGGAAATGACAGGCTGGGAAATTACCATTTGAGATAACATTTTATAAGTTCACAGGACTTTCACATATGTTATCTTATCTGAACTTCACGAGGAGGAGCAGATCTGTAAGACAGGTGGGCTGGATATCTTAACCACATTGAGCAGCTGGAGACCTGTGATTTATGGAAGCAAAATGAGGAACCCAGAGTCACATGGTGCTAAGAGCAAATTGGGCCTTGGTGTAAAATAAAATAAAAAAAAAAAAGTACTCTCTTTCAAGTTCCAGAAGACATTCTGTAGGTTTTGAGGAGCTATCGGAATATCTAGTTAATACAATTGCACTAGAAATGTTGAAATAGGAGACTGTTGAGCTCTGGATCCTTTACAGCAAGCAGGTCAAACTCAAAGGCTAACACAGGCCAAATAAACAAGTTTATGTGGTCTGCAAATAAAACCAAAAGCTTAATTCTGCATAGAAACGTAGGTTTATTTCTATAGAGACATGCTGAATAACAAAGGGCTGAAATAAACGAGTAATCGTTAACATAAAATAATAGAACATTTTAATAAAAATTATTTGTTCTTGAACATTAACTTACCAGACACTGAATAACTGCACAAATTAATAAGCGTAATGCAAATAAACCTATTTTTCTCATTCTCTGAAGGTGAAATATTTCCTGTTGCACACCCCAAACAAGTCAGTACAAGACTAATGATGTGGCGTCAACTGCTAAAATATTCATTGCTAGTATTAGTGGAGAGAATTGGTGTGCCTGCGCGTAAGGCGCATAAGGTGCGTAAGCGAAATGAATGCAACATGATTATAGTAATCAGTCATTAGTGAACGTTGTAGTTCGTTCTTAATAATTATGTATAACAGGATATTGTAAAAATTAAGTTACGTAATTTTTATTAAAATGTTTCTTATATACCATTATATTATCTGGGTCGCAAAAATACTTATTGTGGGCCACATGCGGCCCGTGGGCCCCGAGTTTGACATGCTTGCTTTACAGGATAACTTAGTGCTTAAAAGTCTGGACTCTGAAGCCACTTCCTGGCATAGCCTTGGACGATGTCTCCTCCCTATGCCTCAGTTTCTTCATTTGTGAAGTGGGGACAATTGCAGTACTCCTTCATAGCGTGATGTGAAGATGACATGAGGTAGCATATGTGAAAAGTTTGGTACTTAGCATGTGTCCAACAGATATCAGTTATAGAAATGTGTCACTATTCCTCTCCTGCTTCCTCCCCAGGATTCTTCTCTTGTGTGTTAAATAGGCCCCTTTGAAATCTGTGGGTATAGTTTTCTCCTGTTCCTAAAAGGTTTGTTTGGGAACTGTCAGGAGATTGAGATTGTGGGCAGTAGCCTTTTGGGGTCAACATTTTATTAATCCAGCGAAGATGCAGAATCTGCTCAAGAATTTCCATTTACACTGTAAATAGCTCATGGCCTGCAAGAGTGCACAGGGATGCTTAATTGGATATGCTAATCAGCACATGATAATCTGAAGCATAGAATTCTGTATAAACGTTTTCTAATCCAGGAGGCACAGAAGAAATAGAAAAGAGTGAGGCCAGAAGAGGTAAAATGCTGGCAGAGATTTTTCCCTTGGTATGCATAGCAAATTCTGTAATCCAGGTCTTCCAGCCAATGAAGCACTTAAACATATGGAAAACTATTAAAGAGGATTTCAGAAGGATGTGTCCACCTGGGTGGATTGCTCCCCATTCTTGCGGTGTTTCCCAAACTACTCTCCATGAATCATTTGTACCAGAATCCTAGGACATTTATTTGTTAAAATGCAGATTCCTGAACCTGCTGATTCAGAAAATCTGCAGTTTTGCAGGTGACTTTTAGGTATTCTAATGTTTGAGTACCACTGCTGTTTGTAACCGAATTCTGTAGGGTTCAAAACTTTTAAGACAATTTAGATGGAATGCAAATTTTGGTTTGACCTGTCCCCAATTCCAGGCCTCTAAAATCAGTGGTGACAAAACTGTTCGTTCATTCTCAGGCTCAGCTCTCAGAGGCCTCTTCTATAGAGAAGAGGAATAACTTCTGTAACCCATCCCAGAGCAGGAGAGATCAACCCCCAGGTGCATAGCTGCCTTTGTGGAGAAGCAGAGTGGGAAACATCCAGCCTCCGATGGCTGGGGCACTGCCGAGCTGGAGACCACCTTGTTTCAATAGCTGGCCAACATTGTATTGTGAACTCACTGGGCACCTGCTTTATAAGTATTCACTCTCATTGATTTTTTGCAATAACCTTGTGAAGTTAGAATTATGCTTATCCCGTTATATAGATGAGGCCACTGAGGCCATGAAAAGTAAATAATTTGTCCAAGGATATACTGATCATTGATAGACCTAGGACTGATTCCAAGGCTGTGCTTGGAATCAGGGGCTGGCAAATTTTCTGAGCAGATACCTGATTTTCTATGACCAGCAAGCTAAGTTTTTACATATTTTAATTGTTAAAAAGAAATCAAAAGAAGAAGAATATTTCGTAACAAGTAAAAGCTATATGAGATTCAAATTCGGTGTCCATAAATACATTTTACTGGAAAACAGCCATGCTCATTCGAGTAGAGTCTGTGGCTGTTTGCGCACTGCAACAGCACTTTGGAATAGTTCTGATACTGACCTCATGCTCTGAAAAGCTTAAAATATTTGCTAAATGGCCCTTTGCAGAAAAAAGTGTGTCAACGTCTGCCTTAACCACAATGCCAATGTTTCCGAAGCTTCAATCATTTCAGCACTTCCTTTGTGATTCGTGCCACCGTCTCATGCCATTAAGAGCATTATCTGCATAGCACTTTTCTTCAGATCAGTGAGTTTTCCTTAAATAAATTTTATTTTACAAAGAAACAAAAATGGAAGTGAAAACCAGTACCCACTACAAGAAATAGAAGATTAATTGTACAAACAAATGCAACACACACCAAAAAACAGTCTCAGATTTTAGCTAAATAGTTGGAGCCCATACTGTCACTGTTCCTCCCATTTTCCTGCAGATCCCCTCACCATTTGTGTGTAGCATCCTCACTTCCAATGCTGACAATTTTTGGAGGACTACCCTCATTCTGCTGGAATCAGCTTTGTTCACAAGTACAATTAGCTGGGGGTGCCTGGGAATCTGTGTCCTGCTGTGGACAGACAGCCCTTAACCAATAAATGATGGGTGTGGGAATATCAGTATATTCTCAGTTCACTCCTTACTTGTCCAGGATAATTCTGAGGCATATGTTTTACATGGTTTCTCAGAGCTTCTGCGTGGAATTAAGCTTCAGTGACTTGATCATATATATCCCTTTCATTCCCTTCCGCCAGATAAACTATGAACATTTATTCAATCCTCACCCCAAGATCTGCTTCTTGGGGAGACCCCAGTTAGACAATAGTGTTTCTCACAAAACACTATGAGCATGAGACCTAGTCTTTATTTTTTTAATACTTTTTTTTTTATGGATTTCAGAGAGGGAGAGGGAGAGAGAGATAGAAACATCAGCAATGAGAAAGAATCATTGATCGGCTGCCTCCTGCACACCCCCTACTGGGATTGAGCCCACAACCCGGGCATGTGCCCTTGATCAGAATCAAACCCGGGACCCTTCAGTCTACAGGCCAACACTCTATACACTGAGCCAAACCAGCTAGGGCGAGACTTGCTCTTTTTTATCAAAGGGAGATTAGTGGATATCAGGAAGGATTCTAGGACTGATTCCAAGATAAGCTCACAGTTATGTGAGTCCTTTTCTTCATTGTAAATAACTGATTAAAATAGAAAATGAAAAGGGAATACATTTTCCACGATAAGATCCAATCGTACTTCATGTTTCATCCACCTACTGCCTAATAACTGCTTTCTTCAGTGACAGGAGAGCCACCCTTGGGAAATTGACATTTTACCTTCAAGAGTGGTCCCCCGACCAGCAGCATCAGCAATACCTGGGAACATGTTAGAGATGCACATTCACCCTCTGAACCTACCAAATCAGAAACTTGGGGTGGGACCCAGCCATTGTGTTTAACAAGCCAGGGGGGATTCTTGTGCTTGCTCACACTTGAGGACCTCTGCTCTACAATAAAGAGCTGCTTACTTAGTTCTGCTCTCATTGCACTCCTGGGTTTCATCAGAAATTGGAATCCTCCAAGTCTTGCTTCCTCCTCTCAAATGTGACTGACTGAGGGTTTTCCAGCTTCTGTTTGAGCCTTCCACTGAGGTGCCCTTGTGACAGGTCAATAATTGGACAGCTCTGTTGTTGGAGGATCTACTTTGGGTCACACTCTTGAGACACTCATCTCCCCTTTGAGGACACAATGACAAGGCCAATTCCTTCTCTAATTATCAAGTAGAATTTTCATACCACCTCATGTCTGTCACTGGACAGATACTGATCATGTACTGTGTCTCTACATAGAACCTATAGCGAAATTCAGAGTAAGATATTAACCAAGTGATCAGAAAAGGCAAATATATAAATAAATACCTCCTGAAACTTCTCTTTTTCTTAGTTATTTTGAAAAAAAGTTAAAAGCCACTTTGTATCCTAATTGTACATATCAACCTGGTCCCATAAGTATAACTGAATTGGCATCTGTTTGGATTTTCACTTATGGAAATAAAATGGATGTAAACATGTCCAAAGCTATAGATAATTTTTATAAAAATTTATGTACGTTGAACGGAGGCTATGCCTGGAAGCAAGATGTCAGCAGATTGAGAAAAATTCTTTTTAGAATGACAGTTTGCGGCTCCTTTTATGCCCTTGGAATTAAGGAGGGCACATAAAAAAGAGTACATGAAAGTGAGAGGAAATAAAACTGGAATTGGATTACTGGATAGTTAAGATTCTATGCTTCCTTGGGGGTGGTTTCTCTTCTGAGGGGTCTGAAAAGAGACATTTTGAAGGTGTGCTTACCTAGAGGCACAGAAACACTGGGCAGGACTTGTTTAAGGCAAAGATAAACCTTTTAAATAAAGAAGTTATATGCCTGGGGTGTGACTACTCATCATGACCAGCCTAGTTAAGAATTTATGATCAGGTCATCCTGTGAAGTTACTTTTCATAGAACCCCTTATTGTTCAATCCAAAGGTTCAAGGAGCAAGACATATAGGCAGTTCCTCTGGAATGGTAGCTCCTACCCCATTTTGAAATGACTCCATTTATGTCGTTTTTCACAGAACTAAAAAAAATAAATAAATTATTGAGATAGCATCCTACAATTGCCAATTACTTTCCAGGAAACAAAGTCCAAGTAAATAGACAAGGAGGGGAATGTACTAGTTAGTGAGAATTTGCACAGTTGTAATTTTTCAGATGATCTAAGAGTTGTTTTTTACGGTGAAGTTTACAAGGAAATCATGATCACCATGGAATGTAGACTATTGGGGATGCTTGTGTGTTTGATCCTGGTGAGATTGTGTATTTTTGTGCATATGGTCATTGGTGGGTTAGGGCAATGAGGTAATGAGGCTTACAAGAAGCATCTGAACGCTTATCAAATATCTGGCCTTACTGAGTACACATAACATTGCTGTTATTTTTGACTCACCTGTTCAGAAATGTCTGTGATCATGTCTGTTGGAGACAGTGTAAGTGAATTGAGCATGTATCCATTTTTAAATTGGAAAATGATTCAAAACACTTTGGGGGTTTTTCCCCTGGGGATATAAAAGAAATAACATGGACTATCACAGTCCTACAATTTTAGCATTGGAAGAAACCCTAGCAGTCACCAAATTCACAGTTCTCATTTACATAGACACCCTTACATACCCACATGCTGCCTAAATGCCTCCAATGATGAGAAACTTACCTCTTTGAAATTTCCTTTAACTTCTGCAAAGCTGTAATTGAAATTTCTTCCTTTGCTCACCCTGCCCAACACCCTCTAGCCAAGTCCATTTTACAGTTGGGGAAATTGAGACCCAGATTGGTGACCAGACTTGTGAAAGGGAGCAGAGTTTGCCACACTGGCATAATTGTTATTCTAGGTTGACTATTTTTAAGAAGCAGCAAACAAAGGAAAAGCTCTGAAAACTGAGTAGAAGTTACCCTTTGTAAAAGACATTTATGTTTATACGAGAGGCCCGGTGCACGAAATTCATGCACTGGGGGGGGGGGGGGGAGGGGTTCCTCAGCCCAGCCTGCACCCTCTATAATTTGGGACATCCCTCTCACAAACCGGGAGTGCTGGCTCCCAACCACTCTCCTGCCTGCCTGCCTGATTGCCCCTAACCGCTTCTGCCTGCCAGCCTGATCACCCCCTAACCACTCCCCTGCCACCCTGATCGATGCCTAACTGCTCCCCTGCCGGCCCTATCACCCCCAACTGCCCTCCCCTGCCAGCCTGATTGCCCCGACTGCCCTCCCCTGCAGGCCTGATTGCCCCCAACTGCCCTCCCCTGCAGGCCTGATTGCCCCCAACTGCCCTCCCCTGCAGGCCTGATTGCCCCCAATTGCCCTCCCCTGCCAGCCATCTTGTGACCACATGGGGTGGTCATCTTGTGTGAGGGCATGATGGTCAATTTGCATATTACCTCTTTATTATATAGGAAGGGAAATCTCCATTTGTAAGGGTATCTCCCTCTTGGTACCAGGAACAGAAGGATGACTCTAAAACTTTGGAAATTTACCAGTGGAGGAAGAAAGGACTTCATTTGCATAAGGGCCTTACCTTTATTTACCTTGCTATTTTTGGTAACCCCCCCAAACTGTTCCCCACTGCCAACATCTTCTTTTGTCTTTAGCTGGAAATGTTATTTAAGGTGGTGCCTTGGACCATTTGGAGAATTAATTGTATATTACTCAGGATCTGGGCCTCTCCCATGCATACAGGAAGTATACATGTTATTAAACTTGTTTGTCTTTCTCCTGTTTATCCGTCTAGTCTTCTATTACTGGAGGGAAAAGGACTTTCCTCCCCGACTCTCGCTTAAGACTAGAAACAGTGAGGTAGTAGCAGGGTTGGGCTGGGAACCCAGGCCCATTAACTCCTGATCCAGTGCTCCTACTCCATACCAGGCTTCCATCCTCAACTTGTCAATTTAGATAAATAATGTTTTACTTATTCCTGACACTTGCCCAAAACAAAGGTATTGAAATATGCCCTTTGATGTAGAAATGTAACCCATGTAGGCATACTCTATTTACGAAACATGGTTAATCCATGCACAGTTAGGCATGAATATTATGCATCCAAAAGTGGGGGAGGGGAGGACAAAGTGCAGCAAAGAAAACGGAGGTTATGATATAGCTCCAGTTGGTAGATGTTGGTACTGTACCAAACTACACTGAAATCGGACTTTAATAGGTGAGTCCTGTGCTCACACTTCTTATAATAGAGATGCAACTACACACCTTCTGTTAACCATTAACGACTATTCCACAGAAGTCTTTCAGAGTATTCTGAATCAAAGGACAAGGGTAAAGATGGGGTGCACTTACCTTTTGGATTTGCCCTTTAGATGCATAAACCAGAAAATTAAGGGTTGGAATAAGCATAGGGTGGCATACATAAAATAGTCTTTTCCTCCTCCTTCTTTTTAAAGGAAAGATCAGAGTCTGAATATATTCATCAAGAAGAAGAAGCTCCAAGAAATCTGATAGGGTTCTTTGTTGCTGTAGGTTTACTTTGAATAATTCTCGTGGCTTGAGCTTGCTGAGCCTTTTGAAAGTTACTGAGACCTTCATTTGAATTTGACATGGTAGAAGGGTTTGTTTGACTCCCTCCTCAACCCCTTTCCCAGGACTTGCCATGTTCTTTTTCTAGTTATTATCCAGGATTGTTTTTATGAAGGGGACCAACATGGAGGGTATCACTCCTTGTCCCTTAAACCAGGTTGTTGGATATAGCATGACTATCACTAAAACACACACACACACACACACACACACACACACACACACACACACACACAATGGTTTAATTGAATTCCAAACTGACAACTTTAGAAGTGACACAGCTTGTACCTGAGCATAGGAGATGCTCTCAGTTGATTTAATTAACAAGGTGGTATTCTGTTAAGATGCTAGAAATATAAAAATGCAAAATAAAAGCACTGGTTCCTTGCAAAGCCCTCTCACTCTATGCAGTCTTCCTAACAAGAGGTGTTCCTATAATCGTGCCTCTGATTAATTATCTCTCTCTGGTGAGCACGGCAGAAAATAGTGGCTGGTGGGCAATTAATCAAATCAGGGCCACCAACTTCTCTTTTGTTACTGTTTCTTTCTCTCTGACCAAAGGCATGCTGTTTCACTGGCTTGCTAAATGGCAATCATTTTAATTGGTTCATTGGGTTTAGATGTGCAAAATATAACAGCACATATATTGTGATTGTTAAAAACTAAATTAATAGAACAAATTTGAAGATCTAATTGGTGTTATTAAATGATTCATGACGATTCAAGTCGGTTCAGGTAATGACGCCTTTCCGTTGGCTGAGCTGTAACATTTTCCGTTGGCTGGGGTTGTTGCTGAGCAAGAAGAAAAGCTTCCTCTTACAGGGGTACTGAAGTAGGTACATCTTCCTGTTTGGGGTAAAGCATGAGAGCTCCCGCTGTTGGCCTTCTCAACGCCGATTTTAGTTGAGATTTCCTTTATTAGCTTCCCACAGTATGACTACATGAGGTTTCCCCCCTGTTGTAACATTTTCAAATGCAGTTCCAGTGAGGTGAACTTTAGTTAGCTTTTAACTGGTTTTCCTTAGTTACAGTTTTTTTCCCTTCTGATCTGTATACAAATACAATATTGATTTTCTAGTATATTATGCAGGATTCTTTTGGTTGCAAATAATGGCTGGAACCCAAGTAAAACGCTTACAGAAGGAAAAAAAAGGAATTTGTTGGTTCATTCAAGTATAAAACTGTTTTAAGATACTGCTCAATCTTAAGCCTCAAATTATGTCATCAGGTCACTGTATTCTGAATTCCTTTGGGTTAGCTTCATTCTCAGGTTCTCCCCACAAAGTGGCAATGATGATCCCCAATAACTTGTTTAGCAACATCAGGGGAAAGAGACTCTTCCTAGCAAAAATCCCACGTGTAGCTTTTACTAGTCTAGCTGATGAGCTAATTAACTGTGGCCAGGTAATGGACTGTTTTGATTGGCCAGCCCTGGTCATATGCTCGTGACTGGAGCTAGGGAAGGGGAGGGGTAGTTCTGCAAATGAAAATCTGGGCACTGTTTTCTGAGAAAGAAGGAATCAATGATTACAGTAAATGTCCACTTTCATCAGGAGATTCCCTTGCTCTTGTGGGAGGAAGTGTGATATAATGAGAAGAACTATGCAAGACAAACCTTGAGTTTTGGAATTTGCAGCCCTGGATTCTATTCCCACTTTAGTCAACGGCCAGCTGTGAGACTTGGCAAGTCAATTAACCTCTTTGATCTTTAGTCTCTTCATCTAACAATAGAGATGAAAACTCAGAGGTTGGAAGAGGAGGAAAAGGGATAGCGTTTGGCACTTGTTAACACTTCGAAAAGGGTAACTTAATAATACGAAATGGTTTTCGCTTGTTTTAAAATCATAGTATTGTGCTCTGGGATGATTCACACGGTACCTCCCAGTGAGAAAGTCACAAATTCTCAAACCTCAGTTTCCTCATTGGCAAAACGAATTAACTACTTAGATGACTCAACAAATATCTGTGAAGGGAATGTATCAGACATTTTTCTAGACACTGAGGATATATATAATAGCGATCAAGATATAACTATGCACTCTTGACACATATTCTAAAGAGAGAGACAGATCACTAATAAAGGGGCAATTGAGTATTATATAACTGATGTGCTAGTAAGATACAATAGAATGCATAAAGAGGATAGCGACTTACCGAAAATGAGGTCTGACATTTTACTTAGATTATCAAGGAGATTCCGTGGGAAGTGTCATTTGAGCAGCGTCCCTGAGGCCCTGAGGGAGTGATCCACCTGGGAGCATTCTAGGGAGAAGCAACAGTAAGTGAAAAAGCCCTGAGTTGAGGGCCTACTTTCATGGTCAAGGAAAATAGCAAAACCCCTGAGCTTGAGGGCAGTTGAGGGTAGGCCATCGATGAAGTTGAGATCGGAGAGGAGCTGGGGCCAGATCACGTCAAGTCTGGTTGGCCATGATGAGTTTGGCTTTTATTCTAAGTGTGACGGGACGCCTCTAGAATTTTATGCAGGCAAGAAATGATCTGACTTACATTTAAAAAATATGATTCTGGCTACTGTGGGGAGAAGAGATGACAGTGGAGGAAGCAGGAGACCAGTTAGGAGGGTGGGAAGGTATTCCAGGGAAGGGAGATGGGTGCTTGCTGGGGCCAGCGTGCTGGTTCTGGATGTAATGAGAAATAAACAGGTTAAGGAATAATTTTTAAAATAGAATGATTTTGCTGATAGTTTGGTTGTAGGAGGTGAGAAAATGAGGTAGCTTGGTCTCAATAACTGGGTAAATGCTGGAACTATTTGCTGACATGGAGAACGCTAGGGAGGAGGAGGGTTTTGTGTTGGGAGTGGGAAATGAAGAGTTCAGCGGGAAATGCTTTTTAGTCATCCAACTTGTCATGTCTGGTAGGCGATATGAGTCTGGGAAAGGTCAAGAATAGAGCTATTGTTTTGGGAGCCTTCAGTGAATAGGTGGTATTTTAGGCCATGGAAATGGATGTGATCACTTCAGGAATAATTTTTAGATGGAGGAGGAAGGGGGATGGAGCCCTATCACTTCACTTGTTAGGGCTTTGTATTTAAGTATTTCAAATGAATGATTATTCCAAATTCAAAAGTGAAAGAGAGAGAAGTGGACAGAGCTACTTAGGTTGAGGTCAGAGTCGGGGTTCAGAGACCTGCATGCTGAGCCTATCCCACACCTGCCCCAGACCCAGAAATGTCACAGAAGCCCCTGTTAATCTTAGAGGAACAAACATTGTAAAACCAATGAGATCGGCATCCTTCTCAGCTCCGGTGGTCTGCCACTATCCTCTTGGCTACCAACCATGTGTGTTTGGTCCACCCCGACCAAAGCATCCCAGGTCCAAGGCTGAGCTTCATGGTTCTGTTACGTAGATAAACAGATTTACAGTTTTATCTTGGTTAGATTTGATTAGAAAACCAGCAGATGGAATTATAGAATGTCAGAGCTGGAAGCGAACCCAGATATCATCTCTTCCAGTCCTTTCTGCTTTTGAGAAGTGGATGATGAAGCTCCGAACAAAAAAGGGACTTGCTGAGGGTAACCCCAGAAGCAACAGACCAGGCTCTGCCACTACATCCTCTGATGCATCATGTTGTGGAACAAATGTGTTGAGAGTCAGGAATTCTTCTGAATAACAAAATTGTACGGTCAGTGTAGAGCCTATTTAGTGAGTATCAGTGAGTGTCCATCTGTTAAAGGGTGCAAGGCCTTCCTAGAGTCTATGCTGGAGGAACGTTTGATAGTTGGAAAGTCAATTCCCCTTCAATGGGGAGTTCTTAGCCTGGGTTCATGGATGGGTCTGAAGGAATCATGGGCTCCCCAGAAAGTGTGTATGTATGTGTGTGCACTTTTTTTTTTTTTTTTCTGGGTAGAAGTTCTCAGGAGTTTACTAGTTTTTTGAAGGGATACATGATTACCCACCCTTGAAAAGGGTTTAAGAAAAACTTGAAAATCTTCATAGAAAGCAAAGTGACTGACCCTTGTAGGCAATGCACTGTTTTAATCATAGCAACATAGCTGCCTATTTGCACTAGCTAGTGGCCCAATGCAGGTCATATAAATGAGCTATTTCTGGGAAGAGCAAAAAATAACAAATAAACCGATTAACAGTAAAAGAAGTACCTGTATGTTTTAATCTCCAGGAGATTAGTAAAATATAAGAAAACCTTTTGCAACACTCCGTGGTGACATACCTCAATATGCCAATAGCTTTTTGTTGTGGTATTGTTTATTAAATATTTACTGATACTCTACAAAAGCCTTAATAAATAGGAAGCAATGA